>NC_090809.1:32848883-34082633 GCF_036512215.1 Solanum lycopersicum
GATACTACCCTTAACCTGGAAAAAGACCATTTTACCCTAGACCCTCAAAACTTAAGATTTCCCTTTTTTAAAATATGGTAAAGACTCATTCGGGTAAATCATCATATTCAGGAGCCCTACAGGGATGGACCAAACCTTGCCTAGCTAAATTAAATCCCCAAGTTAGTTGGCTTGGAATTCACAAGGTTCCATAGGTGTGGTTCTACGCGCATCAATCCATATGAACCCGGTCTATTCATAGGCATTCTTTACACATTAAGCATTATTTAGCATAGCCATTTTAGGGTTGTTACATAAATTTAGGCGTGGGTGTTTTCCCTCCCTATGTACCAGACTCTAACCCAAACCACGGACAAACAGGACAATCTATTTGTTGAGATACCAGGTGTCGATAAGCAAGGTTGGTGAAATCTGCAATATCGCAGCTTTACTATTAAGTGGAGTGGTGAAGTGGTAATTTCACCCCACATTCAAAAAACTAAATTAGCGGTTACATAAGGGTATTTTGGGTATTATAAATAGTTTTATAAGTCCTAAACATCTAGATGAATTCATTATTCTAAAATGGGATCCCAAAACCTCTAAAGAGCTCTAGAGAACTCTATTGAAGCTTAAGGAAAGATTGAAGCTTAAAGGTTGATTTCTACACCAATTTCTCTCAATTTTCATGGATTAACATCATGTCTTAATGCTATTGCATTCTTAATTCATCAATCTATGTTGAAATATATTTGATTCATTGAAAATTGTAATAATTGGATTGAATTGTAAACTATGGCTATTAGTAAGGGCCTTGGTATATTCTGTAGGATGAATTAGGTATGGATTGAAGTTGTGAGGTTAGAATAATGGTATGTTGACCTAGCTTTATCTATATTGTGTAGTCTAGTTTTAGATGATGATTATGCTTCGTATGGTCCACTTATGGTGGTGGTGCTTATGTGCTATACTTGTGACTAATATGGCCTTGTCTGCATTACTTTATGGATTGTGAATTATTTGGCCTTGTCAGTATTACTTTATGTATAATGAATTTATAATTTTATAACTTGATTATGTGAATAGTATGAATGTCTATATGACTTATATGTTTATGTAGAGTCAAAGCATGAGTTGTTATAATCGATGATGTGTATCTCTAGTAGACTATAGTGTAGTCATTATGCTGATTACTTGATATTGAAGTATGACGTTTCTTTATAGATTATAGGACACTTGTGATGACTTATGGGATGATTCTATAGAAGTGTGTAGGATGACTAGTAAGTCTGCTTAGTTAGCCTATGTGCTTCTAGAACAATTTGCTATATGTGAATAATGTGTGCCACTTGTTTTGCTAGACTTATGTCCCTTACATGATACATGTATAATGTGAATATGAGTGCATGAATTAGTAGGATAAATCCTTTTAGTCTTATATGTGTGATTGACATGTGACCTTTAACATTGCTAAGAAGGTCCTTTATATGAAACCTTAATCCTAGATGTAAGGTTGAGATATCATTGAAGTCAAAAGTCGTAATGTATACTTCTTGTGTGAATGGTAAACTTAGTGTGGTTTGTATAGAACGACATGAAATCATATTTAGTAAAGTCATTGAGCTATCCTCTTGCCCATTGTAATGCAACTGTAGGGGAACTCTTTGGTATGGTGTAATGAGATTAGGTTATGAACTAGATATAAAAGTCCTGATGTACTCCTTTATTGAACTAATCTATGATAACAAAGGCTAGTACCGAGTGAGTATTCATGGGTAGTAGCTCTAGCTAAGTGTGAGGCTAGAGTAAAAAGGAACCCCCGATATTCCTTAACCATGTGCCTACATGGGATGTGTGCAAGTTCTACCATTGGAAAGTAGAACACCCTTTATCAGAGTAGGGTTGACTCTGGATTCCATAATTAGCTACCATGGTCTATGACGGTTATTGCCTATTCTCATCATATGGGGTACCTACTAGTATTCGAGAAGTTCTATGAACTTTGAATGGTGGTATGAGACACTATGTTGATATAGCACGAATAGTCTTTGAAAATGTTAGTAAGGGATTCCGTAGGTCTTTTTTAAGACCATTAATTTAATGTACTTAAATGTGATGAATGTATCTTAATGAACTAATAAATATAATGGCTTAAGTTGGAAAGTATGTTAATGACTAAGTAATTACCTAGTGTAGTTTAAGGGTTGCTTAGTTAAGGTATGAAGGGGGCATAAGAACGGTCACTTCATGTCCTATCAAGGAAGTATTAAGAATTACTCTTGAAAAGGAAAGTAACTTGAATAAGTAGACATGATCTAAATTAGGTAGTCCTAAGGATTATCTAGGTAATCTTGGAGAGGGAATATGGGCGTTCTCTTCTTGGATTACTTAAGTAAGTCTTTTAAATAACCTTTGGAAAGAAAAATCTATATTATATGTATGCTATAATTTGTAGTAAATATGATCTTATTCTAGGTAGTATAAACGATCTCTTAGGTTTATGTGATGGGATTGTATGGGCGATCGCTCGAAAACTCACCCAAGTGAACCTTAGAATCATCTTTGGTAGGAGGATCTCATGTTTATGTGTTTGGTGTAATTTATGTGTATTTATCTCATTATAGTTGGTCTTAAGCATCATTAGATGTGCTAAGAGAGGGTGTCTGGGATGTCTCTCTTTGTCTACGTAAGTGAGTCTTAGGATAGTTTTTAGTGACATGGTTGCATGATAAATGGGTTCAATGTAATGTAGAATTATTTCACTGTAAATTCGCAAGGCTTACTGTAATTTTTATTTAAATGTGGTACACTATTTTTATGATTCCTTATATGTTTCTAAGGTGTTACTTGTTGTTCTTATGATTATACTATGATGTTTTATTCAAAAATAGCATATTTCTCATGAATGTTCCTTTTCATGATTATATGCATTATACCATACTTAGTACAAGTGTTTGTACTAATTCCAATTGTTTTGTTAAATCTAAAGATGTAGGTGGGTGAGAACTTTCTTGAAGGAACACTTGGAATCTAGATTTCTTTCAAGCAAAGTGGAAGTATGTCCTCAATTGACTCGAGGGCATAATCGTCTTTATATTTCTTTAAATTCATTGTCTTGTAATAGACCAAGTATATCTATATATTTTATTGTATGGGTCGTGTCCCATGTATGCTTGAGTCTAAGATTGTCGTACATTGACACTTACTAATTTCTATGATTTTAATATGAAAGGTGTTTTAAGATAATTTGTGTAAAAAGTTTTAATTATGCGCTACTTTTTATACATGTGTGTGATGAATTATGTCAAATGACTAGTACAAGACCTCCGACAGGTCAAGTACGCCGGTCGTACTTCGAGAATGCCATATCTTCTAGGGTGTGCTCTTGGTGTATGACACTTTCGTAGCACTAGGATCCACCTAATTAGCCTAGGGTTTGCGTCTTTCTTATTAATAAATACCGAATGAACGCATGATCTATTACCTTGGCTCCCATCAAATATGACCTATATTTATCAAATGCATCTACCAAATCCATCATTTCCTTTTCAGTCACTGTGTAGTTAGATTGGGTTGCATCTAGTGTTTTGCTAGCACAATATATGGAGTGAAACACCTTGTTCTTTATTTGCTCGAGCACTTCTCCAACTGTCATATCAATTGCATCACACATAAGCTCGAATGGAAGTTATTATTTTTGAGCAATAAGGATAGGAGCCTCAATCAACTTCCGCTTTAGCAACTCAAATGTCTCCGAGAATTTCTTATCGAACACAATCTTCATTTCTTTCTCCAATAAGCTGCACATGTGTCTTGTACTTTTAGAGAAGTCCCTGTTGGACCTTGTAAAAAATCTAACATTGCCAAAAAAGCTTCACAGTCCCTTCACGAATATTGGAGATGGAAACTTATCAATCACATCCACCTTTGCTTTGTCTACCTCAAGCGCAATTTTGGATACCTTGTGCCCCAACACAATGCCTTATCTAACAAAAAAGTTGCAATTTTCCTAGTTCAACACTATATTAGCCTCCTCACACCTGACAAAGACTCCCTCAAGGTTAGTCAACCAAATATAAAAAGACTCACCAAACACCAAGAAGTCATCCGTGAATACTTCCAAAAAAGTTCCACCATATCGTGGAAGATTGTTATCATACATCTATGAAAGGTTACTGGAGCATTGCACAAGCCAAATGACATGCGTTTAAACATAGACGTGCCATTTAAGAAGGTGAATTTTATCTTTTCTTGATCCTCAAGTGCAATGAAAATCTAGTTATATCCTTAGTACCCATCAAGGAAACAATAATACTCTTGGCTAGCCAACCTTTCCAGCATTTGATCAATGAAAGGTATCGGATAATGGTCCTTCCTTGTGGCTTCATTATGTTTCCTGTAGTCCATACATATCCTTCACCCAGATATTGTTCTTGTGGGGATCAACTCATTATTTGCTTTACCACTGTTATTTTGCCTTTTTTGGGCACACACTCCACAAGACTTACCCATTTGTTGTCAGATATTGGGTATACAACTCTACATCCAACCACTTGATAACTTCTTTTCTTACCACATCCTTCATCAAAGGATTGAGTCTCCACTGATGCTGTGAGTTTGCGTTGTAGCCTTCCTCCATGTATACCTTTTGCATGCATATAGCATGACTGATACCATGGATGTTTTACATTTGCCATCCCAAAGCTGCTTTCTTTCTTTTTAAAATTAGTATGTAGCTTCCACCTGTTCATCAGATAATGTTGCAGAAAAAGTAACTGGTAAAGTTTTATCTTCACCCGAAAAATGCATACTTGAGGTGGGTTGGCAGCTCTTTCAACTTCATCTTAGGAGCTTCTTCAATGGAGGGCTTCGATGGAGGACCCAACACCCTTTTTAAAGGCTCCCATTATTCTCGAACAATAAATATAAGTGACACATCTAAGAATTGCACAATTTCATGTGACTCAACAACATTATAAATGTCATCACCCATCAACACTAGCTCTAGAAGATCCTTTTCTACTACATACTTGGATTCTGTCTCAAGATCTATCACTGTAATGACAAACAACTCTTCATATATAGGCTGCATATTGAAGGCTTTATACACATCAAAAACCTCTTCTTTATCATGAGCTCTCAAAGTGAGCTGCCCAGCTGCCACATATATCATTGCCCAACCACTTGTTAGGATAGGTCGCCCCAATGTCAGATCAGGTTTACCCCGTAGACTCAACTGGAGTCATTGTCCTATTTGTGGACTAAGACTAGCCTCTTATCTTTCATCATTACATTCATAGGTCCAATTTAGCGGAAAATTTATAACTTTTCATTGCTTCTACTTGGAGGTTTACATAGACCTCTACATACACATTATATATATATATATATATATATATATATATATGTATATGCATCGAGTATACATAGACCCTTCGTATAGGAAGGTTACACAGACTTCTACTTTCTACATAAGTATATAAGACACAAATATAATAGTCATCTCATCTCATAACCATCTAATAAGATCGTAAGAACTTGGGAATAACCCATGCATCAAGTATAAGTGCCTCACATGGGCTATATAATGTTTCGTACTAAAATGGAATGAAAGAACCATAGAAGTCTTTACTAAAAGGTTAACTACATAAGCTAGATAGTGGCATCACTGCAAAAGTTGAGGATCTACTCTACTTAGATGAATAAGAGATCCAAGACTTCTTTAAGTCGCCTTCAAAGGACTTCAACGACCGAAACCTAAAATATTGGGGAGATGGAAGAAACGGGGTTAGTAAGCCACTTGTACTATGTATGAGACCATATGCCACATACATGAAAAACATTCTAACAAAAAGGGATATTTCATAAAGTATGTATTTTTCATTTAAAACCTTTATGCACATTCAACTAGACCATACCAATCCATAGGACATGTTCATTAAGCCATAAGCATGTACATTACCAAACCAACATCATCAAGTAAAATCAAATCAACATGCATGGCCTATAATTACATACATATTCAAGTAACTCTATCGTCATGTCATATTAACAATAAGCATGAACAAGAGTATGTTTCATTATAAACAAAGAAAGAGAATTACCCATGAAACCCTATTAAGTCAACAAGTGCAATGACCAGGTAAAGTCCCATAACCTTACTTAATCAAGTAACCCAACAAGAATCATGACTAACATCCTACTTCACATAACATGTCATTTAGGTGTACATATCATCTTACTTTAACCATATAAATCAACACATATTCATAAGTGATCAAATCAACATATAAAATCAACAATGTGCAAGTCCATCATATACATGTCATATAGAATTAAAATTTAGAAGTCATACATAAGAACATCCTCCTAAAAATCCCCTCAAGGATATCTAGTGCAATGCTTAGATAGAGTCCCAAACCCCTACCTAGACTAAACTGGCCTTAGGTAATCTTATTTAGAGTCCAATCCTTTAAGTCATTTTACCCTTTGGGAACATCATTCCCTAACCGAGATAGACCACATGATCTTATGCGGAATCCGGTGTAATAAAACCCTACACCGAAGGAAGGCGGACTACTTGCCAAGGTAGTACCAAAACATAAAACATAACAACTACGTGGATCCACTAGCTAGTATTCATATGGGGCAACATAGTTCAAAAACTAGGAGATATAATTGGGACCCTCTTTATGACACATGCATTATAATCTCCAATCTCAAGAGTACTTTAACGATCCTACTTTCCCTATGTGAGAAGGGACAATCCTCACTCTATTATCTCGATTCTATGCTATAGTCCCCTTTTCAAATGTCTTTAAACCTTTATTATTAACCATGACTTAGTTACAGTCATAGGGTCTATCCCTTGTATAATCATTTTCATCAATAGCTCAATAAGAATTTCATTAGTATAATCATTTTCAATACAATTCATATAGGTGAGGTTAGCACATTAACATCTTCGTATCATGATAAGGCTCATAGGTAAATCTTTCACCCTCCTTATAACCTTTACATCTTAAGCAAACACCTCACAATTTATAATCAAGGCATCTGAATTCTACATCATACCACCCTATAAATCCTAATATAAGGCCTTCTCCAATACAGCATCATGACTTAATCATAATTAACCACAATTTAGAGTAAAGGATAGAGATCATAAGACTTACCAAGTCGCCTTTATAGTTTATCATCAACGTCTTACCATAAACCCTAAATTAACCAAAATTTAGGTATATATAATCATAAGTCAATATTCAACACGATAACAAGGCTATAAGAATCACCACATCACACTTCAACACTATATCATAGATTAAGATAAGATACATAGGTCGATTCACAACATACTTTTTAACCTAGATTATCTTCTCAAGAGAGACCATGAAAGACTAAAAATTACCCTATTTTGTTCATTAATAATGTAAAAACATCATCTTATAGTTATTCAACAAATAACCAAGTCAATTGAACCAATTACAACCTAATTCATATCAAGATCAAACCTACGGTTAATGGTTAAGAATCATGTTCTACAAACTAGACAAAACCATTAATATATATCAAAATTAAGTTAGAATACATGTTAATATTATAATATTATCTAATATAAAACATAAAAAAACTAATTCATAACATAATTTTCGAGATGGAGAAGAACCCACATGAAAACCCAACTTTTGAAAATACATTGAAGAAACCCTTTGATGAAAAAGGTCTCAAAGGTGAATTAAATCTCATACCTCATAGTTTTATGAAGAATTGATGGTAAAATAATCCTTTTAAATCCCCCAAATCTCCCCTAGCTTGTCTTCAATGCTATGTTCCAATAGAAAGAGAAAGAAGAGAGAAGGAAGAGAGTTTTCATTTGAGAGTTGTAATTAGAATAATGAGGTTGGTGTATTTATATGGGGGTTAATTAAGTTAATTAGTTTTATATAATCCCCTAAATAACAACCAAACCCCTAATTAATTAGATAAGGCTTAGCTTAAATTGTGCAGGAATTGCAGGCCCCATTGACGAGACCACAATCGACAGATTGTTGGTCAATCGACGAACCAGCTCTCCTCCGTGCTACACATTCTATTCACAGACTTGTGTAGTCTAGGGCTCCAAAAATTTCTTTATGTGTGGGTCGAAGGTTTGCAATGACGTCCCGTTTATCCACACATGAATTGTCAATTGCATCTTGTAGTTACACACTGCCCAGGCAGTGTTGACTCCAACATCAAAGGGTCCTCCTCAAAGGCCCTTGGTTGGTCCTTGGGGAGTCGTAACAGGAAATTTCAACCATGAATTATCTTAAACACATGTTATCTATCCTTTAACTAATGTTCATATATTTACGACTCCTAAAAGTTAGTCAAATAGGGTAGGGCACGGTAGTACCTTATTGCGCTACTTTCCAAACGTCATGGATGTTCTTGGACGTTTTAGTTTCTAAACTTCCTAAACGACCTATATTCATTAAATAGTCCTTAAAATAGTGTATATACCTCATGACACATATGTTAGGATTTAAGACACGTCTTGGACTTCCACAGTGCTACACCCAAGATGAATGTGACCTCGTGATCAGGTTCAAAATTCAATACTACAAAGTCTACTGGGAAAATAAGAGATCCCACATGAACTATCACATATTACACAACACCCTTTGGTCAAGCTTTATATCTATCCTCCAACTGCAAAATTTTTGTTGGTTCGCTTAGGACTACCCAACCTTAACTTTTTATATTGAGACGTTAACATCAACTCTATACTCGCTCTAGTATAAAAGAACCCTCGGGCATGGAAGCCTTTCCGCATAGTAATCTGTAATGTAACGCTACCCGGATCTTTCAGTTTGATGGGCCACCTGTTCTGGATCCTAGAGCCACACTCTTCCGTAAGTGAAACTGTCTCATATTTTGTCATTTTTTATTAGCCACAATCTCCTTCACATACTTTGTATACATGGGTATACCCTGCAACACATTAGTGTGAAATTGTTTCAAAAGAGAGAGAAACTTACAAAAACATTCATCCTTCTTCTGTTTTTTGAACTTCTCAGGCAATGGATGAGGTGGTGTTCCTATTGGTTGCATTTTCAACTGGTGCAACTACTTTATTCTCTTAAGGTTTAACCTCTTTTTCTTCAAACTCTTTGTTTACCACTTCAATATTGCTTTTGTTACGAGCTAACTCCTCCTATTGCTAGCCACTTCTGGTAATAAATACATTCACCTTTTCAGATTTAAGTCAGTGTTTCCAGACAACCTTCCTAATTATCGTGAATATTGGGCTCTAGAAAATTTCCCAAATTATTTCTACAAATTCTGAGTAGCAATCTGATTGTTTCGCACATCTGCAGTTAACTGAGCTTAATCCTCCATAATTTTCTTTAACATCTCCTCAACACTAATGTTCCCGGATAGCTACTTAGATTTGTGTCTCTACATATGTGGTTAATACCATTGTGAATTACCTTGAGGCATGTACTGATATTGCCCTTGGCTTTGATTTTGATTACAATCTTAAGAAAAGTTTGGGTGGTTTTGCCAACTTTGGTTATATGAATTCCCATAGTTTTGTTGGCCTCCTCCTCTATGAACATTCCCTACCTAATTCGTAGAGTCTGGATTCGCACCGCATATCTCTTCACTATGAACACTTCCTCTGCAAATCTCACACCAAGATGGTGGTTGTTTGTAAAATTCCGGAAAAGCATGTCTAGTGAAGAGACAATTTACCCTTAGGGTAGACTGTTAGGGGTACATAGGCATCCCAATGCCCAACATTGAAAAATATTGGGCATAGTATAGAAATATTGGCTAAAGAATATTATCCAATTTTCTATATACAACTAAGAAATATACTTTTAAGGTTGTCATACCCCACTCCAAGATTGATGTTCAATAAATGTACATTCAATGAAGACCCTAAGCTAAAACAATATCCGTTATGAATAGCTTCACACAAAGTACTAGGCATCCAAGTGTCAATCCTAGTACCATTCGACATGACCATTTAAAATGATCATGTAATTGAAGTAGTTCACAAGGACATAGTGAGGGTCCTTGGGACAATAAGTAAATATTACCAAATGAACCACAAATAATAGTTAGTTAGGAAAATTCAACCAACACATGTTAAAGCACATGTGCAAGACATGTGAATACGCTACCAAAGGAGGGGACCACCCTTACCGAATTCGATTAGGGTAGATAGGGGGAAATACATGCACTAGCGACCACTCTATGTGGGGAATAGCCTTCCTACCAATTCTAGAATCTAACCTACTACCCTAAATAAATAAATAACCTAGGACTAACCTGATTGGACCAATTAGTACACCCGACAACCTAGGACCGAAACCAGATTGACACTAAGCTAGTACTAGTTGAAGAAAAAACCTAGTACCTAACCTAGGATGGTCTAAAAGGTTCGTTAACGTCATATCAACTAAGGGTTACTTTATCAAATCCCCTAGGTTACCTAATTAATTTTATTTACCATATTAATTAATTAATTTAAAAGGGCTAAAACCAAATCTGCAAAGAAAAATTGTAGATTTTGGTTAAGACAAGAACGGGAGAACCTAGTACCTAACCTAGGACGGTCCAAAGAGTTAGTTAAGGTCCGAAAATCATAGGGATACTTTATTAAGTAACCTAGGATACTTAATTAATTAATTTAGCAGCTTAATTAATTAATATAAAAGATCAAAACCTAAATCACAAAGAAGATTCAATATTTCGGTTGAGACAAGAAAAAGACAATCTAGTATTAAACCTAAGATGGTCCAAAAGATTAGTTATGGATAAAAAGACTTAAGGGTAATTTAGTAATTATCATAGGGTAATTAATTAATTAAATTATACATTTAATTAATTAAATTAAAGGGCTCAAACCGACATTTTTATGATAACCTAGTATTATGCAAGAAACATCCTAGTACTTAACCTATGATGGTCCTAAAGGGTTGATAATGGTTCCAATGACATAGGGGTATTTTAGTACTTATGCTAGGTTCATAAATTAGTTAAAATAAGTATTTTATTGACTAATATAAAGTAAAAATGTTTAGCCAAACCATATTAACACCAAATTTCATATTTTAGGTCAAGTAAATATTCTCCTATGTTTAGTAAACTTAAGAGTTTTTTTCTAGTAAATAGTTAATTAATTTATTTAATTAACTAATTAAACCCTAAGTTGAATAAGTCAATGTCAGTTCCTTAACCTAAAAATGACATTCAAACTCAAACAAATATATGACAAGAACAAGAAAACAAGCGTGAGATAAAACAGTGAACAAAACGCAAGAAAAAAACAGAAAAATTTCATAGACGATTTTCAAGGTTTATTCAAGGTTCGTTCAAGGTGGTCTTTGTAGATTAAGTAATACTTAAGGTATGTGTTTATATCCTATAATTCTTTTCCAAAAGTATTTTCCTTAAAATGATTAAAAAGATCTTTAAAACAAGGGTTGTTCTCGTCATTCTCGTTGAACTTGCCTTCCCTAGTATCCTTTTTGATTTCAATATTGAATAGGCTATAGATCATGTTGATGTTCTTAACATGTATTTTTATTTAATTATGAGTATCAAATTAACTTATGAACTTTTTATTGCGTAATGTTAATCTTATCTTGATAATTAAGGATCGATAATATTATAAGATAAGTCCATGATATGTTAAGTTAATATGTGTCTTTTCCTAAAAGTTGACTTGTTGTTGTTGTGATGTTATGAAGATGTTAAATCATTCAAATATTAATATAATGTTGTCGAATATGTTCTTAAAATGTTACACTAAAATCCATTAACTAAGAATTGACTAAAAGACATCTATGAAATCATATCTTGAATAAATCAGCTATCTGGTTCTAATAAAGTGGTAACTCTATTTGGTAAAAATTAATATATGTTAATGGATAGGAACTTATTTAAATGATTAAAATATTGTCTAAGAATCATACATATGGCAATTTAAATATGAACATACGTAAAAATTAGATTATGCAAAAAAGCATGAATTTGCTAGTCTAACATCCAAAATCATGAGCCACTACTAATCATATGTGAATTATTTTGTAGTAAGTGTATCAATATATATTAAGCACTTATAAAGTAATATCAATGAATACATAACCAAGGGAATGACATTAATTTGGACAACTCCCAACATGCTCCACAAGAATGAACTTTGAACACATAAAACTAATTTAATGAAGTGCTCATCGTCCATAAATGGTTATATGAAGCTACTATACTAAGTATATAATGTGAGTTATATTAAAGGAGAATAAATTAAGTAATCTACCCGAATGGGGTGTTAAAGGAAGTGACACAAGTTTTACTTACACCAAAGATAATTTTGTACAACAATACTCACGAATGAAGGTTTTAGAATGTGTGAAACTAGTCACATTAACACATAAGGATGATATCAATCTAGAAGCAAGCCTCCACAATGCTTGAGTCAACACTAAAAGATGATGAAATGAACATTCACGTAAAAAGGGATGAGTAACTAAGATGTTTGTAATGAAATGATGAAACCCAAGAAGGCTTATGTAAGAGTGTGAAACACAATAAATGGCCAAGTGCATTGGCATATGATGAAATGAACATTCACGTAAAAGAGATGATTAATTATGAAAAGCAAATGTGCTAATGTTAAAGAATTTGGTAACAATATGATCAGACGCTAATGTGAAAGATGAGAGCAATCTCAAATGAACCTAAGTAAATGTTACCAAAACGTACTCACCTATGAGAGTGTAAAGCTAATGAAGAGATCAGTCTTTATACACTTTAATGAAAGTATTGAGACAGATGTTTACTTAATACTAAGGATGAGATGAGAAATAATCTATTGAGATATGATGTCGTCATACTAGAAGCCATCTTCCATGACGTATGAGTTGAATGAAATAGAACTTTATACTGAGCACCGATAGGATAGATATGAGCAGTGATGCCTTCTTTCGAGAAGAGCGGAGGTTTACGTAACTCTTATAAGATGAGACTGTCTGGCATGCCGGATATGTGTATCCTTATATCTCCTAGGTATATTTTGGGGTTAAATTCCCATGTACGCTAGCATGATTTGGGTCACTTTGTCTGGTGATTCCATCTCTTTTCGGTGTGTGGTAGACACTGGATTTCATGATGCTCAGATGATCTATGTTGGTAAAGGTTGGAGTTCTTCAAATAATAAAAGATAATTAATTGAACGATACCAAAGGTGTTTGTGTAAGAAAATCAGGAGGTGAAATCAGATTCAAGTAATGACATTAGGCCAATTATGGTCATTGCACTTCATGATCCCGATGAGAATTTTAAACTTCATCCTAGGTATAGATGGTGTTTACATCAGCCTACGAATGAATAAAATAAATAATGTGAAGTATGAATGAACGAATGAAGCAGACTCTGTATTTGCTAATGAAGGCCCTTGGGTTGAAGTCCCATATATTGGGCCCTCACTTCTGATGTCTTATGCTACATCTACGATTCCAATGTCTCGTGTATATGAAATGTATTATGTATAAAACATGAAAGTAATGAAATCAATGCCATGATAAATAGAGAATTTTTTATGAAAGGTAATGAATATATAGTGTAAAGAATAACTCACTATAAGGTAGGGAAATCATTCCTTAGTCCTAGGATTACTTAAATTGATTCATTGTGGATATGGGACTATGAGGTATCATTTCACTTGTAAATAAAACATATGAACAAAAAAATGATTGAACTACACAATAACAAGAAGAAAAGGACTGAAAAATAATCTAGATGTACAACAAGGAGGTCTCTTCCTAAGAGGATCAAAATCTCAAATCTTCCCCCAAGTTGTTCTAACATTATGTAGATGATACTAATATTTTGTAATCAAAGAGAAAATGAGTTGTGTGCTTTGAATGCAATAAAATACATCATATTCATACCACAATTAACATCTAATGATTTAGAAAAGTCTAGTCACTAGGCTTTCCAAAAATAGCATGTTGTTTAGGAAGAGCATTCTTTGATCATGCATAGCCTTATGTATATGTATGCATACACCCATACATACTGCTAGTGGTGTACTAACCCCTACTTTTACTATTTTATAGATGCATATTAAGGGACAAATTGACGGCTCTTGCAACGGTTCGAACATCAGAATTTTTCGAGACCATTTGGTAGGTCATCTTGATGTCGAGGATGCTAGAGTTTTAGTATAGCCTTATTTTTGGACATAGCTAGTGGATGTTGTCCCTAGCATTTATTTCATTCATTTATTAGATATGCTATTTTGATTTGAATTGATTGAGCTATTATTAGATGGTGATATCTTTATGATAATCTTAGTATATGATGAATTCATGAAATAACTATATGAACTTTCTGTATGCTTCATACATTTAAAATTTCGAAATTTTTCACTAAAAATAAGCCATATGAATGTGATGAATGCAAGATGAGGCTTGCCTGCGACCTCTGAGAGGTCAACGACGCAGGTTGCGATTCATATTCCAGAATCCGGGTAGTGACAAACTTGGTATCAGAGCATGAGGTTAAATTACCTAGGAACTAAATTCAACACAACCACGTTACGTAGTTTCTAGCTTATGGTTTTGAAGCATGCCACAATCATGAGTTACAGACTACGTGATGATATGAAATTCTCCCTTCTTCTACTCTTTATCGTGCTATCTAGATCTTTGACACTTTGTGTCATTATAAATATCTAACTTCCTTCTTGTGTGAACGCGTAAAAGAATACACGTAAGAATTAAGAAGACCAAGTCGTCTAAGGCGCCAGGCTCATGATCTGTCCTTCCCAGGAAGGGGACATAATAGAAATGCCCAACATGGACGAAAGATGTGTGGTGAGTTTGGTTGTTCGCATAAAGGTTAATGCATGGCAATGTCTAAAAGCCTTCTATGAGTATTGATAAGGAGGAGAATGATATGTTGGTTGCATACCAACACAAGAATATGACTTAGATATGGATTTGCTTCATAAATGTTATGCTATTATAGACTATAGAAATAGGGTAGTAAGGTTTCAGTTTGTAAATAAGTTAGAGTAAAGATGGAAAAGGCGTGGTTCAAATCCAACAGGCCAAACAGTTTCAAATCTTAAGCACAACAAGATGTTATCTAAGGGGTTAGGAGTCAATGAGAACCTTCCATACGAAGAGTTTTCAATTGAAATTTTAGATTGCCATGTGAAACGGTTGAGGAACAAGGAGGTTGCCTATGTAAGAGAATTACTGGGGAACCACCTTGTTGAGTGAGAA
This sequence comes from Solanum lycopersicum, assembly GCF_036512215.1. NCBI lineage: Eukaryota > Viridiplantae > Streptophyta > Magnoliopsida > Solanales > Solanaceae > Solanum > Solanum lycopersicum. Next base: position 32,864,150 of record NC_090809.1, read on the forward strand.
ACATGAGAGGCGAAGGACGAAATGAGATCCCATTACCCTCATTTGTTCAAATCTTGAGGTTAGATTTACTCTTCTTAAGTCTTGTTTTATGTTTTAGAAACTCTAAGTTTTAGTGCCTTAGTTGATTTGGTTGTAAGTCCCTAATCGTATGCCTTATAACAGCACTATGACAGTTAAAATTAAGTCCTGTTTGCATTTCATGTTGCTGTTTTTGTGAGCATAGACATGATTTTTTGTATTGCATGAGTTGTGGTGTGCATTAAGTTAAGTGCGGTTGAGAGGGAAATTCCTCAATGTCAAAATAGAGATTCAAATAATCTTGAATGATATGAATCATCCATATAAGTATGAGTTAGGTATTCAAAAAAGAGAAATGTTTAAGTTCGAAAAACTAAGTCACCCTCTTTGTTTAAAAGATATATAAGTGTCATTCGGGGACGAATATTACTAAGGGGGGGATAATGTAACATTTTATAAAATCATGTCTAATGAAGAGAAAGCATGCCCTTAGGATAGCCTATGAGGGGTACATAGGCACCCCATTACTCAATAATGAGAAATATTGGGCATAGTGTAGAAATATTTGCTAAGGGATATTAACCAATTTTCTATATACGAATAAGAAATATACTTTTATGGTTTTCATACCCCAATCCAAGATTGATGTTCAATAAATGTACCTTCAATGAAGACCCTTAGATAAAAGAAAATCCGTTATGAATAGTTTCACTCAAATTACTAGGCATCCAAGTGTTAATCCTAGTACCATTCCACATGACCGTTTAAAACGACCATGTAAATAAAGTAGTGTCAAAGGACATAGTGAGGGTCCTTGGGACAATAAGTAAACATTCCCAATTGAACAATAAATAATATTTAGTTAGGAAAGTCCAACCAACCCATGTGCAAGCACATGTTTAAGATATGTGAATAAGCTATCAAAGGACAGGACCACCCTAACTGAATTCGGTTAGGGTAGTTAAGGGGGAAAATGTGCACAAGGGACCACTCCATGGTGGGCCTAACCTCCATACAAATTCTAGACTCTAACCTCATACCCTGAATAACTAAATAACCTAGGACTAACCGAAATGGACCCATTAGTGCATGCAGCAACCTAGGACCAAAACCGGGTTGACACTAACCTAGTATTAGTTAAAGAGACAATCTTGTCTCTAACCTAGGATTGTCCAAAAGGTTCGTTATGTTCCTATCGATTAAAGGTTACTTAGTAATTATCCTAGGTTACCTAATTTATTTATTCAGAGAATTAATTAACTAATATAAAAGGTCTAAAAAAAACTTTAAAGGAATTTTTTTCAGACTTTGGTTGAGACTAGAAAGGGACAACCTAGTATCTAACCTAGGATGGTCGAAAGAGTTAGTTAAGGTCCTAAAAACTTAGGGATTTAGTAAGTACTATAGACTACTTAATTAATTCATTTAAAAGGTCATAACTTAAATCAAAAAGTAGTTTCAAGATTTCGGTTGAGACAAGAAAAAGACAACCTAGTATTTAACCTAGGATTGTCCAAAGGATTAGTTATGGATAAAAGACTTAAGGTTACTTTAGTAATTACCATAGGTTATTTTTTAATTAAATTATAAATTTGGGGTCAACACTAAATTCTTATGCTAACTCAGTATAATGCAAGAAACATCCTAGTACTTAACCTAGGATGGTCCAAAAGGTTTGATTATGGTTCCAATGATTTAGGGGTACTTTAGTACTTATCCTAGGTCCCTAAATTATTTAAATTAAGGATTTAATTAATAAAAATAAAGTTAAAATTTTGACCTACACCGTATTCATCACCAAAATTTCAAATTTTAAGTCAAGTCAACATTCTTCTATGTTTAGTAATCTTAGGAGAGTTTTTTTTAGTAATTAGTTAACTAATTTATATAATTGACTTACTAAACCCTAAGTTTAATCAGTCAAGGTCAGTTCCTAAACCTAAAAACCACGTTAAAACTCAAACAAATACATGACTAAAACAAGAAAACAAGCATTAAAAAAAACAGTAAACATAACGCAAGAATAAAGATAAGAAAAATTCTTAGACGATTTTCAAGATTTCTTCAAGGTTCGTTAAAGGTGGTATTCGTAGATTAAGTTCTACTTAAGGTATGGGTTTCTCTTCTTAAATTCTTTCTCCAAGAGTATGTTCCTTCAAACGATTCACAAGATCTTGAAACTAGGGTTGTTCCCGTCGTTCTTGTCGAACATCCCTTCCCTTGTATCCTTTTTGATTTCAATGTTTAATGGGTTAGAGATCATGTTGTTTGTATGTGGTGATGGATTTTCTTAACATCTATTTTTCTTTAATGATGAGTATGGAATGAACTTATGAACTTATAATTGCGTAAAGTTAATGTTATCATGATAATCAAGGATTGTTAATATGCTAAGTGAAGTCCGTGATGTGTTAAGTGAATATGTGTCTTTGGCAGAATATTTAATTGTTGTTGTTGTGTTGTTATGAAGATTTTAAAGCAATCAAATTTTAATATAATTCTGTCCAATAAATTCTTAAAACGTTACACTAAATCCATAAACTAAGAATTGGCTCATAGACATATATGAAATCACAACTTGTACAAAATGGCTATCTTGTTCCAATAAAGTTGGCAAACTCTATTTGGTCAAAATTAATATATGCTAATGTCTAGGAACTTATTTAAATGACTAAAAGATTGGCTAAGGTTTCAGACATATGAAAATTTAAATATGAACATACATAAAAATTGGCTTATGCCAAAAAACATGAATTTGCTAGTCTAACATCCCTAATCTTGAGCCAATACTAATCCTATACCAATTCTTGTGAAGTAAGAGTACAAAATATATATTAAGCACTTCTAATGTAATATCAATGAATACATAACCAAGGGTATTCCATTCATTGGGACAACTCCCAACATGATCCACAAGAATGAACTATGAACGCATGAAACTCACTGAATCAAGTGCTCACGTCCATAATTGTGATATGAAGCTACTATACTAAAGTAAGTATATAATGTGAGTTATAACATAATTAAAGGGGCATAAATTAACTAAGTTATCCGAATGGGGTGTTAAAGGAAGTGAGACAAGTTTTACATACACCAAAGATAATTTTGTAAAACAATACTCACGAATGAAGGTTTTAGAATGTGTGAAACTAGTCACATTAACACCTAAGGATGATATGTAAGTACAATTCACATTAATTAATGTAAATTAAGGATTTTATGAAAGAACAATTCACATTTCATAATTGTATAGTAAGGATGAATAATCATCAATAGAGTCAGTAGATATCAATCTAGAAGAAAGCCTCCATAATGCTATTCAACACTAAAAGATGATGAAATGAACATTCATGTAAAAAGGGATGACTAACTAAGATGTATGTAATGAGATGATGAAACCCTAGAAGGGTTAAGTAAGAGTGTGAAACACACTAAATGGCCAAGTTCATTGGCGTATGATGAAATGAACATTCACATAAAAAGGATGAATAATTATGAAAAGAAAATGTGTTGATGCTACTGAATGTACTGATAATATGATAAGAGGCTAATCTGAAAGATGATAGCAATCTCAAATGAACCTAAGTAAATATTACCAAAACGTACTCACCTATGAGAGTGTAAAGCTAATGAACAGACTAGTGTCTATACACTTTAATGAAAGTATTGAGACTGATGTATACTTAATACTAATGATGAGATGAGAAATCATCTTTTGTATGAGTTGAATGAAATGTAATTTCATACTGCGCACCGATAGGCTAGCTATGAGCGCTGATGCGTTCTTTCAGAAAGGTCGAAAGTTTACGTAACTCTCATAAGATGTGATTGTCCAGTATGCATAATATGGGTCTTCTTATATCTCCTAGTCTTCGAACTTATACTCCCAATATAGGGATCTGGCGGAGTTCAATTCCCATATACGCTAGCATGTTTTGGGTCACTTTGGCTGGTGATTCCACCTTTTTCCGTCAGGGATAAAACTTGATATCATGATGCTCACTTGATCTATGTTGGTTAACGTTGGAGTTCTTTAAAGTATGAAAGATAATGTAATGAAAGATACCGAAGGTATTTATTGAAGACAATCAGGAGTTGAAATCAGATTCAAGTAATGACATTAGGTCATTCTTCGTCATTCCACTTCATGATCCCGATGAGAGTCTTTTACTTCATTCTAGTTATATATTGTTTTTAAATCATCCTATGAATGAATGAAATGAATAATGTGAAGTACGAATGAATTTATGAAGCAAAACTCTGTGTTTGCTAAAGAAGGTCCTCGGGTTGAGGTCCTATATGTTGGGCCTTAACTTGAGATGTCTTATGCTACATTAACGATTCCAAAGTCTCGTGCATATGAAATGTATTATATATAAAACATAAATGTAATGAAATCAATGGCATGATCAATAGAGAATTGCTTATGAAAGGTAATGAATAGATACCGTAAAGAATGACTCACTATAAGGTAGGGAAATCATTCCTTAGTCCTTGGATAACCTATATAGATTCATTATGGTTATGGGACTACAATGAAACATTTAACTTGTATGTAAAACATAGGACCAAAAGAAATATTGAATTAGAAAACAAGAAGAAGAAAAAGACTGACAAATAATCTAAGCGTACAAAGAGAAGCTCTTCCTAAGAGGATCAAAATCTCAAATCTTCGCCCGAGTTGTTCTAAAATTACGAGGATGATACAAATGTTTTGTAATCATAATGAAAATTAGTTGTGTTCTTTGAATGCATTAAAATACATCATATTTATACCAGACATTACATCTAATGATTTAGGAAAGTCTAGTCACTAGGTTTTAAAGAAATATCATGTTGTTTAGGAAGAGTTTTCTTTGATCATGCATAACCTTACGTGTTTGTTTGCGTACGCCCATACTTAGCACAAGTGGTGTAGTTACCCCTACTATTTACTATTTAATAGATGCAGGTTAAGGGAGATATAGATGACTCTTGCAATGGTTTGGACATCAGCGTTTCGCAACACCATTTGGTAGGTCCTGTTGATTCCGAGGTTACTAGAGTTTTAGTCTAGCCTTAGTTTTAGAAATAGCTAGTGAATGTTGTCCCTAGAGTTTCTTTCAATTATTTATTTGAAGAATTGTAATAAGTTCGTTTTTGCAAAGTACTATGATATGTTATTCTTTCATTTTAATTGATTCCGCAATTGTTAAATGGTTGTTTCTGTATGTTGAGGTTAGTATATGATGAATTCATTAAATAACTATATGAAGTCTATTATTACTTTATACGATTAAAAATTTTTAATTTTCCGCTAAAAATTAGAATTATGAATGTGAAGAATGCAAGATGAGGCTTGTCTGTGACCTCTTAGAGGTCAACGACGCCGTATGCGATTCAGATTCCACAATCTGGGTCGTGACATTGTTGAACTGAATTAACTTATGTGTTTTGTTTTCACAATGCCATGTTGGTTAATATGTGTACTCATCATATTGTGCATGGCAGAAATCTGTGCAGTAAGAGTAGTCATAACATATATCTCTAACACACCTACCATCTTCTAAACCACATGTTTCGGTCCACCTCTACTCCAATCTGGATTGCCCTTGGAAATCCAGTTTAACAAGGTGTACAATTGCACATATGTATTCTATAAGGCCTGTCCACTTGCAGTTGAATCAAGCAAACTTTTTGTGTTACGCTCCAAACCTTCAACGATGGTATGTGCTAACAATTTATTTGATTGATAATGATGAGGGAAGCTCATGAACATAGAATTGAACATTTTCCAAATTTGGTACAAGTTTTCACCACATTTCTGCCTTAGGCTTAAAATGTAACTGATCAACTTAGCTGTTTTAATGATGGAAAGAATCCAACGACGAACTTTTGTGCTAGATAATTTCAGGCGGTGATTGAATTTGCAGGCTCTAAGTTCAACTATCTTTTTTCTTCCACAAGCAGAGAGAAGTGGAATAGAGTGAGGTTTACATAATCTATATTCAGTCTAGTCGGAGTGTAAGCATAACTAATCTCCAGGATGTTTTGAATGTGGACCATAGGATCATCATGTGAAACACCAATAAACATCCAATTCGAATGGAAAATTTTCACCATTCTCTGCTTCATTTCAAACCTCCCACCATGTTTAGGTTTTTGAATGCACGACGTTACATTAGTGGCGCATAGGATTGCCACGTCTCTGACTCTCATCTCATTAGCTACCATTTTTTCAAGTTCTTATTCACTTTCTTTGGTTTTTGTGACTAGAGATTTCAATTCACTAATGATCAAAGGAATTATATTTTCATATTGTCTCCGCCTTTGTGTATGAATCTTTCTGGTTCTGAGAGAGGAGACAATAATTCTTTATCATTGTCTAGTTTGGAATGTCCAACAAACTGCAATAATGATATGCTAAGATCAAGTTGTCAACACTTGTATTTTACTTTAGGCATCAGAAACAATTAAATATTTCTTAATTCTTATGTCCTCAGATGCAGTGCCAAAAACATGTTGCAGTCAAATAGCATAGGAAAGTGCACATGATTTTACGAACAATAGAGTTGCTCTTTTTGAGAACAAAGTATCGTACCAACATGGACCTCACTATTGGAACATATGATCTTCTAACTTAAATTATAACACAAAGGTAATTTCAAGATTTCAAATTTTATTTGTTATCTATTCATAACATAAAATGAAATATAATTAGTATGATTCAATTCCACGAGTTTTGAATAATGATTTGGGAAAGATCCAGGTAAACAACTCTCATCATGAATCATGCAATCAATATCATTTAAATGGGTCATTATTAACTATCAAATAACTATATCACATAGTTATATGTATGATCATGGTCTCCTGACCTCTAGTTGCTTAAAATATTTAACACCCGAACTACATCATTGAGCGGGGATAGAATGATCAAATGTTGAGGATTACTATATCTTCCTGAATGGTGACCCAAGCAAGATCTCTACGTATATCCCTATCCTAGAGACAAATAAACCCTAGCTAGTTAGAGTTCTAACAGCTCCCTATGCCTCACATTCTATCCTCTTATTCCTGTCTTGAGGTCAGTTAGGACAATACATATATTTCTATGGTGATAAAGCATGAAATACAATAATAATAACGTAAGGGGGATTGATGTTATATTCAATAACAAATCCAAAATAAAATTCAAAAGATTACATTCATCCTATAGCCATAACCCTAGAACAAGGGTATTTAGCAACTCAACATCCAATAAACAATCTTACAATGGTTCTTAATCATCAATAAGATTGAAAGGAAAAGAGATAGAGAATTAACCTTAAAAACTCCAAAATATAGTTCTCTAGTTTTCGTCGTTCAAAAATAGAAAAAGAGTCATCTAATAAAATAAAGTAAATCCCTATTTATACTAACATTCGAAACGACCAATTATGGGCCTCAGTTGTATGACACGTGAGGGCTTCAATGATCTAAGTCCAGGTATTTTATTCTTCTGCACGATGTGGGACGAACACAAAGTGTTCAGCCTCAAATTGATTTTTGTAAAATCCAATATGCACTCCTCTCCGCAATGCAGGAACAACATGTAAATGTCTTAGGTATTTTCTTCAAATTCTTCCTTGCTCCCTTTTCACTCAAATCTTTCGACTACTTCATTTGTCCCCTTTTTATGCACATTTCTCCCATTATGCTTACCTACATAAGTTATCATGTTTCTTAGTTCATAAATATACAAATGAATCAATATGACTCTCAAACCATATATATTGAATTCAAACTGCACTTAAATAAAAACATAATTAGCATTCTAGACATGACAATATGACAAAGATCACTCTTTCTATGACTTTTTGGCATAGTCGAGATGCAGGTTATGTAATGTTTCATTAGGTGAAGATTAAGAAATCTCAAAAAATATCTATATTTCCTTTTGCGTGGTTGGGGTTGTGTAATTTATTATTATGTCCAGTTTGTACTCTTAGTATTTCTTGTACCTGTTTAAATTAGATTCTTGCGATATTAAATTTCCTTATAAGTCTTGATCAAAAATTGTGTTAAAGGTTCTTATTAATAAAGTTATGCTAGAAAATTTTATTTCCATTTTATTTAATTTTCGCATGTTATAATAGATGGGATAAAAGGGTTCTCCTACTTAGGTCGTTGAATGTATGTGCCTGCATGGCTCGGTCGGTTAGGTTGTGACTAATAGGTATTAGATCCCAGGCTACAAGTCTACCGATATAAGAGAAAAATATGTGCTTGAATACTGCATATTTGTTTGTTGACGTCCACATCTAAACTTCAGGAAGGTAGGAAGCATTCTAGGATGTCATTCTTGTGGTATGATTTGAGTCAAATTGGTTTATTCCGATTCCAATTGGAATCTCACAAAATTGAAGAAAACGTCGTGGTAACGACTGAATGAACACAAGTAACGTAAATTGGGACTAAGAAGGTTCCAATTAGTATTTGGCCCTAGGGGTTGTAAAACTACATGGATGATCAGTAATGGTCATCTATGGAGTGAAGTAACTAATTAAGAATTTAGAATTGTCTATGAGTATAACATGAAACTATGAATGCATGCTTCTTGTTTATGAATTAACTGTGAATGTGAAAGTTGCTTTGCTGGACTGTGATGATAAGAGTGGATGTGTGGTAGTTGCGTGTTTGAACTGTGTTATGTGCAATATGCTGTCTAGATAATTTAAATTATGCAAGTTGTAACTACTAGAGTATCGTGAATCTCATTATGAGAAGAAATTTATAATTATGTTGGTGCGAGGGTCTATATATTTTATAAGGTCATTCCTAAAATTGAATGTGCGCGTGCATCGAAAACAAATAACAATCATGTGAATGTCTGGGTGTATCACCACGACAAGGATGTTGTAGTATTGAAGTAACACAAAGGGATTTTGGAGGGTTTATCGTTGGGTTGACCTTGGTCGGCATCGATTATCTTAATTAAGGGATTCATTATTCGAAAGCCTAGTTATAGAACGTGAATCTAAGGGAGGTTTAAAAAGGTGAAGAACCCTAGAAAATATGTTGACACCAATTCTATTTTAACAAGCCCATTGGGCAGGATTTTACCGAAGAGGCAAGGCTGCCAGTTTAGGATTTCTCTTTCAAGAGTCGGATATGGAGTGTCATAATCTAGGCAATGTCTCCCCTATTTTTTCTAGTCACAATTATGGACCCGAAGTCGTACTTGAACTAATCCCTGCTATGCAATCAATATTAAAAAATTGAGGATAGTTTATAGCATATAGTAATTAACTATCGAGGAAAAACAGTTACAAAACTAGCATCCATGTGTTACCAAATTATAGGAATGCGACAATATCAAATAAAATAACATTCATCACATACGCTAAATAATGAAGAGTTTATTCTGGATCCCTGGGACTAGGAGGTGACATCATTAGAATCGAGGTCCTCTGGTTGTTTCTCGCTAACATAGACCTCATTCAGTATATGGAACTCCGCGTAGTCCTCTAGACCAAGGACTGTAATCTCTCTGTCCGGAGCAACACAAGTGAACATGACCTTAATATTCTTCCACATTCGTACCTTATGATGATCCCCATTTAAATTCTTCCCCCTCTACAGGTGCATCTCACGACTGAACATAGTAACCTCTATGGCTGTTTTGGATGGAACCGAGATGGCGTCAATAAAGGTGTGCCCCAATCTTCTCTGGACAGTGTCAGAGTCCTCCTCTACCCGTGCACTTAAGAGTGGAGGGCTGGTCCAGGTAGAATGATTATCATTGCCTCCCGCATCATCTGACTCTACAGCGGCCTGCCTGCTCTAGGCCCTATCCATACTCCTCATGTTGCTCCAAGTAATAGAGTTGTGCCTAGAATAAAGTGGGTGAAAGGTAAGATCCATAGATAGTAACGTCGAGGAGAGGCACCCCCACCTGTTTGAACAACATATTAATAAGTCCCGGTAGGAAGAAGGCATTCTTATGACCTGGTAGAATATCTTCCACATAAAAATAATTTGCGCTCCCACATTCCGCTCAATATCCCGCATTGCACATGCCACAATCAAGGTCCAAGGAAATTTTACATCAGTGCAATTGCCTAATGGGTGAATTCTTTTAGTGAGCAAGTGAATCCGTACTTTTAACATTGGGTGACGAGTTTGCACTAGTAGTCCCCTTAGAACAAATCCAATAGACTCTGTCGCAGTGTGCAGGCTGTACTAGTGTGTCCATCAGCTATCCTAGATCCATTTCAATCATCTTAGCCTCGTACTCAACATTTGATGCCTAGAAAAACTGTAGTACCTTATTTATAGTAGTGGTGTTTAGGAGATGTCAACTCCCCAGATGCGAATGACGGGGTGAGGGATGTCCTAGTGGGTGGTGGATAGGATAGCGTAGAAATACCTCTCCGTGTTAATATGCGTGTAAGAGAGATCCTTAGTTAGTGGATCCTGTCTAAAGTCCATTAAGGGAGCATAAAAATCAAGAACCTTCTCCTCAAGCTTGAGTATGACAAAACCTATCTCAAAACAAAACTTGTTGTTCCAGAATTCATGGAATCATTCCATACTTGCAGTGTCAGGAAATCGGCTAAAAGGAAACATTTCTTCAGTTAGAATTTCCATTAAATAAGCCTGCAAGTTACGAAAGATTTAATATGTTAGAATGTAATGGGAATAAACAAACTTTTGTTAAGAAAGGAAGGGTGGATTTTTCAATCTTAAGGAATGTAGTCCACTAGTCTTGCATATCCCACCACAACAATCAAAATTCATCCAGTGCGGGATAATAGATGTCACTAGAGTGGACTTTATCTTGGACGATATTCAAGCGTAATCATGGTGCCTTTTCATCTAAAAATCCCTATTTTCAAGACAATTTTAGCATATCAAAGAATTTTAACTATCCTAGATTTTTATATATGCACTTATAATAGACCTATGAAATCTTTACACTTGAGATATTTTGGGGTCGTTGTGGGATGTAAGGGAAGTTCCAATGCTACATTTTCAATCAAACTAGCAACCTAAGTTCATTTTGGAATAACCACACAAAAAACATTTATAATTAATTAAATAGAAGTATGCAGTTGTTGTTATTCAAGTATTGATGTGCAGAGTGCAAGGAATACAAAATTGCTTGATTTTCGACATTCTGAATAGAGTAGCTCGGAGAGTTTTTTAGGTGTATTTTAAAGTGTATAGGTGAAATAGAAAACCATTCCTCTTCTCCTCCCCTTTAATTTCCAACTATAGTTAGAGATTCCTTGCCACAACAGACATAACTCAGTAGAATAGCTGGCAACTATGCGGGTCCTGGTTGTGTAAAATTGGGATGGTATTCTTTTCCGAGCAATGCATCATTTCCACAATCGGTCCCTTAAATATAGAACTTTTCATGATTCAGATTTGAAAACCTTCCTCATCCATGATTTTTCTTGAAAGTATTAGTTACTTAAAAATAGTTTTAGGTAGAGTGCATAATGACCCGTTCACTAGTCCTTCGAGGATGAATTAACGCGATAATTGGTATCTATTGTAATGATCCAAACCATTGATATACCATGGTTTCACGGTGTTTTAATGCTTTTTCCTTAAGTTTAGTGTGTCCAAAAGCCTTTTTGTACTAAGTTTTATGTAAGTTTATCTTTATTTGTAGAAAATCTATCTAAAGATGAACGCAGAGTTTTTGAGCAAGAAATGTAGAAAAGTACCACCTACGGAGCTTGTGACGGTCCGTCGTGCCTGTGACGTTCCGAAGGTGGCATCGTAGTGAAGCTGTTGAAGGCAGATGGGGAAGTCTAACAAAGTGTGGGTCTACGAAGTGCGTGATGCACAATCGTAGCAATGACGCTCCGTCCTGCTGGTTCGTCATAAAGATCACAAAAGTAGTCCTAGTACCTTAATTCCAAGAGTTTAAGTATTATGGAACACAGACCCTCGCTGAACTGTTGTGCCTGTGACGATCCGTCATACCTCCTGTCGAGGGTAATGAACAGAGAAGCAGAACAGCAAAGTATGGATGACAGAGTCCATGACGGCCTGTCCTGACCACGACGACCCGTCGCGAGGTCCGTTGACCCAGCCGCTTTTTGACAGATTTCCAGCAAATAGACTCCTTTTTTTATTAGGTTTTTGTTTTTTATTTATCATTTGAAAAACCTCGTTTTTAGGGTTATACTCTTGGTTGTTAGACTCTTGGTTATTAGACACCTTTAGGTTAGATTCTTTGTGGAGTAGATTATTTTGATTATTACATTTTTGTTTATTACACTTTTCTCTATAGTTGATTGTTGGTAATTTTGTCGATTAATCAAGTAAATTTCTGGATTTTATTCTTTCTCTTTGAACTAAGTGCATGAATTCTTATATTATATATATGAATATTGTGATTATAACTATGGGTAACTAAACTCCATAACTAGGGTTGTGGGAACCATAGGCGAATAATAAGGTAAAACCTAACTAAAATAACAATTTTAGAATAGTGTCTTGCATGTATTGATAATTCTTTCGCTTAGAAGTCTTTTTAATGGATGCCCAACGTTAGAAATCGGCTTAATGCTACTTGTCGGACCAAGGAGGTAGATAAAAGGAAATGAATTATCAATATAGATTTAGTGTATACTATCTAATAAGCTAGTATTGATTGGTACGAGGTAATAACTTAGTCAAATATCGAATACAATGTTTAATATGAGGTAAAGGTAAGTGTTAGTACAACACACGTATCCGGACCAAGGTGCGAAGTGAAATTTTCTAGATGCCTGACAAACTATTTAGAAATACATAAGTTATCACTTTGCATGCAAGATACTAGGAAAGAATTGTTATAGTTAGAATTATCATGTTAGAAACCAATGGCGAACACGTAAACCCTAGTTACTTTTATTAACTAATTAAACTCCAACATTTGAATCTGTTAGTTGTTTACTTTGATTTAGCTAATTATTTTCATTAATATTGAAATAAAAATCCTCCTTTTATTATCTTTGTTTTCTAAAAAAAATTAACTTAATAGTAGTACTAATAGATTGAAGTTAAGTCTAAACTATTTTCCTCGTGGAAATGACCCCAACCTCATTAGTTGGGTTCTTTACTTGATACGACCTCTTTACTTCTTATTTAAGAAGTAAGTTTGAGCGTATAAAATTTTTGAGCCGCTGCCAGGGAAAGTAGCTTTTAGATTAACTTAAACTTAGTACTAAAATTTAGTCAATATTTTCTTAATATTACTTTGTTAATTGTTTTTTATTCTTGCAGAATTATCTTTCTTGTATGCCAAATACACGGAGAGGAAGATAACCCTTATTTCCCTACGATCATGAATTAGAGCGTACACTATGCAACATGAATCGAAACATGGGTGTTAATGATGATGAACCAAACTAGAACATCCCAGCTCTGGTTGATGTTCATGTTCAGTTGTTACCCGATGCTCCAAGTGAAAACCAACAGAGAGGATAAAATCTCGCTCTACGGCCCCAAGAATACTAAAGAGACTATGACAATATAGCAGACTCCGATGGGCCACTTGTCTTGCCCCCTTTACCACTAGGACACACCTTTGTGGTAACTAGTAGCATGATTCAAATGCTCACTGCCAGAGGTTTTTTTTCAGGGCTACATTCTGAGGATCCACATGCCCAAAGCTATGTAGGGAGGCCTGACTTGGACTTGGATGTAATAGGGCTAAGAGTGTTTCCTCTCTTACTGACGGGAGAGGCGTCTATTTGGTTCACTGAGCTCCCTTATAACTCAATTTTCACTTGGAACCAACTAAGGAACGTTTTCTTAGCACGCTACTACCAGGTCCCCAAGAAACTAAACCACAAAGACAGAGTGAACAACTTTGTAGTACTACCAGGAGAGTTAGTTAGTATTTCTTGGGATAGATTCACCTCGCTTTTGAGAAGCGTCCCCAATCGCCACGTAAATGATGAGTCACCGAAGGAATACTTCTATCGGGGACACGATGATGATAATAAAGCGGTGTTGTACACTATAGCGGGTGGTTCTTATGGGGAGTGTCCTTATGATGACATTGATGAAATGTTATAGAAAATCTCCCGTAACAATAAATCTTGGAGTATTAGGAAGTCAGATTTTGGGAGAAATACCTTCCCAGTGCAATTCACTCACAATCTAGCCACAGATGAGATCCATGAAGAGATGTCTTAGTAAGAACTGAGCTTGGGTTAGTATTAAAATATATCACTAGGGGTGCATAAAAGATATATGCAATTAACTTCTTGTCTAACCACCACCACCACATGATGAATGCTATTATGCGGAGGATTCCTATAGGTAAATGATAAGACAGGGGTTTCCGACCGAGTGCCCAAAGCTCAAATAAGGAGAATTAGTGCCACATTCAAGGAAACCAAGGTCGGATCTATGGTAACTATAATCGTGACGGTCATTATGTCCAAGATGGAAACTACAACCGCGACAACAACATCAATAGGGGTAACATTGGTCAAAGAAATGATAGGAATGGGCCCTATGTCCCTCCTCAAAATCGTGAAGGTACTCTTAGGGATGGTGGAGATAGTATGGCACGAGTTGAGGATATGTTACACAAAATGATGAGTAGGTTCGATGCTAATGATGCACATATTAAAGAGTTAAGGAGTGATTTAGCGGGTATTGGTCAGAAAGTCGATACACATGCAATATCGATTAAGCATATTGAGTTGCAAATGGCCCAATTATTTGCGAGTGTGAACATACGGCGACTGGTCCTTCTTCCTAGCCACACTGTCCAAAATCCAAAAAATGACGGACACTGTATGACAATCACTACTCACGGTGGTAAGCACACCATTGACCCACCTATACCGTCTAAGGAGAAAAAGCTGATAAAAGATAATGATAAGGTGATAGAGGGTAGTGTTTAAGTAGAAGATTACACAGGAAAAGATGCTGAGGTGCCTATAAAAGTAATTCCCATGCCTAGACCACCCGCCCTTACCTCAGAGATTAGTGAAAAAGACCGATGATGGTAAATCAGCGTTTTATAACAATGTTGAAGCAACTTTCTATCAATGTCCATATGGTAGAAGCTCTAGAACAAATTTCCGGTTATGCCAAGTTTATGAAAGATCTGGTTACAAAGAAATGACCGGACACTTTCGAGAATGGTCATAGAATGCACCATTGTAGGGTTATTGCTATAAGATCTCTCGTACAAAAGAAACAAGATCCGGGTGCGTTCAATATTCCTTGTACACTAGGGTTATTAGATTTTGCTAAAACATTATGTGATCTAAGGGCAAGTATAAATTTCAGAACCTTCTCGATTTACAAGATGGGTTTGGGTTACCCAAAGCCTACTGCGATGCGGCTTTTGATGGCAGTTACTTGATTACCCAATTATTCCCTCATGGAGAAGTTGAGTTAGAAACTAAGGAGAGAGTGCAGTTTAAGGTGAATGGAGAACGAATAAAAATCTATTTTGGGTTTACTGAATCGACAAATGAAGTGATCGAGGGATACCATGTTGATTAAGGCTGAGTAATCAAGTGTCTTCAGTCGTGCCGCGACGTTAAATCAGGCACTTGTTGGGAGGAAACCAAATACTTAAATATTTTCTTTTTAGTAATGGTAGTATTTTCTACTAATGGGTTTTAAATTTGTAGGCGCATCACCATAAAATTCTGCATAAAATCACTCTGCAGCAGTCACTGATGGACACATCGACGGACCGTCACGCACTCGACGGACCGTCACATGAATCCTTCATGCCATGTACGTCTTTCTATTATTTTCAAAACTAGGTCACACACAATAGAACTAATGACGGACCATCAAAATTACGATGGACCGTCATCTGGGACTCGTCACATCATTAATGAGTTTACCCGACCCAACCCAGTTGGAAACTTTTAAAAATTTTCTACGTATAAAACCCCCCACCCTTGTATTTGAACGGTTTCTTTCCCTCTTTTTCCCATTCCCTCCCAGTTAAACATCCCATTTCCCACCTCTCTTTCAAGCGATCCTTTCCCCAATTCCTACAATCTCTTTACTAGTCGGAGTATGGTGCTGTGGTTCTCTTCTTTATCATCAAGTACCTTCCTCGCTTGTTTTTCTCAAATTCTCAGGAATGTATCGCTGATTTCTACCCATTTACGTTGCATTTTTGTTTATCAATTAGTATTAGCCTTTTTTTCATTGATGGGTTCATTCTTTATTACATATTCTGTCTCACCTAGGTTGAGAAACCTCAAAATTGCCTTGTTAAAACTCTAGAAATAGGTGCTTTAGCATTGCTAGTTTACTAGGTATTTGGGTTAGACACATGTAGGTTAAAATACTAAAATTCCATTTGGGTCATAGGGGATGAACGTGGCATCCCCAATTCTCACTGACTGACAGAACGTGATCCCGTGACGGACCCTCGTATCCACGACAGACCGTCATAGGGTCCATCCCAGCATCCCTAACACCCCACTGTCAAATTTTCTCCAAGTGTCCACCAACAGACAGATGCAACGGGCCGTCGTTCACACAACAGTCCCTCCTGCACAACCGTTCTGGTTGTTAGAGACCCTATTCCTAAGGGTCTCTCACTTTTTCTAGTTGTCCTCCAACGGACACGTGCGACGGACCCTCGTTCACAACCGTTCTGCTCGTGCGATGGGTCCTCGATGGTCACAACCGTTCTAGTTGTCAAAGACCCTATTCCTAAGGGTCTCTCACATTTTCAAAGTTTCCTCCAACGGATACATGCGATGGATCGTCCTTTCCACGACGGTCTGTCCTGCACAACCGTTTTTGTTGTCAGAGACCCTATTCCTAAGGGTCTCTCACTTTTTCTAAGTTTCCTCTTCCGGACATAAATGACGGACCGTCATACGCTCGAGGGTCCGTCCTTCACAACCGTTCTGGTTGTTTAATACCATATTCCTAAGGGTCCAACTTTTTCCAAGTGTCCTCTTACGGACATCTACGATGGACCGTCATATCCTCGACGGTACGTCCTGCATAACCGTCATGATGGTCAGAGACCTTTATCCTAAGGGGCTCCATATAAACATAGTTTAATTTATACATGACGTACCCCATGACTGTTCGTCGTACTCACAATGAGCGTCACTTATTCCGTCGTGTCTCACTGTTATTATATAAATGTCATTACATCTTAACTCTTTTATTTATTTTGTGTCATTTTGCTTGTATTGTTTTCTCCTTCTTGTAATAATATTGAATCCTTATAGGTACTATCTCTAATGAAACCAAAACAAGATCGAGTCTACACACGTGGGCGATCAAAGTCTATCGCCCTGTCAGCCTACCTGGTCATTGGCTCTGATGATGAGCGTGACCCCGACTACGTGCCACCAGGCACATCTACCCCATCCAGAGCTACACGTGCTGCCAGAGCCATACCCAAAAAGGTGGCGTCCGGCGTAGTCACTTCCTCTCAGTCTGATGAGGTGCGCACACTGACCGACACACTTTCTAGGTCATCTACTCATGAAGAAGGAGCATCTCGCTTCTTAGTTTTTTTGTGGTCGGAGGAAGTCTCTGGATTTACTGATGTCCCTGCACCAGCCACAGCTACAGAGTCTGCCTTATCAGATGAGACTGACGCTTTTGAATCCACACCCGGATCACCGACTCATGCTTTAACCCAGTTGTTGACCATCCAAACCGGTTATGTGTCAACGGGCAGTATCAACTTTATTCAGACGCAATGTTTCTTAATGATAAAAGAGTCATGACACGGACCCTTACATTGGAGAGGCGGGTCCTTACGATAAGTCTCCCGACTATGCCAGTGATCTACAATCTCTTCACCATACATCGACTGCAGTGGACAACTCGTTTGTTGGGCCGTTATAGTGAAGAGTTGGTCAGATAGTTCTAGCCTCATACGTGGCTACTCTCAGATCACAGATTGACAAGTGGGATTCCCTCGCCAAACAAGACCCACTGGAGCATGTCCGAGTACGTGGCATTCAGGTTGATGCGTGCCATCCGCTTGTATCTATACGGTGAGGATGTTGATGCCAACCGGACCTCTCTCACCACCGAGTTTGACTACTGGTGACAAATTGTCAAAGATGGCCAATAATTGTGTGAGCCATCGCTGAGAGAGACCATAAAGAGGTGGATGGCCCAGCACTTGTCTGTTGATGGAGAGGGTGCGGATTGGGTAACCGAGCTGAAGAGAGCCATCAAAAACGCTAATTTGACCTTCACGGCGATGTTCTTATGGTTGATTGTCCTCCACTACCTTTCCCCTACAACTGCTGATAATATAGTCACATGGGATCGTGCAGTTCTGATGGAGGCGATGATAGTCGGGATTGAGGTGAACTTTGTTGGGTGGTACAAGCGGTCATGCACTAGAGGGATTTTAAGGTCACAACTACTTACCCTTTCTAGTGCATGATAATTTTTTTATGCAGGTCCGTAGGTGTACCCATATGGCACATTGATAAGCTCAAGACCCCGCTGGGCACTATTTATATCAGCCTCATTAGGGATGAGGCCAATGAGTTTGCTCCACGCAGAGGGCACCGTCAAGAGTTTCCTTCACTTTGTGACAATCTGGCTAATACGGTAGAACATGCTCGCATGGCTACGCAGGCTCCTTTTGAAACAACTGACACTAACTTAATCGAGTCTATCCTGGGTATTAGCACTACCCCAAGCTCCTCTTACTCAGACCTTTTTCGCGCTCTGTTCCCTCTTTCTAGGGTCCATAAACTTGATGCACAGATGGCTACACTTCTGCATTACATCCAGCCTCTGATGTATAGGTCTATTCCTGAGGCAGAAAAATGTTTGGAGCGGAGAATGGTCTAGCACACAAAGCGGAAGATCGTTGAGGTTCATCAGCACTTTGACGCTTTAGAGTTGCGGGTGCTAGCACGACTAGCCCCTCATGTGGATGTGACGATCCTTCAGCCTGCAGTGAAAAGTTTTCGAGCACACATTGATATGATCCTAGAGGCTAGAGTGCCTGAGTCTGAGGCCCCTTCTGTAGAGCCTGCTGAGGACACAGTGATGGCATCCTGATTCGCCACTTCTGAGATTCCGCCACCTCCCCCTCGAGAGCATGCCAAGAGGCGTAGGGGTCGAGAGGAGGATGAGGCTACAGCACGGAAGAAGGAGCATCGTGGGATCGAGGTTGTGAGGAGAGCCTCGCTTGTTGATGAAGAGGTACGTAAGATGAGGGTCTTAGAGTCATCTGCTTGGCCATCTAGATCCAAAAATCTGGAGATAGCGGGAGGCACTACTGTTAGGTTTGTTGTTGCTGAGGAATCTACTGAGGTGCCCAGATTACAGTGGTAGTGGGTTTCAGGGAACCGGACCCACCAACTTGCTAATCATCGGCATTTTGCTCCCCAGGTTTGTTTCACCTACCAATCTCGTATTTCAATTTTTTTATGCATTTGGGAGAATTCCATGTCTTTTTGTTGGGGGTGGGGTAAATTGAAAGTCAGTGCTAGGGTGAAGTCTGAGTAGCCCAATTCAGTATCCTCTTTCGGGGTTTTCTTGCCTGTTCTCTTTTTCCCCAAGAGAAAGATTATTTTTACTGTTGAACCGTCATGTCTATATCTTGTGTACATAGTTTAACTCTAAATCATGATGGCTAAAATGATATCATGATGAAATTAAAATGATGCATTACTAGGTATAGTAATTGATAAATGTGTGGCTCTAAGCATGACATAGAGATACACCACTGCATGACCCTAAGTCTAAAATTCGAACTGGGTGTTTGATAGTCTTGTAGAGTAATGAGATGTCAAGTGAATGTGAGGAAGATTTGAATAGTCCACTATTTGTACTGAGCTAGAACATGCCTGGTTAGTCCTATTAAATGTAAGCTGTAGTCAATTAGGAAAGGATCATAGGCGCTTTTTCAATATAGCCCATTTATACACTAAATAAAAAAAACAGATGAAATTAATCCTTCTTTGATCCAAATGATTTGAGCTTAAACTAGACCTTTCTTTTCACCCCAACTAATCTTTTTTAGGAATAATGTTTTGGCCCTGGTCCCTCCTTAGACATGTGCAACTCAGCTTATGCCAAAAGCATAAGCTGAGGGTGGCTAATGCCGTAAACAACCTTTTTATGGCCCTAACAAACATTGGGTATCGTTTACTTTGACTCATGGTAAAGCCATGAGTTAATGGTGGCTATTATGAGGAATTCTCTAGAAAGTGGGGTTGAAAGAACAAAGAGAGAGAAAGAACAAAATTAAAGTGACTCAAGAATCACTTGAAAGAAAATTTAAATAAAAACTAAATAAATAATACAATAAATACAACCAAAAAATGAAGAGATTCACTTACACAAATGAAGAAAGAAGGGAAAATAGCAAGGTGAAAATATGAGAAATTGGGGGAAATAAAATGATAAAAAGTTGTATGTTTAGCCAATATGTCAAGAAGGGTAAAAAGTCTCTAATGTATACCTAAATATACCCTATCTGACCCTGAGCCTATGTTACAAGCTAAGAAAGTCCTATCGTGATCCTAAAAGTTGTATAGCGAACTTAAAGCAGTGAAAATAAGGGCAAGTTTATGGCAATATGTATGAATGATTTGTGAATCTGTTCTGAGAGTGAGTGTTAAAAAGTAATCGCTTTACTTAAACTAAAATCATTTTGTGAAAAAAATTAGGATATTGTTTTGAAGTGAGGACACTAGTTGCAATACTTGAAATATTAGTACCTCGGTGAGAAATTGAAGAGGATAGGTGTTAGTGCGTGGTGAGTTTGCGTCATGGTCTAATTCTACATACTTCAAGTCTAATATTTATAGCATGTATAAATATGATGAGACTGATCGGGATTGATAGACAAATGATTGCGAAAGATAAAACAAGGATACTATTGTACAAAGATTTTATAGTGAGTCATAATGTGCCGCTAAGGATGTTGATATACCAAGGTTTAACGGTATTTTTAATTCTCTTTCCTTAAGTTTAGTGTGTATAAAAGCTTTTTTGTATTAATTTTTATGTAAGTTTATCTTTACTTGAAGGAAATTTGTCTAAAGATGAACGCGGAAGTTTTTGAGCAAGAAATGCAGAAAAGTACCACCTAAAGAGCTTGTGACGGCTCTTCATGCATGTGATGGTCCTTAAGTGGCATCGTAGTGAAGCTGCTGAAGTAATATGGGGAAGTCTGACCAAGTGTGGGGCTACAAAGTGCGTGACAGACCGTCATAGCCATCCGTCCTACGGGTTCGTCATGAATACCAGAAAAGTAGTCTCAGTACCCAAATTCCAAACGTTCAAGTGTTATGGAACGGAGACCCTTGACGGACCGTTGTGGCTGTGACGATCGGCAATACCTTCCATCGAGGGTAATAAAGAGAAAAATAGAAGAATTTGCAATGTATGGGACGACAAAGTCCATGATGGATCATCATGACCACAACCACCCGTCGTGAGGTCTGTCAACCCAGCCGCATTTTGATAGATTTCCAAGAAATAGAGTCCTTCTTTTAGTAGGTTTTGTTTTTTATTTAACGTTCGAAAAACCTCATTTTGGTGGTTAGACTCTTGGTTGTTAGACTTTTGGTTATTAGACACCTTTATCTATTGTAATGATCCAAACCATCATTATTCGTAATTTGGGGGAATTATTGGGCAACTGTCACACCAGGGAGGGGAACATGCCGCTAGGGCTGCTACACTACATCGCGATAAGCTGTTGCAAAATAGATATAAGCGAGACTGAATGTTTGTAATGTGTAATCTTATTCTCTCTTCCTACCTAAAATACCTAATTAGACACAAATCATCTGAGAAACCCTCCAAAAAGTTTCTCTAAAATAGAGAAGGAAGGAGAGAAATTTTAGCATTAGGTTAGTCCTGGATGGTGGATTTCCACTGACGATCACCGTCACAAAACATGGAAATAAAAATTGAAGTCAAAAACTCTATGCACCTGCTTGGTTCCTATATAAGCTAGGTTTTATTAGTTGAGTATTTATATAACAACTGTCAAAACGAAATAGGATAATAGAGCCTATCACATGCTTAAAGGGTTAATAAATATTTAATTATGTGTTAATCTGATGACGAATAACATAGGGGTTTAGTTTTACGAATTTAGAAGGTGAATATCATTGAACGTCTATGACATTTGGGAAACTAGTCTTGTATGTGCTTCTTTTATGTGCTAGTGTGCCTTTGTATGTTTTATGTCCGAATTGATAGTAAAGGATCCTAATACCTACTTTGTAATGTTTAGGGTTGGAATGTCTGAGTACGACTCCCCAAGGACAACCCTAGGGGTCCTTGGGTAGGATCCAAGACTTGGCATGAAAGCAGCCAAACACTGCAAGGGCAATGTCAAACGTCGCCTAACATCGACACTCATTAAGTTAATCAGCGCCCTATCGATTGGGAGAGTGGGTCAGCACTTAGTGGTGGGAGCTTCAACCCCATGAATTGAGCCTCATATCCAAACGACAGTCTGTAGGATGCTCCTTCGTCCAATCGATGCCCCTTAGGTTGTGTCCATTGATTGCAACAACAACTTTCTGCAGGTTTCTCGGCTAAGGCGAAGGTATTTTGGAAAATTCACCAACCGTCCTAATTAATATGTTGATGGTTATTTTAGGTTTTTTCTTGGAATTTTAAGTTATTTTAAAAGCCTAAACCTAATTTTAGACTGCACTTTTCAAAATCAAAACCTCCCACACAAGGAAAAGTATCTCAAGACTCCATTGAAGCTTGAAATCAAGGTACACCTAGGATTGATGATTTATAGTTCTTTCTTCACAAAATTTCATCGATTGTTTTTCTAATAAGGTATTGTAGTTCATTCTCTATTCCTATCACATTAAAGGAGCAAACCCAAAGTCTTTTCAAAAAGGTTATTAAATCCTAAATTTTTTTATTTAGAATTCTAAGGATGTTTCCCTGAATTGAAAGGTTATAATGGCTGAATTATTATGTTTTCAATGTTAATTTATGAATTTATCAGAAAAAAAATCTATGGACTAATGATAATGCAAATTCTCTATGTTTGGTTTATGAAGTAGGTTTAACATTTGTGATTAGATGTCTTTAGAATTAGGTATATACTATATTTTATTGTTATTACCTACTTCCAAGTATGCATAATTATGATGAATTGTTGGAGAATTTTTTAAGGGTGACCAAGCCTTAGATGAAGGGTAAGTGATCTCAGTTGCCTAGTTCTTATTGAATTGATTTTCAGTGGTATGGTCCACTTACAGTTGAGGTGTATACTTGATGTATATCAATTTTATATGGGAATTGTGATTATGTCCTTAAAGATGCAGAATGAGAAATAAAGTGATGTTATGAAGCATATGTGTAGCGATTGCCTTATGAAGATATGAATGTGTCTTGAAGATACTATGTCTAATTGAAGTATGTTGTTAATGTGAAGTATGATGTTGTGTGAAGTATAATTAATGTAGTATAATCATTATTAGGAGTTTTTGTTATAAATGATGGACATTATTAAGAAGTGTTGATCGCATAGACTAACACACACAATGAATGAATGAATTAATGAATGTAGTTAATGAGAACATAATGAATGAGAGCCTATCGAACGGGTTTCCTTAATAAAACTAAATGAATGAATGAGGGATTTAGGGTAGAAACTCTTAATTAGTAGAGATGTAGTTTCTAATAACAACCTCAACACTCCTATGAACTTTAATGAATAAAAAGGGGAGTTTTGGGGTGGACACTCATCGTGAGTTGATATGTAGTGTCTAGGAGCTACATCACTTTTCGTTAGAGCTTTTCAAATATAGGTTAAGGTTGAATACTCTTTTTAAGTTGAGATGTAGGATTCAATGGTAACCTTTTGATATTAGTACTCTTCGTGAGATAAGATGTAGTACTTGGTAGAATCTCTTAACCTAAACCTAATGCATGTAATGAATATCTAAAACTATGCGGGGACTTACATATCGCACTGACAGGATTTGAGGAAGGGATGGATGCTCTTCGTGAGTAGATATGTTGTGTCCAATGTAGCTCTTGAGATGAGTACTCTTCGTGAATTGATGTAGTAATTAAAAGTAATCTCCTTATCCCTTAACTATGCACCCTCATAGTACTTGCCATTAGAGATCCAAGTAGAGGATAAATAATGACCCTACCTTAGGAATGTGAGGATCCTTTATCTGGTAGGGGTTAATAAAGGGATTCCATGTCAAGCCTCATTCTCTATATCGGTTGAAGCTATCCCCTATAAAAGAACAAATTGAACTAGATCTTCCAAAGGGTGTACAATTTAGGATAGGTGGTTGAATAAGATGCCATCTATCCATTGCGCAAGTAGGAATTTGGATGGAGTCTTGTTATGTCCTTTTAATGTTAATGAATGAATGGGTTACTGTGTGTTGTTAAGGAAGTAAGTTGACTTTATGCATATTGTTAATGAAGTAGTAGCATGGAACACTACTTTCACATTGCACTAGTGTAACTTGGGTGTTGTCTTAGCGGATAATCTTTATGTGAAGACCTTAAATGCGTGAATGATTATTCTAAGTAATGAATATCGACATGTTCATATGAAATGAATTATCCTTTTCTTCGGTAGTCTGAAGGATCATCTAGGTGTGTGTTGAAAAGGGTGTATGGTTGGTCTCTTCATGTCGTGCCTATATGAGTCTTAGGATAACATTAGATGGAGGTTCTAAATTACTAATGAATGTTCTAATGTAAATGGCTATGTGTTGAGAATAATGGAAGTATTACCTTCGTATTCTAATAATGTCTTATATGATGTTCTGTACACTTTATCCATAAAGGTTTTCCAAAATACAATTAAAGTATGTTTCAACTAAAATATTATCTTTAAAAATGTTTTTGCATATTGTCATACTTAGTACAATTTTTATACTCTCCATTTTCTTCAATAAGTCAAAAGTATAGGTGGAAGTCAAGTAAAGATTCTTAAAAGGTGAAGCTTGGGAATTTTATTTTCTTGAGATTGGTATGTCCTCTTATGTTCGAGGACATGTTCTATGTTTTTTTTTAATTTTTTTCTTTTAAGACATTGTATGAGATTTAGTATGTTTCTTTCAATATAAAGGGTCGTGAACCTATGATGTTAAGACGTGTCGAAGTTGACCTGTGATGAAGAGACTTGTTGCTATGTTTTTATAAAAGAGTTTCTTATAAGTTATATTGTGAAAATTGTAAATTCCACACTACTTTTCATACCTATGTAATGAATGATAGCTAAGATGTTTGTACAAAAACTCTAAAAGGTAATGTACGCCATAAAACATCTAGGGGTGCTCCCCAGTCATTACAATTTATAAATCCACGATCAATGCGCAATATAAAATAATCAATAGTCGGATTTATGAATACATCTTCGTGCACTAAACAAAAGATGATTAAAATCATAGGAAGAAGCTTTAGATTATTAATTAGGGATAAATATGGTTGATTTACTTTCTTTGTGATATATGTTGATGAGTTATTCATAAGTGATGGTTGTAATTTCATGTTGTATGATACATGTTTATTCTTTCTTCATTATGATACATATATGTATGCGAATGTTGCACTTTGTATCATAATAATTGCAAATGAGTTGAACGAATAATTACATGTCTTGAATCACTTATTGATTGTATGACTATTGAGAATATACTTGTGATTGTGACTGTGGCATGTTTAATGGATTGGTTGTTGTATTCTAACGCACTAAGTTTATTCATATTCCACGTTGTAGTGTAGTTATTGGATCGGTTGCAACTTTTTTACATAAACATTTGATCGGGTACCACGTTGCGATATGCTAACAGTTGTGATTTTTGTCCCTTTAGAAAACGAAAGACTTGAAATAATTATGTATCTTGTAATGGTGATGTTTGTGCATACTCATAAGTAATAATTGATGTTGTTTACCATAATTGTAAATGATTATGATGACCTATTTATGTTTGTTCTATTATGTTATTTTAACCCATTATTTATCTCATTGTTGAACGAAATTGTAAGGGACAAGGGTTCAATAGTAATAAGGTTGAGAGGCAAGGAATGTATGTATGTTGCAAGAGTGAAAAGTGTAGGTGTGTACGTGATGTAAATATTTAGGTAGATTTAACTTTTGAACATAATATTTGTGGTTGGTAGTTAGAAATCTTGATATAATTTACCATGGGGCAAGGGCTGGTAATATGAAGAGATATTAGGGGTATGATGTCAGTGGCTAGTCGGAGTGCTTGTAGTTATATTTTTGGACTCTTCAATGATTTTGAATGTTTATACTATGATAAAGAACCTAGTAATTAAGTCGACTGCGATGGTAGTTTGTATTAATGGTATTAGTGTATTTCTAAAGTATTCCAGCGATGGTAACGGTTGAGAATCGAGTAGTTTATGGATTATTCTTTCTAGTTAATTTCTTATGTTATGTGTTGGGCTTTGGGATGACCGATGATAACTACCAGTACATGTGATTTTTTTCTGATACTACTCTTTCTATTCCTTTTGGGCATAGTCTTGATGAAGGGTCGGTCATTTTTCAATAGGTGAAGACGAAGAAAGCTACAACAACGTCTATTTTCACATCCGCATGGTCATAGTTGTGTCATGTATTATTTTGACCAGTTTTAACTCTTAGTAGTTCTTGTACCTATTTGTAGTAGATTTCTAAAGGGGTAGTTCCCTTACAATTCTTAACCTAAAAACTTGTTAAAGGTTCTTATTTATAAAATTCTGTTAGTATATTTTCGTTTCATTTTATTTAATTTTTGCATGTCGTTACCGTCGTGATAAGAGGGTTCTCTTACTTTCGTGTTAGTATGTAGGTTTCCGTACAGCCTAGTGGTTTTGATCATGTCAAATGAAAATTTTATTTTGTTAAATCTTTATGTGAGACATAAAATATTAAGTGAGACGCTTAAGAGAATAAAGCAGTTATGATTCAAAGCTATTAAATGTCCAAACCAAGAAAGTAGTTCTGCCTCTTTTGAGAACAAACAAATTCAACAAGAAAAAATACTAATAACATTGTATCATATAAAATATATCCATAAATAATTTGAAAGTAAGTAAAAGTTAATAAAAGCTACTGTGCTAAAACCATGGGACTCAAGGGATGCCTAATGTCTTCACCTCGGTAACATTATTCGTACTTCAATTTCTAGACCGCATATAAAATAAAGAGTAATTTTCTTTTGATCAAGGATTAACAAAAAGTTAACTTAGAAAACCATAATTCAATTCCAAGTGGTACCTCCAAAAAAATCCTAAATCAATATCATAACAGAAATTGGAAAAACCCTTTATGTTGTGCACAAAAAAAGAGTGTAACAAGTTTTAAAGATGATCATTCAAATGTTAAGGTAATTTTTTGCCACTAAAGTGGTATGAATGGTTATTGAGTACATTATGTTGTTGCAACCCAATTTGAAAGTTGTGGTAATTCAATAAAAATAAAAAAATAAAAGTGGTAGTACATTTAATACATTTAGGTGAGTCAAATAAATTTGACAATGTTAAATTATGATTAAAAAACTTATGGAGCATGTAAAAATGGTTATGATCATTCTCTAATAGAATGTTACTTGTGTTTGTATGGATAAGCACATACTCATTTATGGTTTGATACATGTCATATCTCATCTCTACGAGAGGTTTGACATATCGAAAAAAAATATTTTAACATAAATTGTCATTTTCGTCAAATACTTTGCGTACTACACCAATATTGTTGTATGTTTTATTCTGAACTATTGGACGAATAAGAAAGAAATAATTCTTTTCTATACAGGTTTTGGTCATGACCAGAAAAGATATTTTTGTGCGTAAAAATAAATTTGTCATTGGTTGTCAAGAAATAAGTCTTTCATGTATTAATTTTAAACATGACGATAATAATAATTTTCTCCTTGAAGGAGATGGACACCATAAGAGAGATGTTGTGAAGTTTGTGACAGTACACAAAATTAACTAAGAGTTTCAGAAAGAAAAATATGTTACTATCCAATAAATTAAATTGTTTAGAATATTGAGGTTGTAATAAGTCTCAAAAGAAACCTTCTAATTTTCAAAGGAATTAAAAATATATATATTGTTGAGATTGTAAATTATTAAAAGATTAAATATCTTCACATTACTACAATCAAATCGGGTTAGCGGGTTATAAATATTTACATAAAAGGTTATGTGTATTTCGCTTGTTTTTTGAATAAAAATATGAGCATGATGAAGGAATCACACGAAAAAGCAAGCTAGAAGCTTACTAGAATAAATATCAGTTGGCATAATTGGTTGTCAATTCAGGTTGAAATGTGATGTAAAAGAATTGAGAATCCACGTGGCTATGTGTTTGAAGAAATAAAATATTTTTCAAGGGTCTCTTTTGTTTCTTGTTCTCATGATAAAATGGTCATTATACCAGCTAAGATTGAGATTGTATCCCCTGAAGTTAATTGACACATATAAAAAGGTGAATATGGGACCGTTCAGTTGCCATGTGGATCATTTACTATTATGATTTGTTATATGCACCTTCTTATGGTTAAATGTGCATTTGTATTAACTTACGTATTTATTTTTGTAAGGTTGTTCTATTGAATTATTAAATTAAGAGAAAAATTTCAAATTATAAAGTTGTGTTGATAATGCTGGTTGGTTTTAACAAAAATTGTATGTCTCCCACTATAACTATAACATTGATTTGGATAATAAACCTCTCAAATAATGTTTGATATGACATGAGCCTATTTAACATGTATGCATTAAGAAAACAAAGTTCTCCAATCACAATTGGTTCAGGTAAGAACCTAAGCATTTACTTCTAAAATTTTGATGTATGCAAATATGATTTATTGCTTTACTACACACAAAGAATGATTTCCCAATGAGTTTGGTGGTAAATGTTAGATCCTAAAAATAGGAGGATATATGTTTAGCATCTGAAAACTATATTTGTAATAGATTATCTAGATCTTTGTTAAAAAAGGTGAACTTGAAATTCAAGAGATATTTCATTTGCAAAATGTTGCAAATAATATTCAACATGTATTTGTTTGCACAATATTCTAATTATGCTAGAAATTCTCTAATTTATAGTCCTCAAAGATAAAGACTATGTTACTCCATAAGCGTGATAGGCCAATCAATTCCAAACGTAAAACTCCATGCGAAAGGAGAAGATCAAATTATCAAAAAGGTCATGATAATGAGGTAAGTTCTTTGGAAGAACTTCACAAAAACATGGAAAAGGTTCAAGTACCTGAAACAATAAAATATTAAGAGATTTCAATAAGTTATGTTGTATTGAAATCAAGTCAAATGACCATTGTATGTATCTTTGACATGAGATAACACTAAAGACTCTAAGTAGTTACGAGGATCTTAAATTATATTTTGTCATACAGTGAGGACACATAAATTATTTACCAAATAAATTGTACTATGCAAGTATATTTAATTAAGTTAGTAAAGTGGTGTTTTTTTATCTTTTAGTTCATCGATTAAATATAATGTTAGTGTGGTACAAATTAATCATTTTGCGAAAGTATAATCGTAAGATATAAAGTGTGAGTTGTTCCTCAGGGCATAAAGGGTTTTTCAAAAAATGTTGACATTATTAAATAAAGATATTTTATACAGTGGTGGATGCAAGACTTTTTTCAGTATGACAACAGATAAAATACTTTAATATGTACAATGAATGATTATTATGTCTAACTAGACGATGAAGGTTACATGAGAATCCTTGAAAACTTTAAAATGTCTCAAAGCAATTTTATTGTGTATTCAATGGTTTTGAGATTACTTAAGAGAAATAATATGTTTAATCTCGTGAAAATGATTAAAAATGTCATGTAGTAGTGCAGTTGGTGCACTTACAGATAATTTGTTATGCGAAAGCTAGAACATCATTTAATATTCATAACAAAATTTATGTGAAATAATTGTTATGTTACCTTTAATTTATGGAAAAACACAACAAAGAATTTGACTCAACACATAGAAGATGTTTGATTTTCTTACTAGAAAAGACGAGCTATCACAATCTGGGAGCACCCCCTAGACGTAACTGACATATTCATCCTCGGATAGGACTTAGACTAGCCCTTATCATTTGTCATAACATATCATAGGTAAAAAATTCAGAAAATTGAAAAACATTTACATAGTGAGGTATACATATACCTCTCACATATCATATATGGATTTTACATATACCTCTTGGTTATGAAGCATACATAGGCTTCTCATTAGGCAACATAAGTAATATATAGGAAATCATCTAATAAAATTGTCTCACATTAAACAATCTAAAGAGTATTACAACACTTAGGCATAGCCCATACTTCATTACGAAGAGCCATATATAGGCTTACAATAATAGTAACAAAGATAAAGAAATGAAATTATGTCTTTAGACATAACAATAAAATAAATAAAATAGTGAAATGGTAACATCCCCATACATTGAGGACCTACCACAACTTAGGGAATATATCAAAGTCTTCTTGCAAAGTGTCCTACTATACTTCAATGGCCCGTACCTACATTGTTTGGGAATAGGGAAAGAATATGGGTTGGTACAACCACATGTACTATGTATGGAAACATATGCAAGTAAAACCATTGAAATAATTCTTTAATGGACATTTTGTTCAAAAAACCACGCTAAGTAACTTTCAAAAACCTTTGTGCACATATGAGAGCACGTACAAGCGAATCAGTCATGATATCACTTAAGATAAGTTCATACTCAACAAAAATCCTACATTAGCAATAGGTCATATAAACATGAATATCATTTTATTAAGATAATATCATCATGAATAACTCCAATATAATGTCATAACAACAATTCATGTACAAGAATTCTTAACATCACACATATATGACCCTCACTCACAACCCCTTCCCAAGCCTAAAACTGCAATGCTTCTGTGAAGCCCACAACCCCACATAATCAAGTAAACCAATCAAAGGATCATAAGCAACCTCTACAGTTCATATATATATTCACATCATGCATATTCATAATCATGTTCATCGACTTAGACCAAGAGAATGTTCATCAAGGAAAGTAACATCATATAGGATCATCAACATGTAAAGTCAACATAGACATCTCATTCATATCATAAGTACTTAAGAACAACCTCCTAGGACTTCCCTCAATGTCAACTTGTGTCATGTATAAGTAGAGTCCTATAACCCTACTTACATTAAGTAGAACCCTGAAGTCACCCTAGTTAGTGTTCATTTTATTACTTTTATTTCACTTTTGGGAACACTCGCCTTAACCGACAATAGACCATGTGATCTAAACATGAAAACCGGTGTCATGAAACCTTACACCGAAAGAAAGTTATCTACTTGCCAAGGTAGAAGTAAAACATGAACATAGCATTCTAGGTGTATCCACTAGCTTGTATTCCTATGGAGGCAACATAGTTAAGGAAATAAGAGATATGTCTTGAACCCTCTACATGCCCATTAGCTTTGGAGTCCTCATCTCATGAGAACATTGGTGATCCTCCCTCCCTTGGGGAGTCAACACCTCTCATTGTAAGTTTACATGGTGCTAAGCTAAAGTCCATTTTTTGAAATGTCTTTAAGCTTTCTCAATCATCATATCTTAGGATAGGCCTTAGAAGACTAACACCTTTTATATCATATCATTATCTCATTAGGTATATGAATGAGAATTTCCTTTCATAACAACCCTTCATTTGTGAGATCAACACATCATAGTCATATCATAGTAAGGCACACAAGTGATTCATATTCAACCTTGTATCATCTTACCCTTAACATGATATCACAATTCACAAAGTCAACAAATTTCATAACCTTAATGATATCATCATCTTATTAACCTAATCACATATAATACTTCAATTGAATACTACTATAAAGTATAAGCCATCATCATTGAAGTAAAGAACTCGAGATCACAAAGTCTTAGGAATTTACCTTCATAATCCTCCTTCAAGATATTACAATCAATCCAACAATATTCATCAACAAATTCACTTAATAACATCATATAAATATATACAAGAACTAAGTTAATTGTATCATCACTAATTAATTCAACCTCAATCCATAACCTAGGGTAGGGGAAAAAGGTTCAATCATGTATTCTTCCATTAAAATAGGTCAAAGAAAAAGAACTACAGCCATAAACAAATATATAATCATAGTATATAAATAATAATCAAAGGAAATCAACATCAAATCAGTTTGAAAAATCAATTATGAATTTTGATGAAAACCCAACCGTTTGACTTCATTAGAAATCATTTTTGAAGAGCCTCTTGGGGAAAAAGATCCCAAGAATGAATATCTTCCATACCTTAGTATTCCTTAGATTTTTATGGATAAAATATTAAGTCTTGAATCCCTAATGATCATGAAGCTTGTTCTTCAATGGAGTCTTTGAAAAGAGAGAGAAAGTAGAGAGAAGTTGGACAAAATTGGGTTTGGGAATTACGGGGTGCTAAGTTTATTTAAGACTTAGGGGTATCTTATATAGTCCTTAAATTACTTATAATAACCACACCTTAATCAGTAATTAATTAATTAACCTAATAACTAATTAATCCTACCTATATAAAAACATACAATGAACTCGACCACCAACAATCGAAACCCACACTTACGCCCCGTAATCCGATCGACAACCCATCCTACATGGGCGTCGTTTGGGACATATACTGGGTTTTTTTCCATTTTCGGAGTTGTTCTTAGCTTCTACCTGTATATCCATCTATGGATCGTGGATCAAATGATGACTAATCGTTTAGCTCGTGGTTTCACACTTTCCACAAGATAGTTTTGGGGTCAAATTGAAGGGTCCTCTCGAAGGACCATATGGTTTATCCTTGGGGAGTCATACCCGGACTTTTCAACCTTAAACACAGTCTTCTATATATTTCACACCTTTTAATTAAATTTCACTAAATTTCGACTCTTAAAACCTACGAAACATGCCAATTCACACTAATGCACTTTTCATAATACTCTGGATGTCATGGTCGTGTATTAACGTTTTGATACATTACTTTATGTTTAGAAACATTTGTTTGAAGTCTTAGTTTGTCTAGTAAGGCTCTTGAAGAAGTCATGGACTTTTGGAATATTACATATGTCACATCCGGGTTTACCCCCTAGACGTAACCGACGTTGTCATCCTTTTTAGCATATTAGTTTCATGTCATCACATTCATAGGGGGAAAATGCCAAAAAAATGCTAACTTTTATTTTCTCTACTTGGAGGGTCTACATATACCTCTTCATACACATAATATAGATTTATATAGAATATAGATAGACTCTTAATAGGGGCTGGTTGCATAGCCTTCTACTTTTATTGATAATATATATATAAAAATATGGAATTCGTCTCAAAGGTTAACTCGTCTCATATCATCTAAACAAATATCACAATATGTGCATAACCTTTAATCAATTAAAAAAGATCATGTATAGGTCATACAAAAGTACAGTATTCAAATAACAAGGAAAGAAATGATTGAGTAAATAAGATCATAAAAAATCAAAAGCTAGAAAATGGCATTGCCCTCGAAAGTTGAGTACCTACCCACTTGGATGAAAGGAAGAATCGAAGCCTTCATTAATATCACCTTCAAAACTCTTTAACGACCGGGACCTAAAAATGTTAGGGTCAAGGGAGGAAAATGGGTTTAGTACTCCACATGTACTAAGTATGAGATATTATGCACATACACAAGCAAAACATGTCAAAATGGACTTTTTATCAAAGCATGTCATTCTAAACCTTTTAGGGCTTAATGCAAAGTCAAGTAATTCATATGAATCGACCAAACATGCTTACTATCTCATCAAGTAATACTTATCCCAACACACTTGGAAGCATGATTTACTACAACCCTAACATCAAGGAATAATATCACAAGAATGAATAAGAGTTAAACATATCATAATAAGCAAGACAACTACTCAAAAGTCCTCATCAAGTCAACTAGTGCAATGACCAAGCAAAGTCCCATAGCTTTACTCGATTAAGTATCCTCAACAAGAAAACATGACCAATGTCAAACTTTACATATCATGACATTTAGGCTTGCATTTTATCTTATATTATCATTATAATGCAAGGAATATTCATAACTGAAAAAGTCAACATATAGTATCAACATTATGACAAGGTCATCATATATACAAATCATATATTATCATAACAATAACATATAAGAAGAACCTCCTAAGACTCCCCTCAAGACTAACTAGTGCAATGTCTAGGTAGAGTCCCATACCCCTACCTAGACTAAGCTAGACCCCTTAGGTTATCCAGGTTAGAGTTCAATTTCTTTAATTTGTTTTACCTTTTGGGAACATCTTCCCCTAACTGACATAGACCAGATGAGTTAGTATGGAATCAGGTGTCATAAAACACTACAATGTAAGAAGGCAGACCACTTGCCAAGGTAGTACAAAAACATAAAACATAGCAACTATGTTGATCCACTAGCCAGTATTCCTATAGGGGTAACATAGTTCAAGAACTGGGAGATTTAGTTAGTACCCTCTTAATGCGCCATGCATTATAGTATCCAATCTCAAGAGTAATGTAGTGTTCCTACCTTCTCTACGTGGGAAAGGAAACTTCTCTATCTACTTCACTTGCTGTTAAGCTATAATCCCTTTTTAAAATGTCTCTAAGCCTTTAATTATCAATCATAACTTAATTTAGTCCATAGGATCTACCCCTTGTATAATAATCATCATTAGTATATCAATTAAAATTGTATGAGTATAAGACCTATCATCACAATTCATATAAGTGAGGTTAATACTTTATTATTTCATAACATATCAAGGCTCATTGATAGTTTTCACAAACTTTGTAACACATACATCTTAATCAACCTCACAACATAGTAAATATAGTTCAATTCAACATCATACTGCCCTATCATCCAGTGTAATATCATGGCTTAACAACAATTTATCACAATTTAAAGTAAAGATAGAGATTCTAAGACTTTCCATGTCTTTCTCATCATCTATCATGAAGGTATTACCAACAACATATAACTCAACCCAACATAGAATAACATCATAGCACAATGATAACCCATAGAATAACAAGGCCAATTGAATCACTATAACACAATTCATCTTTAGAACACAACTTGAGACAAGGTACATAGGCTAATTTCGCATTATAATTTATCACCTAAATCACATCTCAAGAACTAGCATGATAGTCCTATAATTAATATTAATTTAATCATAATAGCATCATATTTTGGTAATCTAATCAACAACAAACTCAATTAAATGATTACCATACAACATATGTCAAGATCACTACCAAGGGTAAGGGATATAGGATCACATTCTTCAATTTAGACTGAACCATCAATAATTACCATAAACAAGTTGAATTACTTATTAATCTACTCAATATTACCCTATGAACTCATTAACAGCTCAATGCATGACTTATCTTTCGTAATTGAATGAAACCCATAAGAAAACTACACTTTTTGAAATTATTTTGAAGGGACCCTTAGAGGAAAGAATCTCAAAGGTGAATAGAACCCATACTTTAATGTTTCTCAAAAATTTGATGAAGAATCCACCCTTTTTCTAGCCCCCAAACCATAGTTCTTGCTAGCCTTCAATGATGAGTTCATGAAGAGATAGAAATAAGAGAGAAAGAAGAGAGTTTATTTTGAGAGTTGTCTTCAGGTTAATGAGGGTCAAAGGTTTTTATAGAGGGGCTCAATTAACTTTATTAGTCTTCCTTTAATCCCTAATTAACACCTAAACAAATAAATTAATTAAACTAAATCATTAAAAATTTATCAGTGAAACTGGATCCTTACCGACGAGACCCCCCTTCGTCATACACTCTGTCGTCTCAGTCAGAGAATTTGCACGGGAGGGTTTCTCCAATTTTTCTTAGTGGAATGAGGGTGGCCGCGATGCCCTGTCGAGCTACTGACGCCTTTTTAACCCCCTTCCATCGCGTGTAGCAGTATCTAGGTAAACAATAGTCTTCACGGATCGTTCCATGTCTGGGACAACGGCAGTCTCGATGCCCCGTCGAGCCACGCACGGACCGTCGTTTGTCATGTCGATGCACACTGGTAGGCAATGTTACATCAAACTACAGGGGTCCTCCTCAAATGGCCTTCGTTTGTCCTTAGGGACTCTTGCCCAGACGTTTCAATCATGAAATAACTTAAACACTCATTAGCTATGTTTCCACCTTTTTTCGTATATTTTCGACTCCTAAAAGTTAATAAACAGGCTAAGACACACTAACATCCCTTTGAACCATCTTCCCAAACGTTTTTGGATGTTTTGGTTCTTAAACCTCCTAATTGACCTATATTAATTAAAAATGGACAAAGAAACAATGTTTAAAATATATGACACCTATGTTAGAATTTACCATGAGTGTTGGATTTTCAAGGTGTTACACTATCCCCCCTTAGGAAAATTCGTCCCCGAATGACACAAATATTCTTTTGAATGAAGGAATTGACCCAAGACTAGCAGCCCAACCAATCAATAATATTCATTTAACATAAATCATTTCACTTCAACACGGCAAATATTAACACTCATATTACAAAACCTAAGTCTCAAAACATTTCATGATGAGGCATTTCCTTCTCACAACACTTATGAGCTCCACATACATCACATGAGTCAATTAGAACAAAGGTCAACACAACAACATGCTACCTATCATTTCATGATGACTCACCATAAAAAATGCATAATATAACTCAAAGTAAGCAAAAGGCAAAAAAGTTCAAGTTTTCAACACCAATACTACATTTACATCACTGTAAGTCTTATTGTGAGGTTTTCAAAAGTTACAGTTTTGTAACACTTCACCCAAAAACAAAGAAACAACAAATATTTGTCATAGTTATATAATAAAAAAATGGTTAACCTCAATTCTAAAAAATATGAGGATAACGGGACTTCATATCGACCTCGGCCTCCCATCTAGAACCCTTAACTAATTGATTTTTCAAGAATATTTTTATGGATATAACCTCTTTATTCCTCGACTTCTTGACTTGCCTATCAAGAATTGGAACCGGGACTTCTTCATAAGGGAGATTATCCTTGACACCAAGACCCTCAATAGGAAGAATGGACTTGGGATCACCGACACAATTTTTCAACATAGAAACATGGAAAACCGGATGAACCGAAGCCAATTCCTAGTTTCAATTCATAGGCAACCTTACCAACCCTTTGTACGATTTTGTAGGGACCTACATAACAAGGACTCAATTTCCATTTGTTGCCAAACCTAACCACCTCTTTTATTGATGAAATTTTTAAATTAACCTTATCGCCTTCTTCGAACTCCAAATCTCTTCTCCTATTATCGGCATAAGACCTTTGCCGAGTATAGGCCATTTACAACCAGTTCCATATGATATGAACCTTTTCCAGAGTATTATAAATAATATCAAGACCAAGAAGTGATGACTCACCCACTTCAAACCATCCAATAGGATACCTACACCTCTTACTATACAAGGCTTCATAGGGAGCGATGGAAATGGATGAATGAAAATTGTTGTTGTAGGAAAACTCCACCAAAGGTAAATGCCTATCCCAACTCCCTTTAAAATCAATAATGCCTGATATAAGCATATTTTCAAGGGTTTGTATCGTACACTTTGCTTGACCATCCATTTGGGGATAAAAAGTGGTGCTCAACTTCACTGTAGTACCTAACCCTTTTGGAAGGACCTCCATAATCTAGATCTGAATTGTGCGCCCTGATTTAAAATAATGGACAAAGGAATACCATGGCGGCACACAATCTCATCTAGGAAGATTCTTGCATAATCCTCCGCCGATTATGAAGACTTGACGGGGATAAAGCCAGCAGATTTAGTCAACCAATACACAACCACCCATAAGACTTTTGGGTACAGGGTAAGCCAACAACAAAG
This sequence comes from Solanum lycopersicum, assembly GCF_036512215.1. NCBI lineage: Eukaryota > Viridiplantae > Streptophyta > Magnoliopsida > Solanales > Solanaceae > Solanum > Solanum lycopersicum. The sequence goes on from NC_090809.1 coordinate 32,902,102, forward strand.
TCCATATTGATGTCTTCCCACTTCTAAGTTTGAATTTAGATCTTTTTAGTAATCCACCCGACTTTAGGTGTTCGGCCTTTACTTGTTGGCAATTTGGACACTTATCGACAAATATTTCTATGTCACTCTTTAGACCTACGCACTTATTTATTTCCCTTAGGTCATGGTACATTTTTTTCGACCCTGGATAAATTGAGTAGCGGGACCTAAGTGTTTCATCTAAGATCAGAACCCTTAACCTATCTAAATCAGGAACACATAATCTCCCTTGGTACTTTAACACACCATCCCCCCGGGGAGAATGATTCATTCAACTTAACAAGAACTGATTTTTTGAGCTCTATCAAGGCTAAATCAAGGTGTTATTTGGACTTCATCTCAACAAGTAAAAATGACTCGGAGTTATGATGAACTATGGAACTCCCATCCGGATTACTCTCTAACGTCACCCCAACCTAGCGAACTTATGAATTTACCTTGCTAGGTCCTTTTAGTATTCATCAACATGGGATACACTATGCATAGTCATCGGACTTAGGGCATCCACAACTACATTAGAATTTCGGGGTCGATAAAGGACACTCATATCATAATCTTTCAACAACTCAAGCCACCTTCTTTGTCGGAAATTTAACTCCTTTTGGGTAAACACACATTGGAGACTCTTATGATCAGTAAGAACATCCACATGAACCCCATAAAAATAATGCCTCTTAATTGTTAAAGCAAACACCACGGGTCATAAGTGGGGTAATTCCTCTTATGTACCTTTAGTTTCCTAGAGGCATAAGCTATCACCTTCCCGTTTTGCATAAGCACACACCCTAAACCCAATCAGGATGTGTCAGAATACACAAAAAAGCCCTTTGTACCCTTTGGTAAGGTCAACACCGGAGCGGAAGTAAGCCTATCTTTCAACAATTGGACATTCTTCTCACATGCCTCCGATTAATCAAACTTTATAATATTTTGGGTCAAAGTAGTGAAAGAAGATGCAATGGACGCGAAATCATCCACGAACCTTCGATAGTTAACTTGCTAAACCCAAGAAACTTTTGATGTCAGTCGAAGTCAATGGTCTAGGCCAATTTTTAACCGCTTCAATTTTTTGGGGTCTACTTCAACTTCCTCACTAGAAATAATGTGCCCAAGAAAATTCACACATCTCATCCAAAACTCACACTCACTATATTTTGCATACAACTGATGTTTTTTAAGGGTTTGCAATACTACCCTCAAATAATACATATGATCATCCTCATTATTCAAATATACCAAGATTTTGTCAATGAAGCCAATGACAAATGAATCTAGGTAATTTTGAAATACTCTATTTATTAATGCATAAATGTCGTCGGAGCATTTGTGAAATCAAAAGACATGACCAAGAACACAAATGCCCATACCTAAGTCAAAAGGCCTTCTTCGGTATATCCTCTCCTCTCACCCTAAATTAATGATACCCCGACCTCAAGTCTATCTTTGAAAAGTAACTAGTCCATTGGAGTTGGTCAAATAAGTCATCAATCCGAGGGAGAGGGTACTTATTCATAATGGTGATCTTGTTGAGTTTGTGATAGTCAATAAACATTCTCAAAGACTCATCCTTGTTTTTGACAAATAACACCGGAGCACCCTATGGAGATATTGTAGGTCTTTTAAAGCCTTTCTCAAGCAAATCCTTAAGTTGAGCCTTCAACTCTTTCAATTCGTTGGAGCCATCTGATATGGAGGGATTGAAATGGGATTTGTTTCCTGTAGCAAATCAATACCAAAATCAATTTCTTGTGTTGGAGGAATACCGGGAAGGTCATTTGGAAAAACCTCCAGAAATTCATTCACTACGGGGATCCACTCTATAAGAGGAATTTCAGAATTCAAATCCTTGGACTGTTACTATGTGGTAGAGACAACCCTTTGAGATTATTTTACATGCTTTTAGACAAGATATAATGTGACCTCTAGGAATAGAATTTCCCCCTTCCACTCAACAACAAATTTATTTGGGAAGTTAAAACCTCACCACTCTTGTCCAACAATCAATAGATGCAAAACATGCATGCAACCAATCCATACCCAATATTATATCAAAATCAAGCATATCGAGTTCTACTAGATCGACATAGAAAATCTATTGGGCAATGAAATAGGAAAATTACAATAGACTCTTTTAGCAATAACAGAGTCTCCCACCGGGGTAGACACTAGAAAAGGCTCATGCAAAAAATCAGGTAAAACATCAAACTTTTTAGCTTCTATTGGTGTAACGAAGGACAAAGTATCACCCGGATCAAGTAAACCATACAAATCAAGAGTAAAGATTTTTGACATACTGGTCACCATATCGGGAGAGGTCTCTTGATCACCCCTAGAGTAGAGAGAATAGAAGTGGTTCTTCATTGGAACGTCACTAGAACCACTTGTTTGAGCTTTGCCACTATCCTTGTCTTGACACTTGATGTTTGGACAATCTCTCATTTTGTGACCACTTTTTCCAAAACTAAAGAAATTATATGTCCCCTTAAGGCACTCACCATAGTGTTTTTTACCACACTTTTCACATGTTGGCTTCTCCTTTGGTGGATTAGAACCTTTTCCCTTCTTAAATTTCGGGTTAGACAACTTATCACCACTAGCTCTTGGGAATTTTGTAGGGAGTTGATTTGAACCCTACTTCTTAAATTTATGCTTATCTTTTATCTCAATCCTAATCTTTGAAGAGCCTCCATCAAATGACCTAGCATTCTTAGCATCTTTACTTTTTGCCTTGGCTCTTGCCTCATAAACCCTTATTTCATAAACCATAAGACAGGAAATGTTCATGTGGTCATGTAGAATGACCGATTGGTACTCCTCTTGTAAGTCCTCTGTCACACCTGTCACAACACGACTCATTTGATCTCTAGGATCTGAGACTAAAGAAGGAGCATATTTGGACAACTTAACAAATTCTAAAGAGTACTCATGAACATACTTCCCTCCTTGGCAAAGATTGATGAACTCCATCACTTTCTCCTGCCTCATCTCTCTAGGGAAGAATCGATCTAGAAACAATACTCATGAACATACTTCCCTCCTTGGTGAAGATTTATGAACTCCATCACTTTCTCCCCCATCATCTCACTAGGAAAGAATCGATCTAGAAACAATCTCCCAAGTCACCAGACCACCCCTCAACGACCTATTGTCCGTCCAATGCATATACCAAGTTTGAGACATATCCTTGAGTTGATATGAGGCTAACTCGGACTTCTCACTTGAAGTCATATCCATAGAATATAACACCTTGTAGGCCTCATCAAGGAGTTCATTGGGGTCTTCATCAACCTTAGACCCAAAGAAAGTAGGAGGGTTCATCCGAGTGAAGTCCCTTAGACAGGAAGCCATAGTAGTGACTTGTTGTTGATGACGAGGAGAAACATCACGCCGTCATAGATTGGCTTTAACCGTTGAGGCTTGTGCTTGAGATGTCATGGCTTGGTCTATTTGATCCAGGATAGCCCTCATCTCTGCTTCCATCATAGGTGGAGGGTTAGCCGAGTCTTGATAAACATTAGCATTTTCCTCAAGTGGAGGAACTTGCTCATCATGGGGAGAAGCTCCCACATTAGCAACTTCCTACTCAAGACTTCGAGCCGCATTCCTTCGAGTGTTCATGCTTCCTATAAGCACAACAATATGATAAGCTGCACGGCACACCATAAGTATACTCTATTGGCGCGATATAAGATTTCCAAGAATGAGAGCGATTCCTAAGCATCAATAGGTTCTTACTCATATTTGTGGCGCACTAAACAATTATGAATATAAACCTACATAGACGTGGTAGAGAGAGACATAACTCAACGATATTCAACCTGATGCTCTGATACAAAGTTTGTCACATCTAGGTTTACCCCATAGACGTAACCGGCGTTGTAATCCTATTTAAGGAATAAGAATAGCCTCTTAGTTTCATTTCATCACATTCATAGGTTCAAAAATGCGGAAAAAGTTTAAAACATTTATTTTCTCTACTTTGAGGTTTACATAGACCTCTACATACACATAATATATATTTATATCAAGTATCCATAGACGCTTCATATAGGATGGTTACATTGCCTTCTACTTTGATTGCTCATATATATATATATATATATATATATATAGAAGTAGTCTCAATGATTGTCTCGTCTCATACCATCTAAATGGATATCACAATATGAATAACCCTTACATCAATCCAACAAGACCATCTATAGGTCATATGAAAGTACAATATTCAAATAACAAGGAAAGAAATGATAGAGTCAATAATCTCATGACAAAATCCAAAGCTAGAATATGGAATTTTCCTCGAAAATTGAGGACCTACCCTATATGGATGAAGGAAATATCCAAGCCTTTAACAATATCGCCTTGCAAACTCTTCAACGACCGAAACCTAAATTTTTTGGAACAAGGAAAGAAAATGGGGTTAGTACTCCACATGTACTAATTATGAGATCTTATTCACATACACAAGCAAAACATGCTAAAAGGGACGTTTTATCAAAGCATGCCATTCTACCTCTTTTAGGGCTTAATGCAAAGTCAGGTAAGTCATATTAATCAACAGAACATTCTTAATATGTCAACAAGTAATACTTATCCCAACACACTTGGAATCATGATTTACTACAATCCTAACATAAAGGAATAATATAACAAGACTAAACAAGAGTTAAATATATCATAATAAGCAACACAACTACTAACAAGTTCTTATCAAGTAAACAAGTGCAATGACAAAGAAAATCCCTATAACTTTACTCGATCAAGTATCCTAAAAAATAAATCATGAGCAATGTCCAAATTATCATATTATGGAAGTTAGGCTTGCATTTCATCTTATATTATCATTATAATTCAAGGCATACTCATAACTGAAATAATTAACATATAGTATCAACATTATGACATGGTCATCACATATATAAATAATATATTATCATAACATAAACATATAAGAACCTCCTCCTAAGACTCCCCTCAAAACTAACTAGTGCAATGTCTACGTAGATTCCCATACCTTACCTAGACTTATCTAGAGCACTAAGGTTATCCAAGTTATTGTTCAAGTCCTTTAATGTGTTTTACCTTTTTGGAGAATCTTGCACTAACCTACATAGACCACATGAGCTAGTGTGGACTATGATGTCATAAAACACTACACCGAATGAAGGAGGACTACTTGCCAAGGTAGTACAAAAATATAAAACATAGCAACTATGTTGATCCACTAGCTAGTATTCCTATAAGGGCAACATAGTTCAGGAAATAGGATATTTAGTTGGGAGCCTCTTTATGCAACACACATTATAGTCTCCAATCTAAAGAGTTATGTAGTGTTCCAACCTTCCCTATGTGGGAAAGGACACTTGTCTATTTAGTTCACTCGGTGCTAAGCTAGAGTTCCTTTTTGTAATGTCATTAAGTATTTAATTATCAATCATAACTTAATTTAGGCCATAGTGTCTACCCCTTATTTAATAATCATCATCAGTAGCTCAATAAGAATTGTATGAGTATAAGTCCTTTCATCACAATTCCTGAAAGTGAGGTTAACACTTTAGTATTTCATAACATATTAAGGCTCATTGATAGTTTTCACCATCTTTATAACACATACACCTTAATCAACCTCATGACATATTCAAGACATTGCAATTCAACATCATACCGCCCTATAATTTTTGTATAAGGCATTCTCCAATGTAATATCATGGTTTAACAACAATTAATCACAATTGGAAATAAAGAAAAAGATTTTAAGCCTTACCAAGTCTTTCTCATAGTTTATCATCAAGATCTTACCATCAATACATAGCTCAACCGAACATGGGGATTAACATCATAGCACAATGATGACCCATAGAATAACAAGGTCGATTGCATATTATCACACAATTCATCTTTAGATCACCACTTGAGAAGGGGTATATAGGCTAATTTCACATTATAATTCATAACCTATATCACATCTCAAGCACTAGCATAATATTTCTATAATTTATCTTAATTTCATCATAATAGAACCATAGGATACTTATCTAATAAAAAATCAACTCAATTGAATGATCACTATACAATATAGGTCAAGATCACTACTTAAGGTTAGGGAAAGAGGATCATATTCTTCAATTTTGACCAAACCATAAAAAATTACCATAAAAAACTTGAATTACATGTTAATATACTTAATATAACCCTAAGAATTCATTAACAACTCAATCCGTGACTTAAATTTCGTAATTGAATGAAACCCATAAAAAACTGAACTTTTTGAAATCTTTTTTGAAGGGACCCTTTGAGAAAAGAATGTCAAAAGTTAATATAAACCGTACCTTATTGTTTATCAACAATTTTATGAACAATCCACCCTTTATCCATCCCCCAAACCCTAGTTCTTGCTAGACTTCAATAGTGTGTTCATATAAAGAGAGAAATAAGAGAGAAGGAAGAGAGTTTATTTTGAGAGTTGTCTTTAGTTTGATGAGGGTTAAGGGTATTTACATAGGGGTTTAATTAAATTAATTAGTCTCCCTTTAATCCCGAAATAACACCTAAACCACTTAATTAATTAAATTAAATCATTTAAAATTTATCAGTGAAACTCGACCCCGATCGACGAGATCGTGATAGACGAACCATTGGTGAGTCGAAGGATAACCTCTCTCCATCGTGAAATTCGTCGTCTTGGTCATATACCTTGCAGAAGAGGGCTTCCTCAAATTTTTGTATGTGTCGGATGACAATGGCCTCGACGCCCCTTCGAGCCACTAACGCCTCGTCAACCCCCTTCCTTCGCGTGTAATACTAGCTTCGTAAACAAGAGCCTTCACGAATCTTTCCAAGTGTGTGACGACGGTGGCCTCGATGCCTCGTCGAGCCATGCATGGACCGTTGTCTGTCCCGTAGATGCGCACTGCCAAGCAGTGCTGCATCAACCTGCAGGGGTCCTTCTTCAAGGGCCCTTAGTTGGTCCTTGGGAGTCGTACCTATACATTTCAAACCTGAAAAATACTAAAACACCCATTATCTACCTTTCCACCCATTTTCATACATTTCTGACTCCTAAAAGTTAGTAAAAAGTCTAAGACACACGGACATGCCTTTAACCAACTTCCTGAACCTTTTTGGACCTTCTTGTTATTAAGCCTCCTATATTACCTATATTCATAATAAATGGAATTAGAAAAAGTGTTTAGACTTTATGACACCTATTTTAGTCTTTACCATAAGTCTTTAATTTTTAAGGTGTCACAATATAGCTTCAATAAAATTATAATGATCAATATCTGAGTTGGAAATAATTTTATTCGGTAGATGAAGAATATCATTTGATCCACGTAAAGCTTTGTTTAAAATGGACTATTTATTTATAAATGGAGTTACAACGACATTTTGGAAGTTAAAAAATCAAACTTAGTAACTACTTCTTCAAATCATGTAGAAATGATATTGATTTATGTAGTAAGTCAGGAGCGTGTTTGATTTGAATAATTATCTATCATATTTAAACAATATGTGATTTTCTTTGAAAAGGATACATCAGCCACCATATGCGAAAATAATATATAGGTCAACTAAAGGGAGGATACAATCGAATGAGATAAGACAAGAAATATTTCACAAAAAGACTTTTTTCACACATGATGTTCAATAAAATGCTGAGATAGATGTTCAATGACTTATTCAAGATATAATCATTTAAACTTATTCATCAACGATCACAAAAATCAGTATTGGAAAAGTTGTTATATAAGATTGAATTGCAGCATCTCTATGATATCAAGTAAAATTTTATTTTGGGGTGCATGATATGTGTTGTACTCATTTCCTTAACAATGGTTTTATCCCAATTGGGATTTTTTTAATGATGACGCAGCATTCAAAGCTATATGTGTACTCTTTTTCGCTCACTAATATTCTTTTTACGTGGGAGTTTTTCCTAGTAAAATTTTAATGAGACATATTTTTCTATGGACATCCAAGGAGATGTGTTATAATTGATATATTGTGGATGTCCACTTAACAAAAATTTACTACATTACTTTTCTCAATTATGAAGATAAACTCCACCTTTATGATCATTATTTTTATAACCTTTCATCTTGATAACCTCCTCCATGGTATTCATATTTTATGTAATGTTTATGAATAACTTTTTGTATATCTGTATGTTTCACTAAAAATAGAGGAATAAGAGTTCATACTCTAAACACTTTAAAATTTAGTTAACACACGAAAGAAAGAAAGTGATATGATTGTTCCTCTTGTCTTATATTATTCTTGTTCATATTTATATTGTTCTTTTGTTCTAAAGGTCTTACATTTCCATATTATGATTTGAGTTTTGACATATTGAGATAGGTTATTAAATATTAGATATATTTTATTGAACGAATACCAATAGATTAATGATGTTTATAAAATTAGAACCATACTCTGCTTTAATTTGGAATATATGAGATTAGACATGTTAATTGGCATCAAAAGTAGGAAATTGATAATAGATTTGAGTGAGTTTTCAGGTCTAGGCTATACTCATAGTAATGACAGTGTTGTTAGGTTTAAAATCTTATTGTGATTATTTATCTGAACAGATTGCATTGATTTGGAAGCCCAACAAAAAGGTAGATATGAAGATCCACAATGATTGTTTGACCATTTGAGTCAAGTATATTTCTCAAACCTTGTTAAATGTATAAAATCATGTATTTGATTGTGGTATGTGTCGGGCTGTAATGAGACTTGGCAATATATTTACTTGTTCATATTGAATAATCTAATGACGAAAAAATGGGTAATCAAAGTGCCACACCCTGAGCCTACCCAAGACCTGACTGGCACTCGAGAACCATTGTTGGCCCCAAGAGAACCCTTAGACTGGCTTACTTACTCAGTGTAGGACTTAATCAAACAAGATAATCTCAAAACATAACTTTAAAAAGATATAAGGCTTAGTCAAACAACAACTGAAGTCTTTAAACAACATCTAAAGGATAGTATAAAGAAAACAAAACTAATAACTTTCTATGAAGCATGTAAAACAAGGAGAAATGTCGGCACAAGACCCCAAATCATTGTAACGCCCCAAAATGAACTAAGGTGAACTAGTCCCTCGCTAGTTTTTTCTTAATTAATATTTTTTTGAATGAGTTACTTTAGTTATCTTAGGAAGTGAGTGAAGTTTGGAGTTCAAAAGTCCACGACATTCAAAAGGTGTGCCTTAGAAAGTGTTCTTGCATCTTGTTGTGTTTGAGTGAGTTTTACGTGTTCATTTTCCTTGAAACTGCGGTTGGATGTTCCTAAGAACTAGATGACTTAATTTAGGGGATTCACGTCCAGGAATGACCCTACCTAGGACACACAAGGGGACCTACATGAAGGGACCAAGACATTGACAAAACAGCGTGAAATCACTACCCAAACGATGGAGTAGTCTACTGGGCATAGGCCCATCGACTCCCCGTCGATCGAGGGGAGTCATCCCAGACTTGGTAATAAACTCAGACCTCCCTTGAACTAGTCCCTAATTCAATCTACGCCAGGTAGAACGAGGCGTTTATCAATCGACGCCCCGTAGCTTGGGTCGTCGATTGGCACCTGCCAAAAGTGCTTAACGTTGCTGCCTAGTTGGGGTGTTTTGTGTAAATTCACCCCAAGTATTTAAGGACCCTAGGCTTATATTTTTACAGTTTTTTTTAAGGTTATATTAAGTTAGGTTTATGCCCTGGACGTAGACAGGACCTCCTACTTCAAATATTCACACTCCCTCTCTAAACAAAACTCTCTCAAAGTCACCATTAGAGCTAAGACTCAAAGAGGGAAAGAAGGGTCAGTCTTTGAGGTTTTATTCATAAAAAAAAGTGGGTTTCCTTATCTTTGAGGTATGGTATCCATCCTTGAACTCTCTTCCATTCAAGAAGTCCCTTCTAATGAATTTTCAAAATAGGTTCTCAACCCTAGTTTCTTCTATCTTCAACTCTAAATATGGGTCTTGCATAAAAATATTTTAAAGAATTAGTAATGGTATTTCTAATGTTATTTTATTATTTTAATGTCAAAACCTCAATAAAATCATGTTAAAGTGTTTCATCTAATGTTGGATGAAGAAATGGGTTAAATTAGCATGAATTGGTAGTTTTTGAGCTTAGGTTTCTTAATGTTGTTATTGTTGTTTAGATAGTTCCCAAATGGATAATTTATGATGAAATATTGATTAAAATGTCTTAGGTTATGAAAGCTTGGATTAAAGGGTACGTTGGTTATGTTTTTTAGTTTCAATCTCGAAATTCTCTTGAGTGGTATGGTCCACCTTTTTGGTGGTGGTGTTTATTTGAATTGTATGAATGTGAAATTACTTGTTTATTGTGAATAAGGATATAAATGCTTCTTATATGAATTAACATGAAAATGATGCTATTCTTATTAAATGTGCCTTATGAAGCTACTAAGTGAAATAGGCTACAGAGTATGCTTAAATCAAGTTATTATTTTTAAGTGTTTTATGAATATTGTTATGAGAAGTATGTTACGGATTAAGTCTAAGATGACTTATATGAGTATGTTAAGATTGTAGAGTGTGTGAATTGATGAATGAAGGTCTAAAGCATGTATAGAAGTTGATAGAATGAAATGAAGCTTATGTGCAAGGTGTGATCACATATATACACATAGTCAAACTTGAATGAATGAATGAAGCTAACTTACGTCCTAAAGGGGAGTTTTGGAGTGAAAACTCTTCGTGTGTTGAGAGGAAGATTTCACTAGCAACCCTAGTTCATCCCATGAGCATTCTAAGATAGGTTGGAGGATGAATGCCCTTATTGAGTTGAGATGTGGTGTTCACTAGTCATTCTCAACCTATAGTCTATAATGCTGAGAATCCGTGGGAAATTATGCCTAGCACAGAAAAGATATGTAGGAGAGGTGGATTACACTTCGTGAGTTGAGAAGTTGTATTACAATGTACCTATTGAGATGAGTAGTCCTCGTTAGTAGCAAATGAGTTACTTAGTACCAATCTCCTTATCCATTAACTATGCAAATGCATAGGTATAACTATTGGGAAATCCATGTATAAGCTAAAAAGAATGACCTCATACTAGGAAAATGAGGATCCCTCATCCGGTAGGGGTTAATATCGGGATTCCATGTATAGATCTGATCGTCTATGTCTGTTAAGCTAACTCCCACAAAGGTAATGAAAGTACTAAGTCTTCTAAAAGAAAGTGCTACTTAGGGTAGGTAGTGGTATGGGACACTATTTATCCATTGCACTAAGTAGGACCTTCCTGAAGGGGAATCTTGGTGAGTCTTATGTGAATTGATTGAATTAAGTCTTCTAAAAGAACGTGTTACTTAGGTTAAGTGGTGGTATGGGATGTTATCTACTCATTGCACTAGGTAGGACCTTCTAAAAGGGAAGACTTGGTGCTAAACCTTCTAAATTAATATGCTACTTAGGGTAGGTGGTGGTATGGGACGCTATATACTCATTCTACTTCTATTGTATTCCCATTGAGTGGGTTCTTATTATTCTGAGGTGAGTATGCTGAATGAAAGGAAGTCTTGAGGGTCGCTTTGGTGTGTATTGAAGGAGGTATATGTGTGCTTCCTTCATATCTTACCTTAGTGAATCTTAGGATCACCTTTGAAGGGAAACTACTGAAGAAATTATGCTTATTTATCATTGACAATGCTTTAGAATTTTAACCATGTTGGAGTCTAAATAGTTCACTGTAACTGTTAAGATGAGCTTATTGTGAATTTTTGACTGTAAACGCTTCTTTTTGGTTAAAAAAATGTGAGTTCTTGTCTAAGTGTTAAATGATGGTTCTCATGTTGATTTTCTTCGAAATTCATGAATCTTTTTACTTAATTTGGGATGAAATGTTATTTTACAAAAATATCCCTTTTCACATGTTTTTGCATATGCCATTCATAGTACACTTTTTGTACTAACCCCATCACGGAGTAGTTTACTGGGCGTAGGCCCATCGATGCCCCATTGACTGAGGGGTGTCGTCCTATACATAGTGGGAAACTCAGCCTTCCCTTGAACTAGTCTCTGATGCCATCGATGCCCAGCATCATGGGCGTCGATCAATCGACGATTGGCACCTGCCAAAGATGCTGAATGTTGCTGCCTAAGGGTGTTTTGTGTAAATTCATCTTGATTCTTTTAGGACCCTAGGCTAATATTTTAAGTGTTTTTGTTAAATTAATATTAAGTTAGTTTTATGTCCTAGACCTAGGAAAATACCCCTCACTTCAAATATTCACACTCCCCCTCTAAAAAAACACTCTCAAAGTCACTATGGGAGCTAAGACTCAAGTAGGGAAAGAAGGGGCTGTCTTGGACGTTTAGGTCATAAAATATTAGTGGGTTTCCTTCTCTTTGACGTATGGTTTCCATCCTTGAACTCTCTTCCATTCAAGTAGTCCCTTCTAATGAATTTTCAGAATTGGTTCTCAACCCTAGTTTCTTCTATCTTCAACTCTAACTATGGGTCTTGAAAGAAAATGTTTCTAATGAATTAATAATTGTATTTCTAATGTTAGTTAACGATTTTAAGGTTAAAAGGTCAATAAAATCTTGTTAAATATTTTCCTCTAATGTTGTCTTAAGAAATAGGTTAAATGAGCATGAATTGGTAGTCTTTGAGCTTGGGTTTCTTATTGTTGTAGGTGATGAAAGCTTGGATTGAAGGGTAACTTGGTTATGTTTTTTAGTTTCAACCTCGAAATGCTCTTGAGTGGTCTAGTCTACCTTCTTGGTGGCGGTGTTTATTTGAATTGTATGAATGTGAACTTACTTATTTATTGTGAATGAGGCTATAGAAGCTTCTTATGTGACGTACGATGAAAATGATGTTATTCTTGTTAAATGTGACTTATGAAACTACTATGTGAAATAGTCTAGAGAGTATGCTTAACTCAAGTTATTCTTGTTAAGTGTTTTATAAAGCTTGTTATATGAAGTATGTAAAGGATTATTTCTAAGATGACATATGATTATGTGAAGCTTGTAGAGTGTGTGAATTGATAAATGAAAGTCTAAAGCATGTATAGAAGTTGATAAGAATGAAATGAAGCTTATGTGCAAGGTGTGCTCACATGTACACACACACTAAACCTTGAATGAATGAATGAAGTTAAGTTAAGTCCTAAAGTGGAATTTTGAAGTGAAAACTCTTCGTGAGTTGAGAGGAAGATTTTAGTAGCAACCGCACTACATCCAATGAGCATTCTAAGATAGGTTTGAGGATGAATGCCCTTCGTAAGTTGGGATGTGGTGTTCACTAGTCATCCTCAACCTATAGTCTATAAATATGAGAATCGGTGGGAAGTTATACCTACCACCAAAAGGTTATGAAGGAGAGGTGGACTACACTTCGTGAGTTGAGATGTTGTATTCCAATGTACCTATTGAGATGAGTACTCCTCATTAGTAGAGAATGAGTTACTAAGTAGAAATCTCTTTATCTCTTAAATATGCTCCCACATAGGTGTAGCTATTGGGAAAGCCATGTAAAAGCTAAAAAGAAAGACCTCATTCTAGGCATGTGAGGATCCCCTATCCTATAGGGGTTAATATCGAGATTCCATGTCTAGCTCTCATGGTCTATCCTAGTTAAGCTAACTCCGACAAAAGTAATGAAACTACTAAGTCTCTTAAAAGAACAAGCTACATAGGGTTGGTAGTCGTATTAGACGTTATTTATCCATTGCACTAAGTAGGACCTTTCGGAAGGGGAGTCATGGTGAGTCTTATCTGAACTGATTGAACTAATTCTTCTAAAAGAACGTGATACTTAGGTTAAGTGGTATGGGATGCTATATACTCAATGCTCTAGGTAGGACCTTCCGAAAGGGAAGACTTGGTGCCAATCCTTCTAAAAGAAGGTGCTACTTGGGATAGGTGGTTGTATGGGATGCTACCTACTCATTGCACTAAGTAGGCATTCTGAAAGGGAAGACATTGGTGGTTTGTTAGGTATTCTTCTATTGTATTTCCATTGAGTTGATGCTTATTATTCCGAGGTGAGTATCCCGAACGAAAGGAAGTCTTGAGGGTCGCTTTTGTGTGTATTGATAGAGTTATATGTGTACTTCCTTGATATCTTACCTAAGTTAATCTTAGGATGACCTTTGAAGGGAAACTCCTACAGAAATGATACTTATTTCCCAATGACAATGCTTTGGAAGTTTAACCATGTTGAATTCTAAATAGTTCATTGTAATTATCAAGAGAAACTTACTCTGAATAGTAAATGCCTCTTTTTGGTTAAAATTATGAGTGTTCTTCTCTATGTTTCAAATGATGGTTCTCATGTTGAATTGCTTCTAAATTAATGAATGTTTCATTTAATTTTGCATGAAATGTTGTTTTGCTAAAATGTCCTTTTTTGCATGTTTTTGCATATGTCATACTTATTACATTATTTATACTAACAACATACTCTTCTATACTATATGACTATAGGTTGGAAGCGAGGTCAAAGTCTAAAAGGAAAAGCTTGGGAGAGTTCCTCTCAAGATAAAGTGTATCCTAATTTATTCGAGGAAATAATTCCTATCGTCCTAGTTTCATTATATTAAGACTTATTATGTAATTCATTTAAATGTAAAGGTATGTGTCCCTAAGTTATTTATGTCGTGCCTTAAGTTTGTCTTGTGACGATGAGATTTCTTAAGTATTTATAAAAGATTTCCTTTTAATTAATTTATTCGTGAAAAGTTTTAATTCCGCACTACTTTTCATGTCCTATATAATGAATGCTAGTTAAAGGGTTTGTACAAGACACCAAAGGATCAATTACGCCCGGTCATGAAACGAGGTCTCCTCCTAACTTCTAGGGGGTAACTTCGGGTAGTGACAATCATCCTAATAATAAAATACTACAAAAAAATATAAAAGGAGTCCTGTAGAACGAAAAGAGGTTCACCAATAGTCTGCGAGTGCTCATCTAAATCAACGAGGCACTACATGTTGATCCTAGTTACTTATGTCTGCATCATAATACGATGCAAGTCAACTAGTATCAGTACATTGAATGTACGAGTTTGTGTGTTAGAATGCTAAACAGTACATAGGATTGAAAAGATTCTGAAAGAAACACTTATCTTGACTATTCTCAACTCATGAATAACGTAACTCAAAATAAGGTAATTAGACACACACAATATGTGTAAAGCTTTATAAAAAAATAAAATCAACTTAATTCCTTAATGCAACTGCAACAAAAAACTTAACTCTAATCATATAATTAAGTGATATAGTTTATGTGGGAGATTCACTAACCGACAACCACCACTATGAGCGTAAGTGGTGATACAACGTCTTGCCCATGCTTCCAGCACTATCATATACTTTCTCATCATATAGAACACTTAACTAAGTGGATCCAATATCTCATGTTAAAAAAAATCTTAAATACTCATCTAAAATGGATGGTCCTTTACTACCCATGATGGCTACATGTTTTTGGAGACGTGAGTAATTTGACCTCAAAATAGTCCCATATTAATGCTTAATACTATTTCCAAAATATCTTATCTCATATGGTTGTTAGAAGAATACTTCTTTATTTGGTTTGAGATAATTACTCAAAACATATCTTAAAATATCTCTTGGAATAGATTTTCCCTTTCTTTCTCAAATGTGTAAACATTTTAAAACTCTTTGAGAAAACATAGTCCCCATAAACATCTTAGAAGAAATGAACTTTAGTTTTTACTATTTACTCAACATAAATTTTATGGACATATAGTACTCAACTAAAAGACTAAATCATATATATTATATCAAGACTACTCAATTTGTATGGTTAATGCAAATTATGGGCATGAATTATTAAGATCAATGACCATCACAAGTAACGTGCAGTATCCCCCATTATTAGGAATATAATCACAAAATTATTATGAACTCAATACTAAAGACTTATAACTTCAAAATATTACTCTTCTTAAAGATTCTCAATTTATGGAGTTCATACGGATTGGATGGGGATAAAAGATTTTACTCCGGGGTTTAAATAAGAATATGGAACATATGTATATGACTCTTTGATTAATTTGACATTTGGACTCATTTAGAAATTTATTTTATATAGGTTTAGTGTCCTGAAATGATTATTGAGTGAAAATAACTAATGTAAAACCCTTGATTTCCAGGTATATGGACCGAGGAACAATACAACGACACTAATTTGCAAAAACAAACAAAACAGGCAAAAACAATCAAGAATGGTAAGCCTAGTGAGTAGCCAAGTTTACTTGGCGAGTTGACTAATGGCTATTTGACCTCATCAAGTTCAAGTGTGTCAAGACCTTAATGAAAGAACCAAGTTAGTGAGAGAAAGGACCAATCGACGGATTGCCAAATGGTTCTGAAATGTAGAGTTAGATCGACCAAAGTTACTACCCTTGAGGTTTGAAAAGGCCAAGGCAGAAGGGCAATGAAATGACCAAAATAGAGGATCGTCGAGTGGTTTCACTAGAAGGACTTACCTAGCAAAGTGAATCTTCGAAACAAATTTTTTGGTCACAGTAAATACATTTTTTAACAATTAGTTTAGTATCAAATTTATCAATTATAATTTTCTCATATCGAATTTTTAATATTCTAAGTTATAAGACAATTTTTCTCTAATTTACTTTTGCTTTGGAGAGTAAAAGTTTTTCACTTTTGAGAAATTGGAAATGGGTCTTTGAGATTCTTTGAATTGGAACATTGTAAAGACAAAATCAATCTTACGAGTTTATGAAAAATCAGTTTGATAACGATTTTATCCTTGTATGATTTATAGCTAAAACTCCACTTCTTGGGGTGTTATTATTTCTTTACGGGGGTGATTTTGTTAGTATATATGCTATTTAGAAGTGAGTTCAATAAATAATTGTGGCTTAATTTAAGAATTGTAGTTGCAAATGCATTTCTACCCTTGTATTTTTGGCTTGCGAGAGAGAGGTCTTCATATTAAAATTATTGAGTGATAGTCTGTGGTTATTGGGTTGTCATGCTTAAGCTCTAGAGACTCAATACTAACCTTTTTTCCACACATTTAGATCGAGAGAGTGAATGGAATAAAGTTCAGGCAGGTCTTAATCTGTATGCTTGTCCATGTTTGAGAAAAAATGACTTAATTGAGGGAATATTTATCGAGACAAAGTTTACCTCCTTTATTGTCTAGCTTTCTCACTAATATTTTTCTACTTTCTAGTAGTTGCTACTACCCATTTTGTAGATTAGCCTATAATCAAATAACATCCCAATAAAATGTCTCTTTATTGTTATTTTGAAGTGTTTTTTGTTTTTGCAATTGATAATTATAACCATGAAATTAGAGGGTGAGTCTATCCATGAGTTGTGGTCAAGATTTAAGGGACTATTGCGGTAGTGCGTAACTCATGAAATTCTAGATAAAAAGGTGCTAGAGTCCTTATATAAAGTTCTTGGTCCTGAGAAGAGAAGAGTGGCTTACAAAATTTTTCCGGGTGGCCTCTCACGATAACCCTATGGATGGCAACCCAAATCCTTGATCACATGGACAAGACCAACAATTAGAAAGAAAAGGTCCAGTTCTTGGCCACACTTTTGACAGAACTATATCTCTTGGACAGAATGATCATATTATTGGAAGTATCATACAAAAATAATAGGTACATTGCCACACATGAGCGTAGAAAGTCCAAGAAGTATGAAGGTGGACAATTACAAGAGATACTCTCACTGATTGTCCACAAAGTCGAAGAAAATGATAAAGTGTTGAAAGAGATAAAAGAGAATGTATCACTGTTGAACAAATGATTGCTTCATATTCCATATCCATTCTTCTATTGGACACCAAAAGTGTCATGTGTTTCCTCATCTCCACCCCAGGATTGAAGTCTGAATGGGGAGTCATGCAATGATATTAGCTAAGGAACTTCATGAGAGGCAACCCTAGTTTTTATTTGCTTTACTTTTGTTTTATGAATAATGGTGTGTTATTTATATAGTATAAAGAGGGGGATATGTTTGAAAAGTGCAGATTGGAGAGGAAAATTTCCTGTTGCCGACTCGCCAAAGAGGCAGCAAGCCTGATTTGGACCAACGTTGGACTCAAGAAATTATGAAGTTTAAATTATGAAGTTGGAGTCTGTAAACCTCGGAGAGCCTATAGACAAATTGGCGAATCGTTGAAGAGGTTGGAGATCGCAAATTTGACTATCGTTTGGACCCTCACATCAATTGGAAGTCCAATAAAACATGGTAAGCTGTGAAAACTCGGCGTGTCGCCGAGTGTTTAAGCTAAAATAATGTCGCCGAAAGGGGAAAAACATCAGGGTTTTAAAGGCCAAAGGTGTAAAACTAAAAAATCTTTCAAATTCCCTCACTTGTAATTTCCCTAGATCACACATGCACTATGTTTCACTATCTTTTTGTGTTCTAACCGTATTCTAGTAGCCAATTGTGTGCTTGGAGTCAGAATCTTTGTCTACTAGCATTATAAATTCTTTTATTCTGCATTAAAGGTTAGTTTTCCAAACACCAAACTCAAATATAGGGATTTCACTAATTTGCAATTGTTCAATCTTAGTGATGTGTGTTGAGCCTAGCTGAATCGTTGTTTTTATTTTTTTGTACATGTTTTAATTTTGTAATCACACCTAAAATGCCTAAGTTGTGGATTTACCAATTTTCATGTCATAAATTAATCAATTTCTTATGGGTTATGCTTAATTGTTGTTGGGTATAGTTTGTTGAAGTCTTACTAACCTATAATTTTTCTAAATGAAGGACTTTTTCTGAATGATGGAGAGTTACTTCATTCATAAGGGCTTAAGTCGTCAAATGGCTAATTATGGCCAAAATGGGGAATGTGTGAGAACCCCGATGGCATGGGTGTTATGGGTATGAGTGGAATTGTGTTAGTATGTGGAAATAATTTATTTGGGGGTGCGGGGTTGATATAGAAGTTAGAGTTTTAAGTAGGTACATTTTGAAGTTTGTTGAGCTGGTCCGAGCTCACCAAACTACTCGTTGTTTACCGAATTGCCATACCTCCCCTTTACACTAATAAAAATAAGCTAACATATGACGGACAGAAAAGCGATGGATGGCATCGCTCTAAAACGAGATGCTATTTCCCACACAATCTGTTGCCATTAAATAATTTTTTTTTCAAAAAAAAAAACCACGGTATGCGTCACGTAGTTTTTAACTTTATTTCGCAAATTTTTACGCCAAATAAATATATATATAATCAATTATCAATTAATTTATATAGGTAGAGACATTGTTTGTCGCTTTTTAATAAAAACAATTATATATAAATTTAAAAAAAGACACACCGTTCGTCATTTTTTATTTATTTTAATTGTTTAATTATTTTGAAAAAAAAAGCGACGGACAACATTTTATGTCCATCACATTTTGATCAAATTATTTGGTCAAGTATTTTCAAAAATCAACAGACAAAGTCTCTTTGTATGTCACTTTTTGGTAAAAAATTTAGTCAAATATTTTTAAAATAAAACAGACGAACATAGAGATGTCTGTCGCTTTTCATTAAATAGTTAATACTCATATCGGGTTTTCCTATTTTTCCCCTCTCTCCCAATCCTTATTTTCTTGCCCATCCACTCTAACAATTTTCTATCCCCGTTCCATCCCCTCCCTTCCTGGTCCCACCCCCCTTTCCTTTGCCTTCACCTTCGCTCTCGCCGTCGCCAGGCTTGCATTGTCCGGTCACTGCCTCTCTCAATTTGATAAGGTAAGTTTTATTTTATTTTTCAATTATAGTTATTATAATTGTTTTTTTTTGTTACTAGATTATTGTTTTTGCTTATTGAGTTGTCTTATTCGAATGATAATTCCACTTTTTTATTGATAGTTAGGTTTAGACAATTGAACATTTTTATTTAGGGTTATTTTGAATTGGGATTCATAATTAGTAAAGAATTGGGTTGTTGCTTCATATCCAATGCGTAAAGACAATCTAAATGATAAATACATGAGGATGAATTGGGTAGAATGAAAACTACGTAGTGTGTGGTGTGTATGTGTGTGTGTGTGTGTGTCTATATATATATATATATTATACATGTAAATTTGCATTTAGATGTCAATAGGTGGTGACATTGATAGACATCGCAAGCATCTTGGATTTAGCCAGCCTAAATTGGCAAAAAAAAAGATGTCAGGAGACCCATAGATAATGAGGATATTGCAAGATCTAATTCTTCTGTTGCAGAGCGCGTTAGCCATGATACACATGAAATCTCTATTTTATTTGGTACGTTAGATCCTCAAGTGTATTATTCTAATTACAAAATACCACTCAATTCTACCTCTTCTTCATAGTCCTTGTCTTCAGTACGCGTCGAGGACCTACCTTTAGAGGCTATTCGACTAGGACGACCTTTATCGGCAGGTTCTCCATCTCACACGTGACTCTCCTCAGTTATCTGCCATGAGGATTATAGATTTCAGTAGCGAGTAGTCTAATGGTATGGGAGGTATGTTATATGCTTAAATTACACCCCGCTAAAGAAGTATAAGAGATCTTTAACAAGCAAAGAACCCAACAAGTAGGTTGGGGTCGATCTCATGAAGAAAATTATTTAGACTTAACTTTAACCCACAATTATTTTTGGTTCGTCAATGACTTTCCAAAAAAAGTTAGTAAAGCGTGGAAGGGGTGGGGGGGGGGGTTATGGAACAAAATTCTTCAATAGTGTAGTTAACAAGGGAACAAAAGTGGACTTTGGTTGTTATAAAAATGAGAAAGTAACTAGGGTATCTGTGTTCCCCACAAGTTCATAACGTAGTATTCAAAACAATAAAAATCCTTTCCTAATGTATTCCATGCAAAGCGGTACGTTAGGTTTCTTTACATCCTTTGTCCAACATCTAGAGAATTTTAGCCCGCGCCTTTGTCTGGCTACGTCTATGTAATTTACTAACCCTTAGCATTACCTCATAATAGACGTCATAATTGATGTATGACTTAGTTATTACTTCGCACCAATCGACACTAGCCTATTAGATCGTATCACAGTAAATCTATGTTGATAATTTTTTTCCGATCAACCACCTCTTTGGTTCAACAAGTATGTACAAAGCGACTTCTAACGTTGTCCACTATTAAAAAGACTTCTAAACAAAATAATTATCAATGTATGCAAAACACTATTCAATAATTGCTTAATTTATAGTTATACATGGTTAATTACCCACGGTTCCAACAACCCTAGTTGTGGATTTAGTTACCCATGCTATTAAGATCACAATTTATAGTTTTAGATGAATAAATCCTGAAAATCATACTTGAAATTCAAACCACAATCTTCAAAATCGAATCCCTAAATCAATTAATTGCTCAACTTAAAAAACACAATCTCTAATACAGAAAGTAGAACAAAAGTAATAGTATCTAACCCCAAAAATGAGGTTTTAATACACTATATATAGAAAATGAAGTCTTAATGAAAAAGGAATTCAAATTAGGAATGTTTTGTTCAGGTACGCGGCTTCTATCGACAAACAAACTCCATCAGTCAGGACTTGGAAACTATATTTCCCATCGGATAACACCCTCTCTTAATCCAATGACGGACCAATTGTACGGTCCAACGATCCATCTACGGGACATCAATGCTCCTTTATATATCCATTCTTAGAATCTTCTAAAATAAGTCTGGAACCTTCTATGAACGAAACGATGGTTCACCTGTATGATCTGTTGATCAATCGACTAAACGTCATTGCCTCTCCTTGTTACACACGTCGTCAGACATCCCTAATTTTCCTTTAATGCCGGAGCTGCTCATCTATGATCACCACCTATAGTACGTCGATTGAATGATGGACCATCGATTACCTCCATAGGTCTGGTTTGCATTATTTGAATTGTTTTCTTCTCTTACCACCTGACCATCTTTCGTGAAAAAAAAGACGTAAAACTTGTTAAATAACTACAAAAAGGTTCTAGAAACATACAACTCTTAAGTAAAATGCATTAGACATGATGTTAAATCATGGAATATCAACACCCTCAACTTAATTTCGTTGTGTGTCCTCAAGCGACGTACAATGACCCTAAACGACACTAGCACATACATAAACACTTTTATGCAGATTCAATCACATGGCTATCAATCCCCACTATTTCTTGATTGAGTGTAGGCCTACACTGTCAGGCTCGACAAGCTTACTCATGAGGATCACATCATGACACAAATTCACAAAGCGATAGACACCCCTAAAGTTATTCCTCTCACCAAGGTATTAAATTTCTTTTAATGCAACTAGTGTTCTTGTTTCAAAAGAAATTCTCAGTTTCTACGCAGTGATTATGTATTTTGGGTAAAAGGATCTTTTATCAACATTCACACTTAGGAACACGTTCAAATACAGTTGGTGCTCCATGCCATAAGTCTTGCCCTTATTTTCGCTTCTTAGGTTCACCAAACAATACTCTAGGATCACGGTAGGACTTTTGTGACTTTCACTTCGTTTGCATCTTTTTCTCACTAGACTCTTTTCTCTCTTTATATTAATTTATTTATTATCATTTTTTTCTTTTTTAATCTTTTCTTTCATTTTTGAACAATCCACATCTTTTTTTCGCTTAAGCTTTTCTTTCAAATTGTCAACTGTTTTCATACCCATCGTTTTCCATAACATAAGATACAATACTAAAGGTAGGGTTAGAACCAAGACGAGGTCACATTTTGCATTATCCACTCTCAGCTTAGGTTTTTGTCCTAAGTCAAGCTGCACATGTCCATGGAAGAACTGAGCCAAAAACATTAGACCCTGCAAAGATGATTTGGTGAATCAAAAGAATTAGTCTATTACAGGCTCAACATGTTTGGATCAAAAGGGATAGATATTTCATTTAGTCAACTTCTTTAAGGCTAGATATTGGTTATTTCAAACAAGGGCCTATGATCACTTCCTAGGTTCTAGGGTACATTCCCTTCGCAGGACTAACTGGGCAAGTTCTAGTTAGGAATGAATAGCTAACTCACTCAAATATCCTCACACTCTCTTGGCATATCATTGCACTATCAGATTATCATATTTTGCAGTTCAGGTTTTAGTTTAAGGTCACGTAGTGGGTGACTATTTGTGTCATGACTAGCGATAATACATTCAACTTATCTTGACCTATATATGCAAGCACTACAATGGATGGGATATTATTTTTTATTAACCATCAAGCTTCAATTTTCATGATTCTATACATGTAGTCACTAAGACATGTTGTTTAAAATAAAATTTAAGTAGTGTCTTGGAGAAAAATAACGCACGTAAGAAAACCCAAGAGAGTATTGTGAGTTGATATACTCAGACTTCACCGTACCACTTACTTTCCATTTATCCCACCACCAACAAAAAAAGGTTGTAGTTGTCCCCAATGCATATGAAATCAAATATTCAGGGTGGTAGGTGAAGCAAACCTATGGCGCATAGGCGCTGATGAACTCTCAACAAGTGGGTGGATCTTGTTTCATAGAACCCGCTGGATCAACAATTGGGCCATCATCAGTAGTTCCATATCTACCTC
Source organism: Solanum lycopersicum (assembly GCF_036512215.1). Lineage (NCBI taxonomy): Eukaryota > Viridiplantae > Streptophyta > Magnoliopsida > Solanales > Solanaceae > Solanum > Solanum lycopersicum. The sequence continues at coordinate 32,925,699 of NC_090809.1, forward strand.
TGTACCCTCAATAGTACTCCTTTATCAGTTCACATGCATAGAACTGGATACTCCCGCAACTATCCCTTATACCCTTCTCTTTTGCATCACTTTGTCTACAAGTGAGGCCCTCTTAACCTGTTCTAGCCTTGTGTATACTTTTTCTTGCACAGGTCTCATCATCGGTCTTAGTGTTGCGGTTAGAGCGGTGCTAATTTGAACATGGGGTGCGGGTTGCATCTCTGTAGGGACCTTAAATAATACCTCTAGAATAGTGTCCTAAGCTACCTCAGTAAAAGCAATCTCTGGCTCTGCCCCCCGCATCTCAAAGATGGCATCAATATCGGATCATAGGCTTCTATACATGCCTGGACACCCGCTTCAGTATGCTGACCTTTGCTTACTCTATGGACTTCGACATTTAAAACTGAATGTGATGGAGCAGGGTGGTGATATATTCCACTAACTTCTAGACTCGAGCTAGAGGAACTGATGCTAATGTAAGTGGCATAGATCTAGACAATTTGGGGACCCAATTGGCTGTATTTGAGGAGGAGGCCTCAGTAAGGTCAATATTTTCTTGTATTGCAGGGTCATCTCCTAGGTCTAGCTCCACCTTGTCTGCCAAATTTCTGCTTTCTGGGGGAACGTGCTGCCACATTGGCCGCATCCCTGATGAGACCTATAACCAAAGTCTCTATCGAGCGATGGAGTGCAACAAAGTGCCAAATTTGCATTGCGTGTTCTTGCAAATCTTTAAGATAATACATGGAAAGAGGTCTTAAATTCCCTCTCCTTTACCGCCGCTAAAATAATCCGTGCGAGTTGTATCTCTAGCGCAGCTACCAATGTTACCACCATTACCGCCCTATCCCATGTAAATTCATTATAGAAATTTGTGGGTGATAATTGGTAGTTGACTAACAACCATAAAAACTTGCCCATAAAAGTGAGGGTGGCCTTCTTCATAAGCCTCGGGGATTTATAACCCATTCATCCCTCTCACCATATGTCATGATAGATTAATCTAGTAATTTTTTAATCGCCTCACACTTCTCTACACTAATCTGAAAATCACCACTCTTGACATTCTCCCACATGTAATCAAAATCTGAAGTATTCTTGGTCCACTATGAACCGATGATGGGACCGTATAGAAAATGATAGATGGTGGTTTCCGATATGTCAACCCGGCAGTCCCAGACTAGTATAAAGGTTAGAGGTTGTCCTTTGGCGCATTTGGACTGATTTTCGATGGAACCTTAGAGAGTGGTAACATAAGAGGCATAGAAATCCCGATCAATCTCCTTTCTATAATTGTCCAAGTCTCGAGCTATCTAGTTGCATTTATGGGGATTATAGAGTTTGTGCAACCCAAAAACTATGTGCAAACTCCCTGTGAGGACTCGACGCTCCTCAATGACAAGCCGGGTTTCCCCCTTCTCATTGAGCATTTACCATCATTATAGTCCTACCACTGACCCTCCAGGCACCCACCTATTTGATTCATCAGCAACTGGAGTTGGATCATTCATTCGAGGTGTAGGTGCAACCTCAAATCTAGTGGCCTCATATGACGAGGCTTGTTCTTCTTGATACCGTGATCTGGTGTCTCCTTGAGAGTTGGAACCAGATGTAGTATTTGATTTGGACCTTTAAGCTTGGGTTGACCCTGAGCCTGAAGTTATGGTACAATCGTAGCAGGATATTGAACCCCCTTTAAACTTGAAGCAGCCCCAGTTGGTGAGCCAATCAGTGTACGATCCTCATAAGACTAGGAGGTACTGACTACATAGGAGTTCACCCTTCAGGGGGTTCCCCTAGTAGCTCAAGATTATACTTGTGGATTTTGTCTACCCAGAGGAACATAAGATGGTTCCTGCTCTATATCAATGTCTTCATCGATTAGTCAATAAGATGGGGAAACCGATTTGGATTTCCCCTCTTGGAGTAGAGAATGAGCTTCTTTGTAGCCATTTGTACTTGTGGAGTAGTTATTAGTATCATATAAGCTTAACGACACCCTAAAAAAATAACGAAAAGAAGAAAACACTATAAGACCATTACAACTTTTTACTGCACGTTCAGGTTGACAAGACCCATTGATGGTACGTAGACTGGCCTACGATCTGTGGAACCTGTCTTTCATTTGTATTGGACATAAACCAACTCTCTTATTCAAATGACGGATGTGTACAAGGCCCGTCAATCAATTGATGGACCATAGTCTACGTTGGGAACGTTGTGGGGTTGATATTAGAAGTTAGGGCTGAAAGTGGGCATGTTGGGCAATTTGGTGAGCTGGTTCGAGCTCACCAAAGACCTCGTTCTTTATCGAATCCCTCTACCTCGCCATTACACTACTAAAAATTAGACATAAAAGCGACGAATGGCATCGTACCAACAAAAGACGGACGATGTCACTCTAAAAAAAGATGATGCTTCCCACGCTGCCTATAGTTTTCTATCTCCGTTGTCGTCACCTTCCTTCCTCGTCCTTTTCGAGTCCCTTTTGCCTTCACGTTGTTCTCACTGACCGCACCCTTGCAGTGCCTGATCGATGCCTTTCCTTATTTGTTAAGGTAAGTTTTAATTATTTTTTTTCAATTCTAGTTATTGTAATTAATTGTTTGTTAGTAGATTATTGTTTTACTTATTGGGTTGCCTTATTAAATTGTTAATTTCATTTGATTATTGTTTTTTATATTTAGAGAATTGAAGATTTTTATTTTAGGGTTATTATTCATTGGGAATCTTAGATAGTAAAGAACAGGGATAGTTAGTTAGTGACGAATTGAGATTGCTAGTTAGTGAAGAATTAAGACAAGTTATTAATTTTAGAGTTCATTTGAATAGTGATCTTTAGTTGATAAAGAATCAGGAATTTTTGATTTTAGGACTATTTTTAACTTAATGATATGTTACGTGAAGTTGAATCGGGATTTTCTTGGATTATATTTAATATTACTTTGTAAAGTGTTAATTTCAATTTAGAAATTAGTAATTAATTAAGTGTTATGATTAGATGACATTTTTTTAAATAAAAACTTGACGTTGGATTTATATATCAATTTGAATTTATAATTTGATGTTGAACTTGAAGTTATAACTTTTAACTTTAACTGGAACTTATAACTTGAAGTTGAACTTAGACTTGAACTTGATATTATAACGTAAACTTAAACTTAGAAATTGAAATTAGAACTTAGAACTTGTAATTTATTAGAACTGAACTTAGAACCTCAACTTGAAATTTGAAATTTTAGGACTACGATTATTTTAAATTCGGCATTTCAGCACTAACCAGTTTGATTTTTGTATGCTAGGAGTTCTTTGAATTTTTTATTTTAAGATTAGTTTGAATTTAGAATTTAGGTGTAGTTTTAGTTTGAGATTTTAGAACTAGTTTGATTATTGAACCCTAGGAGTACTTTGAATTTGTGATTTTAAGAATAGGGATTTGAATTTGGAATTTTTTAGTATTAGTTTAATGTTATTTTAGTAGTAGAGATTTCACCTTAGTTAATTAGGAATTAATATAAACTTAATTTTGATCAATTAATTAACTAGAAATTGAACTTGATATTGTAGTATTTTATTTTACATTAAACTAAATTTTGAACCTTTGTGATAGGCTACTATGGAAGCTCAACATCTAAAAAATTTAATAAAAGACTATATTGCTTCTGGAACCTTCTTTCAGTCAAACGACGGTTCACTAGTACTATCCTTCAATCAATTGACTGATTGTCGTTTCCTCTTATGGTTTCACACTTAGTTAGACTTTCCTGATTTTCGTCCAATGCCTGAGCTTCTTGATATACAATAGTTTCACGGTATAATTAATACTTTTTCCTTAAGTTTAGTGTGTCCGAAAGCCCTTTTTGTGCTAATTTTGATATAAGTTTCTCTTTGTTTTGTGGGAAATCTGTCCAAAGCTGAATGCGGAGATTTTGAGCGAAAAATGCAGAAGAGACTACCTACGGAGCTTATGACTGTCCGTCGTGCCTGTGACGGTCCGTAGGTGGCAGCGTAGAGAAGCTGATGAAGGAAGATGGGGAAGTCTGACCAAGTGTTGGATTACAAAGCTTGTGATGGTCCGTCATGGCTATGATGGTCCGTCCTGCAGGTTCGTCGTGAAGATCAGAGAAGTGATCCCAGTACCCAAATTCCAAGAGTTGAAGTATTTTGAAACGAGACCCTCGACGGACCGTTGTACTTATGACGGTCCGTCACATTTGCCGTCTAGGGGAATGAAGAAAACAGCAGAAGAATTGCACCAACAATGGGATGACGGAGTCCACGACGGTCCGTCATGACCACGACGGTCCGTCCCGTGGTCCGTCAACGCAGTCGCGTTTTGGCAAATTTCCAGTAATTAGAATCCTTGTTTAATTAGGTTTTTATTTTTTTATAAATAGTTCGAAAAACCTCGTTTTTGAGGTTAGACTCTGTGAGATTAAACATCATATTGTGAGACTTTGTGTCTTGAGTGTTTGATTGTGAGAGATTCTTACAAGTGATTTTTTGGTGATTAATCAAACAAATTTTCAGACTTTATTCTTTCTCATTGAAGTAAGTACATGAATTCTTGTTTAACATATTTGAATATTGTGTTTATGGTTATGAGGAACTAAACTCCATAACTAGGGTTGTGGGAACCATATGCAAACAATGAGATAAACCTAGCTAAAATAACAATTCTAGAATCGTGTCTTGCATGTATTAATAATTCTTTCACTTAAAAGTCTTTTTAACGGATGATCAACATTACAACTCGCCTAATGCTACTTGCCGGACCAAGGAGGTAGATAATAGGAAAAGAATTATTAACGTAGATTTAGTGTATACTATCTAATAGGCTAGTATTGATTGGTACGAGGTAATAACTTAGTCAAATATCGAATACGATGCTTAATATGAGGTAAGGATAAGGGTTAGGAAAGCAACACACGTAGCCGGACCAAGGTGCGGAGTGAGATTTTCTAGATGCCGGACCAAGGATTTAGAAATACATAACTTATCACTTTACATGCAAGATACTAGGAAAGAATTGTTATAGTTAGAATTATGAAGTTATGAACCCGTGGGGAACACATAAACCCTAGTTACTTATATTACTTGATTAAAACAAAACATTAAAAGCTGTTAAGTGTCTCTTTCAAGTTCGTTAGTTATTTTTGCTCGTTAGGAAATACAAATCCCCCTTTTTATGCTTTTACTTTCTAAGGAAGTCATCAACCGAACAATAGTAATAACAAGATGAATTTAAGTCTAGACTATTTTCCTCGTGGGAACGATCCCAACCTCACTAGTTGGGTTATTTACTTGACGCGACCGCTTTACATCTCATTTGAGAAGTAAGTTTGAGCGTATCAAATTTTGGCGCCGTTGCCGGGGATTTTAGCTTTTAGATTAACTTGAACTTCTTACTATAGTTTAGTTGATATTTTCTTGATTTTACTTTGTTTTATCGTTTTTGATTTCTTTTCAGCACTATCCTCCTTGTATGAAAAATACACGGAGAGGAAGAGAACTGTTGTTTCCCTACGATCACGAGCTAGAGCGTACACTGCGAAACATGAATCGTAATTTGGGAATCAATTATGAGGATCCAAACCAGAACATCCCAGCTCCGGCTGATGTTCATGGTCAGATGTTACCCGATGCTCCGGGTGAACAACAACAGAGGGGACAGAATCCCGCTCCACGGCCCCAAGCATACTACAGAGGCTATGATAACATAGCAGATTTGGATGGGCCACTGGTTTTGCCTCCTCTACCCACAGGCCACACTTTTGTGGTAACTAGTAGTCTGATGCAAATGCTCACTGCCAGAGGTTTGTTTTCAGGGCTACCTTCTGAGGATCCACATGCCCATATAGCTAAGGTACGGGCAGTGTGTAAAAGTTGTGTGGGGAGGCCTGATTTGGATCTAGATGTAATAGGTCTCAGAGTGTTTCCTCTCGCACTGACGGGAGAGGCTGCTATGTGGTTTACTGAGCTCCCATACAACTCCATCTTCACTTGGAACCAACTACGGGATGTCTTCTTAGCACGCTACTATTCGGTCTCCAAGAAATTAAACCACAAAGACAGGGTGAATAACTTTGTGGCACTACCAGGAGAGTCAGTTAGTAGTTCTTGGGATAGATTCACCTCATTCTTGAGAAGTGTCCCAAATCACCGTATTGATGATGAGTCACTGAAGGAATACTTCTATCGGGGACAGGATGATAACAATAAAGCGGTGTTGGACACTATAGCAGGTGGATCTTATGGAGAATGCCCTTATGCTGAGATCGCTGAGAAATTAGAGAAAATCTCCCGTAACAACAAAGCTTGGAGTACTAGGAAGTCTGATACAGGGAGAAACACCTTCGCAGTGCAGTCCACTCACAACCCAGCCATAGATGATATTCATGAAGAAATGGCTCAGATGAGAACTGAGCTCGGGTTGGTACTAAAACATGTCACTGGGGGTGCAGAAAAGATTATTGCAATCAACTACTTGGCTAAACCACCACCCCTTAACGGTGAATGTTACTATGAGGAGGATTCCTATGCAGTCAATGAACAAATGGGGGGGGTTCCGACCAAGCGCCCATGGCTCAAATCAGGATAATTGGTGCCAAGGTCAAGGGAACCAAGGTCGGAACTATGGTAACTACAACCGTGAGGGTCATTATGTCTGAGATGGTAACTACAACCGCGACAACAACTTCAACAGGAGTAACTATGGTAATAGAAATGACAGGAGTGGACCCTATGTTCCTCCTCAAAATCGTGAAGTTACTCCTAGGGATGGTGGAGATAGTATGGCGCGAGTTGAGGATATGTTGCACAAAATGATGAGAAGATTCGATGCTAGTGATGAGCACATTAAACAATTAAGGGGTGATTTAGCTAGTATTGGGCAAAAAGTTGATACACACGCAATTTCTATTAAACAAATCGAATTGCAAGTGGCCCAATTATCTGCGACAGTGAACACACGGCAACCGGGCACTCTTCCTAGCAACACTGTCCAAAACCCAAAGAATGATGCGCACTGTATGGCAATCACTACTTGGGGTGGTAGGCAAACCATTGACCCACCTATGCCATTTGCCGAGAAAAATGTGAGAAAGGATAATGATAAGGCGGTAAAGGGTAGTGGTGAAGCAGAGGAAAGTAATGGAAAAGATGCAGAAGTACCCGTCAAGGTAATTCTCATGCCTAGGCCACCACCACCTTTCCCTCAAAGATTAGTGAAAAAGACCAAGGATGGTAAATATCGGCGTTTCATAACTATGTTGAAGCACCTTTATATCAATGTCTCTTTGGTAGAAGCTTTAGAACAAATGCCCGGTTACGCAAAATTTATGAAAGATCTGGTCACAAAGAAAAGATCGGTGACTTTCGAGGATGATGATAGACTGCAGCATTGTAGCGCTATCGCTACTAGATCCCTCATTCAAAAGAAAGAAGATCCTGGTGCGTTCACTATCCCTTGTACAGTTGGGTCATTACATTTTGTGAAAGCATTATGTGATCTGGGGGCAAGCATAAAGCTCATGCCCCTATCAATTTACAAGAAGTTGGGATTGGGGGATCCAAAACCCCCCTTTTTATGATTTTACTTCCTAAGGAAGTCATCAACCGAACAATAGTAATAACAAGTTGAAGTTAAGTCTAGACTATTTTCCTCGTGGGAACGATCCCAACCTCACTAGTTGGGTTATTTACTTGACGTGACCGCTTTACTTCTCACTACGATGCGGCTACTGATGGCTGATCGGAAAGTGAAACGGCCTATAGGGATACTCCATGATGTGCTAGTAAAAGTGGAATCATTCATCTTTCCGGCTGATTTTGTTATTCTTTATTGTTAGGTCGATTTTGAAGTGCCTATTATTCTTAGGAGGCCATTCCTTGCTACAGGTAGAGCCTTAGTTAATATGGAGAAGGGACAGATGACTTTCCGGCTGAATAATAAAGAAGCGACCTTCAACATATGTAAGACCATGAGGTAGAGTGGTGAACTCCTACAGGTATCTACCATAGACCACAAAGAAAAGATGAAGAAGGAGGCTGAACAGAAAAATGCAAAACAAGAGTTTGTGGTAAGGGATTTTGTTCTTGTAGACAGTTCTGGGGTGCCTCGTCTTCCGGGCAAGCTCAAGTCCAAATGGACAGGCCCTTATTTGATTACCCAAGTATTCCCTCATGGAGCAGTTGAGTTAAACTCTAAGGAGGGAGTGCTGTTTAAGAGGAATAGAAATAGAATAAAACTCTATTTTGGGCATAAAACATCAGGGAATAAAGTGATCGAGGCATACCATCTTGATGAAGTCTGAGTAATCAAGTGGCCCCAGTCGTGCCGCGACATTAAATCAGGCGCTTGTTGGGAGGCAACCCAATACTTATCGTCTTTTTAATAATGGTAGCATTTTTTTTCTTTCTATAAATGAGTTTTAAATTTGCAGGCACATCACCAGGAAATTCTGCAGAAAACTACTCCGCAGTAGCCACTGATAGATACAACAACGGACCGTTGCGAATGCAACGGACCGTCGTATGCACCCGTCACACCAGGTATGTATTTCTGTCATTTTTGAAATTAGGGCACACACGACGGAACTTACGATAGGGCGTCGCAAGTGAGACGGACCGTCATTAGGGAACCGTCGCGCGATTAATGAAATCTACCCGACCAGACCCGGCTGGACCCTTTTCACAATCTGACCGTTTATACTTCCCCCTCTATATTCCACCCCATTACTTCCTTATTCCCCTCATCTCCCCTCTCTTTTCAACTTCCACACTTCCCCTCACTGATCATTGCTCCCGAAAAACCAGCCAAGCCTTATCATTATCATCTACTTGTCGGTGCTGCTACTGTCGGTGTCTACCTTGCCAGAATCATTCTCCTTTTGTCTTCTTCTCCATTTCCAAGGTATGTGTCTCTTCATTTATACTTATTTATCTTGCATTTTTGTTTTGTAGTTAGTATTAGCTTAGTTCTTAATCGTATACTGTTTCCTTTATATGCTTATGTCTAAACCTAGGTTCAAAATGTTCGTATGTGCCATGTTGATAACCCTAGGCACAGGTGATTTTGCTTTGGTAGTTTCTTAGGTCGTTGGGATAGACACATATAGGTCCATAATACTACACAACCATGTGGGTTCATTGGGGATGCGTAGGGTACCCCAGTTCTAACACTGCTACTCAGAACGAGACCCCGATGACGGCCCATCGTATACACGACGGACCGTCGTAGGGACCGTTGCACAAGCCCTAGCACCCTTGCCCAACCACGCCTGTGATGGACCGTTGTCTTCACGATGGTCCGTCTTGTACGACCGTCATGGTTGTTAGAGACCCTGTTTCTAAGGGTCTCTCAAAATTTTCTAAGTGTCCTACGATGGTCTCTTACGACGGACCGTCACACCCACGACGGTCCATCCTGCACGACCGTCATGATGGTCAGAGACCCCTCTAATAAGGGTCTCCCAACATTTTCTAAGTGTCCTACGACGGACTCTTACGACGGACCGTCACACCCACAACGGTCCGTCCTGCACGACCGTCATGATGGTCAGAGACCCCTCTAATAAGGGTCTCCCAACATTTTCTAAGTGTCCTACGACGGACTCTTACGACGGACCGTCGTCCCAACGACAGACCGTCGTCCCAACGACGGTCCGTCCTGCTTGACCGTCATGATGGTCAGAGAACCCTCTTTCAGGGTTCTTTCTATATACATTGACTAAGTACAACACGACGGACCTCATGATGGTCCGTCGTATCCACAATGAGTTGTCATCCAGCCCGTCGTGTGATACAGTTTCACTATCACTAACACACTATTTTAAATGTTTTATGTTGTATGGGCTTGCTTGTCTTGTTTCACATTACTCGTACTAATAGTAATCCTTTTCAGGTACTATCTACTATGGCACCCAAGCAATACCGATCCTACGCACGCGGGCGATCCAAGTCTGTTGCCTTGTCTGCATGCTTGATCATCGGGTCTGATAATGAGCGGGACCCTGAATATGTGCCCCCAGGCACTTCCGCACCTTCCCGTGCTGCACGTGCCCCCAGAGACACACCCAAGACGGTGGCGTCCGGCGTAGTCACTGCCTCCCAGTCTGATGAGGAGCGCACACTGACCGGCACACCCTCTGGGTCAGCCACAAATGAAGAAGGACCGTCTGGCTCCTTAGCAGTATCCTGGTCCGAGGAAGCTTCAGGATCTGCTGAGGTTCCCGCACCCGCCACTGCTGCAGTGTCGGTCTCATCGGATGAGGCTGACAGTTTAGACTTCACATCCAGCGCACCAGCCCAGGTCCCCACCCCAGCCTCTAACCAGCCAAACCGGTGGTGCATCGAAGGCCAGTTTCAAGTTTACTCCGACGCAAAATTCCTTACTGATAAAGGGGTAATGACTCGGACACTCACCTTGGAGCGGCGGGTACTTACAAGGAGTCTCCCATCGATGCCGGAGATCCACAACATATTCACCAGGCATCGCTTAGAGTGAACAGGCCATCCGTTGGGACGATACAGCGAGGAAGTAGTCCGAGAGTTCTACGCATCCTACGTAGCGACTCTCCGATCACAGATCGATAGGCGGGCTGCTCCCGCTAAACAGGCCCCACTGGAGCAGGTTCGAGTACGGGGCGTGCAGGTTGACATTTCCCTGCCAGCCATCTGCCGGTTCCTATACTGTGAGAATGCAGATGCTACGCGGACCCCCTACACTGCCGAGTTTGACTACCGCTGGCAGATCGTGAAGGATGGCCAGTTCTTGTGCGAGCAGGCACTGAGAGAGACCACCAAGAGGTGAATTGCCCTGCATCCACCAGTCGACGGAGACGGTGCAGATTGGGTCACTGAGCCGAAGGGGGCCATCAAGAAGGCCAACCTCACGTTCGTTGCGAAGTTCTTGTGGCTGCTCATCCGCCACTGCCTTTCCCCCACAGCTGCTGATAACTTCGTCACTTAGGATCGAGCAATGCTGATAGCGGCAATGATAGACGGATTCGAGATCGACTTCGCATGGCTTCTCCAGGTAGTCATGCACGAGAGGGCATTCAAGGTCACTACTACCTACCCCTTCCCGTGTATGATTTTTGCTCTTTGCAGGACCGCAGGTGTGCCCATATGGCACATAGATCAATTGAAGACCCCACAGGGCACCGTTGACGTCAGCCTCATCAGAGACGAGGCCAATGAGTTGGCCCCACGTCGAGGGCCCCGTCCAAAGCTGCCACCACTTGCTGATGATCTTGCGGACACGGTGGCCCAGGCCCGCACCGCTACACAGGCGTCCACTGACACTACCCCGGTCGAGTCTATCCCGGGTAGTAGCCCAGCCCCGAGCTCATCTCATACAGCTCCTCTACCGTTACCGGCTCCACTGGCTAGGGTCCAAAAATTGGAGGCACAAATGGCCACCCTTCTGCATCATATCCAGCGGTGGATGCAGAAGGCTATTACTGAGTCTGAAGCGCGTATGGAGAGGAAGATGCAGCGCAAGATTACTGAGGTTCACTAGCGCCTCAATGCATTTGAGTTGAGAGTCTTAGCCCATCCAGCCCCTCCGGTAGATGTGTCGACTCTCCAGGCTGCAGTCGACAGTCTTCGTGCAGACATCGACATGATCCTAGAGGCGAGAGTGCCGGAGCCTGTCGAGCCTATTGAGGACACTGTATTGGCGGCCCTGTTTTCCACGTCAGAACATCCCCCACCTTCCCCGAGAGAGAGTGCCAAGAGGTGGAGAGGTCGATCAGAGGATGAGGCGCGAACAAGGAAGAAGGAGCACCGAGAGATGGAGGCCGCGAGGAGAGCCTCCCTTGCTGAGGCGGAGGCACACCACATCAGAGCATCGCAGATAGCGGCTGGGGCGTCTAGCTCCCGCACTGTAGAGATAGCAGGAGACACTACTGAGGGTGCGGTTGTTGCTAAGGACATCATTAAGGGTGTCCAGATTGCTGAGGACACCACTGAGGGTGTCCAGATTGCAGAGGATGTGGGTTCTGGGAAACCAGACCCACCAGATTGTTGATCGACGGCGCTATGCGCCACAGGTTTGCTTCACCTACCCCTTTAATCTTTAGAATTTTTTATGCATTGGGGACAATTGCATGCTTTTTTGTTGGGGGTGGGGTAAATGGAAAGTGAGTGTTAGGGTGAAGTCTGAGTACCCCAACTCACTATCCTCTTTTGGGGTTTTCTTGCCTTTGTTGTTTTTCCCCCAAAAGACTGATTATTTTTTCTGTTGAACCGGCACGTTATATCTTTTGTACATAGTTTATCTCTGAAGCATGATGGCTAAAATGATATCCCGATAAAACTGGAAAATTTTGCATGACCAGGCGTAGTAACTGATAATTGTGCGGCTCTAAACATGAAATAGAGTTACACCATTGCATTACCCTAAATCTTCAAGTCAAACTAGGTGTCTGATAATCTTGTATAGTGATGAGATGTCAAGTGAGTGTGAGGAAAGTTTAATAGTCCACTATTGGTACTGAGCTAGAACTTGCCTGGTTAGTCCTGCTAAAAGTAAGATGTAACAGACAATTAGGAAAGGATCATAGGCCCTTATTCAATATAGCCATTTCTAGCCTAAATAAATGAAACCAAATGAAAGTTATCCTTCTTTGATCCAAATAATTTGAGCTTAAAATTAGACCTTTCTTTTTCACCCCAACTGATCTTTTCTGGGAACAATATGTTGGCCCTGGTCCCTCCTTGGACATGTGCACCTCAGCTTATGCCAAAAGCATAAGTTGAGGGTGGCTAATGTATAAACAACCTTCGTTATGGCCCTGACCCGACTTTGGGTATTGTGTACCTTGACTCATGGCAAAGCCATGATTTGAGGGTGGTTGTTTTGATGAATGCTCTACAATGTGGGGTTGAAAGAACAAAGAGAGAGAAAGAACAAAAGTAAAGTGACTCAAGAACTCTTTGAAAAAAAAAGAGAAATATTCAAGAATTACAAACGAGAAAAGAAAAGAGTTACTTACACAAATGAAGAAAGAAGGGAAACAACAAGGTGAAAGAATAGGAGAAACTGGGCGAGATAAAGTAATAGAAAGTGGAAGGTTTAACCGATATGTCAAGGAGGGCAAAAAGTCACTAAACTATACCTAAATATACCCTACCTGAAAGTCACTAAAGTATACCTAAATATACCCTACCTGACTCTGAGCCTACGTTACAAGCTAAAAAAAGTCCTATCTTGATCCTAAGGGTTGTATAGCGAACTTAAGGCAGTGAAAATAAGGGCAAGCTTATGGCAATAGGTATGAATGAGTGTGACTTTGTTCTGAGAGTGAGTGTTGAAATGTAATCCTTATACTCAAACTGAAATCATTGTGTGAAAAATGAGGATTTTGTTCTAAAGTGAGGACATTAGTTGTTATATCGGAATTGTTAGCCTCTCGGTGAGAAATTGAAGAGGATAGGTGTTAGTGCGTGGTGAGTCTGTGTCATGTTCGAATCCCACAAAATTCAAGCCTAATAGTGATAGCATGCATAGATTTGATGAGATTAATCGGGATTGATAGCCAAATGATTGCAAAGGATAAAAACATGAATACTATTGTACAAAGATTGTGTAGTGAGTCATAGTGCGTCGCTTGAGGACAAACAACGAATTTAAGTTGAGGGTGTTGATATACCGTGGTTTCATGGTATAATTATTACTTTTTCCTTAAGTTTAGTGTGTCCGAAAGCCCTTTTTGTGCTAATTTTGATATAAGTTTCTCTTTGTTTTGCAAGAAATCTGTCCAAGGCTGAATGCGGAGATTTTGAGCGAAAAATGCAAAAGAGACCACCTACGGAGCTTATGACGGTCCGTCGTGCCTGTGACGGTCCGTAGGTGGCAGCGTAGAAAAGCTGCTGAAGGAAGATGGGGAAGTCTGACCAAGTGTGGGATTACGAAACTTGTGACGGTCCGTCATGGCTATGACGGTCCGTCCTGCAGGTTCGTGGTTAAGATCACAGAAGTGATCCTAGTAGCCAGATTCCAAGAGTTGAAGTATTTTGAAACGAGACCCTCGATGGACCGTTGTGCTTATGACGGTCCGTCACACTTGCCGTCGAGGGGAATGAAGAAAGCAGCAGAAGAATTGCACCAAGTATGGGACGACGGAGTCCACGACGGTCCGTCATGACCACGACGGTCCGTCATGACCACGACGGTCCGTCGCGTGGTCCGTCGACCCAGCCGCGTTTTGGCAGATTTCCAATAATTAGAATCCTTCTTTAATTAGGTTTTTATTTTTTTTATAAATAGTTCGAAAAAGCTCGTTTTTGAGGTTAGACTCTGTGAGATTAAACATCATATTGTGAGACTTTGCGTATTGAGTGTTTGATTGTGAGAGATTCTTACAAGTGATTTTTTGGTGATTAATCATGCAAATTTTCGGACTTTATTCTTTCTCATTGAAGTAAGTACATGAATTCTTTTTTAACATATTTGAATATTGTGTTTATGTCTATGAGGAAATAAACTCCATAACTTGGGTTGTGGGAACCATAGGCAAATATTGAGATAAACCCTAGCTAAAATAACAAATCTAGAATCGTGTCTGGCATGTATTAATGATTCTTTCGCTTAAAAGTTTTTTTAACGGATGATCAACTTTAGAACTCACCTTAATGCTACTTGCCGGACCAAGGAGGTAGATAATAGGAAAAGAATTATTAACGTAGATTTAGTGTATACTATCTAATAGGCTAGTATTGATTGGTACGAGGTAATAACTTAGTCAAATATCGAATACAATGCTTAATATGAGGTAAGGATAAGGGTTAGGAAAGCAACACACGTAGCCGGACCAAGGTGCGTAGTGATATTTTCTAGATGCCGGACCAAGGATTTAGAAATACATAACTTATCACTTTGCATGCAAGCTACTAGGAAAGAATTGTTATAGTTAGAATTATCAAGTTATGAATCTGTGGGGAACACATAAACCCTAGTTACTTTGATTACTTGATTAAAACCCAACATTAAAAGTTGTTAAGTGTCTCTTTCAAGTTCGTTAGTTATTTTTTCTCGTTAGGAAATACAAACCCTCCTTTTTATGCTTTTACTTTCTAAGGAAGTCATCAACAGAACAATAGTAATAACAAGTTGAAGTTAAGTCTAGACTATTTTCCTCGTGGGAACGATCCCAACCTCACTAGTAGGGTTATTTACTTGACGCGACCGCTTTACTTCTCATTTGAGAAGTAAGTTTGAGCGTATCACTTCTCATTTATGATCACCATCTACGGTCCATCGATTGAATGACATACCGTCAATTGCCTCCGTATGTCTAGTTATGCATTATTTTAAGTTGTTTTCTTATCTTGCCACATGAACATCTTTTCTACAAAATAAGACATAAAACGTGTTAAAATAATTACAAAAAGGCTTTCTACACACAAAACTCTTAAGTAAAATGTATTACAAAGTTCATGAAATCACGGAACATGAACACCCTCAACTTAAATTTGTTTTTTGTCCACAAGCGAGGCACAATGACCCTATACGATACTTGCACAAAATTATATACTTTTACTTTCTAGAAATCACATGAATATAAATCCTAATTGTTTCTTGAATAATTGTAGGCCTAAGCTCTGAGGCTTGACAAGATAACTCATGCGGATCACATCATGACACAAATTCATCATGCAATAGACACCCCTACTATTTTTGTTCTCACAAGGGTACCAACTTTCTCATAATGCGACTAATGTCCTCACTTCAACAGAAATCCTTAGTTTTCACAAAGTGATTATGCAATTTCGGTAAAAGGATCTTTTTTTAAACACTCATACTCATGAATAATTTCAAATATAGTTGGTGCTCCATGCCATATGCCTGCCCTTTTTTCGCTACATAGGTTCACTACAGTAGACTCTAGGATCACGGTAGGAGTTTCTTTGCTTGTAGAGTAGGTAAGGGTTCACGTGTGGTACATTTGGGTACCCTTAGTGGCTTTTTGTCCTCCTTGACATTAGCTCTAATCTTTCTACCTCTTTTTGTTGCTTTTGACCCCCAATTCTTTGTTTTTTCTTTCCTTTTCCTTATTTCCCTTTTTAGATGTGACTTTCACTTATTTTGCATATTTTTATTTGAAGACACTTTTCTTTATTTTTGTATATTTATTTATTATCATTATTTTTATGTTTTCAACTGTTCTTTCATTTTTCAACAATTCAGATCTTTCTCTTACTTAAGCTTTTCTTTTCAACGGCCAACTCTTTTCATACCTATTTTTGGGCGTTCTCTCGTAATATTCACCCTCAACTCATGATTTTCCATGAATTGAGGTAAAATACATATGGTCGGGTCAGATATAACATGAGGTCACTTTCTATATTAGCGAGACCCTAAACTTAGGCTTATGGCCTAAGTTGAGGTGCACATGTCCATGGAGGGAGTGGGGCCAAAACATTAGACATTGGGAAGGTGAGTTGGTGGATGAAAAAAATGTTCTTCTACATGCTCTACATCTTTTGATCAAAAGGGACAATTATGTCTTTTCGTCAACATCTTTTAGGCTAGATATTCGCTATTTCGAATAAGGGCCTATGATCACTTCCTAGCTTCTAGGTTGATTCCCTTTGCAGGACTAACCAGACATGTTCTTGTTAGTCACAAAAAGTTGAACATTTGAATATCCTCACACTCTCTTGGCACATCATTGCACTATCAGATAATCAGGTTTCCCAATTCAGGATTTAGTTGAAGGTCATGCAATGGTTGTTTATTTATGTCATGATTAGGTCCTACACATTCAACTTATCCTGACTTATATATGCAAGAACTGTAATGGATGGGGTATTATTTTTTATTAGCCGTCAAGCTTCATTTTTCATGCTTCTATACTTGTACTCACTAAGACATGTCGGTTAAAAAGAAATTTAGGCAGTCTCTTGGAGATAAAGAACACAAGAAAGAAAATCTCAAGAGAGGATTGTGAGTTGGACTACATGGACTTTACCCTACCACTCACTTTCGGTTTACCCAACCATTAGTGAAAAATTTGCAGCTGTCTCCAATGCATAACAAAAGAAAGATAGATAGTGGTAGTTGAAGAAAACATATGGCGCATAGCACTGAAGAACTCATAACAAGCGGGTGGATCCCATTTCCCAAAACCCACTTGATCAGAAATAAGGCCAGCATCTGTAGTTCCCACATATACCTCTACACCATGAATAGTGATCCTCTTTTTTCTCACATTCATTGAACTTGATGCCCCCGCAACTATATCTTGCTTCCTTCTCTAGTTTATCTCTTCATCTTCTAGTGAGGCCATCCTAACTCATTTTATCTCTGTCGCACTTTTTCTTACACAGGCTTTATCATCGGTCTTAGGCTACATCACTGCCTCTTGCAATAAACGTGGGGTGTGGGTTGCATCTTTAAAGGGAACTTACACAATGCCTCGTAAACAATTGATTAGCTACCTCAGTAAGAAAAATCTCTGGCTCATCCCCCCGCATCTCTAAAATGTAATCAACATCGGATCGTAGGCAGGACAACTAAGCATGGATGGTTGTAAGGTCGGTTGTGGGGGATGGTTGTTCTAGAACACGCACCTTGGATGCATAAACGAATTTATGAACTACCTAAATTTAATTCTCCGCCTGCCTAGCCACACTCTTCTCTATCTCTACCGTGTCTTCCAAATTCTCACATAGTGGGGGAACCTCGATCTGGAGACCTTTGTGGGGTGCTACCACATTGTCTTCATCCATAATGATACTTATATCCATATTCCTTTTCGATCGACGGAATGCATCTTTACATCAGGAAGATAAGACATTAAAATGAGTAAGTGATGGAGGTCATAAATTCCCTTACATGTACCTCTACTAAAATAATTCATGTGATGGCTATGTCAAGCCCACCTACCACTTCTACCACTATCACCGCCCTATCCTATATAAGTTCCTTATCGTCCTTGTTTGGTAATAATTAGTGTTGGACAAACACTAAGAAAAATTTAGCTGCAAAAGTGAGGTTTGCCTTCTTGTTGATCTCTCGAGGATGTATTACCCCGTCAACCCTCTAACCATCTGTCGCAATATATTGAGCCAGTCCTTTTTTAACCGCCTCATGCTTTTCCGCACTTCTCTAAAACTCACCACTCTGGTCAATCTTCCGCATGTAAACAGACAAAAAAGCAGCGGCTCCACTGTGAACCAGTGGTGGGGCCATATAAGACATGGCAAATGGTGATTTCTGATATTTCAACCTGGCTTGCCCGGACTAGTTTATATGTGATAGAATATTGTTTGGCGGATTTTTCCCTCTTATCGATGGACCCTCGGAGAGTGCTAACATAGGAGGCATAGAACTTCCAAACAATCTCCTTGTTATAACTGTCCATGTCCCGAGCTATCTAGTTGCATTTGTTGAGATTAAAGAGTGTGTGCACCTCTAGGAACTATGTGCAAACAATTTTTGAAGAATCGACAATCCTCGATGACTAGAGGGTCATTAGTAGCGCCTCTATAGGACTGTCGCTGCCCCTTCACGTACCACATGTTTGGTTCATTGGCATTCAAAGTGGGGTCATTTGGTAGGGGTGTAGGTGTGACCTCCGAACTAGTGGCCTAAACCGTTGAGACTTGTTTTTCTTGATACCCTAATCTTATGGATCCTTGAGAGTTGGAACCGGAGGAAGTGGCCGATTTGGACCCTGAAGCTTGGGCCGACCTAAATCCTAAAGTGGTGGAAGAATAGGTGTCGGATGTTGAGCCCCCCTCTTAACTTGAAGCATCCCTAGTTTCTAAGCCGATCAATGTGCGCTCGTCATCATACTAGGATATAGTGGCTACATCGGCGTTCACCTTCCGGGGGTGCCCTTGGCGTCTTGGAATGATAATTGTAGAACATGTCTGCCCGAAGTAACATAGGGTTTGCTCCTCCTGGAGTAGACACTAACCTTATTTGTATCCATTTGATCCACTGGGCAATTATTTGTATCATAAAAGCTTAATGTAACCCTCAAAAAACAACCAAAAGAAGAAAACATGAGAAGATCATTAAAACTTTTTATTGTACGTTCATGTCGACGAGACACATGGATGGGCATTGATACTTTGCTTTAATTTTTGAATAATTTATTTATGGTGTCAATCGAGTGTTTTTTTAGCATATGTACCAACTTTAGTTGATCGTATTGATGACAAAATTAATTTTCTTTCAAGATTAATTTGTTTAAATCTAGTTTTGACACTTAAGCTTTGATTTACGAAAAATGTGTTTGTTTAGCATAAGTACCAACACTATTTGATCCTATTGATGACAAAATAAATTTTCTTGCTAGATCGATTTGTGTTCATCTAGTGTTGAAACTTAAGCTTTAATTTAGGAATAATGTGTTTGTTTAGCATAAGAACAAATGCTAGTTGATCCCATTGATGAAAAAATTGATTTTTTTACAAGATCGATTTGTGTCCATCTTGTGTTGATACTTATGTTTTAATTCAATAATATTGTGTTTTTTTAGAATAAGTACCAACTCTAGTTGATCTTAGGAACATGAAAAAAATTACTAGCGGTGTCTGCATACACGGTGATGTTGATGATACTTACAGAACTATTGAATATTATGGTGTGATTCATGAGATTATTGAAGTGAGGTATTCAGGTTTGCGTACGAAAAAGATTGTATTATTTCTATGTGAGTGGTTTTACCCATCACATAGAGGCGCAAAGGTGGAATATCAAAATAATATAATTGAAGTTAAACACACCAGGAAATACAAGAGTTATGATCCTTTTATCATTGTAGAAAATGCAAAACAAGTGTATTGCACATCATATCCATTGCGCAGAGACAAAGTTGATTGGTGGATTGTTATAAAAAGTAAGCATGTGGGAAGAATTCAAATTTTAAAAGTTTGAAATGTGGCGTATCAAAATGATGTTGCAAATGTTGAACAACAAGTTGATGTTTGATTGGAAACTACACTGGAACATCCTCAACACATATTAGAAGAAGTATGTGATGATGAGATAGTGAATGTTAAGGAGAACATGTTTGAGAATGAGGAAATTAATCATTTGACGAGAAGAATGAGACTATCTGTAAATGAAATTACTGAGGAGAAAGAATGGGAGAATGATAGAATTCAAATAAGCGAGGAAGAATTGTGTAGAATGAAAGCTAGCTAGTTATATATATATATATATATATATATATATATATATATATATATATATATATCGTGCGAATCTTGGTGTTATCTAGCCTAAATAGGCTAAAAAGAAAATATCTAGGAGATCCATAGATAATGAGGTTATTGCAGGGATCTATTGTAGTTGCGTTAGAAGGAATCAAGCATGATACACATATAATCTTTGTTCCATTTTGTCCGGAAAATCATCGACTGGATTATCCTAATTACAAACGACCAGTCTCTTGTTCTTCTTCTTTATAGGCCTTGCCTTCAATACTCATTGAGAACCTTCCTTTACAATCTATCATCGAGGATGACCCTTATCATCAATGCTCCATCTCCCACAAGTGACTCTCCTCAGTCATCTTTAATGAGGATTATAGATTTCAGTAGCGAGAAGTCTAATGCTATGACCGGTACGTGATAAAGTTAAATTATACCTCCCTAAAGAAATATAAGAAATCTTTATTAAGTAAAGAACCAAAATAGTAGGTTGGGGTCGATCCTACGAAGAAAATAGTCTATTTCACAAACAATTATATCTGTTTAGTCAATGTCTTTCCAAAACAAGTAAGTAAAAGTGGGGGGGTTGTGAAAAAAAAATTCATCAATAGTGTAGTTAATAACCTAACAAAAGTGGAATTTGGATGTTATCAATATAATAAAGTAACAAGGGTACATGTGTTCCCAACAAGTTCATAACACATTATTCCTAACAATGACAATCCTTTCCTAGTGTATTACATGCAAAGAAATAAGTTAGATATCTCGAAATTCATGGTTCAGTGCTAGAGAATTTCACCCTGTTCCTTGGTTCGGTTACATGTGTATCATTTACTAATTCTTACCATTAACTCTTCTTAGACATTATAGTAGATGTATGACTTATTTTTTACATCGTACGAATCAACACTAGCCTATTAGATAATATCAACTAAATCTATGTTGATAATTATTAGCCTATTAACTACCTCCTTAGTCCTGCAAGTAGAAACAAGGCAAGTTCTAGCATTGGCCACCGTTAAAAAGACTCGAAATGAAAGAATTATCAACGAATGCAAAACACTATTCAAAAATTGCTTAATTGTTTGTTATACTTTGTTGATTACTCATGGTTCACACAATCCTAGTTGTTGATTTAGTTACCCATGCCAGAAAAATCACATTTTATAGTTTTACATGAAGAAATCTTAAACTTACTTAATAAGAAGAATAAACCTTATAAATCACACTTAAAATTCAAACCACTATCTTAAAAACCGAATCTAGAAATAAATTAATTTCTCATGTTGCAAAAATCAATCTCCAATACACAAAGTAGAACAAAAGTAATAGTGGCTAACCCAAAAAATTAGTTTTTGATACAGTGTATATAGAAACAAAGTCTTAATGAAAAAGGAATTATAATAAAGAATGTTTTGTTCAGGTACGCGACTTCAATCGACGAGTCAACAGATAGACCGTCGATCAATTGATGGTCTGCAGTTTACATCCGTTGACCTACAAAAAGAAAATATTTTGCCCATCGGATGTCACCCTATCTTAATCAAATAAAGGACCTATAGTATGGTGTGTCGATCCGTCTATGGGTCGTTGATGCTCCTCTGTAGTTGCATGCATAGAATCTTCCTAAATCAGTCCAGAACATTCTATGAACCAAACAATGGTTCACTAGCACAGTCCGTCAATTAATCGACGGACCGTCCTTGCCTTTCGTGGTTTAAAACTTAGCTAGAGTTCCCTTATTTTCCTCAAATGCTAGTGTTGCTCATCTATGAGCACCACCTACGGTCCATAGATTGTACGATGCACTGTCGATTGCCTCCGTGATCTGGTTCTGCATTATTTTGGGTTGTTTTCTTCTCTTGCCACCTGACCATCTCTCCAGAAAAACAAGACACAAACTTGTTGAAATCATTACAAAAAAGGTTTTACTAACACACAACTCTTAGGCTTTAGACTCACACAATTCGGTCCGTCCCTAAGTATCATAAATCACTAATAGACATAGAAAAGTTTTAGGCTTACCTGGGATCTAGGACACCATCGACGGTCCGTCGATTGAATGACGACCTATTGATGAAGTCCGTAGACCTAAGCAGCAAAACATTTTCTCAAGATTTGCGATTTCTCTCTTGTACATGTAACACTAATTAGGCTATTTTTGTGTATTTTTTAGACCCTTTTTAGAAAAGGACCCTATACTAATCTCTAGAACTAACACACAAAAATAAAACCAAAAAAAACACCTAAAACAAATAAATAGACCAACGACTATTTTGACATGACAAATAAAACCTATTGTTAGCTAGAGGGTACACCTTCAGTTGCCTCCCAAGTAGCACTTGATTTAATACCACGGGACGACGCAAACTACTTGATTACTTAGACTTAATCCAGATGGTAGGCTTCAACCACTTTGTGAACACTCTCCGCATGCCCCAATGTAGATGTTTATCCTTTTACCATTAAATGTTATCTTTATGCATTCCTTTTTCTCAAGATCAAACACTCCATGTGGGAACTCCTTCATGATAAGGAATGGCCATGTCCACTTAGACTTGAGTTTGCCAAGATACAAGAACAACGTAAAGTTGAATAAAAGCGCTAACTCATCAACAACAAATTCTTTCTTTTCTATTCTTTGGTCGTGATATTTCTTCATCTTGTTTCTTGTGGATGGTTGAACTTTCATAAGATTTTAGGCGTCATAAAGCACATCCAACTCATTTATTCTCTTTTTTGATGCTCCGGTCAAATCCTAATTCATTACTTTCTGGCTAGCTCCAATATCGCCTTGTGCTCAAGCTTGATCGGTAAGGGACAACTCTTCCCATATGAATGTTCGTATAGAAAAATACCTATGGGGGGTCTTGTATGCAGTGCAGTAGGGCCAAAAAGCATCATCTAGCCTCCTTGACCAATCCATTCTAATAGCATTTACAGTTTCTGCCAGAATCTGTTTGATCTCCCGATTGGATACCTCAACTTGCCCACTAGTTTGTGGATAGTAACGAGAAGCCATATTATAGTGAACACCATATATTTCCGAAAGCCCTTTGAACAGTTTATTACAAAAGTGCGAGCTTTCATCACTAATGATTGCCCTCAGTGTACCAAATCTGGAAAAGATGTTCTTTTTTAGGAATGCGGCGACACTCTTTCCTTCATTGTTCGGGAGCGTAATTACTTCTACCCATTTAGACACAGAGTCAACCGCCACAAGAATGTACTTAACCCAAGGAGGACTCACAAACAGGCCCATGAAGTCAATGCCCCATAGATTTAAATAGCTCAATCACTAGAATGGGATTTGAGGGAAGGTCCTTCCTCTTTAAAATACGTTTATATTGTTGGCACTGATCGCATAATTTGGGGAATTCATGAGAATCTTGGTGGATAGTTGTCCAATGATAGCCACACTAAAAGATCTTATATGCAGTTCATATACCACTATGGTGCCAACCCACGGGAAAGGAATGACACACCTCTAGAACACTCAACATCTCAATCTCAGCTACACAGTGACGAGTAATCCCATCGGCACAACTCTGATATATGTAAGTCTCATCCCAAAAAAAAAATTTCACATCTTGTATGAATTTCTTCTTTTGGTGGATAGTCAAATCATATGGGACCAAATCACTCACGAGATAGTTTGCAATGTATGAGATTTACGGGATCATATGTTGAGAAGCAGCCAATGCATGTTCATCTGGGAACGCATCATCATTTTTAGTCTTTTCTCACAATTCACACATAGCTTCATGTTATAATTAAGACAAGTGGTCGACCACTTCATTCTCAATCTCATTTTTATATTGCACCTCAAAAAATAAACTCCCACAGCAACAATACCCATCTTATCAACCTTAGCTTCACGTCCTTCTTCATCATCAAATATCTCAAACAAGAATGATTGGTATGTACTATTATCCTTGTGTCAGTAAATAGGAGAGAAAATTCTCGAATGCAAACAATACTTCAAGAAGTTATTATTTGGTTATCGTGTAGTTCTTTTAAGATTCATTCATGCTTTACTGGCATTGTAGATGGGGTGAATGATTTTACCCCTTCTCTTTCCCAAACCACACTAAGTGCAACCCTATTCGCATCGCACATAACCTTATATGGCTCACTCCAATTTGGTGAAATAATTTAATGGAACAGACACTAAATTCTCTTTCAACTCTCTAAATGCATTTATACAAGATTCATCAAATTGTAACTTGAATTCTTACTCAAAAAATTTTCAAAAAGGTTGTGCAATTTTTGAAAATTTCTTAATAAACCTATGATAAAAGCCAACATGCCCAATAAAACTTGTCACATCTTTGACAAAGATGAGAGGAGGAAGTTTTTCTATCGCGTCAACTTTGGCCTGCTCAACCTCTATTCGCTTCTCTAAGATTAGATGGCCAAACACTATTCCTTCTTTCACCATAAAGTGACATTTCTTCACAATTTATCGCCAACATGCAATCCTCACATATGTTGAGCACCTCAGCGAAATTATCCAAGCACCGATCAAGGGACTTGCCAATAACCGAAAAATCATCCATGAACACCTCAATAGCGACCTTCACTATATAAAAAATATCGACATCATACAATGCTGGAAGGTAGACGGTGCATTCCATAACTCAAACGACATCCTTTTGAATGAAAAAATTGCATAAGGATAAGTGAATGTGGTGTTTCCCTTATCTTTCAGGTGATAGAGATTTGGTTATCCAAAAAACAATACCAACCCTTGACGATAAGTCTGTCTAACATTTAATCCATGAAAGACATGGGGAAATGTTCTTTTTCAGTCTAATCATTCAACTTTCTATAGTTCATGCAATCTCTCTATCCAAAGACTGGCCTTATCAAAACAAGCTTGTTCCTTTCACTAGGTACCATAATTAACCCACCCTTTTTAGGTACACACTAAATAGGATAAACACAATTGGTGTCCACAATAGGATAAACGACCCCAACATTAAACCACTTGATGATCTCTTTTTTCACTACTTCATGCATAGGTCGATTCAACCTTCTTTGGTTCTCAATACTGGGTTTGTGATCTAGCATTAGTTGGATTTTGTGGGAAAGTATACTGGGAGGGATACCAATAATCCTGCAATAGTCCAGCCAATGTATCATTTGAACCTCATCAACACCACCACTAATCACTCTACTTGTTACCCATTCAACTTTGCTACAGTAATCACCGGCAAAATGTCATCTCTACCCATGAACACATACCTCACATGAAGTGGTAAAGTTAGGAGACTCGTGATGCTTCATATCTCAATTCAATTTCTTTGGTTTTAACCGATATTCTTTTTGTTGAAGTTTAGCCACCAAAACATCATACTCTTCAATAGCATCACAATTAAAATTCATGATTACCGCTTATAGGGCCTCAACACCAAGTCGCTCTTCAAATTACACTTCGGATACACTTTAAACTTTGTATAATATAGTAAATAACATGGGGATCTCACCACTCTACTTCATGGACCTACAGATATTGTAAGTTGCATCTTCATTGTTTAATTTGAATATCATCTGCCCTTTATCCATATCAACTAGTGCAAGCCCAATGGCAAGGAATGGTCTCCCAACAATAATGTTAACCTCTAAATAGTCCTCACAATCAAGAATCACGAAATCGGAAAGAAACATGAATGACTCCACTTTCACAAAAACATGATGGAGTATACCTATGGGCATTTTCACCATTCGATCAGCCTAAAGTAACCACATCGTAGTAGGCCTTGGGTCTCCCAAGCCTAACTTCTTATAGATAGACAGTGGCATGAGATTTATGCTTGAACCAAGATCACACAGTGCCTTAAGAAAATGTAGCAACCCTATTTATTACATGGATAGTGAAGACACCTAGATCCTCCTTTTCCTGCACTAGATATCTCGTACCAATAGCACTTCAACGATGTGTTCTATCATCATCTTCAAAACTCACTAATCTCTTCTTTGTTACCATATCCTTCATAAAATTAGTTGTACCGGTCATTTGATTGAAAGTTTCTATCAACAAAACATTGATGGGAAGCTTTTTCAACATAGTGAAAAATTGATGATACTTATCATATTTTGTTTTCTGCACTAATATCTGTGGGAATGGTTGTGAAGGTGTAGAGATGTGGACTATTTTATGAGATAACTCTACTCTTTTATGTTGGATTCCCCAACAGTCCACTAGCTTCTCCTACATCATCTTCTTTTCTCATGTCACCTTCTACTACAGAAGACATAGATGGATCAATAGTTTGCTTACCTCATCGAGTAGTGACTATCATGAAATACCTATCATTCTTTGGGTTCTGATAGCATTGCTTAGGAGAGTGCTAGGTGTGTGTGGGTTTAGTGTTGTATAGAATTTATTCATCTGTAGCTCAAGATGCTTTATCGAAACAACATGTGAATCTACCTTTTGTCCAATTCCATATAGGTCACATCTTATTTCCTTGACATTCTCAGC
Source organism: Solanum lycopersicum (assembly GCF_036512215.1). Taxonomy (NCBI): domain Eukaryota; kingdom Viridiplantae; phylum Streptophyta; class Magnoliopsida; order Solanales; family Solanaceae; genus Solanum; species Solanum lycopersicum. Next base: position 32,952,364 of record NC_090809.1, read on the forward strand.
AGTCGCCTCAAATCTCCTCATTATCATCTACATCATATCCTCAACCCGTGCCATACTACTTCCACTGTCTCTAGAGCAGCTTCTCGATTTAAGGGGGAACATATGTCCCATCTCATTTATTCAAATTACTTTAGTTGTTTCGGTTTAGATTGTTATCACGATTTTAGTTCCCATCTCAGACATATTGACCCTTTCAGTTGTAATTACCATAGTTCCGACGTTGGTTTCCTTGAACTTGACTCCAGTTATCAAGATTGGAACTTTATGCTTTGGTTGGAAACCCCCATCTATTCATTATTGCATATGTATCCTCTTCATTAATACTCATCCGCCGGTGGAGGTGGTTTTGTCAAATAGTTCACCACATTCACCTTCTATGAACCTCCGCTCACAGGCTTCAAGACGAACCCTAATTCAGTTCTTATATGTGCCATCTCTTCATGAATCTTATATATCGTTGAGTTGTTTGTAACGTATACCTCAAATGTATTTCTCCCAGTGCCCAACTTTCTAGTGCTTCTAGCTTTATTGTTGCGATATATCTTCTCCAATTTCTCTGTAATCTTAGCATATATGCAATCCTCATAAGAACCACCAAAAATAGTATCAAGAACCACTTTGTTGTTGTCATCTTGACCTCTATAAAATTAATCCTTCAATGATTCATTATCAATGTGATTATTCGAGACAACCCTCAGAAACGCAGTAAATCTGTCCCTAGAGCTACTCATCGACTCTCAAGGTAATGCCACAAAATTATTCACCTTATCCTTGTGGTTAAATTTATTAGACACTGTATAGTACCTTGCTAATAACACATTTTTTAATTGATACCAAGTATAGATATAGTTGTAGGGGAGCTTAGTGAACCATATAATAGCATCTCGTGTCAGTGATAAAGGAAACACTTGCATCCGGGGACATTCATATCCAAGTCTGGTCTACCCACACAAATTTTGCAAGCCGACCTCATCTTGGTTCTGTGAGCATGTGGGTCTTCCTATGGCGATCCCAACAACAAGCCCCTCGTGGTAAGCATCTGCATCAAGCTACTCGTCATAACAAATGTGTGTCTTGGGGAAGAGGGGGCAGGACAAGAGGTCCATCAGAGTCTACCATGTTCACGTTGCTCTTATAGTACTCTTGAGGTCGTGGGTATGCTGGAAGTTGCACCATCAACGCATCACCAAACTATTGACACTTAATTTTAACCCTCGACAATGAATTACTAACGAGTTTCTTAATTCTAAATGACTTGAAATAATTTGCTTCACATAGTTCAAAATCATTTTTTGTTAGATTATTATTATTGTTATTATTTTAATTATTATTATTGGTATTATCACTATTATATTTAGTTTTGAATATCATCAAATGCATGTTCTTTCCCTTTTTTCTGAATAATATACACTTTATGAATGTTTTATATAACCAATATGTTTTGTGAAATTTTGAAACAAAGTCAGCCCGAAAAGTCTCATTTTGAATCGAATACTCTTTCATTTGGTTCAATTTTAATAGTAGCTATGTTCTATTTTTTAAATAATTGCTCGTTCAGTAAAGTTCTCTATTTTATTTCGGCAAAATTAAAATTCTCAATAATTGATTCATTTATATATTCATCAAAATTATTTATTATTTATTTGTGACTTGACACAAATATGTTAAATCCATTTAAAGCGAATTCTGGGACTTTTTATTTTGGCAGCCCACCAAACCATTTCAAAATTTGACCCAATATTCCCAAGGCCCACTTCTTTTCCCATGTTCAACTATTGTCATTCCCTTCCAGCCCATTTTCCCCTAACCCAGGCCCATTATTTTTTCAGATCACCCCATTTATTTTTCTTATGCCAGCCTACATTGAAATCATACTCAATTCCCCTCACCATAAAATATCCGCCCCAAGTTTTGATACAATCCTTTTTCCCTTTAGTGACCCGACCCGCCTCTTTCTCTTCCCAAGCATGACAAGATTGCCATAAAAAATGGCGCACAACATTTCCAGAAATTTTGGAGACGCGCGTTTAGACCAACCCTTTGCCTTCACGTCGTAATTATCCTCCTCACGCGAATCAATCATGAGTGAGGTGTTTTTCCCCTCCCTTTCTGTTGTTTCTATCTTTTAGGCAGCGTACGTGTACAGTTTCAGCAGTGAGGCAGCGTCTTTTTCGTCCTTGCATGCGCGGATGCGCTACAGGTCGAGCGAGAGGACACGTAAATCAATCCCATTCTTCCATCTCATTTGCTATATGTTCAAGGGGAGAATCGCTCGAAAATATTTTGGATTTTTTTGGGGCAGTTTTGAGGTCGAAAAATCATCCGAGGGTTGAAAGAACTATTTTTCCCCATCCTTTCCCCAAAAATTGGAAAACCCTAATTTTTCTCTATATATATGCTTTCTTGATCGGTGAACAGGGGGTTTTTTTTGGGGATTTTGATTTTTACTAGGGAGAGAACAAAAAGAATTGTTCGATGTTTTTGGATGCACTTAACATAGCAAGATAGTTTGAGCAGATTTTTAACGTAGTAAATACACCTCGGAATAAAGGTTAACAGTTTGTTTTAGGTTGAGTTGCTGTTCAGACTCCCTCTCTTCAAGTCCTGTTCGAGTTCCATGGTGGGAGAATCATTCCGAGCTCGTTCCTCCCCTGTTCGCAGCGCTAAAAAAGCAAAAAAGGTAAAAATACTCATCATGTTCTTGCCATATATTCTCCTACTCTGAGGCAGCCCTTTGATGTTTGATTGTTTTAATTTGCGGTTACTGGTTGTTAGTTCATACTAAGTGGATATAGTTTCAACACGATGTATTTATTCTTGGTTGAGTTTGTTGCATTATCGACTTACAACTTTGTTGATTTGTGTTCAATGAAGAGGTGTTTCTTTTTCTTGAGTTGGAGTCTTTTCTGCAACATTCATTATTGATTAAAGTTATTTCGTTTAACAAAATGAAGCAGAATCTTGGATATTTTTTTGAGGAGAAAGTCATTTGTCGTGTTATTTACTCTTTGTAGAATGTAATAGCTTATTTTTCCCTATTTTTTAGTTCTTTGTCAACAACTTATTTTCCAAGTTCCATGTATTTAGGCATTGTTACCAATTTGATTCAGATTTGTTTTATGTTTTCTCATAGATTGTTTAATCAAGTCTCTTTTCAAATTTCATTATCTAGAATGGAATAGTATTTCCTTAATTTGGTTTGATGTTCATGTTCTCACATTTTCCTCCATGTTCAGAAGACCGGAGGTTTGAACATTTTTTTTACTTTTGTCTTGTGGTTTGATATCTAGTATGATCGAAGTATTATGCATTTCGATGTGGATATCTTTCCTTGTTAGTTTTAGGAAAAATGCACAAGTACCCCCTCAACCTATGTCTGAAATCCCAGAGACACACTTATACTATACTAAGGTCCTATTACCCCCCTGAACTTATTTTATAAGTAATTTTCTACCCTTTTTTAGCCTACATGGCACTTGTTTTTAAAAAAAAGTCAACCATCGTTGAACCCACAAGATAGTTTCACGTAGGTCGAAAAGGGGTAAAAATTATTAATAAAATAAGTTCAAGGGGGTAATAGGACGTTAGTATAGTATAAGTGTGTCTCTGAGATTTGAGGCATAGGTTGAGGGGGTACTTGGGCATTATCTGTTAGTTTTATATGAATAAAAATACATGTTTCCTCCTATTTTGCCCGTTTGATTGAAGTTGTGAGTGTATTGAAGTCCCTCTGTTTATTAATGTCAGTTTAGTGTTCCCTTATTGATACTATTTTGCGGATCGCCATGTTAAAATATTAGTTTCATTTTAAGATCATGGTCTGTTTTGCTACTGCGCCTAGTCGTATGCTTATCTAAAGGTTCGATATTCTTCGCATATCTTTTTGCGTATTAATGATTTAGTCATTATGTGATCTTTACTCGTTTACTACTCTTAATTCTATTTGATATTTTGGTTTAGTCTTGTCAGCAGTATAAGATTTAGTTCAAGGTTGGACAACAATACATCATTACAACTTGATTGAATTCTAAATGTGATATCGATAATAATTAATCAACATACTTAGGTGACTTGCTTCTCAACTTCAAGTTTCTTTCTTCCCCCTCGATATTCGTTTTAATGTGTTAAAACATGTTTTTTTTATTGTAGAAAGGTCATGATGATCAGTTTGTACATATTTCTTACTATTTCTTTCGTTATTATTATTTGAAATCAACCCCTTAATGTTTATCTGTCACCTCTGTTAAGCCCTTTCCTCCGTGATTTTTTGCATGAAGAGCGGATCTTGTGATTTGCTTATCGAGAAGTTCCTTTTAGCATTTATTTGTTAATATGAGTTATTAAATGTTTTAGAATAAGTATATCGTTCGGCTCATCTTTGTCGCTTAAATTTGGTCCATTTTATTCTATCACTCTTAAAGTAGGTGAGCTATCTGTTAACTATACCTTGCTTTTGGGTGAGAGTTATTGTAGCCGGTTATCTGGCTTAATCATAGGAACAGCGTGCCATTGTCTCCCATTTATGAAGCCTTTTCCTTTATTACTAATGGTTTTCTATGATTTGGTTTCCGTTCGGTTATTAGTAAAAAAATTATATTGCTTTTCCTGTTTGCTTACGAATTGTCATGGGTACCACTTCTGTTTTTTTTTTTTAATTTTTCATGTATGTATGTCTTAGTTATTCATGAACTCCCACTTCCCCTCTCTTGGAATTTTTTAGAAAGCCCTACAGGCTTAATCACATCTTTTTGAGTCAATCGACAAATTTGGTGGACAGATTTTGAGTCCGAATTAACGGGAAGAATCAAGGAGTCGGAGAAGTTGGATCGGCAGACTTTTCTTATTTATTTTGTATTTTATTTGTAATAAGCATAAGCCTTGTTGCCTCTTGCCTCTTACTTGTTCGCATTTACCATTATTTGTCTAGATATATATATATATATATATATATATATATAAAAGGACGGATACAAAAAATATAAGGGTAAAAAATCCGAAAGTACAAGCGGGTCGAAAACCCAAAACAGGCGGGTTTAAATACCGATCCAGGCAGACTGATAAACCGGACTTGGATGCAACCCTCTTTCTCTCTCTTTTATAACATTCTAGTATATTTATTGTTGCTTGATTGTCGTCAATTTTTAGGATTAGAAATTCGTGAATCCATGCAAGGAGCCACTATGTTTTAGCAGTCTAAACTAAATTGATTAATCTCGAAGGGCTTAAAAAATCAAGTAAATTTCGGTGATTAAATAGTATAAACTAATATCTTACGCTCAAAATGAACAATAAATACATTTCCATTTTCAGATAAAACTGAATTTTTAGTCAATAGTTAGTTGTCGGCTAACCGGTTAAGATGGATGTTTTAGGTGCTTAACACCTCCCTAGGACATTAAATTGAATACCCAAACCCCTCAGAATGTTTTCAAACAATTTTCTTCTTTTTAAGTAATTTGAAAACAATAATTTTCTTAATTTTTCTTAAAAAATTAAGTGGCGACTCCCTAAAGTCGAAAATATCTTAAATTAATATTTTCCAAATTTTCTTTGATTAAAAAAAATGTCAACTCCGCTAGGGATTCTAAAGGATTATTCTAACCTTAAATCTAACGTATTGTGGCTATGTGAGTTAACTGTTTATCTGATTATCAATTGCTTTATTGAATTTTTGCATTCATGGCATATCACAATTCCGTCAAACGATGATTGTTTGATTTCCATTAAAGGACAATTATGCGGGTTCACAGTCGTTTATTAACCAAAAATTTTCTCAGGATACCCTGACGAGTGTAGTTGGCTACCTGACAGTCAACGATTGTTAACTGTCCCAGCCCTAGTAGTCCGCTTGGGTAACCCTTTCCACTATAAATACAACCCACTCTTAGTCAAACTAGGATTGAGTGAAACCCAATACTGAAAATAGCGCATTGACCTAAGATACCCAACACCCAAGGAGTGTTGGGCACATTAGCAAGACCACCATGAGTCCAAAGAGCCAACGACTCGATACGAAGATCATATTTGTGTGTTCTGAAGGATGTATTGCGTGTTTAAATGTTTGTTGTATCATTGGGGGTGGCAATTAACTATTTGTATGTTTTGTAGATGTCGAGTCAATTCCTTATTTTTAAGATGGTCACCAAGACACCCGACATTCTTCGTGTATGGTGGGAAAACCTCAAAGACTGTCAAAAGAGATAAATCTCTATTCACTTGGGTCACTTACCTTTAATAATGGAATTCAAGGTATGGCCCACGATTATCAAGGTTATCACTCGGTTCTGTGACGATAAGAATATGGTTTTTCGATTTGGAACTGTCAAAATAATGCCCACGCTAGAGGAAATTAAGGATTGTCTGGACTCTATCGGGACATGTTTCAAAAGGAAAAAATGTCAAAATCATCACATCCTCCTTCCAGATAAGCCATCTAGTGAGGAATTGAAGAATGTATTGTTGCTAGTAAATGCAAACTGGTTCGAGACCCACGATATACTACTAATGAGATTTTTTGAGAGGTGGGGGCATGACAGCTATTTCAGACTATTTCCGAATGAATTTCACGACCACAACACTTGGAGGCAAACTTATACTATTGCTTTCTATGCGTGCCTTTTAGGAACTATGGTGTTCCCTAAAGATGAAGGAAAGGAAATCGACACCCGGGTCATGATGATAGTGGACGCCATTTTCAGATGAAATGGTTGAAAACAAGAAAAGAAGAAGTACTGTAGTATGGCCCCGATTATTCTAGCCGACATTTATTGTCTTTAAGTCTGTGTAAAAATGGGTTCCTATTTTTCAATGTTTGCAACATTTTTCTTCAATGGTGGTTGATTCAGCATCTCTGTAAAAGGAATAATGTCCAGCCACAAGAGTTGGTAAAATCGAGCCAGACAAGTCTTCTTGAAACCTATGAATTCTATCTAAGTGTCCACAGATTTCCAATTCATACCACCAGGAATGCGTGGGAAAGGGTATTTTATGATTTGAAAGAAGGAGATACATAGTGGATGTTACCAAACTTCAACTCCAAGAGGATAGCGGCACAAGGGACCAAACATCCATTTTTACTCATTTCTGGAATCAGAGGATTGCGGCCCTACAACCCGATAAGAGTGATGCGACAATTTGGTAGAACAAAAATCATACCCGCCCAAAGGGATGGTAGTTCTTTTGTTGTTGATTACAACGAGAACATCAAAATCCCTTTCGCTAAGATCATCCTCCTGAAATGGGCTGGACGTGTCAACATGGAATGGGATATGACCGAGAACAGGTATGAAGTTGGGTATGTCAACGAATACAATACATGGTTGCAGAATGATCTACATGGTGTAGTGAATCCGATATCATGCACAAGTCGTGAAATTGAAGATGTACAGACAAGGCTACAGATCCACACATACCACTTTCAACAAGAATGGGACCTAAGGGAGCAAGAAATTAAACATAAGGAGCAAGAATTTCAGAAGAGAGAGCGTGAATTTCCACAAAGGGAACGAGAGTACCAATTCCAAGAGTTAGAAAGTCAAAGGATTTTAGTTGTGACGTCACAAGAGCTAGCTGATATAAGGGCTTGTCTGATGCGTTTGGACACGATTTTGGACGAGTAGATTAACACTCTACAAACCGTACAAAAACTTCTAAAGCTGTGTTTGCAGAGCCACACATGTTCATCAGCAAGTGCATCATCCGCGAAGAACTAGAGAAGACCAGAAGATGAGCTGAACCATCATCCTTTTAACTCCCATGCGTGGGATTGTTTAATATATGTATTATCATCACATCCCCCTCCCTGAATGTACCCCGTTTGATTTTAAATGTAATGAACTCTATGATATTTAGAGAAGTTTATTTTGGGGGTACGACTATTTGTTTAAATGACGCAATACATCCTTCATATCGCTAGGCCTACCCTTGGCACAAAGGGTCACATGCATGATTAGGATGTGATATATGTGTGATAACTGCTTATGTGCTATGTTGCTGTGAATGAAGATATCGTACACAAATTCCTATACAAGAAATTTCTAAAGAATATACAGAACCCATTGTTACAAAATGTCCGACCAAAATTTTTGAGTCTCAAGTTTCTCACTCAAGAGACACCTTCTATACCCCAAATCATAAAACACTATTCTACCATCTCCAGAAAGGTAAAATTACCACTATGAACAAAGGTAAGAACATCCAGATGGAACTTACTGAAGAAGAACTACAAAGGAAGATCGAATGAAACACTCGGGAAATTCAAGAAGCCAAGGAAGAAGGGCTCATGGTCGACATAGCCACTGTAATTTACAAAGCTGCAACTGTGACGTTGGATGAGGATCTGGCATAACAGATGAAAAGAAAGAAAGATGTTGAGATGGAGAGAGAGGGCTTGAGAGAGAAGTTGGACATGCTTTGGTTGAAAAAGCAAGAATGAGAAGCGAGGATAGATTCGGAGACCGCCGCTCTGTTAGCTAAAAAGGTGTTAACTTACAAGGATTTAACAGTCCACAGCAACCTGACGGGCAGAAAATACCCCATCTATGATCAAGGAGCAGCCAATAGTGGTCCCTACAAAGCTCAACTTGAAGTGATTGAGGAGAATGACGGGGAGGAAATCATCTACAAGCCTTCATTACTAGGTCGTATTAAAGGAAGAAAATAATGCGGCAACAAGAAGCGAAATGACTAATGTGTCATCGTCATGTTACCTTTGAAGAATTCTACTGTTGTCTTTCAATTTCCTTGTAATCGTAATGAACGAATGAATGAAAATATTTTATCCTGTACTCAAACTACGTTGGGCCTGAATTCTCTTTGCGAGATATGCAGGCAGCCTCCCTCGGCCCGGCTCCTATCTTTAAAAATTTTGATTACCTACTACATGTTACGAGGAGATGCAAATACCAAATCATAGACGTCAAAAAGCAGCTGCAAGAACACCGTAGCTCAACATGATTTAGCCTTTGCTAAGACAGTGTCACAACTAAATCAAGCAAACTCCAGTTTGTTAGAAAATGTGTTTCCGTCCTAACTCCTGGGTTGAAGATGTCCTCAAACAAAGCAACTTATGTGTTTACCTGCTCTCTGTGTGATTTTATGCATTTTGTACTCTAAATATGCACTGACAAATCTGCATTTGAGTTGTTTTCCTTATCAGGTACTTTGAAACTGATGTGTGTCGATCGAAAGCTGGCAGATCATCCTTATTTCACCAGATCAAAAGGTCCCGCAGATTCCTTCGCTAGAAAATTCTTAGACAAAGGAAAAGCAGTTATGAGTGATAACAATGAGGAAGTGAGTCTTACTGACGTTGTGGTGGTGAAACCCACCGTAGCAGTACAAAATGAGATGATTATGCTGCTGATGCAACAAATTGCAGAAATGAAAGTGGAAATGCAACGGAGATAGGATCTGCCTCCACCTTAATTTCCCTCTTATACTGTTTACAGAAGGCCTCCAATATACTTCACTTTCTCAAATATGGATCCAACTCAGAATCAGCCATCCACACCTATTCATAATCCGTCGGTGATAGATCTGACCACCCAAAATCCCCAATATTCTTCAACATCCTACCAAACTACGTCTCCTCTTCAAAACAACCATCCCCAAATGCCGCTCAATCCGAAAAATACTCACCATCAAACCGCTCCACCTTCACAAAATCAAAACCAAAACCCGAACCAAAATGCTTTCAATTTCCAAACACCTCATCACCATTTAAATAAGAACACCAATCCTCAGGCCTACCCACAGAACTACCAAATCTCTAAAAACGTTCCAAGTCCCTCAATAGCCCACCCCTACCAAAGAGATCAACTTTCAAGGTTCATGTTCCTGCCAAGCACGATGCGCACCGGTCTGAGTTGGACCAGTATGAAGAACAGGAAAAGGAATGGAGGCCAAAGGAGGATGCAAGGGTCGATATCAAAGGGAAAATAAAAAAGGCCATGAAAGAGCTACAGTGCATCCCCGACATTGTTGGACTCAGTTACGAAGACTTTTGTATCCACCCAGATTTAGACCTTCTAGAAGGCTTCAACATTCCGAAGTTTTACACCTTTGGAGGAGTGGGTAACCCTATATCTCATTTGAGAACCTATTGTGACCAGCTCGTGGATGTTGGAAGGGATGAAGCTTTGTTTATGCGGTTTTTCTGCCTAAGCCTGTGTGGGGAGGCCCTTGAATGGTTTACCTTACATGAAACCAGGCAATGGCCTAGTTGGTATGCGTTGGCCAAAGATTTCATCGATCGATTTTCCTAAAATGTAAAAATAGGTCCCGATCGATATTGTTTGGAGAAGATGAATCAAAAGTCAACTAAAAGCTATGGGGAGTTCGCCTTTAGGTGGACGAAAGAAGCGTCAAAGTTAAGGCCACCCATGATCAAAAAAGAAATCGTTGAAGTGTTCGTGCGGGTGAAAGAGCCGGAATACTACGATAGAATAATGTTACTCATTGGAGAAAAGTTTGCCGAGATAGTAAAGATTTGTGAGACTATCGAAGACGGTTTGAAATTGGTGAAGATAGACAGTGTAGCCACATCACCTGGATCTTCAGGGCTGCCGAAAAAGAAAAGAGAAGAAGTTGTTGTTTCGTATAGGGGAAGGAAAACCCCCAGAAGTTTGTCATATTCCCAAGGTCGTTCCAGTCCTTCCCCAAAGTCCCACAAAGCTTACTACAGGCAATCAAGTCATCCCAATAATCATAATACTACCCCCATTTATCCAAACACCCAAGATCCACTATACCAAAGTCCAACCCCAAATCTCAAAAATCTTTTTCCCATGTACCATTATTACCCTCAACCTTACAAAATTCCATCTCCCTATCAGGGTATTTCTCCCAACTATGATAATGTAAAGTCGAGCTACCGAGAACCCCCCTTCTATTTATCATGTCCAATCTCCACTATACAAAAATCCCCTTCCGAATTACAAAGCCCCATCGCCAAATTAAAAAAAATCCATATCCTAAAAGACAAGCTCCTCGTCCAAATACCAGAAATTATCAACAGGTGCCTCTTCCTCAAGAGGGCAGTTATGACCCTCCCCCACCTAGATTTTAGAAGAGACCTTCAAGGAACTTAAGTGCACTCGTTGAAAGCCAGATGAAACTGTATGAGATACTGGCCGCAGCTGGATACATCCACCATGTGGGGCCCAAACTCGTGGATGTCAATTCAAAGTTCTACGAACTCGATCAGAGATATGCTTATCATTCCAACAATGTTGGACATGATACGGAGGATTGTATCAACCTCAAGCATAAAATTTAGGATCTGATTGATCATGAGGTAGTGTGTCTCCAACTGGCAGTGCCAAATGTCAACACAAACCTATTGCCAAATCATGGAGGCGGCAAAGTCAATATAATCGAGATAGATGAAGAGTGGTGTGGAACGAAGATGATTACTCCCATCATTCACGATGATTTGGAAAGGGTTGTTGCTTCTTGAAGTTCAACGAATAGAGAGAGTTTTTTATTTTGACACCTACAAAGTCTATTGCCTTGGTGCCGTCAGAAACTCTCGTCAAGCCTAAGTTTCTCATTGAAACTAGTGCTGCTCAACGCATTACTAGGTCTGGAAGGTGTTACACTCCTAACGAGCTTGCTCTCGGAGGACAAAAGAAGTACCAGGCTAAGAGGCCAATAAGCGAAGGAGAAGCGGAAGAATTCTTGATAAGAATGCAACCAAAGGATTATTCCATTTTCAAACACTTAGAAAAGACTCCAGCTCAGATCTCCGTATGGGCCCTGCTGATGAGCTCTCAATCACACAAGTAGGTCCTAATTAAAGATCTCAATGATACATACGTAGCCGCAGGTGCAAGTAGTGATAACGTGGATGCCATGATTCATCAAGCTATTTGAGGGCACCATATCAGCTTTTGTGACAATGAGCTGCCTGTCGAAGGAAAATCACATAACAAGGAGATGTACATCACTGTGATATGCCGTGAAAATGTTGTCAACCGCATCTTAGTAGATGATCGATCTGGTCTGATTATCTGCCCGTTGTCAATGTTGAAGCAGCTAAGGTTTGACCTTGGGAAACATGAGCAAAACTAGGTCAATGTGAAAGCCTTTAATGGGGTTCGACGAGACACGTTGGGAGCAGTGAATTTGACCCTTCAAATGGGCCCCACTAGGTTCAGCGCGCAATTTCAAGTATCGGATATAGATACCAGTTACAACGTTCTTCTGGGAAGGCCGTTCATCAATATGGCTAGAGTCGTCCCCTGTACTCTCCATCAAATGATAAAGCTTGTGTGGAGGAATGAAGAGTTGGTTATTCATGGCGAGGGGTCACCCTGGCAGGTAGGTGTCGATCATTGATGAGATTTTGCGAGGAACAGACTTTTATACGGTGGAGCTGTTGAATGCCACCGGAGACGACTTGGCCCCACAAACCCTCATGCCTGTCGTATGCAAGATGATAACCACTGTGATGCTGCAGAACGGTTTTGAGCCAGGTTTTAGATTGGGAAGAGATTCCCAAGGAATTATTGAGGCTCCGATTTTCATTAAGGGATCCAGGTATGGTTTGGGGTACATCGCCATAGATGATGAGATGAAGGTGAAGAAGAAAAATGATCAAGCTTTGACTAAGCCGATCCCACATCTGTATCAATCCTTTCTGATCCGAGAGTATGCCAAATGTGAAGACTTTGGGGAAGAAATATGTGACCTCTTAGAGGAGATCGATGTTGTTGTCGAGGTGGAGGCCGAGCTAGCTTGTATTCGCGATACTGAACAAGGGGAGGTGCTGCAGAAGTAGACCTCCAAGTCAATCCCGATACCCCGAACTCTTCGGTAGAAAGGCATCATTTCATGCATATTAAAATTGGTGGTAGTCCGAAAGAGGCTCGAGACCCACCATTTTGCATTTTCTTAACCGTTCAAACTTTGGAATATTCGCTGTGAAGTTCAATAAGGCAACATGGCCCCATACCATGGCAAAAGTTTGCATTTTTTTAAAATGAAAACTCTCCTTTTTTTTACTTTATTTATTTAATCATTTATTATGCCTTGCACTTCTAATTTTGTTTGTTTATAATTACAATAACTTAGGTTATAGACCTGCCAATGTCATGTCATGTCACGAGCTAAATGAAAAAAATGAGGCAAGTGATGACAAGGGTGACGATTATGAAGAAGAAACTGGGGAACCAGATTATTTCACAGAGGAATTTTGGCAGTTCGAGAATCAGCATAAACCAAATCTAGAGTAAACGGAAACGATGAATTTGGGAAATTCAGATTATGTTAAAGAGGTTAAGAGCAGCACCCACCTAAATGAAGATAAAAAAGAGGGCCTAGTTCATTTGCTTGCTGAATATAGTGATGTGTTCACTTGGGAAGTCAGTGACATGCAAGGGTTGAGTACAAATGTCTTATGTCATAAGCTGCCTATTAACCTAGGGTTCGATCCGGTGAAGCAAAAAACTCAAAGATTCAAGCCTGAACTGAGTTTGAAGATTAGGGAAGAGATCACCAAGCAAATAGAGTCCCGATTGGTGGAAGTGACACAATATCCAACATGGCTGGCCAATGTTGTTCCAGTCGCCAAGAAAGACGGGAAAATTAGGATTTGTGTTGACTATAGAGATCTCCACAAAGCTAGCCCGAAATATAATTTTCCATTGCCGAATATTCAGATTTTTATTGACAACTATGCCTAGCATGAGATGCAGTCGTTTTTGGACTGTTACGCAGGCTATCACCAAATTCTGATGGATGAGAAAGATGCAGAAAAAACGGCCTTCATTACATCTTAGGGTGTATATCACTACAGAATGATGAATTCCGGCTTCAAAAATTACGGTGCCACCTACATGAGAGCCATGATGACCATTTTTCACGACATGATTCATCAGGGGATTGAAGTGTACGTAGATGACGTCATAATCAACACCCGTGAGAGTTCGGACTACTTGATAGATCTAAGGAATTTTTTTGATCATTTGCATCGTTACAACTTGAAATTAGATCCCGCCATATGTGCTTTTGGGGTTCTAGGCGGGAAGTTGTTGGGATTTATAGTCTGCGGAAGGGGTATTGAACTCGACCCCTCCAAGATAAAAGCAATTCAAGAGTTACCGCCGCTGAAGACGAGAAAAGAGGTGATAAGTTTCTTAGGGAGGTTAAACTACATCAGTCAATTTATAGCTCAATCAACCGTGGTTTGTAAGCCAATTTTCAAGCTTCTGAAGAAAGATGCCCCGAGAAAGTTAACTGAAGATTGTCAGACAGCTTTTGATGCTATCAAGAACTATTTGTCCAATCCACCGGCATTTGTTCCTCCGCGAGAAGGGAGTCCTTTATTGCTATACTTGTCTGTCTCAGATACTGCATTCATATGCGTACTTGGTCAACATGATGAGACAGGAAGAAGAAAAGGGCTATCTATTATATAATCAAGAAGTTTAACTCAAATGAGTCGCGTTACACTTTGTTGGAGAGAACGTGTTGTGCATTAACGTGGCTAGCCCAGAAGTTGAGACACTATTTGTCTTCATATACCAGATAGTCATTTCCAGAATGGATCCATTGAAGTATATTTTTTCCATCACGCGATGCCGACCAGAAAGTTAGCTTAATGGCAAATGCTATTCAGTGAGTTTGATATCTTGTATGTGACTCAGAAAGCGATAAAGGCAAAGGCTTTGGCTGATTATCTTGCAGAAAATCGCGTTGATGAAGAATATGAACCACGTAAGACTTATTCATAATGAAGAAGTGTCATTTGTGGATGAAGATATTTCATAGGCATATCCAGGTTGGAGATTATTTTTTGATGGAGCGGCAAATCATCAAGGTTAAGGTATCGAAGAAGTCTTAGTGTCAGAATCTGATCAACACTACCCCATGGCAGCTAAGCTTTGAGTTAACTGCACAAACAACATGGCTGAATTCCGAATCTTGTATTTTTTGTTTGAATATGGCCATCTATACAAATGTTTACTAGTTGTTTGTTATTTGAGACTCAATTTTTTTGATTCATAAAGTTCAAGGAGAATGGGCTAAGAAAAACCCGAAGATTATACCTTACGTATAGTATTTGTAAAAATTGTGCAAAAGATTCCATAAAATCAAGTTCAGACATACGCCCTGAACACAGAATGAGCTGGCCGATACTCTCTCCACCATCTCTTCATTGATTAAACAACCGGATACCGATTATATTGATCTTTTGGATATAGAACTTAAAGAACATTAAGTCCATTGTTCCCATGTTGAAGCAGAACAAGACGGTTTGCCTGGGTATTTTTGTATAAAGAAGTATTTGGAGTCAGAAACTTATCCGAAAGATGCTACGGGCAACCAAAAGAAGCCGATCCACCATGTGGCTCTCAAATTCTTTCTAAGTGGAGAAGTCCTATATAAGAGGACTCCTGATTTGGGTAATCTAAGATGCATTGGTGTCATTGAAGCTGCAAAGCTTATTTAATAAATACATGCCGGAGTTTGTGGCACGCATATGAATGAGCTCACTATAACAAGAAATATCTTTCGAGCCGGGTATTTCAGAATGACCATGGAGAATAATTGTTGCAAGTTTGTGCAAAAATGTCATAAATGTCAAGAGCACAGTGATTTGATCTGAGTGCCACCTCACGAACTTAATGCTATGATTTCATCTAGGCCATTTGTATCTTGGGGTATGGATGTCATCAGTCCGATACAGCCAACCGCTTCTAGTGGACACTGATTTATTTTTGTTGCCATTGATTATTTCACTAAGTCGGTGGAAGCATCTTCTTACTAGTCGATAACTAAGAAAGTGGTGGCTGATTTTGTTCGCAACAATCTCATATTCAGGTTTGGGGTACCAGAATCCATCATTACTGATAATGGTGCAAATCTCAACAGTCACTTGATGAGAGAGATATGTGAGAAATTTAAGGTAACTCATTGAAACTCGACTGCTTATCGTCCCCAAATGAATGGAGTTGTGGACGCCGCCAATAAGAATATCAACAAGATCCTGAGAAAGATGATTAACAAGCACCGATGTTGGCATGAGATGTTTCCATATGCTTTATTGGGTTATCAAACGACGGTTAGAACGTCGACCGGTGCTACTCCATACTTACTAGTATATGGAATTAGAGGCAGCCATACCAGCTGAAGTTGAGATACCATCATTAAGAATCATCCAAAAAGCTGAGTTGAGTAATGCTGAATGGGTGAGCAAGCAGATTGATCAACTAACTTTGATTAATGAGAAGAGAATTGTTCTTGTCTGTCATGGTCAGTTGTATAGACAGAGAATGATTCGTGCCTTTCACAAGAGAGTAAGGGCTAGAAATTTTAAAGTTGGCCACTTGGTTCTTAAGCGTATTTTTCAACATCAAGACAGTACAAAGGAAAGTACGCACCAAACAGGCAAGGTCCTTACATAGTTCGTAAAGTATTATCTGGAGGTTCTTTGGTCTTGGCGGAATTGATTGTACCGTATGTCCTAATCCTATCAACTAAGACACCGTGTAAAGATACTACGTATGAAACGTCAGTTTGTATTTCTATTATTTACTTGTGATCATTATTTTTGCTTGTATTTGTTTTGATTTAATTTTATCCCTTTCTAATGAACTACGTCTGACCTGAATTCTCAAAAATGAGATACGTAGGTGGCTTATGTCGGCTTTGGTCACCCCATTTATCCCCTTTAAATATTTCTTCGTAATGAACTACGTTTGACCCAAATTCTCAAAAATGAGAGACGTAGGCAGCCTATGTCGTCTTCGGTCACCCCATTTATCCCCATTAATTATTTATTCATAATGAACTATGTTCGACCTGAATTCTAAAGAATGAGATACGTAGGCGGCCTATGTTTGACTCGGTCGGTTGCTTCGTAATTTTTCTTATTTTGTTACCTTAGAGGGGGCACTACGTTTGACCTGATTCCTTCCTCAATGGGATACGTAAGCGCCAGAAGGGTTCGGTCATATCTCCCATAAGATCTCTATTCCTTTTTATGATAGAAATTGGGACAGAATTTTTGAGAGGAAGATTCGTTCTCAACAAGTCAAAACGGAAGATTTTTCGAGAATTGCAACTGTGAAAGAAATTTTAAGGATGCACTCAAATTTCAGCACGGGTTTATCTACCAGTCCGGAGTAATTCTGAAAAATCACCAACAAATGATCAGATAGACCTCAAAGCGTTAGACTCAAAGAAGTTTATTAAGCCTCATATGACGTGACTTGGCAGTGACCTTTTTCAGATACTATTTCTCGAATTTTTTTCTTTATCTTAAATTTTCACTGTACGTTTCATCTGTTTTGGCATAAGTTGTTTGGTCTTATCTTTGAAGAGCCGAGAGATCGGGAAATCATTTGGAGATAGCAGAACAAGGAGCATACAACTCAAGAAATCGACACAGATTAGTTTGTTTTAAAACTAACAATCTTTTTATGGACGTAGGTTTATGACTGTACTCTAAAACTAACAAATTCTTCCGATGGATGAATATGGAGAAGTCAAAGGAAGGGAAAACTATCCCAAAATAAATAGCTTTTCTTAGAAGCACGAAGCATTTTATGTCGCTTTTATCAGAGACTTGGGAATATGAATTGTTTAATTCTAAAAGGGGGTCAGCTAATATAATATCGATCTAGACGATGTACTACCTGGAAGATGTTTACCATTATCATTATTGGAGGCGATATGATTATTCATGCATTGCGAGTCAATACTCATACATAGCGGAAATTCATGTATTGCGAGTCATGCATCGCAAAAGATTAGGCATCGTGAGTCAATACTCATGCATTGCAAAAAATCATGCATCGCGAGTCAATACTCATGTATCGCAGAAGATCTGGCATCGCTAGTCGATACTCATACATCGTAGAAGATCATGTATTTCGAGTTAATATTCATGCATCGTGGAGCTTCATGCATCGCAAGTTATATCCAGCATCGCGGAAAGACATTCACACCCCGCAAAATTTATGCATCACGAGAAGAATCCATGCCTCGTCAAAATTTATGCATCGTGAGAAGATTTCATACCTCGCAGAAACTCATGCATCACGAGAAGATCCCATGCCTCATCAAAATTTATACGTCGCGAGAAAATTTCATACCTCACTGAAATTTATGCAGCGCGAGAGGATTTCATCCCTCGCAAAAAGTTATACATCACGGGAAAATTTCATATCTCGCAGAAATCTACGTATCGCGGGAAGATATCCATACCCTGCAAAAAGGCATGTATAGCTAAAAAGAGAAATCGTGCATCCCAAGAGGATTATTTATTCGTTGGCATCAACCATATTTTGATTGAGGTAAACAACATGAAGAGTACATCGACATCAAGAGGAGTATCAGCACTGCATCACCTTTCATTCATTTTGACATCAACTTGAAGAGTTCATTGACATCAAAAGAAATATCAGTATTGCATCAACAGTTATTTATTTCGACATCAAGTGAAGAGTGCATTGAAAATTACATTGCAAATGCAAGGCATAAGCTTTATTTGCTTTATGTCAGACCAATCGAGTTGACGTCGAATATCGAGGAGAACATTAGAATGTCGACATGGTAAAAGACACTATCTCCCATCCTAATTGCATTTTTAGATGGCGAGTATTTATCTAAGTCTTTGTCGAGAGTATCTGAAAGGATGAATTCTCAAAAATCCGCAGGTGCGATGACGTCAAGAGGGACGCAGCACAACGTGGAACTTTTTCTTAGCAGCAAACTGGGACACGGTCCAAAGAGGAATGTCAAACTCTTAGGACGCGAGCAGATGATTGACTTCCACCACAATCAAACCACACCCCTATCATAAGGTATGTGAGTTCTTCTTTAGTTTCATCAGTTTAAGTCTCGCATCTGGAAATTTTGATATATTGGAAGCAAGTTTCAAATCTAAGTGACAGTGCACCACATTCATGGCTAAGAGGTCAAAAGCCTCTTTTTGATACTCATTTAATTTGTCACTTATCAAAAACTAAAGGTTATCTAGCATAATAGATTTCCTTTTCAACCGATTGAATCAAACTACAAGCAGCCTGATTCCTTCTTTTTAGGATATGTAGCGAGCTAAATGTTAAAAACTCATTTGTATTCAAACATTCGCCCTTAATTCCTACTCCCGAGCTTTTCTATCCCTTCATGATCCAGTATCGAGATGACTTTTGAATTCTTTCAAAATCATGCGTTAAATTAAGAGTATCGAACTATAAGAGGCCTGAATTCTCAATAAGCCTAAGATATGTCGGAAACTCGTGTCTAAGGTTTGGCCGTACTTCGTTAAGACCGTACCAAGATCCTTTCCTAGATGAATTTGTGGTCGGTCAAAATTGGTTTGATCAATTTCATTTTCCTCAAATTTCTTGCGTCAATCCAAGTAAAATGAGGGACAGATATTGACACTCAATTTTAACCCTCGACGATGAATTAATGACGAGTTTCTTAATTCTAAACGACTTAAAATAATTAGCTTCACATAGTTCAAAATCATTTTTTGTTATGATTCTTATTATTGTTATTATTATAATTATTATTACGATAATTATTATTATTGGTATTATCATTATTATATTTAGTTTTGAATATCATCAAATGCATGTTCTTTCTCATGAATTTTGAATAATATACAAATTATAAATGTTTTATAAAACAAGTATGTTTTGTGAAATTTTGAAACAAGGTCACCCCGAAAAGTCTCATTTTGAATCGAATACTCTTTCATTTGGTTCAATTATAATAGCAGTTATGTTCTATTTTTTAATTAATTGCTCTTTCAATCAAGTTCGCTATTTTATTTCGTCAAAATTATAATTCTCATTAATTGATTCATTTATATATTCATCAGAATGGTTTATTATTTATTTGTGGCTTGAAACCAATATGTTAAATCCATTTAAAGCCATATTTGGGACTTTTTGTTTTGGCAGCCCACCAGCCCATTTCAAAATTTTACACTACTTTCCCAAGGCCCACATCTTTTCCCAAGTTCAACTATTGTCATTTCCGTTCCAGCCCATTTTCCCTTAATCCAGGCCCATTTTTTTCATATCAGCCCATTTATTTTTCTTATGCCAGTCAACATTTAAATCGAGAGTGAGGTGTTTCTCCCCTCCCTTTATGTCGTTTCTAGCTGTTAGGCAGCGTACGCGTACGGTTTCAGCAGTGAGGCAGCGTCCTTTTCGTCCTTGCGTACGCGGATGCGCTACACGTCAAGCGAGAGGACATGCAAATCGATCCCAGACGTCCATCCCATTTGCTATCCGTTCAAGGGGAGAATCGTTCAAAAATATTTTCAATTTTTTGGGGGCAGTTTTGAGGTCAAAAAATTCAAAAAGAGTGCTGAAAGCACTATTTTACCCAGTCCTTTACCCAAAAATTGGAAAATCCTAATTTTTCTCAATATATATGCCTTCCTTATCGCTGAAGAGGGGGGATTTTTTTGGGGATTTTGATTTTTACTAGGGAGAGAACAAAAAGAATTGTTTGATGCTCTTCACTTAGCAAGATAGTTTGAGCAAATTTTTTTTCGTAGTAAATACACCTCCGAATAAAGGTCAACAGTTTGTTTTGGGTTGAGTTACTGTCCAGACTCCCTCTCCTCTAGTCTTGTTTGAGTTCCGTGGTGGGAGAATCATTCCAGGCTCGTTCCTTCCCTATTCGCCGCGCTAAAAAAGGTAAAAGTCCTCATAATGTTCTTGCCATCTATTCTCCTACTCTGAAGCAGCCCTTTGATGTTTGATTGATTTAATTTTTCGGTTAGTGGCTGTTAGTTAATGCTAAGTAGATGTAGTTTCAATATGATGTATGTATTTTTCGTTGAGTTTGTTGCATTATCGAGTTACAACTTTGCATATTTGATCTCAATGAAGAGGTTTTTCTTTTTCTTGAATTGGAGTCTTTTATGCAACATTCTTTATTGATTAATGTAATTTTTTTCCACAAAATGAAGCAGAACCTTGGAAAAATTTTTTGAGGAGCCAATCATATGTTGTGTTATTTTCATGCTTGTAGAATGTAATAGCTCATTTTCCTCTATTTGTTAGTTCTTTGTTAACAACTTCTTTTCCAAGTTCCATGTGTTTAGGCATTGTTCCTAATGTGATTTAGATTTATTTTAAGTACTTTCATAGATTGTTTAATAAAGTCTCTTTCCAAATTTCATTATCTAGAATCGAATAGTATTGCCTTAATTTGGTTTTAAGTTCATGTTCTCTCATTTTCCTCCCTGTTCGGAAGACCGAAGGTTTGGACATTTTTTTTACTTTTGTCTTGTGGTTTGATGTCTAGTATGATAGAAGTATTATGAATTTCGATGTGGATATTTGTCCTTGTTAGTTTTAAGTGAATAAGAATAAATGTTTTCCCCTCTTTTCCCCTTTGATTGAAGGTGTGAGTGTATTGAAGTCCCTCTGTTAATTTATGTTAGTCTAGTGTTCCCCTATTGATACTATTTTGCGGATCTCCATATTAAAATTTTAATTTAATTTTAAGATCATTTTATGTTTTGCTACTGTGCCTAGTCGTGTGCATATCTAAAGGTCACGTGTTCTTCACATATCTTTTTGCATATTAATGATTTAGTCATATATGTTTTGTTTTCCCGTTTATACTCTTAATTCTTTCTATATGATATTTTTGTTTAGTCTTGTCAGCATTAGCAGATTTAGTTCATGGTTTGACAAGAATACTTCGGTACAACTTGATTTAATACTAAATGTGGAATCGATAATATTTAATCGACATGCTTTGGTGGCTTGCTTCTTCACTTGAAGTTTCTGTATGCCCCCTCGATATTTTTTTTAATGTGTTAAAGCATTTTTTTATCGTAGAAAGGTCATGATGATCAATTTGAACATATTTCTCACTCTTTATTTCGTTATTATTCTTTTAAAACAACCCCTTAATGTTTGTTTGTCACCTCTTTTAAGCCCTTTCCTCTGTGATTTTTTGAATGAAGAGCGGATCTTGTGATTTGCTCATCAAAAAGTTCCTGTTAGCATTTGTTTGTTAATATGAAGTTTTGAAATTTTTAGCATATTTATATCGTCCTGCTCCACTTTGTCGCTTAAATTTGGTTCGTTTTATTCTAACACTCTTAAAGTAGGTGAGCTATCTGTTAATTATACCTTGCTTTTGGGTGAAAGTTATTGCAACAGGTTATCCTGCTCAATCCTAGGAACAGCGTGCCAAGTGATAAAGCCATTTCCTTTGTTACTAATGGTTTTCTATGATTTGGTTTCCGTTCGGTTATTATAAAAAATGTTATATTTCTTTTCATGTTTGCTTAAGAACCACTTATGTTCTTTTTTTTATTTTGCATGTGAATTTGTACGAGTTCTTGATGAACTCCCATTTCCCCCTCTTTGAGTTTTTGAGAAAGACCTAAAGGCTTACTCACATCTTTTCGAGTCAATCCACAAATTTGGTGGACAGATTTGGAAACTGAATTAACGGGAAGAGTTAAGGAGCTGGAGAAGTTGGATCGGAAGACTTTTCTTATTTATTTTGTATTTTATTTGTAATGGGCATAAGCCTTGTTGCCTCTTACATGTTCTTATTTACCATGATTATTTGTCTAGATTAGGACAGGTACAAAAAAGATATGGGTTAAAAACCCAAAAGTATGAGTTGGTCGAAAACACGAAATAGGCGGGTCCAAATACCTATCTAGGCGGACAGATAAATCGGACATGGAGCCAACCCTTTTTATCTCTCTCTTCATTTACTTTATAGTATATTTATTGTTTCTTGATTGTCGTTAGTTTTTAAGGTTAGAAATTCGCGAATCCTTGCAAGGCGCCACTATTTTTTTGCAGTCTAAACTAAATTGATTACTCTCGAAGGGCTTAAAAATCAAGTAAATTTTGGGGATAAAATAGTATAAAATAATATCTTACGCTCAATATGAATACTAAATACATTTCCAAAAATCCTATAAAACTGAACATTTAGTCAATAGTTAGTTGCCGGATAACCGTTTAAGACGGATGTTTTAGGTGCTTAACACATTCCTAGGACATTAAATTTAATCCCCGAACTCCTCTGATTGTTTTTAAACATTTTTCTTACGTTTAAGTTATTTGAAAACAATAATTTTTTTAATTTTTCTTACAAAATTAAGTGGGGAATCCCTAAAGTCGAAAATCTTTTGAAATAATATTTTCCAAATTTTCTTTTATAAAACACTAATTGTTCTCAATGTATGCCTGGTTGTGTTCCCCAACGTATATGGAAGGCTCGTGGCCTACTCCATCACCTACATTCCCTCTATTTAGGTTCGCTGGGACCCCTTGAGTGTCCATCCTTTGTAAAATTTTATCCAATTCCTAATTGTATGGAGTGAGTGGTTCCCCTTGGCTCTGTGTAAATGACATATACTAGAGCTACAGATGAGAGAAACAAAAAAAAGCAAAATTAGGATGTAGTTGACTAAATTTCAATAATATAGTTAAAATTAATTTAAAAGAAAAGATTTGTTGACGGCGCCGCAAACTCAAATTACAACTCCCTAAAAAGTATAAGATATTGTTATCAAGAAAAGAACCCAACTTGTAGGTTTGGATTGATCCCACAAGAAAATAATTTAGACTTAACTTTAACCCACAATTATATTTGTTTAGTCAATGTTTTTCCAATGAAGTAAAGGGGGGTTATGAAATTAAATTCTTCAATAGTGCAGATAACAAGTGATCAAAAGTGGACTTCATTGTCATCAATATGAGAAAGTAAAAGGGTATATATTCTCCCTAGAGGTTCATAACACATTATTCCTTACAATAGCAATCCTTTCATAGTGTATTACATGCAAAGCGATAAGTTAGGTAACTCTAAATCCTTGGTCCGGAATCTAGAGAATTTAGCCCTGCACCTAGGTTCCGGTTACGTGTGTATAATTTACTAACCCTTACCATTACCTCATATTATATACCATAATCGATGTATGGCTTAGTTATTACTTCCCATTAATCGACACTAGCCTATTAGATAGTATCACACTAAATTTATGTTGATAATTATTGTCCTATTAACTACCTCCTTGTTATGGAAAGTAGCAACAAAGAGAGTTCTAATGTTGGGCACTATTAAAAAGACTTTCACACGAAAGAATTTTCAATGCATGCAAAACACTATTCAAAAAAATTGCTTAATTTCATGTTATACTTTGTTGATTACTCATGGTTCCCACAACCCTCTTTCTGGATTTTTTACCCATGCTGGCAAGATCAAAATTTATAGTTTTAGATGAATAAATAATGAACTTACTTAATAAGAAGAATAAACCCAGAAAATCACAATTGAAATTCAAATTCGAATCTTCAAAAATGATTCTGAAAATCAATTCACTGCTCAAGTTGTAAAAATCAATCTCTAATGCATAATGTAAAAGAAAATTAATAGTAGATAACACCCAAAATAAGATTTTAATACCCTATATATTGAAAACAAACTCATAATGAAAAACAAATTCAAATAAAGAAAGTTTTGTTCAACGTTGCTTAAATTGACGAACCAACTTACGGACCATCGATCAATCGATAGTCCATGGTTTTATTCTGTCAGTCAGGACATGGAAATTATTTTTCCCACTGGATGGAACCCTCTCTGAATCAAATGACGGACAAACAGTACGGACCATTGATGCTCCGCCGTAGCTCCATACATAAAATCTTCCAACATCAGGTACTGGAACCTTCTCTGAACGAAACAACAGTTCACTAGTACGGTCCATTGATCAATCGACGGACCATTTTTTCCTCTCGTGGTTCTACACTTAGTCAAACCTCCCCAATTTTCCTTCAATGCCTGAGTTTCTTATCTACAATCACGACCTACGGTCCGTCTATTGAACGATGGATCATTGATTGCCTTTGTAGGTCTGGTTCTGCATTTTTTCAGTTGATTTATTCTCTTGCCACCTGAACATCTTCCCTGCAAAAAAAAGACAAAAAACATGTTAAAATTAATACAAAAAGGCTTTAGACACACACAACTCTCAATTAAAATGCATTAGAAATGTCGTGAAATCACGACACACAAGTACGCCTCCATTGACTGAGCATTATGAGCATGTATAATCCTAAGCTACAAATACACCTAGAGCTACTCCAGATGATTGTATCCCTACTTTATTTTCTATTCAGAAGGACAGTCTTGGTAAAGCCATGATTGAGACTCATGGATCATCGTATGTTTGTTTGTTAGCTATAAATAGGCTTATCAATCATGGGGTAGATCCCAAACGGTGTACGCCAAGCCATGATTAATAACATTAATGTATGTAATTTTATGTTATGTTTAAGTAGTATACATTAATTTTTTTTACTATCTAATAAATGTTATTCAATTTTTTATTGAAACTATCTGTACTTGGGAGCCGAGATACAATCAAGTTATTTCGAGAACAGTTGAGAAGAAGACATCTACTAGACATACTGCTTGGCTAAAGAAAGTTTGAGTTAATGGTGAACTCTCAAGTCATATATATTCTAGTGTGCATGATGATTTGGATATAAATTGGATCACAAAAATCTTTAATTCAATATCAAACAAGCAAAAAAATCTAGCGCAGTCTTAAGGGTGACTCGTTGGACAATAGAGGTGCAAAGTATATTGGAATAATTACAAGACAGATGACAAGTTCTAATTCAAACTTTGAAATAAATAATTAGTTCATTCATATATATCGCTATAAATTTTAGTTTTTTATTTACACAAAAAAGAATTGGGGCGCAATCCCATTGAACCAGGGATTTTCAATAAGTCTCATGTCAAGAAGAAAGAAAATGAGTCGGATCTGGATTATGGGTAGTGGAAAGAGATTAACAGACTTCTGTAAGGTATTTAATATGAATAATATAAATTAATAGTGAACATATATATGATAAAAATATATTATGTCAATTTTCATATTTAATATGCAGTATCCATTAAGTATTACATCACTTAAAATGTAAATTGTTTGGTTCAAATGACACCTCAACTTTCAACCTAAATTTTGATAGAAAAAGTGCTAGGGGGAAAAAAGGGCATATTCTATGGTCTAGGATCTCAGAATGATGTAGGACGAGTCAAGTCAGGCTTATAAGTAATTGGATCCTCTAGCCAAGGCGAGGCCCTTAACGGTGTTCAGATTTCTAATATGGCTGGTCATATAACATAAACTTATAACGACACTGGCAAAGTCGGAGCGGAAGAGAGAAGCTAAGCAAAAAAGCATAAGTGGGACCATTTAGTAAATCAAAGAAAAAGTGATAACCCTCTTTCGTAGACCTACTACATCGACTCCTGATGACATTTTTTACGATTATGATAATTGTGTAGGATCCACTACCTAGATAATTTACATCTGTGAACATTTATGTACTTTTCGTAAATCTGAAAATATTTTGAATCATATTTTTGAAGACTTTATAGGTCTTCAAATTTTGTTTTAGACACTTTTAAATATTATTTTAAATATTTTATTTTTTGTTCTGTAGATTGGTTATATAATTATGGGTTTGACTGGGTAGAATAGTATATATAAATTTAATTGAATTAATTTTGCAGGTGGGTAGCGGAAATGACAGTTTCTACTATCAAAAGAATTCCAAAAAAAAAGCGAAAGACAACATCATTTAGTGTATTACTTTTCTGAATTTGCAGAAAATTAAATTTCCAGAAAAGAGGCGGACATAGTGTTTTGGTCTGTCGCTTTTCTGGGATCTCAAAAAATTTAAAAAAAATTTTAAAAAAAGTGACAGACTGCATCGCATTATGGAAATTACAAAAAAAGGAAATTTAAATAAAATAACGGAGTCCATCGCTTTTTGTTTACAAAACACACAAAAAAAATTGTTCAGCAATCAATCGCTTTTTAGTAATGTTGTGTGTCGCTTTTAGAAAAGCATTGATCTAAAAGAACCAAATGTAATTGTGTCGCAGGTCCCCTAGATTTTGGAATAGAAAACGACGCACTGCATCATCTTTTTTTGTCTCTTCTTGGCATAGTTTTAGTACTATCAATTGTATATTTTCTTATTTTTTGAATCTGTAAATTTTAGAAAGAAGCCTAAGTTGATTGTGTGCACTCGGTGAATTGCAAAAATTATTTAATGATCGGCCTTTTTTTGCCCCTAGCTTTTAAAATACACTATAACTTTTGACGGGCTTGTTTGTTCTCGCCGAATGTTTTTGGTGATTCACCAAAAGGCCCCTGTCGTTGCCGTCGTGCCAATTTTGTTGGGAATTTTTTAGCCAATCCTTTCAGTGAGCGTTGTTTGGCTCCCCAAATGTATTCGACGACTTGTTGATCAATTGGACGAGTAATTTTTCTTGAACTACTCCTATCTTTGTAAGATGTCTTTGCAGATATGACTAGAACCAACATCGACATGTCGTCTCGTAAAAAAGCATGGGACATAGTTTTAATGAAGGGGCAGAAAATCCCCCTAAAAAGGGAAATACTCTGTCTCCTAATGGAGGCAAGGGCAAGGGAAACAGGCCAATTTATGAGGTTTCGTAGTATAACCCTGACATTGATAAAGAGTTTGTTTAGCCCCTGCTGGTTGCACTCTCTGAGCGAGATGAACCAGACCCTACAGTCCATCCAAGTGAATATAAGTTCTAGATCTCACATAGACTCATCAAAAAATTGTTGCAGCCACTCATGCTGATGCACATACATTGCCAGCTCTAGTATCGACTGTGGGCCCAGTTCCACAAGTACATGTTCCTGATTTTGAGTTTTTAAACATATTAAAAATCAATGGGTTGCAGATAATTTCTTGAGGAGAAGGTTCTATCCAAGATGGGCTAAGCTGGTAGATACTACTTTATAAGGGACACACTCCAATTTCACTGATTCCAACAGTTCATCATTCACTGAGGCCCTTTCCTTGCTATATAGGATCAAGATTTTTACACACCATATGGTAAGTTGGTACCCAAAGGAAATAAAAAGTTCAATGCCTTCAGACCAATAAGGTTTCTCATGGTCCTGGGAAGGAAGTATGGTGCAACAGCGATCACATCAATAATATATTCTATAGGGATTTGGGTGCTGCACCTGCATATAAAGGCTTGACCAGTACTCAATCTCCTAATTAATTAAAGGGATGGAGTGCCCCACTGATTTCTATTAAAACTCTGGGGTTGATAGAGGTAGGAGATCTCATTTAGAAGAGAGACCTTAATGTTGTTGGTCGATAGTGGCTTGGTTTTATTAATATCTTCATTATAACATCCCAAAATGATTTAATTCTAAGGAGGCCTACCTCGAATCCTTCACATCAAGAAAAATCATCCACATGGAACTCATCATAGAGTAGAAGATTCCAATGAGGGCCAAGGAGAGACATATTTCCTTCCACTACCGGTGTTGATTACAGAGTTGTTCTTGATTGATGGAGTTTCTCATGGTGAGATGAGATATATGTCTCTCCCGTATCGTCCACTAACATCTGATATATAGAGACTGAGTTCACTCAGGAGGAGTTAGTCAAGAGGAGAAATGATATAGTGGATGCATCCTGGGAGGTAGATGTTCATTCTATACTTGTTGAGGCACCTTTGCCTACTCCGGCATCTGAGCCTTCATATGCTTCCAGGTCCTCCAAGAATCCTGGTGCTTCTACTGCTTCCCAGCCCACCAGGATTAATGAGGCCATTACCATTAAGGTAGGGCACTAAGCCCATTTTGAAATGTGAGGGAAACTTGATTGCAGGCTGTTGTACCATGGATGATAGAGAATGATATCCCGCTACAAACTTCACCTCTTTATTTGAGGAAGCTGAGACGAAGGTTCATCGAGATACTTTTGAGATTCCTCCAACAACCATAAGAGATGTATTTATGGAAGATGTGACAGCTAATGCATTAGAGGAGGAGATCAATGAAGAGTAGCTTAGGGAGTGATATGTTATCGGTTATGATGATATGTCCATGGTGTTCGGCCACTTGACTGTAAGGAGAGGGGATTCATAGAAACTTTAATTCTAAAGGAAAGCGAAGAACCAACCTTTAGTCAATAGGAGCCCTACTTCCCTCTTTCTGACCTCATCACAACCTTGAGGATATGATGTTTGCAAATGCTCATCATACATCCTTCAGAAACACCACCATGGTTGGGTCCATGGAGTCGATACTGCTAATATGACACTAGACATTGATGCCCCAACAAATGGAGCAACTGTGTAGAAAGAATACCTTTTAACCCCCTCTCAATTGTTGTGTTGATTTTTTAGTGTTTTTATTGCATTTCAGGACAAGTTGTTTTTTTTTGCACTTTTTTCACTATACTTTATATATATATATATATGTGTGTGTGTGTGTGTGTGTGTGTGTGTGTGTGTGTTTTGTGGTGAAAATTATGTTTTAAAACTGTCTTGTGGATGTTTGAGCTTGTGGCTCTCTATTTTGAATGTAAATGTTTGTGAACCTTTTAAAAAAGCTTCGAACTCTTAATTATGTTTAATTGTGGTTGTATTTGTGCAAATTTGAGTATCGATTATGATAAATACCGATGAATTGAAGACTGATCTTAATAAAAAAAATGAATGTGTTACTACGATGAAGCAAAGTAAAGTTGCATGGAAATATGTGAACTATTTGCATTTCGCTGTGACTAGTCATTTATAAAATGAGTTTGTTGTGTTGCATATTGTACATTAGTGTAAGTGTGGATTCTTGATTGATGTCGGTGTTAATGCCTTGTGCAATAAGCTTACCGTGAACCTTGTGTGATGACACCTACAATTTTCCTCACTAAGTGATGCTAGCTCTTATAATAATCTTCGTAAATTTTTTTGAAGAGTGAAACATTTTGACATTATACCTCTTTTGTGGCCTACCTTGTCAATGTGTGAAGTTTATTTGATCACCCTTGAAGCCTTATCATTTTCTTGGAAGAAATTTGATACAATTGCAATCCCTTTTTATCAATTCATCCATAATTTTCATGAAGTGCGGTTTGTTTGAATATAACCAATTAAGGACAAAATACTAAGTTGGGGGTGTGGTGAAAAGAGAAGGCAGTTAAAGAATTGCAAAAAAGTCCCCCTTGATCCATAGTTTTGAAAAATATGGAACCCCGTCCATACAAAAAAAAAGTAAAGGAGAATTAAAAAAAATGAAAAAGTTGTGGAATAAAGATATGGAAGTTGCAAGACACAGTGTGTGTCGGTATTCCATGAGAAGTGAATAATGTGGTAATTTTGAGCATGAATGAGAAATTTGAAGAAAAGAAAGAAAGTGTTGTTCACACTAAATTTCATGAGGATGGAGGCAACTAAGCCTAAAAGGCAATACCTTTACACCCAGCTCCGTTAGAAGCCTTGAGAAAACCTTTTGGTTTTGAGTTAGCTGAAGAAAGTGTTGATAGGAAAATTAGGGCAAACCTATGGGTGAAATCATGCATCTGTCATCTTTATGAGTGTGACAATTGATTGTGATTCTTGAGCTATAAATTATTGAGTTATTGTGATAATATTCAATTATACCTTGTGTGAGGGTATTTGACTACCTTTGTTGAGCTTCAACTTGCATTTGTAGCAAGTTTTGTGAATTTGAGAATCTTTGATAATGGTGAGTCACATTTTGAATCTGTGAGTGCATAATTGATCACTGCATGACTAAGTATGAGTCTTGTTGTGTGCATTCTAGATTGAGTCCTTTCTAGCATTATTTGAGACATATTTTTGGATTTCTCAACTTGATTTTTACTGGAGGAGAAAGGAAAGTTGATGTTTTAGGTGTTGATGTGTCTGAGATTTGAACACATTTAGGATTTTATTTGTATAGGTATTTTAACACTCCAAATACTCAAGGACTAATCTAGAGCCTACCATGAGTGTCTAACATTTTAGATTCTATTTTATGACCTAAAATAATGTTTAGAAGTCATCCTAAAAGTTTAGAGCCAAGACGTCAAAGGACGTCCATGACGTGTGTAAATTTGCCTAATTGAACTAGTTGATGGAGCTATGATTGGGGATGGTTTCAAAGTCTCTGATTAATTCTAAAACATGTAAAAAGACTTTGGTTAGGTAGAGTGTAGTATAGAGGGTTTAAACGTCTGATAATGATGCCCTAAGAACCACCCGAAAGGTCATGGAGTAGGACCCAAACATGGGTGGGTAGGCTGCCGAAGGAGCCTGCGAAAGTCAAAAATCAGTGGGCTTCACCTAACTATCCTAAAAATTATTTTCGGGAAATAAAATGTGTGTTGGAACCACGATGCCGAGCCATTTTCTCGATTCTGTAAAATCATATTTTTGACATTTAGACTTTCCAAAAAGACAAATTTAAGTGAGGAGTGTTTTGGGTAATTTAGGGGGTGATTATATATATCCTAAGGGTCATTTGAAAGTAATTTTTAACTCACCGAAACAAAATTCCCAAAACAAAACCCAAAAGCTATCACCTCTCTCTACTTTCTCTCTCCTAGAATTCCTCCATTGAAGAAGGAACAAAGCTTGAAGAAGAAGGTCAATTTATCTAGGGTTTAACTTCAATTTCGTGTATTAATCTTTATTAAGGTATGTCTTCTTCACTCTTGAAATTCCTTTCGCCAATAGGTCCTTTCAATGTTGATTTCTAAATTATCCAATTCCATGGGGTTTTCCAAATCTAATGGGTTTCTTCTAAACTTCAAAATGATGATAAATTGTGATTTCCTATGATTAATTGAGTATATATTGTTGATTTATTGATGTTAACTACTGAAATTTCATGTTGATCATGTTCCCTTCCCCAATTTCCCCAAATCTTTGTTATTGATCACGAATTGATGGGATTCGAAGAATGAATTGATTATTAGACTAGTTTTAGCTATTCTAATTCATATATGAATTGACTAGCGTAATTATGGTTGGGATTGGATGTAATTCTTGATGAATTCATGATTGACCCTAATTCCCCTAGCACTAGGTCATGAATTCATGTTAATTGGGATAGTGATATGCAATTGACATAGTTCTTGTGTTAATTACTATTGATCAATGTTACTACACCTATTGTAGGATGTAATTGGTTGGTTGATTGTAAGAACATGATGATGGATATTAAAGGAGATTGATAAAGTCTTTATGATCCTAATATTTACTTCAATTATGATGGCTAGTGATTGATTATGTAGTTCGATTGAAGCATGACTTGTGATTAGCCTAAGTAGGTGTTGATATGATGTTGAATTTAAATTTCTTGAATATGTGATTGTATGATATTGATTATGATGAAATTATATAAGGTTGGTTATGAAGTACCTATATGTCTTAATATGATATGATGATGGTGTTTTGCTAATCTCATATATCAGGTTTTCCATGAAAGGATATTCTCATGCAATTCCAAATGAGCTAATGACAATAACTATAAAAGGTACTAGACTCTATGACATCAACGAAGCTTATGATTAATAAATAAAGACATTTAAAAAGGGACTCTAGATTAGAACCGAGTGAACTTTTAAATGAGGGGTGACTCCTTCCCAAGGAGGGAAGGAAGGGTTCACCATAGTTCTCACGAGGTGGATAGCCTCATAGTCCAAAAAGGGAATAGAATGATGTTTCCATGACAGCCCTCAAGCTCTGTAAACTGTGTTGCCACCATAGAAATGCTAGCTAGTGGATCCACCTAGATGTTATGTTCTTGTTTGTTACTACTTTGGCCGGTAGACTATTTTCCGTCGGTGCAAGGTTTTACAATATTGGATTTGACACTTAGCTCTTGTGGTCTATGTCAGTTAAGGTAGGTGTTACCGAAAGTAAAACAAAGTAATGCATTATACACTAACGAGGGAGACTTGAGAGGTTTGACTTAGCCTAGGTACGGGTATGGGACTCTACCGATTCCTTGCACTAGTTTGCTTTGAGGGAATCCTTAGAAGGTTGCTCTTGTGTTCTCCTAATGTATATGCTATGAATATGATGACTATACATGATGATCCTATATGTTGTTAGTTCCATTTATGAACATGCTATTGGTCTATATTACTAAATTTGATGATGAGTACTATTGATACTATGCTATATCGAGTTGGACGTTGCTTATGATCCTTTTTTTGGTTTAATTGATTGAGAAAGGTTACGGGGTTTTACATGGTCATTTCACTTGTAGGATAATTTGTGGGTTATGAGTAAGGGTCTTGCCTATAATATGATGCTATGAACGCTTATATAGATTGACTTAACTATAACTTGTTGATGTTGGTCTTGTGGGGTAAATGGGTATGACTTATGGCTTATGTGAGTATTGGTTTGTATGAGTTCTTTATTGTGCATAAGGATTTTCAAAGTACTTTAGCATTGTTTTGAACAAATGTCTCCTTTAGAATGATGTCAATTGTTTTATGTGCATATACTCATACTTAGTACAAGTGTGTACTATGTCATGTTTATGATTTCTCCAAATTGTAGGATCCGGCGATTGAGATTAGTTGAAGGCCATTAAAGACTACTTACATATTCCCTAAGTATTCGGTAGGTCCTCACCTTCAGAGGACGATGGTACTATCTTGCCATTTGATGTTGTTTAGTCTTAAAGAAGATTTACTTCATTCTCTTTCTTTGACTTTGTATATGCCTATATAAGGCCATTATTGTAATGAAGTATGCGTTGAACCCAAGATGTTGTATGCAACTTACATGGTTTAATACGAGACATATTCTAGACGTCTTATGAATCTATATCTGTAATGATATATAATTAAATAATTAATTAAATAAATATTATACATACATACATACATATATATATATATGTATATATATATTTTGTGTATGTATGTGTTTGTGTGTAAGTAGAGGTGTATGTAAAACTCAATGTAGAAGTAGTAAACATTTTAAATTTCCGCTAAATTTTAACTATGAATGTAATGATGTTATCAAGAGGCTAGGGCTAGTCTTAGTCCTCAAAGAGGACGAAGACGCCGGTTATATAAAAGGGGTGCTTCGCGGACATGACATGTTTAGTGTCCTCAAACGCTTATTTAGTGTCAATAACTGATATAAAACCTTGATTCTAGGTATATGAATCGAGGAACAAAGAAAGGACACTAATTTACAAAAAGTAAAAAAAAGGCTGAATGAATGAAGACAGCAAAGAATGGTAATTGCCAAGTTCACTTAGAGAGTCGCAGAATAGCTATTTTACCGCCTAAGTTCCAGTGTGCCAAGCCTTGAAGGAAAGAACCAAGTTGGCGAGAAAAAAGAGAAATCGGCAGATCATGGAGTTGTTAGTCGCTGAGCGGTGTTAGGTCGCCCAATGTTATAGAGCTTGAGGTTGCTGAAAGCCAAGGAACAAGGGCGATCAATTAACCAAAATGGCATATCGCCAAGTTGTTCGGCTAGATCGAATTAATTCGCCAAGTGAATATTTGCATCACATTTTTGGCAACTACAAGTACATTTTTGAACATTTAGTTTATGGATATTGTTAATTCTTAGTCTATGTTCTATTTAGAAGTTAGTTCAATCAATAAATGTGGTTTAACTTGAGAATTGTAGTTACTTATGACGTTTTACTCTTGTGTATTTTGCTTGCTCAAGAGATATCTTTTATGACTAAGATTTATTTTATTGAATGGTCTGTGGGTATTCGGTTGTGATGGATTCATCTCAAGAGAGTAAATCCTAAACCCTTTTTCCATACATTCAGTGAGAGAGAGTGAATGGTCCAAGGTGCAGGCTAGTTTAATTTTTCATGTGTCTCTATGTTCAAGAGAAATCAAATTGAT
Organism: Solanum lycopersicum; assembly: GCF_036512215.1. Lineage (NCBI taxonomy): Eukaryota > Viridiplantae > Streptophyta > Magnoliopsida > Solanales > Solanaceae > Solanum > Solanum lycopersicum. The sequence goes on from NC_090809.1 coordinate 32,987,073, forward strand.
TAGGGGTAAATTGTCCGAGAAAAAGTATACCTCCTCTACAGTCTTGATTACTGACTAATGTATGGATAATTTCTAATAGTTGCAATTACCCATTTGTCTTTATTAGCCTATAATCAAATTAAATCCCAAGAACTCGTCTCATTATTGTTATTTTGTAGTATTTGTTGTTATTTTATTGATAAATTAAACCAAAACCCCCTTATTTGACATTCATGTTACCCTTCATTTGGATAATGTTATTATTCGACAACTTTTATTCCTATGATTTTAACATGTTCACGCTTTATTAATGAATCTTAAACACGCATAGCATCCTATGGGATTTGACCCCAAATTTTTAGTTGGGTTTTATGCTTACTAGAGATTGTAGATACATAGAATTTAATAAATTGTCCTTGAAGCGTTAATCACTCTTCTTATTTTCATAATTACCTTCATAAAATTTAGTTTAAATCTGAAGTGTTGGCATTGATAAGCTTTCAACATTTATAACTCAAAAATTGATTCATGTTGAATTATAGACAAGACCAAACTAACTTAAGGATATCAATAAGAAGATATAAACTGAATAATTAGGAATAACTTTTTTAAGAACCATGAAATCAAGAACTCAAATCAACTTATTTCAAAAATACTCAAATATAGTGGTAGAGTCCTACATTTCTCGTTCACTATCCTGAAAGTAAATGTATGGCATAAGGACAAAGTAGACCAACCATATGATATCCTTAAATATTTTAAGGAATAAGGATCTTCAAAAAAATTCTTTAAGAAGAACTTGATTAGAAGCCTTGGAACCGTGTCTTGAAGGCAAACTGTCAAGAAACCCTTTTTTGAGTTTCGTGAATTAGTTTGTTGAAATTTCTATTGCCATAAAATAATGATTTTCATTAGTGATTCATAATTTTAAGGTGGAATTTGAGTTTACAATAATGTAATTCTTTGATAAAGACTTACCTTGAAGAAGAATCTTGAAAAAGATTGAAAAATCATTAATGAAGTCTCCTTTTAATGTTTTTCCGTTGGCTAATTCATAACAACACTATATCAGGTTACTAAAATAGTCATAACTTTTTGCTCCTAAATTGGATTTATACAAAATTGGTGATGTTGGAAAATATATTAAAATAACTTTAATATGATAGGTGATGCCTCATATATCTCTTTATATTCAATGATATATGATCTTTTGAAGTTTACCTAAGTAGAATCTTAAATCAAAACTTAGCTAATAAGGAAACTTCACAAATACTTATGAAGAACACATTAATAATTAAATTTTTTAATACTTATGGATATATTCTCAAAAAAAATTCATCATTGTCATCTTAGTAAACAAACCCAACACAATGGAAGCCTACATAGCTCAAAGAACAAGTTTCTTGGCGAAATCTTGAATTTCTTGAACGGAAGCTTGAAACTTTGCTCTTTTTCTCGTCTTCAATATTCTCGCTAAACCCTAAATGCATTGTATATGAATGAAAATGATTCTAATAAATTTATACACCTAAAACCTTACAAACATGTTTAAATTTGATTGGTATGAGAAAGACCAAAATATCCCTCATATTTTCACGTAACTTTCATACTTGGATATACCGACGTTAAATGGGAAGATCTCCCTCATACGAGCATGAATATTATAAAAAATTTTAGATCTGGAGAGAGGATTCCAAGACCTTTAATTTTATATCTTATGGATATCTTAACTCATCATGTGCTAAAAGTTATCTGCATTTGAAGTTGACCCAAATCACAAAAAGGACTAAGAAACAACTTTATTGAATTCTCTTTAATTCTTTTTGGAACTCCAGGTGCTATATGTAGTGACCTTAAGACTTATAGAAAATTAAATTCCTTAGTAAAAACTTACTCACTAAGAATAATTGTTCAAGCTTTAGCTCAAAAGCAAATTTGGGGTGTTATAGTTCTTCTTTATGTTCTTAAATAGTCTTCAAGAACCTTGTTCTTCAAGGTATATAAGGATATCATAGGGTTGGACTAGTTCGTCATCACGCCCTACATTATTTTTCAAATTAGTAAAACAGTAATCTTGAATTATATCCCTATATTTGAGTATTCTTGAGATACATTGATTTAAAATTCTTGAATTCCTCATTCTTTTTTAAATTTTACTCCTAATTTTTGAATTGCTATAGGTTATGAATGGAGATTCTTGAGTTGATTCATTCATGTCTATATTTTAGGATGAACCCTACCAATTGAGTATTCTTGAGATGAGTAGTATCATTGGTTTCTAAGTTCTTTATTTCTTAGTGTTGAGTTTCCAAATTGCTATTAAGATCTCTAAGTTGAGTCGTTCATGTCAGTAATCAAACATGAACCCTATGGGTTGATTTATAAATCTTCAGAAGGTTTTTAAATCCAACAATTGAGTTTGAATTGAATTTTTTAGGAAGTAATTTTTGAGGAATTAAAGATGTATTTTGAGATAATAGTTTTCTAAAACATGATTAGATGAAAATCAAGTATGCTTTCAAGGTGTAAGCAATATGGTATCTAGATATACTATCAATATTTATCAAATACGACTTTCTGAGTCATCAATGATCATATAAAAATGTAATTTTGATATATTTTTTGGTAAGAGTTTTTCAAGAATGAATTGAGTAAGTGTATAAGGGATCAAAGTATTCCCAAAAATACTAGTTTTTACATTGATAAAAGAAACACTAAGATTTTTAAATTAGTTATGAGTTCAAAAGATACTTTAAGAGCAGTTATCTCTTTTAAGATGGCAGTTTGAGGCATTATCTCAAAGTAGAGGAAGAGTTATGTTTTTAAATATATGAACATGAATATATATTATTGGGAGTAATGTTAAGAACCGCTATGGGGATGAGTTCAGACAACTTCAAGTCCTTTTACACCATGTATTCAAAAATGGGTAAAAGGTTAATTTATTTAGATGATTCCTGAATGCTTTATACCCATAAATGAGTGGATCCACTTAGTTGAGGTTTAATATACCCCTACAAAGTATAGTTTTATTCCGGCGGTGTGGGTGAGACGTTGTATCATCATGTAGTTCATAGTGATGGTTTTCAGTTAGAAAATTCCAATTAAAGGTATGTATTTTATATGTCACTTATTATGTTGAGTTCAAATATGATAAAATATTTGTAATGATTAAATACTTTTTTTCTTTACATTTAACTTAAGAACGTTTTGATCAATTGCAGTCCTTTCAGTTATTTGTTATTCAACTATATTATATAACCATACATTCAATTTATTGATGTCATTCAACATGCATGTTTTAATTATGCAGCTACATATTCTTATGGTCCTCAACAAAATTCTGTTTAGATCACTTCATCCACTCACCTTCTTATGAATGAAGCCTCCATGTTTTCTCAATACTCTAACTTTTTTATTTGTTTGTAGTAGTTATTTTAAGGAGTTAGGAGTCTTGCCTTGACAGTCATCTTTGTGCAGAAGAGACATCGTAAATAGAATGCTTAGGAGAGTTTTTGTTTCAAGTGTTTTATTTACAACTTATTTTTTATACTCATTATATTAAGTGAATCTTGAGATTCAGTAAATTATAATTTTAAAAAAATTCTTTTCATTTGATGCTTATGTATACTTAAGTTTGTCTTCCTCTTGTATTCAATCAGGATCAGGGTTCGCTCGAGAACCAACAACGGTTCATGAATGTTGACCATGTTCAGGGTCTATGATCTGGTCTTGAAAAACATGGTATCCTAGCACAGAGCTTATGTGTCTTAGGTTGTGTATGAGTCCATGTTAAGTGAGATCTTGATTATGATTATGAGGGCCCCAATTCTATAAATAGATCATTACAAACATTTAGGAAAAGTTTCCCTTTTATCATAATCGACATCGCACACTAGAACTATGTCATAAGGAATTTCCTAAACCTTGTTTGAATTGAGACACCTATTGGGAAGTGTGTTTTAAAGCATGGGTAGTAATTTCACCTGGAATATAGTATGACTTACAATGTTATAAGTAGTTATAGTTGAAGGTCAAGAGTTAGAAGAATGAAGGAGAGGTATAATAATAAAAGAAAGGAAGATTGTTATGAGGTAAATTATGTTGTTACAATCATGCACTAGCAAAGTCTTAATGTAGAGTTTTCTCTTATAGGTAGACTGAGAAGTGATGAGTTTGTGAAGATTTCATGATAAGGGGTAAAGTAAGATTTTCTAGTTATGATGAGTTAGAGTATACATAAACTACGATAGTTTTTATCAATGTAACATTGTGTTATTAAAGGCGCAATGCAGGTGTTTAAAAAAAAAGCAGAGGATTAATGAGGTGAATGACATAAGCTAGGCTTATGATTTTTTAGATCAAAGCTAGGGTTATGATATTTTTTGGAGATCCCATGATATTGAGAGGACTATAGAACTAGTTATCCAAGGATGTGTAGTTAGTGGGTAAATATTACTTATGTTCTGCAAGGAGTGTTACGATGACTCATAAGTATGAAGACGGGAAGATAAATATTCACCACCTATCATGATGTTTTAGTGGATGAGTGTTTCTTAACTTATATATATTATTTTTAAGTTAATATCGTAAGCGATAAATTATATTGATATTCAGGTATAGTAATACACATTAAGTGTGTATTTGAGCTAAGCGTCTTCATCAAAGGAATGATAACATGAGGATGATGGTGTTAGTCTTGAGATATGATCTTGTTGCTTGGCATTTTGTCAAAGAAAAATATAGATGCTAGGTGCAATGAGTTAAGTGGCGTAAGATACCCTAAGTTATAAGATAAGGTGGTGAAATGTGTCTAAGTTATACGAGTAACAAGAGCGTTAAGAGGTGTACTATGATTGTATGTAGTCAAAAGAGATTCTAATTAAGTTAATGATTTTCCATGTGTTGTAGTATATTTGAGTTGTCAATGTAGAATAGGCTGATGTAAGTATTATTTTTTTCTTAAGAGTTAAATGAATTAGCCTTATAAGCCAACGAGAAGAGGTTAATAGAAGCATCTTTGTCACAGTCTGGTCATAGACCCTAGATGAGACCGGCTTCGTTGACCTCTCAAAGGTTGTATACAAGTATCTTCTTAGCTTTCATCACAATCATACAGGAAGTGTACTTATACTTCATATAATTATTGCATAAGAGTGATATACTAAAAGCTCAAAATAAACAACCATCTATTAACAGATTGAAAAATTGAAATGAAGAATTCATAATATCATTAATAGTTTCCAAACAGGCCTTAATACAAATACTTGAACAAATGTTTGGAAGGAAATTCTAGGGACATCATCATCTAGCTATGACTAATCTACTAAAGCTAGAGAATAAAGCGTAGGCATCCTCGAACTCAAGAGGACCAACCAAAGTTTGGAGGTACTAGCCCAAATGGCTTCAACTCATCCTCAATCTTTTTCAAGGACCTGCACCTATAAAAATAGTAATTTTATGTGGTTTATTACACACTTGTACTGAGTATGGGCTTACGCACATAAACAAATAAGGACTATGCATGATCAAGCAAAACTCTTCCTATAGCAACATGACATTTTTTGAAATTGAAGTCACTTCACTTTCTTGATTCGTTCTTTGTGAATCATATTATGAATATGACATAATTTCATGCATTTAGAACACACAACTCATTTTCTATATGAACATAATACCTTCGAATCATGAACGTAATTTTAGAACAACTCAAGCAAAATTTAATACTTTTGCTCCCCTTAGGCAGAGAGATCCTTCTCCCGGACTTAGTTTATTTTTCTGTCTTTTCTTCTATTTGTTGTGTAGTTAAATAAAATACTTTTATCCTACGTTTTACTTACGAGTGCAATGATTTCATTTTAGTCCAATTACTACAATGAATCAAGAAAGTAATCCAAAATACCAAGGAAATGATATCATTACCATACTCACAAGTGATTCTTTCCATTCTTGTTAAATTGAGAATGAACTCTTTATAAGCCAATATTTATAGGCTACGCCCATTATTTGATCATTTGCATAACAGAAAGATGTCGGGGCATATACTAATACTCCAATTGGTTAGTCATTATGTTTTGCTTCCTTTATTGGCATAAGTCAATAACTGGTAAAACTTTATTCTTATCAAACATTGATGATTTAATATACTTATGTTTTTTCTTACTTAGTTCACTATTAACTTACATTTCTTCTTCTTTGATCTCATGTTTACTTTGAACATGCTAGTTTGACTTAGGACATTCTTTTAAGATTTCCATTGGAATCTTTCTGTGCAATAACTAAGAATGACTTACATTATTACTTAGTCTAACCCTACTGTTTGGTCATCCTATCCAAGCACCCCTCATCTTCCTAGTTCTTTCTTTCCTTGTTTCTTACTTTCTTATAGAAATCTTTAGTATTTAACCGACATAGATCATGTGAGATAACATGAAATCCAGTGTCTTCTCAACACTAAAAAAGAGGTGGTTCACCAGCCAATGTCAAACTATATACTTCCTAGCTTTCTTAGGTTGATCTAGTAGCTAGTAACCTATGTTGGCGACATAGTTCAAAGACTAGGAGAATCTGGAGAACCTTATCCATCTTTGTCGTAGTCTCATCTCATAAGGCTTACATGTGCTTGCACAAGCTCATTACTACTCTATCGGTGCTTAACTCAATTTATCATACTTTACAACTTTTAGAGTTGACTCATACACTATGGAAGCTTGCTTCTAGTATGAGGTATGCTTAGCTCAATGGATGACTCTATACTTGATAAATGTGAAATTAAATCTTAGATTCTCATTACGGTGTGAATGACACTTGTCTCACGGTTTCTAACACCCTATTATGTGAGTATCATTAATATTATTGTTTAGCTGCAAATGAGACTTATGTCAATTCCTTTAAAACCCCATTCTAGATCAATTTCATAACTCATATGCTTTTAGTTATGTCATTACTCACCTTATCTTAGGCAATTTTATTTGGTAGTCTTGTACCAATGTTTATGAAAAGTTATAAGGATTTATTCGATGTGCTACTATGTTCACAAGTTCATTTGGATAGGGTATGTTGGGACTTCTAAAGTCAATCCTTAACATGTATTTGGCCATACAAGAAACATCATAATTTACATTGGACATATAAGATTAGCATGACTTAGTCATTGGCCAATTCTATTACATATTTTGGAAATAATACTGTAGCCTATTTAATGGCATAAACAAAACTTTCACTAAATATTTGTCATGATATTATCACTAGCCAAGTCAATTAACTTCGTGTATATACTATAGTAATCTCATCATTTTAATCAAGACAATTTTTAACAATTGATTAGCTTATAAGAATAATTCATTGCTTAGTTTGGCCAAGCTATAAAGTTGATTTGGCAGTGAAGATTCATTAACTAGCTTTGATTCTCATTCTTAGTTCTTCCTGGAAACATTGTATTCCAAACATTAACAAACATATCTACTGTAAACACACATAGTAATCGAAGCCTTCATTCTTTTCAACAGTAAACTGAATTTCATAAACAACTTATAACAATTTCATCTTCTCGAACACAATTAGGCATTACAATATTTGTTATCTCATGTAAATGATATACTATAATCATACGGATCTAACCTGTAGGTTTCATTCGACATTATCAAATCACTGAAAGCTACACATAATGATCAGTTAACACCACATACAAACAACATGCTCGAGATTTGCATTATACATACTACTATAATCGGATACAGGGAGAACTAGGGAGATGAACATTCAACAATTTCATTGGGAACAACCCTAGTCTCGGTTTTCTTAAATTCAAAACGTTTGAAAAGACTTATGGGGAAGGAATCCAAGAGAGAAAACCCATACCTTGCTATAGAATTAACTCTACGAAGATCACCTTATACTTAACACGAAAATCTTGAAGAATTTCCTTGAAATCGTTTAAGGAAAACCGAGAGTAATTTTCTATTTTTCTTACATTTGTTCATGGTTTTTCAGTGGTGGGTTTCTACTTGATAAACGTGAATATAATTCTTAGGAACTGAAAATTGACTAATTCAACTTAGGCCAATCAACTTCTTTAAATAAATCAATTATCTATTTACCAAAATGCCCCTCCTAAATTGACTAAAAATAGGAGACCATTTGACTTAGCCAAATTCTGAAAATTTACTAAAAAGTCTCGGGTTTGACCATGTATGTAAATTAATAAATTAAATTGCTAGTTTATTTCATTAAATGACCTAGGTTAATTACTAAAGTACTCTTAAGTCACTAGGATTATTACCAACCTCTTTGGACCATCCTAAATTAGGTACTAGGATGTTTCTTTAGTTAGCTACTCGGCTAGTGTCACCCAGTTAGGTCTTAGGATTTCGGGCACACTAGATAGTTTATTTTAGTTAGTCTTAGGTTAGTTAGATAGTTAGGTAAGTTAGTTAGCGACTTGGATTGGTTAGGAATCTAAGCCCCACATGGCTTGACCCTATGGTGTCGGCCCTCTTACCGCCCTATCCGAATCGGTTGGGCTTGGTCGCTTGGTCTCTCTACCAGTAGCACATGTGCTTGCACATGGGTTTCCATGCACTTTCTTAACCGTGCACTCTTTATTTGTACTTGGAAAGTTCACTTCTTGTCCTAAGGTTCATCACAATTTCCTTGGGATTGCTTAATCTACATGATCATTTTAAATGATAATATGCTATGGTACGTAGGATTGACACATGGATGTCTCGCACCTAATGTGTGTAAACTAAGAAATCACAAATTTTATCTTAGGGTCTTCATTGCAGGTACAATTCCTAAACAAGCTATGATTGGAGCATTTGAGCATCAAAGTGTATCTTAAGTTACTTGTTAATTCATAGAAATTGTCTAACACCCTTAAGTCAATATTCTCTTACATGCCCAATATTACTCAATATTGGGCATTGGGATGCATATGTACCCCAATGTATATTCTAATAACCTGATAGACTCTTCACTAGACAAGTACATTTTATAGAATGTTACAGTATTCCCCCTTAGGAACATTCATCCCCGAATGACAGTACACATCAACTTGAATCAAAGAGGGTATTTTCAAAAAACACATCAACATACTGGAAACTATACTCTTTGTGAATATCTGATTCGCAACTTACTCTGGATGACGAACATTACTTAAAGCTTATCTGAAACTTAATATCTGAGATTGAGGAACTTCCTTCTCAATGTCACTTTAACTTAATGCATATCACAACTCATGCAACACAAAAATCATGTCAACGCTATACAAAAACAGCTACATGAATGCATGCATGAACTCATATTAACTCATAAAGCGCAAGTATAAAACACACAGTTATGGACTTAAAACACCAAAACCAACTAATGCACTAAAATTTAGAGTTTCGTAAGAAAAATCAGACTTAGCAAAAGTATATCTAATCTAAAGAACTTAAAAAGTGAGGGTAACGGGATCACATGTCGGCCTCGGCCTCCCATGTTTGTCCTTCAACAAGGTGGTTCCTCCATAACAACTTTACGGTGGCAATCTTTTTGTTCCTCAACTGCTTCACTTGGTGATCTAAAATTTCAACTGGAACCTTTTCATAAGAAAGTTTCTCATCGATTCCTAACCCCTCAACAAGCTAAATGGATGTTGGATCACTTAGAAACTTCTTAAGCATCGAAACATGAATTACTAGATGAACATAAGCAAAGCCATTTGGTAACTTCAGTTCATAGGCCACATTCCCTACTTGCTATAAGACCTCATAAGGACCTATATACCTTGTACTCAACTTTCCTTCCTTACAAAACCTCCACACCCCTTTCATGGGTGATATCTTCAAGTACATTTGATCACCTACCTCGAATTCAAGAGCCCTCTTCCTGTTATCAGAATAGGATTTTTGACGACTGTAAGCAGTAGCCAATCTATTCCTGATCATTCTCAAATTTTCCATAGCCTCACGTATTATCTCAGGGCCAAGGATGGAAGACTCTCCTACCTCAAACCACCCAACATGGGACATACATGTCCTGCTATACAGTTCTTCAAAAGGTGTCATCCCAATACTGGAATGGAAGATATTATTATAAGAGAAATCAATAAGTGGGAAGTGATCATCTCAAATCCCCTTGAAGTCAATAACACATGCTCTGAACATGTCTACAAGGGTCTGAATGGAATGCTCTCCTTGTCCATCCGTTGCAGCATGAATGTAGTACTGAGCTTCATCTGTGTACGCAAGATCTTTTGGAAAGATCTCCAAAACTGAGACGTTAACTGGTCTCCCCTATCCGAAATGATAAATAAAGGGATCCCATGCCACCTCACTATCTCATCAATATACATCTTGGCATAATCTTCAGCCCTATAAGTAGACTTTATAGGAATTAAGTGAGCAGACTTAATTATCCTGTCAAGATGACCTAAATGGAATCATGCAGTATCCAGGTCGTGGGCAGACCAACCAAAAAGTCCATATTGAAGAATTTACTGTCAGTAAATACATACACATGTAAACCGCATAAGTAATGTCTCCAAAGTTCAAATGCAAATAACGCAGCAGCTAACTAAGGATCATGGGTAGGATAATTCTACTCATACATTTTTAACTTTCTATATGCATATGCAATCACCTTGCCATCCTGCATAAGAACACATCCCAAACCTACTCAGGAGTATCATAGAATACCACAATACCCTTCACCACTCCTCGATAATGGGAGAGCTGGGGCTGAAGTGAGTTGGTCTTTGAGATCTTGGGAGCTCTTTTCACAAGTTTCAGAGCACTCAAGCTTTTCCTTCTTCTTTTTTAAAGCTGTCAATGGAGCAACAATAGCGGAAAAACCCTCAATAAACATGTGATAGTAATTAGCCAAACCTAAGAAACTCCGGATGTCTGTATGACTGAGGGGTCTCGTCTAGTTCTTTACTGACTTAAACTTCATATCAACCTCTACACCCTGATCGGACATAACATGACCAAGGAAGGTCATTAGTCTCAACCAAAACTCACATTTGCTTAACTCTGCATAAAACTGATCTTCCCTGAGTACTTGCAATGTCATTCTCAAATGTTGTTCATGATCTTCTCTGGTCTTTGAGTATATCAGGATGTCATTTTTTATTACTATGACAAAAGAATCAAGGTATTCACGGAAGACTCTATTCATAAGGTCCATAAACGCCACTGGTGCATTTGTGAGACCAAATGACATGACAAGAAACTCATATGACCATAACAAGTATGGAAGGCAGTCTTAGGAATGTCTTCTTCTCTCACTCTAAGATGGTGATACCTTGATCGGAGATCTATTTAGAAAAGAAATTTGAACCTTGGAGCTGATCAAATAGATTATCAATTCTGGGAAGAGGGTATTTCTTATTTATAGTGACTTTGTTTAGTTGATGATAATCGATACACATTATAAGGGTTCCATCCTCTTTCTTAATGAACAACACTGGAACACCCTATAAAGATATGCTCGGCTGGATGAAGCCCTTATAGAGTAGATCTTTTAAGTGCAACATCAAAACTTTGAGTTCAGCTTGAGCCATTCTATAGGGAGGAATGGAAATTTGTTTGGTGTTGGGATTGAAGTCAACACCAAAATCAAGTTTTTGTTCGTGAGGGATTCCTGGTAAATCCTCTGAAAAGACATCTTGAAAATTATTCTCTATGGACACAGATTCGATGGAAGGAACTTTATGTTCATTGACTCAAACTAAGTGACATAAATACCCCTGAGATAACATCTTATTTGCTTTAAGATGGGAAACTTTTTAGCCTATTGGATTTTAACTACACCCTCGCATTCCATCTCTAACTCATTAGGAATCTCAAACCTTACTACCCTGTTTTGATAGTCTATGGTAGCATAGTATTTATGGAGCCAATCCATACCAAAAATTATATCAAAGCAAAGAATGGTTAATTCTAGTAGGGCATCATGGATAACTCTATCAAGAATAGTTATTGGGCAATCTCTATATACTCTTTCAGCTATAATGTTTTCTCCTATGGGAGTACTAACTAGAAAAGGTTCATGTAAGATCTCAAGAAGAAGGTCAAATTTACTAGATACTAAAGGAGTGACAAAAGAAAAAGTGGATCCTTGATATAACAATGCATACTCAGGAAAAGAAAAGACATTCAAGGTACCAGTGACCGCATGATCTGACTTCTCTTGCTCCTCTCTACTTTTGTAAGCATATTTAATGTTCCTCTTGGAAGGCTCAGTTGCAACAGTAAGATTAGATTGATGCTGAATATCTACCTTGTCCTAATTCTTCATATGTAGGCAGTCCTTGATTATATGCCCACTCTTCCCGCACCCATAGCAGGCATTAGAACCTACCATGCAATCACCTCCATGCAAATGGCTACACATATCACATGACTTTCTGTCACGCTGGGTATTTCTATCATATTCCCTTCTTGGGGATAGACTTACCCTTTTAGCATTAGTGTTCCTGGAAGGAGTAGGATTACCTGAGTGATGGTGCCCCTTCATGAACTTGGGCCTTTCCTAGACTTCAAACGAATGCCTCGCAATGCTAGAACCTGCCTAATTCGAGGGCATAGTCTTCTTTATTTCTCGGTCTCTCTTCCTCTAAAGAACCTCCTCCACCTGTTTTGCATGTACCATCAACCTTGAAAGGTCCATGTTATCATACCACATGACTGCCCGACTTTCCTCCTTCATATCCTCTGATACACCAGTCACAAACCTACTCATCTCATCCCTGCTACTGAACACCAGGGAAGAAGCATAGTTGTAAAGTTTAACAAACTTTAAGGAGTATTCGTTGACTTACATACCTCCCTGACTGAGGCTGATGAACTCCTTAACCTTATCCTCTCTCTGATATCTAGAAAAGAACCTCTCCGACAATACAGTCATCAGAATGTCCCAACTGATGGGGACTTCTCCTGGTGCTCGGGCATATACCTACATCTTGTAGCATTCTTGAGCCACATCCTTGAGCTGGTATGCAACCAACTCATCCTTTCCCTCTTCATTAACACCCATAGCATAGAGAATCCTTTAGACCTCGTCCATAAACACCTGGGGATCCTCATTTGTTCTGAACCCGAAGTAGAATGGAGGTTTCATCCTGGTGAAATATCTCAATCTCCTAGCCATGGTGCTAGCATGTGGGTTTCTCCCTGGGAGCACCCTCTCTAGTGTCCTGGGCTATGATAGCCTGTGCCTGAGCAGTGATGTCTTGGGCCATCTGAACCAGTGCTGCTCTCAATTATCCATCCGTCAACGCGGCTAGGTTGACAGTCACTTGCACTCCGACAACTAGGGCTTGAAGAAGAACATTGTTTTTCCCGCAACTGCTTCTCCAACTCTCTTGTCTGCATTTCTTCTTATTTTCATTTTTATACAAGCATACACACGAAGAAAGTTAGTTGATAGAGTGACACAAAATGTGAATACTCTACACAACACTATAAAGAGTAGAACAAGGGAAGATTCTTAGAATCACTAAGTCTCTAAGTCATAGTTGTAGTATACTTCCCATCCATAAACCAGAAACTACGCAACATGGTTTTTTTGAGACTTAGTACCTTGGTAATTTAACATCATGATATGATACCATGTTTGTCACACCCTAGTCCTAGACACTAGATCAGACCGGTGTGGTTAACCTCTCAGAGTTTGCAGACAAGCCTCTTCTTAGCTCTCATCAGAATCATACAGTTAAATTTAGCGGACAATTTATAACTTTCTAAATTTACAAAAGTGTACATAGACTTCATATAATCATTGCTAAGAGTGATATACTAAAAGCTCAAAATAAACAACCATCTATTAAACAATTGAACAATTGAAATGAAGAATTCATAATATCATTAATTGTTGCCAAAACAGCCTTAATACAAAAGCCTGAATAAATGCTTGGAAGAAAACTCTAGGGACAACATCAACTAGCTATGTATAATCTACCAAGCTAGAAAATAAAGCGTAGGTATCCTCGAACTCAAGAGGACCAACCAATGTCTGCAGGTACTAATCCAAACGGCTTCAACTAATCTTCAATCATTTTCAAGGACCTGCACCTATAAAAATAGTAATGTATATGGGTTAGTATACACTTGTACTAAGTATGGGTGTATGCACATAAACACATAAGGACTACGCATGATCAAGGAAAGTTCTTCCTATAGTAACTCGCCATTTTTTGAAAGTAAAGTCACTTCACTTTCCTAATTCGTTATTTATAAATCATGCTATGAATATGGCATATTTTCATGCATTAAAAGCACACAAATCATTTTCTATATGAACATAATATCGTGGAATCATGAACATAATTTTAGAACAACTCAAGCAACATTTAATATTTTTTCTCCCCTTAGGCCGAGAGATCCCTCTCACAGACTTAGTTTATTTTTCAGTCTTTTCTTCTATTTATTATGTAGTTCAAAGATCTATTGATCCTATGTTTTACTTATGAGTGCAATGATTAATTGTAGTCCCATTACTACAATGAATCAAGAAAGTAATCCAAAAGACTAAGGAAATTATTTGATTACCCTACTCAAAAGTTATTCTTTTCATTCTTGTCAAATTGGGCATGAAGTCTTTATAAGACGTTGATCATTTGCATAATCAAAAAATGTTGGGGCATATATTCATACTCCAATTGATGAGTCATGATGTTTTGCTCCCTATATTGGCATAAGCCAATCAGTGTTAAAACTTCATTCTTACCAAACACTGATGATTTGATATACTTATGCTTTTGCTTACTTAGTTTACTTTGAACTTACATTTCTTCTTGTTTGAACTCATGTTCACTCTGAACATGCTAGGTTGAATTGGGATATTCTTTTAAGACTTCCACTGACATATTTATGTGCAATGACTAAGAATGACTTACATCATTGCTTAGTCTAAACTCACCCTTTCGTAAACCTATCCAAATACCTCTCATATTCCTACATCTTTCTTTCTTTCTTTCTTAATTAAAGAAATCTTTAGCATTTTACTGACATAGATCATGTGAGCTAACATGAAATACAGTGTCTTCCCCATATTGAAAAGAGATGGTTCACCGCCTAAAGGGAAACTGAATACTTCCTACCTTTCTTAGGTTGTTCCACTAGCTACTAACCTAATTGGTGACATAGTTCAAAGACTAGGCGAATTTGGAGATCCTTATCCACCTTGGTTGTAGTCTCATCTCATAAGGCTTACATGTGCTTGCACAAGCTCATTACTAGTCTATCGGTTCTTAGCTTAATTTATCATACTTTACAGCTTTTAGAGTTGACTCATACAATATGGAAGCTTGAACTAGTATGAGGTATGCTTAGATCAATGGATGACTTGTCATCACTTTCTATACTTGATTAATATGGACTTTAATATTACATTATTATTATGGTGTGAATGAGACTTGTCTCACGATTTCTAACACTCTCTTATGTGAGTATCTTTAACATAAATGTTTAGGTGCAAGTGAGATTTTTCTCACATCCTTTAACGCCCCATTCTAGATCAATTTCATAACTCATAAGCTTTTAGATATTTCATTACTCAGTAGTGTTTTACCATTCCTTATGAAAGTTATAAGGACTTATTCAATGTGCTACTATGTTCACAAGTTCATTTGGATAGGGTATGTTGGGACTTGTCTCATTCATTGGCATACCCTAGGTTACGAGATCATTCAGTAACATCTTGTCAAGTCAATCTTTAACATGTATTTGGCCTCACAAGAAACATCATAATTTACATTGGGAATATAAGATTTGTATGACTTAGACATTGTCCAATTCTATTACATATTTTGGACATAATATTGCAGGCCATTTTATTGGCATAAATTAAACTTTCACTAAACACTTGTCATGAAATTATTACTAGCCAAGTCATTTAACTTTATGTATAATATAGTAATCTCAACATTTTAACCAAGCCAATATTAAAAATTTGATTAGATTATAAGAACAATTCATTGCTTAGTTTGGCCAAGCAATAAAGCTGATTTAATATTGAAGATTTATTAACTAGCTTTGATTCTTATTCTTATTTCTTCATGGAAACGTTGCATTCCAAACACTTACAAACATATCTATTGTAAACACATACAGTAATCGAAACCTTCATTTCATTCAACAGTAAACTGAATTTCATAAATGACTTATAGTAATTTCATCTTCTAGCAGACAATTAGGCAGTAGAATATTTCTTATCTCATGTAAATGATACTGTAATCATACGAATCTAGCCTATATGTCTTATTCGACATTATCAAATCACAGAAACCTACACATAATGATCAGTTAGCACCACATACCAAAAACATGCTCGAGATTTGCATTTTACATAATACTATAATCGGGAAACGGTGGTACTAGGGAGATGAACATTTGACAATTTCATTGGTAACAACCCTAGTTTTGGTTTTATTGTATTCAAAACATTTGAAAAGCCTCTTGGGGAAAGGAATCCAAGAGATAAAACCTATACCTTTCTATAGAATTGAATCTACGAAGATCACCATGTACTTTGCACGAAAATCATGAAGAATTGCCTTGAAATCGTCTAAGGATGCCGAGAGTATTTTTCTATTTTCCTTATGTTTGTTCACTGATTTTCAGTCATGGGTTTCTAAAGGATAAACATGAGTCTAAATATTAGGAACTTAATATTGACTAATTAATCTTAAGCTAATTAACTTAATTAAATAAATCAATTATCTAATTACCAAAATGCCCCTCCTAAATTGACTAAAACTAGGAGAGCATTTGACTTAGCCAAGTACTGAAAATTTGCTAAGGGTCTCAGGTTTGACCATGCATTTAAATTAATTTCTTAAGTTGCTAATTTAGTTAATTAAGTGACCTAGGGTAATTACTAAGGTAACCCTAAGTCACTATGACCATAACTAACCCCTTCGGACCATCCTAGTTCAGGTACTAGGATGTTTCTTTAGTTAGCTACTCGGCTAGTGTCACCCGGTTAGGTCTTAGGATTTTGGGAAGACTAGTTAGTTAATTTTAGTTAGTACTAGGTTAGTTAGATAGTTAGGTAAGTTTGTTAGATCCTAGTATTGGTTTGGAAGCTCGGCCCCACGTAGCTTGACTCAACGCGTGTCTGTCCCATAACTTCCCTAACTGAATCGGTTGGGCTTGGTCGCTTGGTCTCTCAAACAGTAGCACATGTGCTTGAATGTGTGCTTGAACATGGGTTGCCGTGCACTTTCCTCACCGTGCACTCTTTAGTTTCACTTGGAAAGTTCACTTCTTGTCCCAAGGATCCTTACTATGTCTTTTGGCATTGCTTTATCCACATGATCATTTTAAATGATCATGTGCTATGGTACCTAGGCTTGACACTTGGATGCCTCGAACCTAATGTGTGTAAACTAAGAAATCAAAAATTTTAGCTTAGGGTCTTTATTGCAGGTACAATTCCTAAACAACGTTGGATTGGAGCATTTGAGCATCAAAGTGTATCTTAAGTTACTTGTTAATACATAGAAATTAGCTAACACTCTTAAGACAATATTCTCTAACATGCCCAATATTACTCAATATTGCATATTAGGATGCCTATGTATGCCAATACATATTCATAAAACCTAAATTAGACTCTTCACTAGACAAGTAAATATTTTGGAATATTAGAATCTTAGAGAGATTTCTTCGAAGGAGTAACCTTCTTACGCGAGTTCAGTAACCATGCGATAAGTCTTTCTTCATTGTTAGAGTAACGAAAATGTAGACCTGTGTGGAGAGTGAAATCTTCTCAAGGATTTTCAGAGGTATATCAACCCTTTCATAATATCTAATCCTCAAGACTTATTAGAACGTCTTGTTGATATTCCTAATATCATAATTGTGTCTATAACATATGCTCATACACTTTATAGAGATTCAAATCTAAGCTCAATGTCCACAATGGTGGGAAAAATATTTATCCCATTTGTCCAAATCTTACTCCATAATGTTGTACATATCAGCTTCACGATATAAACTTATTCATATAAGAATTCATGTCTTATTGTATGTACAGTCTCACAAAAGTTAATGAGTTTCTCTAAATGGATGGAAACATAATGTTATGCCATGCACATTTGTATATTAAATATCTTGAATCAATCATTCTAATGATCTTTCTCCCTAAATATCTCTCAATAATCCTTTTAGTTGATAGTGGTGGTGTTGTCACATCCGAGGAGAACACCCTAGAAGTAACCGGTGTCGTCGTCCTCATACAAGTCTAAGACTAACCTCATAGCATTCATCATTACATTTCATAGATTAAAATGCAGAAAATTTTGAACTTTTCATATAAATCTATTATATAAGGTTTACATAGACCTGACCCTTACACATAATATATAGATAAGGAGTTTCTATAGTCTCCTCGCATAGGAAGCAATGCATAAGATTCTACTTTTATTTCACATAAATAATATACAAAGATATTCTAATAGGAAACTTCTCAAATTTAAACCATCTATATCTAGTACAACATTTGGGCATATCACATACTTCATTACAACAAAAGCCACATAATTCAAATGAAAGGGAAAGAACTAAAATTGTCCTCGAGACGAAAACAACATCAATAGTTAGATAGCGGCATCATCCTCGAAAGGTGAGACCTACCAAACATGGAGAATGAGATTTCAAGTTATCTTCAAATGACCCTTCTAGAAGCTCAACGTCCGGAACCTACATAATTGTAGAAACATAGAAATATGGGTTAGTACACAACTAGTACTAAGTATGGAAACATGAAGATAAAACATTGGAAATCATGCTAAAGGGGACATTTGTTCAAAACTATGCTAGTTTACTTTGAAAAGCCTTAAGGACAACCAAGTAAACTTATAACACAATAATCACATATTCCTTGAGACAAGATCATATACAACACAAGACAAACATCATCAAGTATAAACAAGTCAATATGTATCTTAGCGTATTAGATTACATAACCTAACAAACTTCAACATCATAATATAATAACAAAGCATTTATAAGATATTCATAACATTATAACATATACAAGAGCCTTACTCATAACCCATATAACATATACAAGAGCCTTACTCATAACCCACCATCAAGTCCAGAAATGCAATGACTAAGTAAATCCCCATAACGTTACTCAACCAAATAAATCGAACAAAGATCATAAGAAATGCCTAACTTCACAAAACATAGCATTAAGAGTATACAACATCATATTTAGCAACTTACACCAAAAGCATGCTCATACATGAAACTAACATTATATAAGATCATCAACATGTAAAGTCAACATATCCATAACATTTACTATATTACACATAAGAACAACCTTCTAAGACTTCCCTCAAGGCCAGCTAGTGCAATGTAAAGGTAAAGTTCCATATCCCTACCTAGACTAAGTCAAACCCCTTAGGTCACCTCATTTAGTATTCACTTTATTACTTCTTTTTACTTTCGGGAACACTTGCCTTAACCGACATATACCACATGAGCTAAATGTGGGATCAAGTGTCATGTAACCCTACGAAAGAAGGTGGACTACTTGCAAAGGTAGTACCAAACCATGAACGTAGCATTCTAGGTGGTTCTACTAACTAGTATTCCTTTGGGGAAAACATAGTTCAAAAACTAGGAGATATACATGGGACCCTCGTTATGAAGATAGCATTATAGTCTCCAGTCTCATGAGTACAATAGTGAACCTACTTTCCCACATTGGTAAGGGACACTCCTCACTACTAGTTCACTTGGTGCTAAGCCAGAGTCCCTTTTTGAAATGACTTTAAGTCATCTCTTGACAATCATAATTAAGTTAGGTCATAAAAGAATAATCCCTTGTTTATTACAAATCATTATCTCATTAGTAATTACATGATAATTTCTTTTCAATACAACCCTCATATGTGAGATCAACACATTATCATCATAATGTCATAATAAGGCACATATGCAATTCATAACCAACCTTATATTATTTCATATTAAGCATAATCTTACATATTCACATAATAAATTCATTTCATTTGCATAATCATACCAAAACCTACCTAATACAATCATAAGGCATAATTCAATTGAAATTAATCACCAAGTATAAGCTATCACAATTGAAGTAAAGATTCAA
The DNA here is from genome assembly GCF_036512215.1 of Solanum lycopersicum. Lineage (NCBI taxonomy): Eukaryota > Viridiplantae > Streptophyta > Magnoliopsida > Solanales > Solanaceae > Solanum > Solanum lycopersicum. The sequence continues at coordinate 33,007,167 of NC_090809.1, forward strand.
GATCACAAAGTCTTACCAATTCTCCTTCAACAAGCCATCATCATTGGTTTTAACCTCCTCAATTAATACAATTTAATACATCAGTGGCTGTAATAACATCATTAAATAGTAATTAACACAAATACTAAATCAATTGCATCAATGCTAATCAATTCAGCATGAGTTTATAACCTAGGGTTAGGGAATTCGGGTCAATTCATGATCTATTGCATAAACTAGGTTAAATAATTAGGAAATAGCATAATTTAAAAATAATACATCATAATCATAAAAAGAAACCATAAAAAATACAATTTAGGAGATCAATTTTGAATTAAAAAAAAAACCCTTTTGAAATCATCTTTTTGAAAACCAATTTTGGATTACTAATAAATAAAATCAATCTCATGTCATTAATTAGTTTTGAATGTGGTTTTTTTAAAAATATAGAATTCATGCCTATAAAGTAGGAATCATATCTATGTTTGTTGATATAATTGTCACAAGAACTAGTTTTATTTTATATATCATTTGGGTGTAGAATTCATACCTATAGGTTTTGATACGATTTTTCAGCATGCTCACTTAGATGTCCTGCCTAAAGGGTTTATGTAATTTCTTGTGAATTTTTGGTTGTAGTGTTTATGTGTTAAAACTCAAATTTAACTTCGGCTTGTTCATTTAAAAACCATGCTTATAGAATAGTTGGAAGTTGGTTTAGAAATCATGTTCCTAGGCATTCTAATAAATCCCAGAATGTTATAATTAATTAAAATCAACTAACGTGACTATTTTTTTCATAGTTAAGAGAAAAAAATCAGCATGTTAATACCTCCTAAACTTAATCTGAATCTTCTAAAATTTGTCCAATTAAGTTATGTCTGAATGATAATTTTTTGCATTCAGGTAATGGCATTGCCGCTGTTTTTTACGACTTAAAATAAATAAGCCTATATATTGTTAAATTTAAAATCATCCCTGTTGAAATTAATTACTTATTTAAACTAACTGATGCCTTAAATATATTTCTGCCCTTTTTGTGCCTAGTTAAACTGATCATCTTGATTAATCATTGCTAAAAAAAATAAAAAAATTATGCATTGTACATAACTTTTGCCACTTAATATCAACCTTGTTTGCTCATAACTTTCAGCCCTGCCCTAATTATTATATTTATTGGTGTGTTGCTTGTTTAAATGTTGACACACTTAAAAAATGAGACCTTTCACTAATTATTTGTGTTTGTCAGCATGTCTAATTAAAATTTAGAGGCCAGCATGAGACTTTATGTGCCAAATGTTATCCAATATTTTTTTTTTGCTTGGTGTCTAGAAGGGTCTTATATTTCATTTTAGTCTAAATCACTCTACTAGTAGTCCAATGTCTCTTGGATATTAAGTGGGGATGTTAGGCACCTTTTAGGACTAGATGCATGGCTGGTGGGGTAAGGGTAGTTGGCCCTACAGAGATGATGTCATCGACTCAGGCTTTAAAAGACAAACTTTGATTTTGTATGTCCCGTCGTGGAAGACTATCTGAAGAATAAAAAGAAAAGTAGACTGCTGATCCAAAAAGTCTCTTAGATTCTCCTTTCCCTTTTGTTCCTTTACTTGTTTTAGTTATAATTATTTGGGGTAGCTTAAATAAAATAAAAAATTGTTTGTTTATCTATTTGTCTATTTTCTATCTTCTTAACTTATCTCAAAATCAGTTATGTATAATATTATTATCACCTAGTCTCGCATGGTTAAATAATTATTTAAATAATAATGTGTTCTTTATAACATGTTACCGCTAGTCTCGCATGCTTAAATAATTAATTAAGATGATAATATGATCTTTCTTGTTTAGTACTATGTTATCATCTAGCCTTGCATACTAGTTAAAATAATAAAGTTACTCTAATTGTTTAATATTCTTATCACCTAGTCTCGCATGCTTATAATTAATTAAAATAAAAATATGAGTTAATTGTTGAATCTTAATTGTTTAATATTCTTATCACCTAGTCTCGCATGCTTATTAATTGATTAAAATAATAACATGAGCTAATTATTTAATCTTTGTTGTTATATCACATAGACTTGCATGCTTAACAAATAAGATGATTTTAATTATTTAATATTTGTATCACCTAGTAAGCATGATTAATTAACTAACTAAATAATGAAGTGACCTTATTTGCTACTGGTAACCCCACATAAATTGCATGAGATACGATCGAGACCCACATTTGTGGATCTCGTGGGATGTCTAACATCTTCCACTCAAGGTAATTTGAACCTTACCCTGATCTCTGGCTCGTTGACCTTGGTTAGACTTAGTTAGGTTAGATAGGTGTCCTAACGCGCCTTAATTTGTTAGGTGGAGACTCTTCAATTTCTAAATCTCAAAAGAGTTGTTAGGTCGTGCATCAAGACCCGTTTTTTGATTTAAAAAATGGGGCACGACAATCACTATAGCCCAATTAGAACTTAAACTTAATGTCTTACCCATATAAAGTCATCTTTGGTCATAAATCAATTGGACTTGAACCAAAATTCTTATCATCATGGTGCACCGAGACTTTAAGTCGAGGTGAAACATGATTTCACCGTCTTACCCTCAACCAATGTCTTAATAAACCAAATGTAATGCCAAAAACAAATATTGAATACCATAAATATAATATGAATTTGACTTAAAATTAAATAAAAATAAACAAAACTAATTAATTAGAATAACATGTTGGAACCATAAATCCCAAGTAAAATAAATTAAAACATTGTACCTCACAATATTGTTATGAATATTATCATAATTTACTAATCATTTTAAATAACTATAAAACAAGTTTTGTTAGTACAAATAATATATAGGATATGAAGTATACCTTGCAGTTGATAAATAACTAAGATAATTTATAAAAATTAAGAAATATCTACCATTGATTCTAAACGGAGAATGAACAACTTGTGTTGATAACGTATTGTAAAAATAAAGTAAAACAAGACAAGAAATATAAAATATGATAGCAACAGAAATAGGGAGATAAGAGATAAGAGCTTTTTTATTCAAGTATTCATCAAACCTTCAAGTGTACATTATGAACTCTGATGCCTCTATTTATAGTGTAACATAAAGACATACAAAGGTTAGTCATATACATGACATTAATATGAATAGAATTGGTAGGTTATGGAAGTGAAAGGTTACAAGAAAAATAATTATTAAAGTGGAGATTATGGTTACCTTCATAATAAAGAAAAGTAATGGAGATAATGAGTAAGAGTAATTTCTTGGTGTAATGGACATCCACACCATAGTATTTTATAACATCTAAGTCATTATTTTAACTCCAACTCAAAATTGAATCATATTAGTATAATCTATAATTTAGAATTAAATATCAACCTTTCTAGATACACTTGCTTTAATTATAGTTATTGAAAAAATTAAATATCATTTTATCTTAAGTTTCTGTGGATACGACATCTGGATCTTGAAAATGGCTACTCTATTACTTACACGACCGCGTACTCTTCCGTGTACATTTGACGCAACAACCACTTTATTTGAACTCGACTATTCAAACTTTAATCCAGTCTAAATAATTTTTCAAAAATCATTGACCTAAAGAATTATTTTCAGATCTTGTTTCTTCAATATTTTTCTTAAATTATTAAATAGTTTTTTCATTTCTAATCTTACCAGAATATCATCAATTATAAGTAACCATAGGTGTCTTGGAGTCATAAAATAAATATCCAATAAGCTTAAGGATCGATTGTTGAAAGATCAACAATTAAAGACCTAACGACAAAAGAACTGACAACTGAAAGACTGAAGGCTGGAGATTCTGATACAGGTTTATTATGACGCCATTTTAATCGGACCCCATTTTGTCTATCGTTGTCTTGTGAAGCTTCACTATTATTTTCAGTATTATTTGAACTGTATCAGCAACATCACAATCATCTTTGGAAGAATCATTTATTCATTCAAATTCTTCTTCTTCTTTAAACTACTCCTAAACCTTATCCAATTGTCTATGGCTTGATGTTGCCTCACTTTCAGCAGTGGCATGCTCAACAAGATTTATCAATTGTGTTTCATTAATGTCTTTATTTTGTTGTTCTTTAGCTTCTCTTTGTATACTAGTTAGCTTTCTTTTTGAAGTTCTAGTATGAATATCATTTCTAGTATTTTTTTAAATTTTAGTTCGAGTCATTTAATCTATACACCAAAGACAACATAGAAATACTCTCTTAATTTAATCAATCATTATAAATATAGAGGAAAATGAAGCCATTGTTGACGTTGATAAAGGCACTGCTGCAAAAAATGTTGAAATTTCTATTTAAAAAACCTCTAACAGTTGAACCATAGACTTAAGTAGTTGTTGTACATATTTAACTAATTTAGCAAATTTGTTATAGCAACTTCAGCAACTACTTCATATATCTACAACAAGTTATAAGATTTTTACAACATATACATACTTTTCAGAATTCTAACCAAACACCGACACCAACACGAGTACACCAACACCAACACCATTCAAAGAAAATAAAATCTCACAAAGAGTACAACAACAGTGAGAAACAACGTATTTAAGAACACATCACTAAATGAATAACCCAAGAAAATATGCAGATTTTTCAAGCTTAACATCAAAATATCAACCAAACACCAACACCAATCAAAAGATCATGTTTTTTTTTATATTATTACAAAGAGTACAACAATTATCAAGAACAACATATTAAGAACACATCACTAAATCAATAATCCAAGAAAATCTTCAATTGTTGTAGAAACTTTAGCATTTGATTCATTCAATTGTTTCAAAAAGTTTAGCAGTTGTTGTTAGTATTTCAAGAGTTGTTGTAAGTACTTAACAAATACTTTATTTATTTACAGTAAGATTTGATGATTTTACCATCAATATCAATGCACCATTAATTACAAGAACACATTTTTTCTCACCAAGAATAAAACATCTTCAATAACAACATTTTTTCAAGAAGAGTATAACGACAACAACCAAATAACAACATCTTTAAAAGCACATCACAACCAGAACAATCCAAAAATATATTTATTAGGACATGCAATATACACACACACACACATATATATATATATATAAATATATATATATTCTTTAACCTAAATCACCATTTATTGAAACCCTAACTATGAGAGAAAGAAAAGGAACTTTACTTTTGAAAAATGTTGAAATTATCCTAACAGTGAGAGGAGTAAGACAATAGGGAAGAAAAGTAGGAGGACGACACGAGTAGAAAAAATATGGAGAAGAAGATGAAGAAAAGCCAAAAAAATTAACTTTCTAAGAAGACCAAATAAAATAATTTTGAACCCTTGGCGAAGGAGTGAATTGTTGTGTATTTATTAAAGTTTTAAGGGTTCGTTTCTTAGAATGCATTAGAAAAAGTAATACATGCATTAAAATTTGCATATTATTAGTATCTTGTTAAGATTCTTTGTTTTTTTTATCTATGTATAATTAATGCTTAAATCATATGCGGCCCCTTAAAATTGTCCGCATAATTCATTTAAACACTTCAATTAAGGTTTGTACCTGTTGAACACCTATATCCCTTAAAATTGAAACCTATTTAGCATTTTTTTTAACAATCAGCCAAAATATGAGATTTGTGTGCTACACTTGCTCTGGCATGACAAATTGATGAATTAAATGATGACATGTGTCATTTGAGTCCAAAAATTTATTTTAAAAATGAATTTCTAATTATTCTTTTTGCTATTTTAGGGCCCGTTTGGATGGGCTTAATAAAAGCTACTTTAAAAAAGTACTTTTGAAAGTGCTGAAACTTATTTTTAAAATAAGCAGTTATGCGTTTGGATAAAAGAGCTGAAGTTGTTATGCCAAACGTGAAAAGGGAAAAATAGAAGAAAGAGATGTTAGGGTTATATGGATAATTTGGATATTGTATAAAAATATTAAGGGAAAAAATAAAAATATGGCTTAAAACAGCTTATAAGCTAAAAAAAAAAAGCACCCCTACCCCAGCTTTTAACTTTTGGCTTAAAATAAGTTTTTTTTAACTTAAAATAAGCTGTTTTGAGTATTGCCAAACAGTTAAATAAGTCAAAAACCAACTTTTAAGCTGAGCTAAACAGACTCTTAGTATATTTAATTATCTAAAAGAAATTATAAAGAATATTTTTAATAAAACGTTTCACCCACCCATGACAACCATTCATCTTTCTCTTCTGTTAGATCCAAACGGAGAAATCATAACCTCCCCGACACACAGTCCCTCCCACAATCTATTTTTTTTAATTATAATATTCTTCTCTTCATCCAGTTATGGTACAAGTAATATGAATAATGTTTCATCATATAATTATGAATTTCTATCACTATGACCAAAAAAATCGTGTCATCAGAATTTTTTTTCTGAATTTCGTAACTAATAATTTTTGGATTTGAAGAACTCTTTGTTTCTTTTAACTATCAATTTTAATTAATTGATGTGATTGTTTATTGTTGAATTACGCTGACATAAGTTTATGTCGGGAACAAACCTCGTTGGAAATAAAATTTAATCAGAAATTAAAGTTCTTAAATTTGATTCATTGATTTTGATATCTGCATAATCGATTTTAATATATGATGATGAGTTGTGGTAAAATTAAGAAAGAAGAGAAAAAGTAAAAAAAACATATATCAAAAAATTATAATAAAAAATATTGATTGTTATCGTGTTTAGATGAAATTGATGATGGTAAGGGGAAGGAAGAGATGACTAATGAAAAGAGAGAGAAGGAAAGGGTGGATGGCAATAGCCACTTCACGGGCTTCTATTTATGTGTATTGCACTCTCTTTGTCATATCAGCGAAAAGTGTTCAATAGATACTTATTTTGAATAATAAAAGTGTTCAATAGGTATAAGCTTTAGTTGAGGTGTTTAAATGAACTATGCGAACAACTTTAAGGGTCGGTAGATGACTTAAGTCTATAATTAATGTTAGTATTAGTTATACATTCTATTGTGTATTATATTGTGCATTACTAACACCATGAATTTTTAGGTATTAGTAATGCAATATTTTAATGCATGCATTAACTCAATAAAAAACTCAATTACCCCTCAAATCCTTTTATTTTTTACATCTTTTTCACCATACTTGTGGAACGTGTCTATGTAAATAATTTTTTATGCAATAAATATTATTTTTATGCATCACATTAAATAATGCATAGAAATAATTTATGTATAATTAACACAAGCATAACTAAGACATTCTATTTAATATTATTTTATACACTCTACCAAACGATCCCTAAAAAATTTTAAAGTACATTTTACCCCTACTTAATTTGTATTTAGTACTCTCTTTGTCTCAAAATATTTGCCTAATTTTCTTTTTTACTCGTCTCTTTTTACTTTTCTATTTTGACAATTCAAGATAAGACAATTTTTTTACTTGTTATACCTCCAATTAGTTACTTTGAAAAAGATAGAGCTTCTTAAAAATTTAAAATTTTTAATTTATCAAATTTATAATTAATAGAGATAAAATGATAAACTTAATATGTTATTCATTATTTTCTTAATTATGATGTCAATTCAATAGTATACATACACATAATTAGAGACGGGAGTAGAAACTTTGATTTTGACTAGTTAAAGTTATCACATTTTTAATTCATGTCTTTAAAAAATCATTTCTTTAATTTCAAAACACTTGTTAGACACCCTCTACTCATTTTTCACTACTTACTATATTTACTTTTTTTTTTTAAATTAAAAAAAGAAAGATTTCAGATTGCATCAGACTAACCCAGAACCCTCTAGTGAAAACAACAAAAACCCTCAAGCTCGACGCCAATGGCGAGGGTTCCAAGCAATCACTCTCGCGATCAATTTCAGGTATTTTGCTACCTTTTTCTTTTTCTCTTAACTTTCTTAAAATGTTTGAAGCGTACCCTGTCAGTAATTTCAACGATTCCTTTGCTTGATATTCTATGGTTTGCTTGTTTTACTGGCATTTTTTGGCTGAACAGGATATGCAGGGGCTCTTTAATAACTTGCAAGATTGGGAATTAGCATTGAAAGGTAAAGACAAAAAGATGAAATCTCAGGCTGGTGGCAAAGAGACGTTGGTAATCACTTATTTTATAACATACATCTTCATATCTACTGTGCTAAATGATGCTTTAGTTAATTAGAATTGTGAACTGGCGAAACCTGAGGAGCTATGCCGATTATTTTTTATATATGTATAGCAGATGCGTTTATATTTTTGTACTTTGTATAGCCTTAGTGAAATTTCTGGCTTGATCATTGAATTTGGAAATTCACTTTTCTTTGAGTGTCATTTTGCTTTACCCTATGTTCTGAGACAACTTTCATATGTTTGTGTGGCACTTCTAAGGAATTTTGAGTGATACCTGGAATGCCTTAGAGAAAAGACCTTTTATTTGTGATGATTCTGATATTTGCTGTTGTTAGCTTAACTTTGTTTAGGATTTTTTTTAAAATTATTTTTTTATTTTATAGATTTTATGTCAATAACTGAATAATTGCAGACATTGCGTTGATTTTAGTGTCTCTAGCTGTATAAATTATAGCTGCTACCTTTATTTTTTCTTGATTATTGAAGAGGTTACATCCCACATACTCAGCCATGTTGATTGGTGCTGGTGGTTATTTGTAAATGATTTTGTCTGTGTCGACTTGACAGTGTTAAATCGTTTATCATTTCTACTAATAACCTTGCGCAGAAAGAAGACTGGAGCCGTACTAGTGAACCTCTTACTAGTCCTCAAGCTAATGGGACACAACAAGTTGGCAAATCTACCTCGATCAGAAATGCAGCTGGTCCATATAGTTATTCTAAAAATTACAATCCAATTAGCCATCTATCAAGTGAACTGATATCGGAAGAGAGCAACATCAACGCCAATTCGGAGAAAGAGCTGGTACATTAAATCCTTCAAATTAATTGTGATTATTTTAAAAATGCAAATTTTGGTCATTATAGCTGGTAATCTGCTTTTTATGCTTTGTTTTCTAGGGTAATGAGTGCTTTAAGCAGAAAAAGTTCAATGAAGCCATTGATTGCTATTCTCGAAGCATTGCACTTTCACCAACTGCAGTCTCTTATGCCAATAGAGCGATGGCTTATCTTAAAATCAAAAGGCAAGTTTAATGCACTTCATTGTTCTTTTAGGTTAAGTATAGTATGGCTTGAAAATTGGGAGCCGTCTTACCTCTTTGTATTTCTCCGCATGTATTTAGGTTTCAAGAGGCAGAGAACGACTGCACAGAGGCCTTGAATCTGGATGATCGTTACATTAAAGCTTATTCTCGCCGTTCAACTTCTAGGAAAGAACTTGGGAAATTGAAAGAATCAATTGAAGGTATAGTTTAATCTTAAAATGTAAGCATACGGAAAACCGTTATATTCAGGTTTCCTGTCTAATGCGACTGTAGCAGCACAGATGCTGAATTTGCGTTGTGGTTGGAACCACGGAACCCAGAGATCAAGAAGCAGTATGGAGAAGTTAAGGCTCTGTATGAGAAGGTGATCACTCTAATTAGTTTAGATGCAATCTCTTTTTTGTGTTCCTTAAAAAGAGTTTGCACTATAATAATCTGCAATGATTCTTTATTGGAGATACATTGGCATGACTTCTAGGTCTGTGAGATGGTACTAGTCCTTTGAAGTGTCTTGCACAATATTTCCCGTGATGAATTAAGGAAAAGCACTGGTGATACTATTGAAATAACAACTATACCACACTTCTGCTAGCAATTCACCTATTGAAATTCCTGTTTTACAAGCCCAAATATCTTCTGCTCCATGTAGGCATATCATGATAATTGGCTAATGAGAATGGAGTTGTTGGTGCATATATGTTGTGGGAGGAAGGAACTTATGTAATTAACTGATAAAGTTCTTTTTGCATGCACTGAAGATCTATGTTAGTGTTCCTTGATTGCACCATGATACATTTCTGTATCTTCTGGAGCTTCATCTCTTGGTCCCTTTTAGGGGCTGTTCAAAATTTGTCATTTTTTATGTTTTTCTATGCATTGATCACAAATTATTTAGTTCTCAATTTAATCAACATTGTAGGAGATTCTTAAAAGAGTATCAGGAGCAACAGATGTTTCTGCACAAGGGCCTCAAAAATCTGGAAAGACAATTAAAATTGGCCCTGTAATCCAATCTGTATCAAGTAGTTCTCAAAAGGTGGCTGAAGTTCGGACGATTCCTGCCAAGGTTGTCACTTCAAACTGTTGGAAAGTATTGCAACATTTAATTATCTTAATGCTACGAATGGACCAATTTACTGAAATCTTGTCATAATTCGTTATAAATGATTGATTCTACCAGTTATTTTAATAATATTCAAGTACTCTCTTTAATAAGCGAAATTTGTATTCAAAGCACTTAGCATCTAAAAGTTAAACTGGTATGAGGGATGCAACAGATAAAGAGGATTGTAATGAATTTTTATATGATGACCAAGAGTGTGGCCTAGTGGTCAATGAAGTGGGTTCAAAATCATGAGATCTCAGGTTCATATCCCATCCTACCAGAGACAAAGCTTAGTGATTTCTTTCCATCTATTCTAACATTGGTGGATAGAGTTACCTGGTACTCGATGCTGGTAGAGGGTGATAGGTTTCTGTGAAATTAGTCGAGGTGCACATTCTATTTGACAGAGCTCTCTCAGGACTACATTTCAATGTGCTAAAATGGGTTATATACTGTGTCAACCATGTGTCTATCATAGAGGAACTTGCAAGTATTACGGGTTGTTGCATTGAGATTTTTCCTCCCACTTACTTAGGCTTACCTTTAGGTGTATACAAGAATTGTGAGGTGTTTAATGGTATCATAGAGAAATTTGAATAGACTAGCTTCCTGGTAATCGCGATATCTGTATGTGTTGAAGTCTGACTCTCATTAACAGTGTTCTTGACCTGCTCCCTATCCCCAACAAGGTTCTAAAGCAGCTAGACAAAATCAAGAGGCAATTTCTTTGAGAAAGGAACAACAACACTCACAAATTTCACTTGATTAAATGGGATAGTCACACTACCAAAATTCTAGGGAGGTTTAGAAGTTCGAGATTTAGTCTCTCACACAAACAAGAACTTCCTAATAAAATTCAAGGGAGGTTCAAATTGAACCCTCTACCTCCCACTTAGATCCGCCCTTGCTTTTGAGGTATAGTGCGGTAATACCGTCCAGCGTCCTTAAAAAATCTTCATTAGTTAGTATTTTCTCTCATATTCCACAAGTTAAGAGGGACTAGTTAGACAACAAAGATGAATCTGGAGTATTCATTGGTTACAGTACAATCTCTAAAGCTTACAGAACTTTTCAGCTTCATATTGGAAAAATTATGGTAAGCAAAGATGTACTTTGGACAATGAGCAGCGGGACTGGGAGGAAGTTTGCCAGAAGCAGATTATAAACAATTTACCGGATTATGATGAGATAATTGATGCTTAATCTGTGAGAGGAAGAAGGTTGCTCTTTGACATATAATGTTGCCATTTTAAAGCCTTCTGGATTTGAAGAAGCCATTTTAGATACCAAGTGGCAAGCTCAATGGAGGAGCTTGCAATGATCGACAAGAACAAGACCTGACAACTAGTGGAAAAGCCTCAAGATGGGAAGATCATTGGTGTGAAGTGGGTTTACTTCAAAAAATTGAATGTTGATGGTCCCGTTAACAAGCTCAAGGCAAGACTTGTTGTAAAAGGTTATTCACAAAATTTTGGAGTTGATTATTCAGAAATATTTGCTCCAGTTGCTGGACTTGATACTATAAGACTGTTGTTAGCTGTTGCTTCTCAAAAAGGTTGGAAAATCTTTCGTTAGATGTCAAGTCAGCTTTTTAAAATGGTTTTCTACATGAGAGAATTTATGTGGAGCAACCTCAAGGTTTTTTATGTGAAGGGACTAGAAGATAAAGTCTTATCTACTGAAGAAAGCCCTTTATGGTTTAAAACAGGCTCCAAGGGTTTGTTACATGCAAGGATATGTTGTAAACGGTTATTCACAAAATTATGGAGTTGATTATTAAGAAATATTTGCTCCAGTAGCTCGACTTGATACTATAAGACTGCTGTTAGTCGTTGCTTCTCAAAAAGGTTGGAAAATCTTTCATTAGATGTCAAGTTCGCTTTTTAAAAATGGTTTTCTACATGAGAAAATTTATTTGGAGCAACCTCAAGGTTTTTATGTAAAGGGAGTAGAAGAAGTCTTATCTATTGAAAAAAGCCCTTTATGGTTTAAAACAGGCTCGAAGGGCTTGTTACACGCATTTGCAACATTTAGGATTTAAGATCAACCTAAGTGAATCAACTCTGTTAATTGAAATAGAAGATTCTGGTATTGTGGTTCTGTCACTTTATGTTGATGATCTTCTTGTAACAAGGAACAACCTTCAATTGATAGAGGAATTCAAGGAAGGAATGAAAAAAACATTCGAGATGAAAGACTTGGGAGAAATGTCTTTTTTTCTTGTAATGCAGATTCATCAAACTCAAAATGAAGTCTTCGTGTCCAAAAGAAGTATGCAAGGGAGATAATTAAGAAGTTCAAATGAAAGACTGCAAATCTATGAACACCTTCAACGAATCAAAAAGAGAAGTTGGTTAAGGATGATGGCAGTTTCAAGGTTGATAAGGCAAGTTATAGAAGTGTGATTGGTCATTGGACGTCTCATTATCCCACTTCCACAAGCCCTATCATTCTGTAAGCATTAAGTGTCTTGTCCAGATGTTTGAATTGTGCAAGTGAAATGCACATGAAAGGCTCCCAAAGAGTGATAAGGTATGTCAAAGGACTTTGGACTATGGTGTTAAGTTCTGTAAAAGTCAGAATTTCAAAGGTGAGGTTATTCTGATAGTGATTGGGGAGGGTCAGTTCATGACATGAAAAACACTTCAGGTTATTGTTTTAGCCTTGGAGCAGGATATTTTTCATGGTGCTCAAAGAAGCAAGATTTTGTGTCACAGTCAACTGCAGTTGGTGAATTTATAGCTGCAACAGCAGTTGTAAATCAATCTCGTTGGCTAAGGAAGATCTTGATTTAGAACAAGAAGAAAGCATAGAAGTGTTTGTGGTAATTAGACAGCGATAGCCATTTCTCATGATCTATTTTTCATGGGAAAACCAAGCAAAAATCTGATTAACTTTACTAGGGAAGTGCAATAAGCAGGTTAAAAGATCAAATTGCTGATCTGTTTACAAAGTTGTTTCATGTTAAGAAGTTGAGTTTTTCAGAAGTAAATTGGAGTCTTCAATTCTCGAGGACACACAAATGTTACCTGATTTGTTTTGCAGATAGTTTAGACTCTATTTTTATTTTTGAAATTTTGTTAGCTATCTTTAAGTTCAGTTCCTTTATTTTAGTTAGCGATACTCTTTTAATAGATTTTTAGCAACAATCAGTCCTCTTCGTTTCCGTCGGTCTTTTTCTGAGCCATCAGAATAGGGATGGTTCCAAGAAAGGCAATTTAATCTATATCTGTATAACGAACAAATCAAAGATATTCAAATAAAGAATTTGTGAGGGAATGATTATTCATATATTGAATTTTCATCCAGTCTGGAAAAAGTCTATGGAAAGATGTTGTACATGTCGCAGCCTTTTTAAACAATGTGTACGAAGGCCCAAGGGTTTTTATCCATCAGACATGAATGAAAGGTGATGATACCACTCTAATGATTGGAGAAATCCTTAATATCACAAAGGAAAGGTCTTTTTCTTAAAAGCATCAGTAATAGTAAAAGCAGCCTATCTGGAATGGCCTACTCCTTACTCAAGCAAAGTTGTACGCAACCGCATAGAGGAAGTTAAGACAATCCCTTTATTTTCATCTTGAAAGATTCAGAAAAATAGACATGCTATACCCCTTCCTTCTATTGCTTTCATTTTGGCTCGATTAGGCTTCATCTTCTTATCGGGATAGCCCTTTAGCTTGCTTTCTGGGACTAGCCTTGGATACTAGCCATTTTCTCTTTGTATCAAAAGGGATTTAAGAGAGAGTGCTCCAACACTCTATAATGGAGTGCTGGTGGAATGACCAATCCAGTTCCCTCAGTTTAGCTTTCTCCAAGGGAAGTTTTGTCCTGTCCCTTAGGACTGAGCTATTTGTTTCACTAACGCACACCTTTCAATGCTTGTTCCCTCATTTATTTCGTTCGTTCGGGAATTTTTACTCTTATTTTGTTTAGAAGGTGATCTTTCCTAGAAGATCAAGTGTGCGATAACTATACTAGCTTGGTGGCGTCTTTCATTAAAGAAATGACTTTTTACTATGTTCAACTCCTTCAGTGTCGGTTTTAAAGATAGATAGCAAGGCATTGAAGTTTTTTGTTATGCTTATGCTATTATAGGATATAGGAGAGTGACTGTAAATACACAACCTCCACCCTCTTAGCAGTAGTTTGAGCTTGTATATGTGAGAAATTTACAAAAAAAACGAGATTCTAAAAAGTATTCAAATCAACAATTTTTCGGCACAAAACAGGGAAAGAGAATAAACTAGAAAGAAGTGGGTTTTTTCATTAATAGTTGTTACATGGGAATACATCAAATAGGAAGCTTACACACACATAGACCAGCCACACAACTAAACACAACATTACAAAGTGAACAACGGAAGCATTGAAAACTACTAGTGAAACATGCAAACATAGTAAAGACACTTAACATAGGAGTTGATCTCCACTAAATATAGAAAAAGAAGAAACACACTACTTTGCATCTGCAGACACTAATTTAAACCTTCTTAAACTCCAAAGAGTTGACTAATTCTTAGTTGTTCTCGTCGCGAATGCGGAAGGCCATCCTAACAATAAGGTCTTCCCTGTCTTGGGATAGGGTCATCCCCTCTTCTCCCGGGGTTTGAATTTGGTTAAGGAGCTATTGAATGCGTTTTTCCACTAGCTTCGGAAAAACAGTAGGCACATGCTTTAAAAAATCATGAAGCATTTGTTGAGGTTCGCACCTTTCATTTTCAACATTTATAATTCTTTGATTAATTTGAGAAAGTCTTTTTGTGGTAACTGTATCCATATCTCCCTTTGCTTCGCCAAATAGAGAGAGAAACTTCTATTTATAGGCATTGGAGACCCTTAATCCTTTCTTATTTTTAGTAAGATAGGTTGTCTTGGTTTTGTAACATGGTTCAAACCTGGTTTTTCATGAATATGGAACCCCATTCACTAGATTTAAGTACGAATAATTGTCCTTTCCTCGTACGCATTTGAATCTGAAGTGGGCTCTTGGCTTAGTTTCACACTTTTGTCTTTCCTCGAAAAGTCGTTTAAAATCTTCTGTGCGTCCCTACTTATGGTAGGTAAATGACCTTCGCTATTGCGATTATCATCCTTAATCAAAAAAAGTTTTTTCTTGTGCGGGTTTACCCAATTGAACATAGCTCTGTCCTATTCCACTATCATGCTTTTATTGAATTCTGCTTTCGGCAGCCATCCTCCCTGATGTGGCTCTTCTTGGAAGTGAGAACACTGCTGCCTGACCAATGAAATAAGAAGATTGAAAGGGTTATGAATTCCTTTGAGTTAGCCCTAGTTGATTGAATCAGCCAGCCTCTTCTGTTCCGCCTGCGACCTCTTATTCTTCTGTCAAAAGTAGGGAAAAGCAAGTGTCTGATCACATCAATCAAGCATTGGGTGCAGAGACTTTACTTCGCTAGGACAAAGTTGCTGTCGATTGAGGATAGGCAGAGGGCCCTCTTTTCTTTTATAAGGGAAGAGATTGTAGCTGGGTACAAATAGGCCGGTGAAAGACGAGTAGGCAAGCACGTGGGTTGTATAGGTCATCTTTGAGCTGTCGCAATTGGCCAAGGGGACTTCCATAATGTAGCAGGGTACAAATAAGCCTGTTAAAGACGAGTAGGTTGGGCATTAGGCTAGTGCCAGTGGGGTACATCAACGAGGACAGATCACATGGTTTTGCACTGGTTAGTTTTGAGTTGTCGAGTTACCATTGTTCCATCTCTTAAGGATGGATGCGGGCGGCCTATCTTATAATAAAAGACCTCTCTTCTATGATGTGCGCTATATTATTGTGTCGTATTCCTTAAGGAGTGATTCGGGATTAAGCCATGTGGCAATACCCGCCAAAAGAAAGGGGGCCTTGAGTACTCAAATGCGTACGAGGAAAGGACAATTATTCAACGCACTTAAATCTAGTGAATGGGGTTTCATATTCACTAAAAACCAAGTTTGAACCATGTTACAAAACCAAGACAACCTATCTTACTAATAATAAGAAAGGGTTAAGTTTTTCTAACGCATATAATAGTAGCTTCTTTCTCTATTTGGCAAAGCAAAGGGGGATATGGATCCTGCTACCACTAAAAGACTTTCTCAAATTAATTAAAGAATTCTAAATGTTAAAAATGGAAGGCACAAACGATGCAAACGCTTCATGCTTATTTAGAGCATGTGCCTTCTGTTTCTTCGAAGCTGGTGGAACAACGCATTTGACAGCTCCTTAACCAAATTTTAACCTGGGAAGAAGAGGGGAGGACCCTTTCTCGATACTAGGAAGACCTTATTGCTAGGATAGCCTTCTGCATCCGCAGTGAAAACAACTAAGAATTAGTCAACTCTTCAAAGTTTAAGAAGGTTTAAACAAGTGTCTCCAGACGCAAAATAGTGTGTTTCTTCTTTTTCTTTGTTTAGTGGAGATCTACTCCTATGCTAAGTGTTTTTGTTGTGTTTGCATGTATTACTAGTGCTCAAAGAAGCAAGATTTGGCAACAATCAGTTATTGGCTTTCTTGATTAATAAAAACGACGACTTTCCAAGTTAAATTAACTTGCTTCTGTTTCTGTAATACGTACAATCTTTATAATGTAATTTGAATTTAAAATGATGCAAACGGTAGATATCATTTATTGGTAACTAATATATTTTTTAAGGTGGTGAAAATTGTCCAATACTGGGGTTCACCAATCCATAATGCCTTGAACATTCAAATTCTGTGGCAGGAAAACAATAGAGATGTTCTTGGGACTGCTAAAGTTGAAGATACTCATATGCAGATTAGCAACAAAGATTCAGATGCTTCTCCAACCGTTCCTACCCTAAATCTTGCCTTTGGGACTGCAAAGGTTTTACTCCTGGATTTAGTTATTCCTGCTACTCCTTCTGTGTTGTTTTGAAACTTATCATATTGAATATCCCCCCCAAAAAAAAAACCCTATCCATTTCCCTTTGCAAGAAAGGCAATCGGAAGTTTCCCGTTCATACAAGTATACATAATGTTTTGTCAAAAACTTTATTAAGCAAATGTAATATTATGTGTGAAAAACTGTCTCTGGTCTCATATCCTTTTTGACAGCGGTATTCATAATCCATGTTTGATGAGGACAAACACTTAACCGATATCATTCTTGTTTGGATGAACAATTCAAGTCATTATTAATTACGATCACTAACATAGGGTTAGATCATGCACTTGTTTGCTCTTGAATATCTTCCACACGATGAACAAATTTAGAGCAAGCATACAATAGGCAAAGACTAAACCAATGTCATTTCTGGTTTTTCGATGAAAAATTAAGTCATTATCAATTATGATCACCAACATAGAGTTAATTTGTAGTCAGATGCTTGATTAGCTTGTTTTACCACACATAAAGCTATCTTTCTTTGCTCGCTTATGCACTTAATTTGCTCTAGAAACATCTATCACATGATGAACACATGCAGAGCAAGCCATCCACGTAGTAAACTTGAACTAAGTAATGCACAATAGTCACACTCGTCATAAGGACCTTGTTGGTAACATTTGGTTGGGTTAAGATCATATTAGGGATCATCTCGCATATATATTGTAAGAAATAAAAGAAAAATATGTTGCATTGAGACACTATTTACAGTCACCATTTACAATTCTTTTTCAAGTAGAATTCTATATACTATTCTCGTTCTTATTCTTGTTCTAACACTCGCTCTCAAATATGTACTGAGCTTGTGACAGAAGTAATTCATACGAGGATTGGTACTTGGTGAAGATATTTTCAAGTTAATCAATCGACTTCACAAATTTTGTAACAATATCTCCCAATAGTATCTTTTTATTGACAAAATAACAGTCAATTTCGATGTGCTTAGTCCTCGCATGAAAATACTAGATTTTACGTGGTAAGAAGGATTGCTTGATTATCACAGTCAAGTTTCATCAGGATTGCTTGATTATCACAGTCAAGTTTCATCAGGATTGCTTGATTATCACAGTCAAGTTTCATCAAGCCAATTTCTCTAAATTTTAGTTCTCTCAACAACTGTTTGATCCAAACTAGCTAATAATTTGCTACAACCATTTCTTGATATTTTGCTTCTACACTAGATCGAGCAACCACACTCTATTTCTTAGTCTTCTAAGACACCAAATTACCTCCTAGTAAAACACAATATTCAGATGTAGAACGTGTATCAGAGAATAACCCTGCACAATTAGTGTTTGTATGTCAATGCTATGCTCATGGCCTTGATTCTTAAAGATTAGTCCTTTACCTAGAGTTGACTTAATATATCACCAAATATGAACAATTGCATTCCAAGAATTATCACATGGGAGTCATAAACTGAATTACAACACTCACAACAAGATTAAAAAGACAACTAGGGACATGAAGAATGAAGTTTGGAGTGACCGGGATTGGGATTTGTCTTTTCAAACTCCTTTTGGTTTTTGTTTGGCCATTGACTAAAATAATTGTAGGAAGAGATTGTGAATAAACAATTTCAAACAAAGTGATTGTTTACCAAAAATATGATCAAAAGCGTTTGAGTCAACGACCCATTATCCAAGAAACCTAGAAACACAAGCAAAGGAATCACCAGCAACTGAGGTTACTTGTGGAGACGTCTGTTTACTTGCTCGATATTGAAGGAACTATCATATTCTATCTAAGTAATATGATATTATTGGATGGTTATTCAGGTTGCCAACAGAGGCTTGGTGTTGAGATATCTGTTTACTTGGTCGACAATGAAAGGACTCATTATATTCCTTTTGAGTTGTATGAACATTATTGGGTGGTCAACCATGCAGAGTAACATATGTCACGAGTGTGTCCAAGCATATCTCATTAACTATACTCGTTGAGATATTTCAAAATTACCTCATCTTCCTCCTTGATTCTCCGTAGATTGATTTTTGATTATCTATGATTTGAGATGCGAGAAAAGAGGAGTCAACGGTGAGTAATGAAACTACTTTGTGACTGGGAGGGGCGGCAAGGCAAAGTAAATGAGAGAATAATTCATCAATTGTAGAAATTGTAGTACTAGCTAAAATTTGATCACACACATTGAATCATGGTTAGTAGGAACTAGGAAGTCCTACAAGTATAAGAATTCGAAACAACATTTTTTTTTATGAAAAGGGAAACCCGCAGTCGTTACCCTTTTGGGTGCGCACAGGGTAAAATCCCCGCTCCTACGCAATAGCTCGCAAATCATATGATAAGGTAACCCACAAACCTAGTGTGACGAGCTCGACCAGAGCTAGAAACAACATTCGTCTTGTGCTCTTGTTGGTTTTCCACATTTATAGTGATTGACATCAACATTTCAATTCTTTCGTGACTGCATGTAATGTCCCAAGTAAGTAAACATTAGTTTCTTGATTCATTAGGTTGGTCATTTGAGATATCACTTATCACATAATACAAACGAGATGTCTGTGTATAAAGGAAGACTTTTCCCTAACTTCATAACATGTCTGGAACTGACGAAATTATCCAACTTAGAATCAATAGATTGCCTTGGGAGACTACATAATTGAAAGTCAACCTTCTCCTATTGTGCATTGGCTTTTGCATCTCCCTCATTAGCTTTTACCTTTTCATTTACCACACTAGCATTGTTTGTTAAGTGGTCTTGGACAGCTTGATCTTGCACCACAACTCATTTGAGGAAGCTCAAGCTAAATATATCAACTCCGAAAGACATCTTGTGAAACCAGAATTATAGCCTAAAATCTAAAAAAAAATTTAAACCGTTGCTGGAATCTAAAAATGAATTGTTTCAATGCCGGAAAATCAGTACGACACTTGGAAGTGAATGGGTAGTCTTGGAAACAAGAGACAAGTAGATCTTGAACAAGAACGTTGCTGTAAAATTGGCCAAAACAGGATCAAGCCCTGACACATGATCAGTTCTGGTCGGAAGTGATGAAGCTTCTGGTATGCGAGGTCGGCTACAGGAGTGGTTGACTGAGGTTTGGTCGGCGGAAGGTAGGGGACCCTGTGGTGGTGTTGGTTTTCACGTAACATCAACAGAAGAAGGAAATGATGAAAAATAGTCGCCAAAAAATTGAGGCAAGAGTGTGTGTGATTTTTTCTTTCCCCAATATCTCTCACCAAAGCTCTAATACCTTGTAAGAAATAAAGGAGAAAAATATTATTGAATTGTGTATGTACATTATTGCACTTTACTCTATTTATAGACACTATTACAATTCCCTCAAAGTAGGGTTCTATAGATTATTTCTGTTCGCATTTCTATCCTAAACATATATTCTAAAAGCTGCTTTAGTGTTTAATGTTAATGCATATCCATTACTGAAGTTTCATATTTGGTGAAACCTTGAATGTTAGTACCTCCAAGTGGATGAATTTATTTATGATGACTATTTTAGTGAACAATTGTATTTATATTTCATTTACATGCGATACCATACTGGTATTTTGTCATTTCTGTCATGCTAATATAATTCTACACACACATGATGCCCTACTTAATATTTTTGCAGAAAACTCACAAAATAAGCAAGCAAGAACTCGAGGAATCTGTCCAAGAGCTTGCTGCTCGAGCAGCTGGTCTTGCAAAGACTGAAGCTGCAAAAAATATTGCAGCACCAAATTCAGCCTATCAGTTTGAGGTTTCTTGGCGGGGACTTTCTGGTGATCGTAATCTGCAAACTCAATTATTGAAGGTCTTAAGCTTTTCTTGTCATCTTGTTTTTTTTTCTTTTTATTTAGAGATAAGTGTCAAAAACACACCTAAACTATTTTTTTGAGTTTCATACCTAAATATTAAAAGTATGAGTTTCATACCTAAACTATCACTTTTTAGTTTGAGAAACACACCCTAGTGGTGTGTGTAGTGCACTCTTTTTTTTTATATGAAAAAACTTTGACACATGGCATTCCACATAGATAAAATATTTTATCTAGATAAAAATTGTATAATAAAAAATAAATATTAATTAAAAATTAAAGATTACTATCCATATAAAAATTAAATTATTTTTCTTATCTCACTCCACCTCCTCCACGTAACCCCGCGACCCAATCCTTTTTAAAAAAAAAAAATCATTTATAAAATATTTTTAGAAGTTTCATATTTCATCCTCCCCCCCCCCCCCCCCCCCTCCTCCCGATAGAAATTGATATTATTTTATTTAAAAAAATTTACCCCATTCTATTTAATTTTTCGCTCCTAATTTTTATTTTTTTTACGTTTTTCTTATTTTGTGTTAGATATGCACGTACATATATTTTTAGAAAAAAATTCTACTAGTGTGCTGAATATAACATAAACAACTAAAAAATATAAAGTCTTGTGGCTGCAAGTAAAAAATATTTTCGATATGTATATCTAAACATTGGGGAAAAAAATTGAAAGCGGAGCGTTAAATGGGATGTGTAAAATTATATTTTTAAGAAAATAAAATAATATTAAATTAGTATTTGATGAGGGGGAGGAGATGAAGTACAAAATAAAAGAACTTTAAAAAATGGTGTGAGGTAAGTAAAATATTTTACATTTTATTTTATAAAGAAAATATTATTTTTTTAAATAGTTTTTTAATTTTTAATTTTAACTAATACAAATAATTTATTTATTTTTTGTCAAGGTTGAATATTTTGTCTATATGGAGTGTGGTGTGGAAATTCTTTAAAATAAAAAAGAAAGAGTGTATTACACATACCATGATGAGAGTGGTATAAAAGAGAGAAGTGTGTTTCTCATACTAAAAAGTGATATTTAAGTATGAAACATAAAAAAAAAGATATAGTTTCGGTGTGTTTTTGACACTTATCTCTTTTATTTATTGGTCAAACCTATGTTAAAACAGTTAAGTCGTCAAAAAAAAAAAATCTATGTTAAAACAGTTAAGAGACTACTTTTTTTTCATTTCTGCACCTGTTTCAGTAATCTAGACCTGCTTTGTTCAGGTCACTTCACCTGCAATGTTACCCCGAATATTTAAAAATGCATTATCTGCTCCGATGCTCATGGACATTGTAAGATGTATTGCCACATTTTTCATGTAAGTATGGGGTACATTTAGGAGGGATCTTCAAGTAGAGTTTGCAGATAGTTAATCTTGACATGATTTTTTACTGCTATTCACCAGTGAAGATATGAATTTGGCAATTAGATACCTGGAAGATCTGACGAAGGTACCAAGGTTCGACATGATCATCATGTGCCTTTCATCCGCTGATAAATCTGGTATATTTTATTTGTATCTGTGTTTCATGTAATTACATGTTTTTACTATGTACTAATGTAAGCAATAAAGCTTTGCATAATAATGATCCACATCATTCCACTACATAAGTGAAGAGATTTAAGAGTAGCAGTGTGACACACATGCTATGAGAACATCATTTTCATGTACTAATCTTCAAGATGACCTCTTTAAATATTATTTGCTTAGATAAGGGTACCCTATGCATTAAATTTAAGTTGCATATCACAGTTCAGTTTTTACTGATTTGAGTATGTGAAACAGAACTTCTCAAGATATGGGAAGAGATCTTCTGTAAGGTAGCTGAGGAGCACTCTGCTACACTTGGTGCACTTCGCGTCTCATATGGCCTAAAACAATGATGTAGCTTTTCTGGTCCAGTTAAC
This sequence comes from Solanum lycopersicum, assembly GCF_036512215.1. Lineage (NCBI taxonomy): Eukaryota > Viridiplantae > Streptophyta > Magnoliopsida > Solanales > Solanaceae > Solanum > Solanum lycopersicum. The sequence continues at coordinate 33,030,064 of NC_090809.1, forward strand.
GCGGGAAGCTGACATTCTTGTATTATTATCAGATTTTTGTTATTCTACAAAGCAAACATGCATGTGGATATAGTTTGATATTGAAATGGGAATTTTCTTGTTGAAATTCTGTACCGATATCTTCAAGATGTTTGACGACTCCTGATAGGAAAATTTTGATATTTCCATGAGTGTTACGTTGCCATTTTTCTTTGGTACTGACATCATTTTTCTGGAGCTAAGATGGTTACTCTTTGTCTTCCATTAAGATGGAAAGGTTGCACAAACTTGTCACGGTGTTTACTGAGATGTTGCTTTTAATTCTCTAGCAAGTTTGTTGATTCATGGTGTAAGTTGTGATTTCTGGTTGGTCATAGCTACAAGCATGATTTTACGGAATTTCACCAAGTGTTTGGAGCTTCCAAAACCCTTTTGAACCAGACTTTCAACAGCATTATTGAAGATACTATTTTGTGTTAAGTAGTTCTTTAATACATGTATTAAAATCAAATGGCAATGAAAATCCTAACCATCTCTTCAAAGAATAGTATAGGCGGAATGTAATGACCTACCTTCTTGTTATGCCTGTTTAGGGCTATAGAACACTAGTATAGGTCCTCGTGGGCTGAGGATTGACAAAAATCTGAAAAATAGAACTAAGTGAAAATTTCTACGAGTCTAAAGGAAACTAAAGACTGTAAATGATAGACGGAGACCAAAGGCGATACAAAAAATAGGATTTTGCCGCAACACCAAAAGAGAAGAAAGTGCTAGATTCAATCAACCACTACTAGTATCACCCTAATTAGTATCTGCATCGAAAGGGTAGCAAACCAGTTGGATATAAGTAACTAATCAAACTTAAATAATAAATTATGAAACACTTTCACTTGCATGCAGAAAAGTCTCACTCTGACATTGGTGTCACCAAATAATGTAAAAAAGGTGTGAATAAAGTAAACACATACAAATAAGTCATATAACACAATAAAGTCGACCAATGCAATGTAATGAATAATAATACGATGAGGTGGAACCAAGGTTGTCGAACATCCTATCATATACACCTTGCCGAGCTTTAGCGGCCAGACGACCATGGGAGACTTATAATTCGTACATCAATTTCATAATCTCAATATCTCATCAACTTGTCACGTAATATATAGTCAAGGATATAAGTAAGGTGTTACATAAGATAGTAGCTCTGACTTTCTCATATTTTAATAAACAATGATATATGTTGCATGAGGATGAATGTAACACAATACATAGAACAGAAAAGCATAATTAGTTCATCAAGAATTTTGAATAGTATCAAGTTCCAAAACTCAACCAGGCATGAACATACCTCAAGTGTTAGGGGTAGTGGAGGAATCCATTTAAAATCACTCTTTACCACTTAGAAAAACATTATTTTCATTTCAAGATAATTTTAAAAAAATCAACTCAAGCCCCTAACTCGGGTATCTCAATATCAAATGTAAAGATAGGTCACACAATCCTCACTTGAGAAATTACTCAAATATCGCAGGTTTTCAACAACATTTCAGGATATCATACGAGTCTCAGACTCAACAACAATTTTTCAGCACCGTGAAGGACAGTCAAGAAGGCTTGCACAGCTCTTCTAACTTCAGTCCAACCAAACGTCCAAAGAATCTAAAGCAAGAGTCCACAAGCAAAGCCACAAAACAGAAAATAAAGGCAAGAATGCAAACAAGAAAGGCAACCAAGTTTTGGAGGCAGCAAGGTCAATTTTCCAATATTTTCCAAGAGAGAGCTTCCAAGAGCTTTTACAAAGTAAGAGGGAGAATTTTTTCTAACTATCTGCTGAAAATGCAACTCCTACACTATATCAAAGGCTCCAAAAATGAGCCAAAAACGTTTTGGACAAACATTCAAAATAAGAGCTACAAGTGGCAGATTCTGTGTGGCTGGAACAGAGGCAGCTTTGTCTTCACAGCTTTTCTGCCACATGGCAGATTGCTTGCACAGAATTTTGTCCTTCACCCTTTGGCTGGCCTGGTGAGCATGACCTGTTTTCCCCATGTTGGCAAGCAACCTCCAGCATTTGGGGAGGCAGTTTGACAAGGCATTTTGGACCCTCCAAGCTTTGAGGAATAGCTGCTGCGTTTTTGGAATTGACGGAATTTAATGTTCCGCCTTGCGGGGCGGGACACGCTCCCCCGCCTGAACTGGCGACGACCCCGACGCCACATAGCTGCATGTACCGATGGACCTTGTCGCGGAACTGCCACAAGTCTTCGTACTTCTCCCAAGTTGCCTCTTCCGGTGCCGTTCCCTTCGAGTGACAAGGAATTGTGAACTTGAATTGTTCCAGCCTTTCCCACGAACCAGCTAGTGATCAATGATCGCCTCAATCTGTTTGTCTACAGTAGGCAGCGTTATGAAAATTCTGGCCCTCTCAGACTGCCCCCGATCCTTATCCTCTTTGTCTTCAAAGTAGGGCTTTAATTGGTTTGCGTGGAAGACCGGATGAATCTTCAGATGGTGCGGCATGTCTACCCGATAGGAGATTTTGCCAGCCTTGGCAACAATCTCAAATGGCCCCTCGTACTTGCGAATCAAATTCTGATTCACGCCTCGCAGTGACTTGAATTATCGGGGATTCAGTTTCACCATCACTTTATCTCCAATCTGATAATTCACCGGACGTCGCCTACGATCAAAATTTTTTTTCATTTTTCGGGCAGCCTTGTCGAGGTACGACCGTGCAAGGTCGACCTGTTCTTCCCAGGCCTTGGCCATTTGATAGGCACCTGGACTTTTGAAACCAACATCAACAAGCAAGGACTGGGGTGTTGTTGGCTGCTGCCCCGTCGCTAACTCGAACGGACTCTTCCCCGTTGCCTCACTGCGCTGTAGATTATATGAGAACTGGGCAGTGTCTAGCAGCCTTGCCCAGTCCCTTTGATTAGCACTAACATAGTGCCTCAGATAGCACTCCAATAGTGCATTGATTCTCTCCGTCTGCCCGTCCGTCTGAGGGTGGAAACTGGTCGAGAAATGCAACTCTGACCCTAGAAAGCTAAACAGCTCCCTCCAAAATGAACCTGTAAACCGGGGATCACGATCGTTGATGATGTGTTTAGGAATGCCCCAGTATTTGACAACATCACGTAGGAAGACCCTGGCTGCTTCCTTGGCTTTGCAGTTAGCCGTGGTGGCGGTGAACGTCGCATACTTAGAGAAACGATCCACCACGACCATAATTGTTCCGAAGCCCTCCGAGTTTGGCAAACATGTTATGAAATCCATAGTGACGCTGTCCCAAGGCTTTTCAGCAATGGGCAGCGGCTCCAGCAGTCCGCCCGGTACCTTTGTCTCAACTTTGTCATGTTGGCAGACAAGGCACGTTCGCACATACGCCTCGACGTCATCCCGCATCCGAGGCCAGTAGTATGAAGCTTCCAGTAGTTCCAAGGTCCTCTTCTGCCCTGGGTGATCAGCCCAAGCAGAATCGTGGCCTTCTCTCATCAAAGTACGCCGAAGACTTGCCCACTTCGGGACGTACACACGCCTGCCCGTGGTATATAGCAGGCCGTCTTCCGCCCAAAACTTCTTCGTCTTGCCTTGCTGGGACAAGGCGAAGAGCTGTTTGGCAATGGGATCATGTTGCAACCCCTTCTTAATGTCGTCAACAATTGAGCTGCTGGTTGAGCTCACAATAGTTGCCAATGAAGTCCTGCGGCTAAGGGCATCAGCCACCACGTTCGCTTTCCCCGGCTTGTACTCCAGAGTAAAGTTGAACTCTGCTAGGTAGTCTTGCCATCGAGCCTGCTTGGCGGACAACTTCTTTTGGGACTGAAAATATATCGTCGCGACGTTGTCCATCTTGACGACAAAGTGAGCCCCCAGCAGGTAGTGGCGCCACGTTCTCAGGCAGTGCACCACGGCAGTCTTTTCCTTCTCATGTGCTGAGTACCGCTGCTCCGCTTCATTCAGTTTCCGGCTCTCATAGGCTATCGGGTGGCCCTCTTGCATTAGGACGCCACCGATAGCGAAGTCCGATGCATGCGTGTTGACTTCGAATGGCTTGGAGAAATCTGGCAAGGCCAACACAGGCTCTTGCGTCACAGCCAACTTCAGCCTCACAAAGGCAGCTTGGCAAGTTGCCGACCAATTCCAGGCACGGTCCTTTTTCAGCAAGTCTGTGAGAGGCGCTGCAATTGCGGAATAATTGAAGATGAAGCACCGATAGTAATTAGCCAGGACAAGGAAGGACCTCAATTCTGGTACCTTCGTTGGTGCTTCCCAATTGTTGATAGCAGCTATCTTGTCGCTATCCATTTGAATCTTGCCATGGCTGATAGTGTGCCCAAAGAAACGGACAATTGGTTGTGCGAAACTGCACTTCTCACGCTTCACATACAGCTCGTTGTTGCGCAGAATCTCAAACACTTTGCACAAGTGTTTTACATGGTCTTCCATGTTGTCGCTGTAGACGACGATATCATCCAGGTAAACCACAACAAACTGATCCAAGTAGGAGTGGAACAGTCTGTTCATTAGTGTGCAGAACGTCGCCGGTGCGTTTGTCAACCCGAATGGCATCACCAGCCAATCGAACGCCCCATAACGCGTTACACAAGCAGTCTTCGGCTCGTCACCATCGGCAATCCTGACTTGGTGATAGCCTCTTCTCAAATCCATTTTGGTAAACACCTTCGCCTGTCCCAACCGGTCGAACAAATCTGCAATCAAAGGCACGGGGTATTTGTTCTTTACCGTGACCTTGTTGAGGGCCCGATAGTCGATGCACAATCGCAGTGTCCCGTCCTTCTTCTTCAGGAACAGTACAGGCGCACCAAACGGCGCCTTGGACGGCCTGATGTGCCCAGCATCCAGCAACTCCTTGAGCTGCTTCCTTAGCTCCTCCAGCTCCGGGGGCGCCATGCGATAAGGCGTCATGGCAGGCGGCTTTGCCCCTGGAACTAGCTCAATTTGATGATCAACTTCCCTCCGAGGTGGCAGCCGTTGGGGAAGTTCTGCTGGCATAACGTCCTTGTTGCTGTTAAGGACGTGTTCGATGCAGGGCAGCAATGGAACTGCCTCATTGCAGCTCCCAGCGTCTTCAATCAGAGTGGCTATAAATGTCGGCTCGCCTCTTTTGAACCCCTTTATGATCTGCATTGCTGACAAATGCATTCCAGTTTGTGGTACCCGAATAAGGGGTACCACGCAAGACCCTCCAACGTCGCTAATATGTAGCTGGTTATGACGCGGTGAGATGAAGGCATTGACTTCATACCAAAAGTCAAGTCCTAAAATGATGTCAAAAACATCCATTGGCGCAATTGTAAAATCAGTCTGCCCGGCCCATTCTCCTAACTCAATTGGAACTGCAGCCGCAAAACCATTCACAGTAGTAGGAGTGGCGTTGACGGTCTTCAACTTGGTATTACTGGCAACATTATTTAGGCCCAACTCCTTGGCCTTTTGCTCAGTCACAAAGTTGTGGGTTGCCCCTGTGTCTACCATGATTCGCACGTCGTTGCCGTTCAGCTTGGCGTCGACGAACAATGACTCACGAGGCCTGACTCCAGCTGGTTTGGCAGCCAAGGCAGCAATGGAGATGTGGCTGATCAGCGCCATATGGTTGAACATCCCTACGGCCAACACTTAACAACCTCTAAATTACATACTACAACTCATTTCATAATTGATTCCCTAGGAAAGATCACTTACTCATCTATGTGTAAAAGAGGAATAGCAAAACCTACCTCGAAGGCTAAAATTTCACTCGAACAACTCCTACAAAGAACTTCATCAACCACACGATTCCCAACAATCAAGAATGGATAGAGTTTATCAAAAGGAGCCCGATGATCTCAATATTGATAGGATTAGAAACCGGGGTAAAATAGTTCAAAAATCGATTCGAAAATCAAAAAGCTAAAAATCAAATTCTTTTTAATTAAAAACATGTTTTACAAGTCAAGAGGGATTCGTGGTTGAAAAATCCATTAAAAGTGATCAAGAAACAAGCTCCATATTAAGAAAATACCAATTTTTCAACTTAAGGAAAACCCCCTAAAATCCACATTAAAATTAAAATTTAAAGAATTTTCGGAAGATAAAACTTGAAGGAATTGATAAAGTATGATTAAAGGCTCTTACCCAAACGAATTTCACTAAGACAAACTTTCATGAATAGCCTCTCCTAAGCTCAAATCAAGTGAAAATAGTGGAAATGAGAAAAATTTCGAATTTAGGCCCTGTCAAGGTGAAAAGATGACCATCACGATTGCGAAGGACACAACGTTTATATCACGATACCGAGACTTCCTATCCGCGATTGCGATCTCTAAGGAAACATATTCATCAAGATAATGACCTATGGATCGCAATCGCGAAGGTTGACTTTCACTAGAAAGTGAAAAACTAGCAACTCGTCACTCGGTAAAGGGAATTCAAATGAACCCTAAGAAATTGTTCGGAGTCCGATTAAAATAAAAATGACATGCTATCCTATTAAATTCGATATTTGCGACTCCATAGAAACATCAGATTTTTAAAAAGTGATTAAATGAAAGAATTACCGTTTCGGATATCTGTTAAGGCTTAAAACTCAAGTTCTTGCCGAAACTCCCAAAACTCAAACCAAGGCCTTGAAAACATGACCAACCATCTACTATATCAAACTCGACGTTTCAGACGCGATGAAACTGACAAAATTTCCACTTATCGCTCAAAACTCAATATATTGACCAAAGTCAACCCTATCAAGAATTTTCAACTCAAAAGGGTCAAATTACCAAAAACACCAGTCACATCGACGACCACACCAACTATTCTCGCAATAGGGGTGGGCATAAATACAACAAAACTTAACCAAACCGTTTGGTTCATCGATTTGAGCTCTTCAGTTTTTCAATTTGGTGCTATTTTTTTGAAAGTTTGATTCTTCAATTCGGTGTAAGGGTCTGAGAACTTAGTGTACCGAATTTATATATATATATATATATATATATATATATATATATATTGTTCCATGGCGAGACACATCATTTGTTAATGTACTTTTAACTTTTTCTTATACTTTTATTTATCCTCATTTATTTTTGAGTTAATATCTCAGATGGTCACTCAACTTTGATTACTTTACTTAGAAAATCACTCAATTTTGTTTTATCACTAAAAAGTCACTCAACTATTGATATTCTTCTTAGAAAGTCACTCAACTAATTATATTTTACTTAAAAAGTCATTCAATTAATTTAATAATTTTTTTTTAAATTTTGCTGAAATGTAATTTCATTTTTAAGTAATTTAAAAAAAATGTGCAATTTAACTATTAATTATTATAAATACATTGAACTAATGGATTATCCATTGGATATTCATAAATTACTTGTATTCGTGTATGTATATTTCCAAGGTGATATGAACCTTGGTGGATAACTATGTATCTACTAATTGCGCATTTATCATGGTGGCCTTTGGGGTAATATCTCTAATCTATAAATAGGGATATCATTCACCTTTTGTAGAACACACTTGAATAAGAAGAAAGTCTTATCTTCCATCTTCTCTTATGTTCATCTCTTTATATTTATATTGTCATAAGCTTGATTTTATAACACGTTATTAGTACGAATATGCTCTAAAAATTGTAGCACTTCCCAAAAGTGTTGTAGTTGAAACACTTGTGAGCAGGAACAAGTTCTATTTTGTTTTTTCTTGTTATACATTTATATTTTTAAAAGTTCCTCTTATACTAATAACTTATTTTAGCATATATGTATTATATGAAAACGTAGAACATATTGATTTGTTTTACTTTAACAATTTTATACATTGGTTTATGATTATACTAACAGTTCTTCGTTTCAGAAAAGAATTGAAGGATAAAGAAGTAAATTTCCATGTTGATTTTCTTGGTGTTAATTATGAGGAGCTTATTAATATTTATAATTGCTAGAGGTGAGAAAACCCTCAATATTATTTTGACTAAATTTTCTTCTATAATTCTTGATTTCATTTAAAGGCTCATGGTTGAGTTCTATTGGTATTGACTTATATGACACTGATTGAAGGGTAAGACGATGGTTTCGAGTCCCATCGCACCAAAAGGAAGACATGATTAAAATTCGGATGACATAATGAAAAATATTTGAGGGTAGATTCATGTTCTACCACACCAAGAGGGTAAGACATCAATTCGAGTTTTGATGCACCATAATGATAATGTATTGGGTTCAAGTCCCATAGAATTATGGCCTAATGTGTCTTGTATGGATAAGACATTGAGTTTTAGTCTCAATGCACCATACTGATGATAAAATGATGACTGGGGCAAAATAATATATTTTTGTTGAAAAGTCCTGAAATTCATCATATTGAATTTGCTCCATTCCTTGAAAAGAATATGGAAGCAACATGTGATAACTTTGAAATCCGCCTGTTGACTTGCTCCATTCAATCATATGAATGTGGTAGCAGCAAATAATTCGTCTGAAAGATGAAAAATAATTAATGATATGAATAAGGGCGTGAAGGGACGAAATTATAATAGTAATCATTGTGGTAATTATAAAAGGAAGAGTACTACGGGTTCTCCAAATAGTCCTTCAATATGTGAAGGCAATTTTTATTATAAAATGGTATGAAAGGTCATTGAACTTGTGAATGTTGTCGACCCAATTTGACAACATTATAAATCCTCCATCAAAAGACAAGAAGATAAAGTGATGATACACTTGATCTTTCAAAGTGATGTTGAGGTGTGTCATGGAAATATGATGAATTTTAAAAATCATGACAATGTTCTTATAATACAAATTTATGAAGTACATATAAATGATTAGTCAATTCCTTGAAGAGAACGTGACTTGTGATGAGTATTTTGAATGCTCGACCATTCTATAAGAAAATGGGTCAAGATGTGATAAAATCATTATGGGTTGAATATATGCCACAACTCACCTCTGTGGGAGGTTTGAGAAAAAAATGAGATATGCCAAAACTCACCTCTTCGGGAGGTTTGAGAGAAAATAAATTTTATTTGGAAGAAACGACTAATTGTATTGTACGTTTAAACGTCACTATGATATGTTTATTGTGAACTATCGAAAGGTCAAAAGAAAGAAATAGTTCTTGCCTATAAAGGTTATGGTCATTATTGTGTGACAATACAAATTTGTCATTGGTTGTGTACCTATTGTACAACAAAGTGAAGCAAGAAACATGTCTTGCTCATAATGATTTTGACCATGACAATAATAATATAATTTCCTCCTTGAAGGAGATGTTCATCATAAGGATGGTATCATGCAATATGTAATAGTACACAAAATTAGTTGCAATCTCTAACGAGTTATGCTATTATCAGAGGAATAATATTGGGGTTGTAGTAAGTCTCAAAAGAAACTTTTTAAGTTTCGGATGAATCGAAAATAAATATTGAGACTATAAATCACTATAATCGAAGAGGGTTATAAATATTTATGTAAAAGATTACCCCACTTTTTCTCGTGTTTGTTGTAGACAAACATGAACATGTTGATGAAGTCACATGCAAAAGTAAATTATACGTGTACTGAAATAAATATCAGTTGGCATGACCTGTTGACCATCATGGTTTCGATGTAATGCAAATATAATTGAGAATTTATGTGGCTTATATGATGAATAAATAATATATTCTTTAAGAATTCTCTTGTGTTGCTTGTTTTCATTGTACCAACTAAGCTTGGGATTGTAATCCCCTTAAGTTTTTGGAACATATAAAAAGGTGAATATGGGCTCATTCATCTGTCATGTGGATCATTTGCAACTATATGATAGATGCATCTATGCGATGATCACATATGCTTTATTGTCAACTTACAAAGTAGTGTTTGTAAGGTTGTTTGCTCGAATTGTTAAATTAAGAGCACAATTTCAAATTATGAAATTATATTGATAATGCTGGTTGATTTAGAAAAAATTGTATGCCTCCAATAATAGCTAAATCATGGTTATGAGAACAGAACTCCCAAATTAAATTTGGTATGAGATAAATTTATTTAACATGTAGCAACACATGTATGCATCAAGCCAACAAGGTTTTTCCATTAAAATTTGTTCAGGGTCAGGATCCATATAATTTTCATCTAAAATTTTAAATGTGCGGTTATAATTTTAACTGCTCCACCACGCACAAAGATGAATTCTCAAATAAGGTTGGGATAAATGTTAGATTTTCTAACATTAGGGGGAGAGATGATTGACAACTGAAAATTATGTATGAGGTTAATTCTGAATTATGTAGATCCTCGTCAAATATGTGAACTTATAGTTCAAGAGGTAATTCATTTGCATAATGTTGCAAATTAATTGCCAAATGAATGTACTGACTCTATGAAATAATTCAACTGCAAATGCTCCAATGTGAAGTCCTTGAAGGACAGAGTCTATTATACGCCGGAAGCGTAATAGACCAATCGGTTCCAAATATAAAATTTCTTAAAGAAGGAGAGGAGTAAATGATCAATATGGTCATAATAATGAGAAACGTTCTATAAGAGAGCACAACGACATAACACTTCTTAGAACCTTGGAAAAGGTTCAGGTACCTGAAAAAATGAAGAGATCTCGATAAGTCATGTCTTATTGGAATCGATATCAAATAACCGTCGATGGTATCTTTGATATGAGGTAGCGTTCAATGATATAAATTGTGACGAGGATCTTGAATTCAAATTTGTCATAGAATGTGGACAGATAAATGGTTGGCCAAGTAAAATGCATAATTCAAGTATATTATTTCACTTAGAAAAGTGACATTTTGGACTGCTTGTCCATAAATCAAGGTACAATGTCGGTGGAATACAAATAACTTATTATGCGATAGTATAACCGTAAGATATCAAATACAACTTGTGCCTTGGGGCATAAAGGTTTGTCACAAGAATCCTGACATTATTGGAGATGTTTTCTCCTATGGTGGATGCAATGAAGTTTGTTTTGATCTGGCAACATATGAAAAACTTGAATGCATATAATGAATAATTGTCATGTCTAGCTAGACAATGAATATTATATGAAAATTCTTGAAACAATCGAGGTGTGTGTAACGACCTGTTTAGTCGTTTTGAGCAGCAGATTTTATTTCTGAAAAAAAACAGGCTGGGACGACGGAACCCACGACGGACCGTCATGAGCACGACGGACCGTCGAGGGGTCTCGTTTCAAAACACTTAGAAATTCTGAAATTGGGTACTGAAAATCGACTCTCTGAACTTTGTAACGGAATGGCAGGACGGACCGTCACGGGCGTGACGGACCGTCACAGACTCTTTGGTGGAAATTGAGTCTCTGAACCTTGCGACGACCTGTAGGACGGACCGTCGCAGACACGACGGGCCGTCACAGACTGCGTAATTTCAGTCTGGATCGGATTTCCTTATACGTTTTAAGGGGCGTTTTTGACTATTCCTGCTTTAATTATAAAGTTAGTGGGTTAATGTTAATAAGTCTAATTACTTGGGGGTTAAAAGAGGTAACCTTAAGTTAATTAGTGGGTTATTATTGCCATCTTTTATTCTTAATTATATAAACTAATTAGGGTAAAAGAAAGAGGGTTTGAATAAAGAAAACAGAAAGAACAAGAGAAAGAGAGAGAAAATCGAACGAGAGGAAAAAACACAAAGCTTGGGAAATCACTTGCTTGATCACGAAATCTTCGGTGGAGGTAGGTTATGGTTTCTCTTACGATATTCGTAGTAAACTCTTAATAGCGAAAGATATGTATTGATAATATTGTAAACCCTGCTATGTGCTTAATTGTATGCTTGCATGAACGTAATTATATAATTGTGATTATATAAGAATGATGAAGTTATTGAATCCCAAATCTTGAAAAATCCTAATCTCTTTGTTAATAATGAGGCCTTGGTATAAAAGAAGGCGTGATGAACTAAAATAATGGGATTGATGATGCCTTGGTAAGAAAGAAGGCTTGATGAATTGATAAAAGGAGAATTAGTGGATCGGGTGTCACGAACCGACACGTAGAATTAGGGGATCGGGTGTCACGAACCGACACGTAGAATTAGGGGATCGGGTGTCACGAACCGACACGTAGAATTAGGGGATCGGGTGTCACGAACCGACACGTAGATTTAGGGGATCGGGTGTCACGAACCGACACATAGATTTAGGGGATCGGGTGTCACGAACCGACACGTAGATTTAGGGGATCGGGTGTCACGAATCGACACGTAGATTTAGGAGATCGGAGTGTCACGTACCGACACAAGAGTATTAATGAATATTGAGGGAGCGGAGTGTCACGTACCGACACAAGAGAAATAAAGATAATGAATCTTGAAAGAAAAATAAAGATAATGGGTGGGGTGTGCGCGTATGTGTAAGAAAAATGATAGAAAATGGTGGAATAATAAATGCAGGGATGGGGAAGAAGATGACTGCTCTTTTATTTTATGATTTTGTAACGACCTGTTTAGTCGTTTTGAGCAGCAGATTTTATTTCTGGAAAAACAGGCTGAGACGACGGAACCCACGACGGATCGTCACGGGCACGACGGACCGTCGAGGGGTCTCGTTTCAAAACACTTAGAAATTCTGAAATTTGGGTATTGAAATCGACTCTCTGAAGTTCGTGACGAAAGTGCAGGACGGACCATCACAGGCGTGACGGACCGTCACAGGCGTGACGGACCGTCACAGGCGTGACGGACCGTCACAGACTCTTCAGAGAATTTCAGTCTCTGAACTCTGTGACGGAGCAGCAGGACGGACCGTCGCAGGCACGACGGCCCGTCACAGGTTGCGTAATCCCAGTCGGAGTCGGATTTCTGATTAAGTTTTAAAGAGGCGTTTTGGACTATTTCTTGATATAATTATATATTTCGTGGGTTTATATTAATAACTCAATTAATTGGGGGTTAAAAGAGGTAACCTTAAGTTAATTAGTGGGTTATTATTGTCATCCTTTATTCTTAATTATATACTAATTAGGGTAAAAGAAAGAGGGTTTGAATAAAGAAAATAGAAAGAACAAGAGAAAGAGAGAGAAAGTTGAACGAGGAAGAGAGTAAACGAAGAACAAAGCTTGGGGAAATTGCTTGCTTGATCACTAATCTTCGGTGGAGGTAGGTTATGGTTTCTCTTACGATATTCGTAGTAAACTCTTAATAGTGAATGATATGTATTGATAATATCGTAAACCCTCCTGTGTGCTTAATTGTATGTTTGCATGAATGTAATTATATAATTGTGATTATATAAACATGATGAAGTTATTGAATCCCAAATCTTGCAAAATCCTAATCTCTTTGTTAATAATGAGGCCTTGGTATAAAAGAAGGCGTGATGAACTAAAATAATGGGATTGATGATGCCTTGGTAAGAAAGAAGGCTTGATGAATTGATAGAAGGAGAATTAGTGGATCGGGTGTCACGAACCGACACGCAGAATTAGGGGATCGGGTGTCACGAATCGACATGTAGTATTAGGGGATCGGGTGTCACGAACTGACACGTAGAATTAGGGGATCCCGTGTCACGAACGGACACATAGAATTAGGGGATCGGGTGTCACGAACCGACACGTAGAATTAGGGGATCGGGTGTCACGAATCGACACATAGAATTAGGGGATCGGGTGTCACGAACCGACACGTAGAATTAGGGGATCGGGTGTCACGAACCGACACATAGAATTAGGGGATCGGGTGTCACGAACCGACACATAGTATTACGGGATCGGGTGTCACGAATCAACACGTAGATTTAGGGGATCGGAGTGTCACGTACCAACACAAGAGGATTAATGAATATGAGGGAGCGGAGTGTCACGTACCGATACAAGAGAAATAAAGATAATGAATCTTGAAAGATGTTAATATACTCAATCTAATGAACATAATTCCCAAATGAGTAGGGCATTGAGGCTTGAGTCCTCATGTGTGAACTTGACGGTAATTGTTAATGATATAGTACTTGCTGTTGCTACATGTTGAGTATCATAGTTGATTTATGATATTACTTGATATATATTGATTTCTATTTTGAGTTGGCCGATGATATCTACTCAGTACCCGTGTTTTGTACTGACCCCTACTTTTATGTTTTCTTCTTGTTTAATTGTGGAGTGCAGCAAACGTGCCGTCATCTTCGACTCAACAGTAACTCTAGCCAGTCTTCACTACATCGGATCTTCAGGGTGAGCTAATGCTTCTAGCTTGGACTGGATCTTCCTCTTCATGTCTTGATGCCTTGAAGTTCCGGCACGGACTAGCTTTTATGTATTTTTAGCTTCTTAGAAACTCTTAGATTTAGTAATTTGAAGTAGATGTTCTTGTGATGATGACTTCCAGATTTTGGGAAATAATAGTTATTGAATTGGTTTTTATTAATGAGTTTAAGTCTTCAGCATTACTTATTTTGATAGTGCATTGAAATGTTAAGGTTTAGATTTGGTTGGTTCGCTCACACAGGAGGGTAAGTGTGGGTGCCAGTCGCGGCCCGATTTGGGTCGTGACAGTGTGTGAAGTATATAAGAGTTTGAAAGAAACTTTTTCAATAAAACTTCAAGAATCCTTATATAAATTGAAATAGTCAAGGAAGGAAAGAGTACAAAAGAATGACCTTAATTGTCTTTGTATTTTATGAAAAGGTCATGGTAAGACAGAATTTTGTCTTGACCTACAGATTTATAATTTGACAAACAAAATATTTGTCTATCAGTGCGCATACACAAATATGTTTTGATGCATTTTTATATGGATAAATCGCATTCATTGAGAGTTTCTTGGTGATGAAACTCCATATCTTGGTGCAATCAGGGCACTAGTGCATCCTACTAACAATATTTGACGAAATATTTGTTTTTCAGTAAATTTACTGGTAAGATTCAGTTTCTTCCCGATAAAAGGACATTGAAATGGTGTTATGTATACACTTGAATATCTTTGAAGGACCATAAGTATGAGTTCAGTCTATTCTGAAGAATTCAAGTCAGAGCTGATTGGTTAAGCAGATGCAGAATATTTATCTGATCCGCATAAAGCACGATCTCAAACACACTATTTGTTTGTATATGGAGGCACAATAATATCCTGACAATCAATGAAACAAATGTTGCTATGCAGAAATTAAAGTCCGCCATGAAGCATGTCGCGAGTGCGTTTGGTTGAGATAAATGACACACCATATTCAGAAAACATGTGGATTTTCTTTGAAAAAGAATATATCAACCACAATGTACGAAGATTGGAGACATCATCGCAAGAAATTAAGTGATGTTTTAATCAGGAGGAGTATAATACGCGTTGTACTCTTTTTTCCTTGACCGAGGCTTTGTCCCACTGGGTTTTCCTGGCAAGGTTTTTAATGAGGCAACAAATAATGTGTATCAAAAGATATGTGTACTCTTTTTTTTTCACGAGGTTTTTTCTAGTAAGGTTTTAACGAAGCATACTATCTATGGACATCCAAGGGGGAGTGTTATAAATCCATTGAACTAATTAAGTGGATTGTCCATTGAATATTCATAAATTACTTGTATTCATGTATGTATATTTCCAAGGTGATATGAACCTTGGTGGATAACTATGTCTCTATTAATTGAGCATTTATCATGGTGGCCTTAGGGGTGATATCTCTAATATATAAATAGAGATATCATTCCCCTTTTGTAGAACACAGTTGAATAAGAAGAAAGTCTTATCTTCCATCTTACTTCTCTTGTCTTCATCTCTTTATATTTTTATCATCATGACTTGATTTTGCAACATTTATTGAATTTTAATTATTGAAATATATATATTTTTTAAAAATAATAAAAGATTGCTACTGTGCACAGTGCAATTGAAAAATTAAAATTAAAATTAAAATTTACAGAAGCATTGCTTATAATTTAATAAGAAATAATAAATGATTGTTACTTTTAAATGTACAATATCAATTAAGAGTAAAATTGGTTTTCTATTATCGCAATTGTTTTACTAGGTTTTCTAGAATTAAAAACATGCTAAAAAAATATTGTTGTTCGTTTAAAAAAAATTGTAATTCAATAATCGAAGAAGGTCAATAAATAAGAAAACAAAAATAAGTATCTTATAAATTCTTAGAAAATAATTTTAAATAAACGTTAGATTTTACATGCCATGCGTTTTTTTCTAATTGTTGGGTGACTTTCTAAGTGAAATATCAACAGTTCAGTGACTTTCTAAGTAAAACACTAATCGTTGAGTGACTTTTGAGTTATAAAATAAAATTGAGTGACTTTCTAAGTAAACAACTCAAAATTGAGTGACTTTATAAGTGAAGTATGTAAAGTTAAGTGACCATCTGAGATATTATTTTATTTTTCATTTGCAACGCAAAATCGATTCAGAAAAATACTGAACTAAATCAGATCAAAGTAGAAAAAATTGACCGAAACCAAATAATTTGGTTTGATATACAGTGCAGACTTTTCTAAAATCCAAAACTAAAAAAATGAATTGGAATTTGATAAAATCGAACTGAGGAACCAAACACCCACCCTTATCCCGCAACACAAACTAAACATGAAAACTCTGGGGGGGGGGGATGATCATTTCATTTAAATCAAATTCACAAGAAAGGAGACATTACACTATCCACCATTAAAACACACATATGTTTTCGAATGAAAAGCAAAATAAAATACCTGCTAAACTTCCTCAATGATAGGAATAATTCATGAATAGAAGTCTATTAAGTTAATAAAGCACTAACTTATCAAGAAGATAAGTCACTTTCGTAAATTTCTTACTTTATTGCTCTAGTTTTTCACTTATAATAATTGAAATAGGATAAAGTAAATAAGAAATAACTTGAAACTTTATGTAAGAACACTTTCATTCACTGGTTTCGAGAAAACAATTTGGATGAGTGCAATATCTATTAGGATTCTTGGAAATTACTATATTGAGCACCCTTTCATGCTTATAAGAAGGGTAATATAGAGATTAATACATCAAATATTGAATTTCTTAATAAGTCGAATTAATAATCTCAAAATTCTATAAATTCTTGAAATATTAATTATAAAGAGATTAATGCATCAAATATTGTCTTTGTCAAATCAGTAACCGACGTTCCTAGTGAGAAAATTTATCAAGGAGGTTTAACTCATTCAACATTCGAGAAGTACTCTACTAGCGGTTCTCAAATTACCGAGTGAATTAAAAAAGAATTAAGGTAAAAAATAGTTGTAGTCATAAATATTTATCAACAAATCATTGTTTGATCATATTATTTATGATTATAGTTTATTTTTCATTACTGTAAAATTTATTCTAAATAAAGAAAAGACATAAAGTTACCATTGAAGTTGTATCGAATTTTTTAAAAGATACCTTAACTTTGTGTGTATCCTATTACCCCACGAAACTATCTAAATCCACAATAAACATACCCTTTTGACTAATTTTAACACCACTCGTGTTGTCACGAAATTTGGGCGCATGAAGGACTGTTCATACAACTTCAGACCAACGTAAAATTGTCATGTGGCATTCCCAATTTGACTTATTTTGAAAAAAAATATAAAAACCCATGTATTGATTTTTTAAAGATTTATTATGGATAGTTTTTACTTTGAGAAAAGATATAAAGTCACTACTGAAGTTGTTTCGAATTTTCAAAAAGACGCCTTAACTTTGCGGGTGTCCTATTACCCCACGCAACTATTTAAATTCACAATAAATATACCTTTTTGACTAATTTTAACACCACTCGTGTTGTCACAAAATTTAGGCGCGTGATGTACTGTTCATACTACTTCAGACCAACGTAAAATTGTCCTGTGGCACTTGCAATTTGACTTATTTTTAAAAAAAAAATACAAACACCCATGTATTAATTTTTTAAAAGCTTTATTAGGAATAATTTTTAATTTTCAATCTTTTTTCTCATCTTCCCTATCATCATTAGCTTACTCATGTTTCTTGGGCATCTATGTCTTCCTTCATTTTTTTCTAAACTATATTATTGTGTTCATTCTTATTCTTTTTTATTTTGAAAAAAAAATTAGTAGTGATTTTTTTCCTCCTACAAATCAAGTTTGAAATTAAGGAAAAGTGAAACTATGGAAAACTCGATTTGGGAGTAAGAAGTTGGAGAAGGAGATGATCTAAATGTCAGATTTTGACTTGGTTATATTTTTTGAATATTTAAATTTTGATTATTTGACGATATTTATTTTCATAAATAAATTAATAGGTGATAGTTTGACAAATAATTGATAGTGTTGCCAAAAATTTTCGTTCTCAACAATGGATATGGCGACTGTTCTTCTGGAAGAAGGAATGACAAAAGCTACAGGAGTGAGGCAAAGAAGAAGAAAGAGAACCAGAAAAAAGAAGAAAAAAAGGAAAAAGAAAAAGAAAAGCAAAGAAATTAAATAAGATAATTTAAAATTACTTTTAATACGTGTTAAGTGATTATTAGTGCGTGACTTACAAATATTTTTGTACAAGTGGTATTGTGAAATTGATTAATGGGGTAATAGGACACTCGCAAAGTTAAGGTGTCTTTTTAAAAATTCAGAATAACTTCAGTGGTGATTTTATGTCTTTTCTCTTTTACTTTTCAAATCTTTTTTCTCATCTTCCCTACCATGATTAGTTTACCCACATTTCTTGGACATTTATGTCTTCCTCCATTTGTTTTAAAAACAAATGTTATTGTGTTCATTCTTATTCTTTTTTTAAAAAAAAAACAAATTAACTTAGTGATTTTATTCCTCCTACAAATAAGATTTTAGATTTAGGAATAGCGAAACTATAAAAAAACTCGATTTGGGAGTATGAAGTTGAAGAAGGAAGTTATTTAATTGTCATATTTTGACTTGATGATATTTTGAGTATTTAGATTTTGATTATTTACCAATATTTATTTTCATAAATAAACTAATTGGTGGTAGTTTGACAAATAATTAATAATGTTATGAAAAATTTTGTCCCGCCACAACAGGTTTAGCGGCTGTTCTACACAACGAAAGGAACGACAAAATTTAAGAACAGAGAATGAGGGTGAAGAAGAAAGAGAAACAGGAAAAAAGAAAAAAACAGAAAAAGAAAGTTAAAAAAAAACAAAGAAATCAAATAAAAATAATGTAAAATTACTTTTAACACGTGTCAAGTGACTATTCGTGCGTGACTTGCAAATATTTTTGTATAAGTGGTATTAGGCGAAAAATGAGTTATAAATACTATTGTGAAGTTGTTTAATAGGGTAATAGGATACCCGCAAAGTTAAGGTGTCTTTTTGAATATTCGAGACAACTTCAATAGTGATTTTATGTCTTTTCTCTTGCAAATAATTACATATCTTTAATTTAATATCTTAAAATTTGAAAGTACAACAACAACAACAACATTTATTTTAAATTTTAAGATATTAAATGAAACAAATGTAATATTTGCTCCAACACCACCGTCACCATCAACAACAATAAAAAAAAATATTTTTTAAGTATATAAATTTTAAAAACTATTGTGATTCTTTAACTTATTGTAAAATGAATGTCTACATACATATATCTTATGATAACATATATGTACACACTGTACACTATGTGTAAGAGGAATATATACACCCAACAATCAAAGTGTTGTAACTAACCATCCATATGATATACTTGGTGCTGAAAGTGTATACATGACAAGAAGATATTCATGTATCACACTTGGTGCCCATGTATATATAACAATATATACCCCTCTTGTTGTAACAAAGTAAAAAACATAAGGAAAGAGTAAGTGAAACAAAAACATTCCATACTATTACTACATGTGAAGTCATCAAAATATGATAAGATGAAAAAAATGGAAACAACATTTTATTGGCCTGTTTGGCCATGCGATATGGTATGAATATATGAAATCATGATATGGAATCATGAGATGCAATTGAAGTTTTGTTTGGACATGCGAATAGGAATTTTTGTGTTGTATTTTTTCTCATAAACATAAAAAATCTCATAAGTTGTAGAACTATTTAAATAACACTGAATTGCTTATTCCATCTTACCAAATAAATAAAAAGTTATAAAATTGTATAATAAACTATTACAAAGTTATTTGTTCTCCACTTAAGTAACTGTTTCATCTAATTTTAATTTAACAAAAAAAAATCAAACAAAAATTATAGTATACTAGTCTTTAATATTATTCTTTTTACATAGTACATACTATTTCCTCATGTTGAACTTGCATTTCTCGATCATGTGACCGAGATGACGAGATAATATTGTTAATTTGAGCCTTTTGTTGGTCAATATCACCCACAACTATATTTTCATGCTCAAAGACCATAAATATTTCATCTCTTCAATAATCAGTTGGTGTGAATTAAAGTGACTATATGTTGGTGAGAATAATAAATTTTATGTCGGTGAGATTAATAAATTTTAAAAAGTAATGATATGATTATAAATTTTATTTAGATTTGAAATAAATGATTAGTAAATATAAATATGAGGTTATTTTTAACAAAATATGAACTTGTAGATCAATTTTTATATTAAAATATCTCAAATCATGATATGAAATTTCCATATAATCCCATATCATGGATTTTGGAGAATATGAAATCACATCTCATGATATGAAATTTTGAAATGAAATCAATGTAAAATTGCATGTCTAAACGCTGAATCCATCTCACGATACCATATCGCATGGCCAAACGCCTATTTAAAGTCTGTTTGGATTAACTTATAAAAAATTAAGTAGCTTTTAAGTAAAAATAAAAATTAAAAAAGTCACACTTGAATATTTTTTAACCAAAAAAAATAAATAGAGGAGATATATTTTTTACTTTTAATTTATTTTTAACTTTATCAAATAGTTTGATAACTTATTTTAAATCACATTTATATTTATCTTTGAATCCAAACGAACACCGTGTTAAAAACTGTGCGCCCGTAAACTCTTTTTATTGTTGTATGAAAATGTGTAAACCCACATGACTATTGAGTGAGTGCCGTAACTGTGACGTTTGTTCCGCAAAGCAAAAAGCAAAATAGAAATTAGCACAAGTTTGAAAAACAGAGGTCCAGAGAAGTCCAACACAAGTCCAAGCGTATATTATATTTGTGATTGAGCTAACAGATCCCACCATACCATTGTTGATTGCTTGCGAGTAGAGTAATTGTTTGTTGAAGGAGAAATGGCAAGGAGAGCAGACGAAGAGTACGATTACTTGTTCAAAATTGTGTTAATCGGAGATTCTGGAGTTGGAAAATCCAATTTACTCTCCAGATTCACTAGAAATGAGTTCTGTTTGGAGTCTAAATCTACTATCGGCGTTGAATTTGCTACTCGTACTCTCAAGGTTCTCTTCTCTTCTCTTCACCCTTTTCTATTTCCGATCATCATCAACTTATTATTAACAATGATGCATCAGTGAGCTTCAGAAACATGTCATCGCTATTTATACCACTTACAATTACCTGCATGCCTACTTAAGATCTGGATTTTTACACCCATTTGATGTGATTATTTACATAATCTGGACAATGTGCGACGGCAAGAGCTATAGCAGCTTAAGTTGCAGTTGATTCGAAAACATACCCTAGGGTGGTTGGATGGGGAGTCAGATCAGGCCAATGATGATATTACTGAGAAACATCTTTATCAGAATATTTTTGCTTCTCACTTCGGCGATTATAAGAAAGATCCTTTTCAAGTTTGAATTTGTTCATTTGAAATTAGGTTCTTCTGCTTCATATTTATTTGATACGATTATTTTCCCTCTTTTTTATATCATTCCTTTAGTCCCATAGGTTTGATAATTTGACCAATTTTCTCACGGGGTTTTGTGAACCAACGGGTTGCTCTTCTAGTTGAATGAGTTGCACCACGTCTCACCACCCCGAAGCATATAGATCTACCCGATCGATGAACACTCAAAATTTGGAATAGACTCATCTCTAGGCTTCGCATCTTTTGAGGACAATGTGTAACGGCAAGAGCTGTTGTGCTGGGGCTCAAAAGATTAGAAATAGGTTTTAGGATTTTGATTTAATAAGCTTGAATCATATTTCTAATCGTTTGAGCTCCAGCACAACAGCCTTCTTTCTAGATCTATGAAACCCAGCAGAGCTACAGTCCTTACTTTTCGTCTATGTAAGTTGTTAAATAGGAGTTTTAACAATAATACAATTAAGTTGAAGTTGAAAAAACAAAAGAAAGAAGAAGCAAGGAATTCAGAAGTTGAAATTTTGATGGGAGCTATACTTGGACAAAAGAACTCTTACTCTTGAACATTTGTGAGTTATTCACCTTAGATACTGAAGCTGATCAGTTTTTTCCAAATGTCAAACTAATATTTGCAAGTACTAGTGTTTATGCCGAAACAGGCTCTAACAAGCTACTCGGACTCTGCCACTAATTGGTTCAAATCATTTTAGGCAATATTAGATCTTCGATTTGAAGAAATAGAAACAAGGAAAAGTAAGAGTGTAGGATTAAGAAAATAGTTAGTTATGCAGAAAAGGAAAGAACATTGGCCACTCTACTGGTGCATGGTTTAATAACTAGCTTCCAAAATTGGCACATCTATTTTACAGTTGTTAACTATTAGTAATAAAGTCCAAACACCCTTGATCAATTATGTTGGTCTTTCTACCTGTGATATTACAAATTTACTCCTTTTGCTTGAATTTAAGGAATCTATATTCAAAGTGAACATTAACAACTTTTTTGTGAAGATACTTTCCGTCTATAAATAAGTGTAGCAACAACTTAGACTATATATTGGAACTTGGAAGTGAAGAAATTACTAAGCTAAAAACATAAACATGCATTAAGAATGACATAGCTTCCATAACAAGGTTGATACCACTAATATGATTTGTATTTTTGTTCGTCTTAAGTAGGTTCATTTGACATTATATATTTTTGGTTAATTCAAATGTACTAAATTCAGGTTATATTGACCTTTTTAGTATCGTCTTAGAAGTCCATTATGGGTGTCTTAGGTTGAAGAAAAGCGAAAAGGGAGTGATACTTTCCTTTAGTCAAAATAACTTTTAGGGCAAGACAGGAGAGATGGAGAGATAGAAAGAGACAGAGAGAGGGGAGTGGGTTGGGGTAAAATCATCATTAATAATTTATGTTCCATACTTTATTTTTGTCCAAGCTGAGTAATGGAAGGAAAATAAATCTCTTTCGATGAATGTCCTTATATTGCCTAAAATATCTTTGCTTATAGAATAAATAATAGGCCTAATACTTGCTTTACCCCCTCAACTTGAACACAAATCTATATGACACACTTCAATTCATACTCAACCTTTTACACACTAAATCATTTGCTAAATATGTCTAAGACTTCCCGCTCTTAAGTGCCACTCGGGTGTTCTACGCACAAAAGCAGCGAGTGAGTATCAAAATTTTACATGTCTAAAGCCCTATAGGGGTGCCATATGTCCAACACTCCAACTTTGTCATATTCTTATTTTTTCAATCATCTTTCTTTTTCCAACCTATCTATCTCTTCTAACAAAAACCTATCAATTTTCCCCACCCAAACCCATTCCTTCAATAGCTTCAACTGGCATCACCCATGACAATTACCTAAAAACTTCAACTTCAACAATAATCTGGCCACCTGCTTTGACCGACAGCAGAGAGTAGAGACTAACACCTTGATTCCCCATCACTCTAAACTTTCCGGAAGTCGAAAATACATTTCCTGATGGACATAGTTGATTATCCCCAATCAATGTCTCGCGTGTTGTAGTATTACATAGATGGTATAAATTGAAATAATCGCCTAAACTTGATGTTTCTGTAGATCAACTTTTCTACTTCTTTAGATGTAGTATTGCAAACCAGATTCTCTTGCAGGCTCTGGCATACGGCATACCTTTCCAAATTATTTAATTGTTTCTTTTTGAAGCATGTGCATACAAATGTTTGTTTTTGAGAATTTTGGGTAGTATTAAATGGAGCATCAATTGACATGGTAGTACAGTCATGGGGGTGGTAGCATGGTAGGGGAAGATGAAGAAGATGGAAGTGTACATTTAATTTTAGTGTTTTTTGAAAAAGCTAATGACACATGTCACATACACTTGTTCAGAAAAAGTGGTCAAACACAGAAGTGGTGTGTCTTAGATACGTGTGAGAAATGTTTTTTTTGTATAAGGTTGCGTGTGAGATTGGAGTGTGTTAAGAGATTTGCGTATAAGCTTGGAGAAAAGTATGTATTAAGCCAAATAAATACTTCATTTAGAGTGTCAATGTCATTGATGGCATGACACAGTGCTTTTTTTTATCCTGGTCAACTCATAAATACAGGTTTGCTCCGCTCTACATCACTTGTTCTCACATACACATACATCGAGACAAATACAGAATGCGCACTCAGGAAGAAACAACACAACTATTCCACCAATGATCATCTACTTATCATCAAACACCACCACCTTCATCATCTCGCCACCTCTTGCTTATTCCTAACCACCATAAGCTCCACAAGTTCACTCCTTAAAAGGACAAAGATCAATTAGATCTAAAAAAAATCAGATTTACTGAAGTCTACATCAAGCACCTCACTATTTTCCATCACAACTGTACCTGGTAATGTGTTAGCACACTTTTAGTCTACCAATAGTTTTATGCACGGAAAGTTTAATCCGAAAGTTGATTAAATCAACAACTATTATATATGTTTTTTAGTTCTCTGTAGGTTTCTGTAAAAGGTGTTTTCCCTGCAGCAGTTGTTTTTCTCTGTAGTAGTTATTAGCAGTAAGGAGGTTATTCCTCCACTTTCTCATTTCAGTTGTAGTAGGAAGTTATTTCCTTGTTATTAGGTGGGTGGTTTAACCACCAATGTTGTATTTAAGTTATTTTATTTCAATGGAAAGGAAAGCAGTCGTGTTTTTGAGTACTTCAAACTCAAGAGATCGCAGGTTCTCTCTTAACAAACCAGGATCATAGGTAGAAAAAAGAAAACTTAACAAACCAGCATCATAGGTAGAAAAAAGAAAACTTTAGATTTTATCTTGCAGGGTCCATAACTAGATCCATAACAGGGGACATAACATAATGTTTGGTTCAAAGCCTTTGGAAGTCTGTAAGAACTACAATTAAATAATTTGGAATTTGAAGAAGAGGGATTAGTTGATGCTGGATCCTTCAATTGGCCGAGTGGTGGCAGTGTCGCCACTGGTTATTGCTTTGATTTCTTTTTTTGTTGAACGTTCTTCCGTTGAAGGTGGAATGGTGGATGGGGATTGACTTGGGGTGTTGGGGGGGGGGATGTGATTTGAAAGATCCAGGAAGAGGATGTTGTGGTGGTGGGACGACAGTTTTGGGATATGTAAGGTTATGGTTATACTGAACACTGGTTGATTATTGGGATTCACATGTGGCTTTAATGGTTGTTTGTTGGTGGGTCTAAGGTGGTGAAAGGATGAAAAGGAAGAATGGAAAAAGGTTTGCTTATTTTGAGTTGAATGCCAGATTATATAGTGACGTTGAGAAGCATAGTGGCATTAATGGTTTTTCTGGGGCAAGATGCTATTTTTTTTTGGTGGGAGAGGAAGGTGGTGTAAGGTTGTAATGTAGGTGAAAAGAGGGGGGGTGGGGTGGGGGGGGTTGACTAGAGTCATGTCATTTAATTGGACAAAACGGGCTAATTAGAGACATAGGTGACCCCAAGCTAGTTCAATTAGTGTATAACGACATTATTGAGCCAATTTGGTTGATAGCATAGGTGACCCCAACTATTAATGGTGGGAGAAATTGTGGCATTTTGTATAGTTAAAGGGGTAAATTTGACACTTTGCGCCTTAATAAATTATCACTTGCTTGAGTTTGGTTCCAAATATGTTTTCTGATAAATTATCACTTGCTTGAGTTTGGTTCCAAATATGTTTTCAACTTTTGCTCTTAAGAATCCTAGATTCATGATACAGAGGGCTCTTATTAAAAGAAAATTGCTCAGTGAAAAAAAGTTCCTCTCTTGTCCAAACACCTACCTTCTATTATTAGCATGCAAATTTAAGTAAAAAACTTTATGTTAATACTTTCTATATAACTATAGTCTTGTCCTATGTTCTTACTTTTTGGTGGAGTTTGCACTTAAGTAGCAAAAATATAAAGGGGCATTTCTAATGAAAAAATTTTTGCAAATTGAATGTGTGATGCATAGAACAGTCATCTTCACTGGAAAACTAGAAAAATAACCAGGATTACCTGAGCTAAGAGTGAGGTTAAGTGTATTGTTCCACGTTCTAGGAGGTCAAACATGATTGCCACAAAATTATTCAAATGAACTCTACCTTTGTGTGGATGCCATGATATTTTGCATAGATTTTAATATTCAACAGTGCTTCTTACATGCTGTAAGCAAGTTTCACATCACTTTTCTTTTTGTTTGTTGAATGAGCAAATGTAAATTGTAATTCTTTACGTGTTTCTACTTGTCTTTACTTAACTGTATTTTGAAAAACAAATATAGTTTCTGCTGAACTGATGATATATCATATATGCATAGGTAGAGGGAAGGACCATTAAGTCTCAGATCTGGGACACGGCTGGACAGGAGAGATATAGAGCCATTACGAGTGCATACTATAGGGGTGCTCTTGGTGCTCTTCTGGTATATGATGTTACAAAACCTATTTCCTTTGAAAATGTGAGCCGGTGGTTAAAGGAACTGAGGGATCATGCAGACTCCAATATTGTAATTATGCTGATTGGAAACAAGACAGATCTGAAGCATCTGCGAGCAGTTGCTACAGAGGATGCTCAAAGCTATGCTGAAAGAGAAGGGCTTTCTTTCATAGAAACATCAGCGTTGGAGGCAACAAATGTTGAGAAGGCTTTCCAGATGAATCTTTCAGAAATTTATCGGATAATCAGTAAGAAATCACTCTCTTCAGGAAATCCTGCACCTGCTAACATTAAAGAAGGGAAGACTCTTGTTGTTGGTGCAGAGGAGATAAACACCAAGAAAGCTTGTTGCTCTGCATCTTAATGATTCCTCGCTTGCTGTTTGATTCCTTATTTTCAATCGATTGCTTTTATTATTCTATTAATTTTGAACTTATTTGTTTTATATTTCTATCAATTGTCTTGATCCTTCTGTTATAATTATTGTAATTAAATTTAGACTTGTTCTTGATTTATTCTATGTGTTTCAGGTTATCCTTCCCGTATAATTTTGCACACTTATTCTATACTCCCTATAGTCTATTTGAATTCTTGAGCATTCTTTCAATGTCCAAAATAAGTTAATTGTTCAAGTAGGTTGTTGAATAACTCATTACATTTTCAAGGTGATAAAGTTCAAAATACACTACAACAAAAATAAATTTATCGACATTAAATATTGACATAAATAAAGAGTGCTAAAATTTTTACCAGTATTAGTTAAGTGACATTAGAACCAATGTCACCAAAAGTTTTAGGGACATATACAAAGAGGTCAATTACAGTTAAAAATACATATTTAACGGCAATTAAAAATTAATTTTCGCTAATAATTATTTTTATCGTAGTTAGATTTAATTTATTTTGAATTATTTATTTTGCTCTTTATTTTTACTGTTGTACTGTGGAGTCTTTTTTTTTTTTTTTTGGGGGGGGGGGTCCTTGTTTGCTAAGAAAAAAAATTCAGATTTGTGTATCAATTTTTGCTAAGCTTGGATCTCACCTTTGGCTATCAATTTTTGGTTGAAATTGACTATTTCTATTTGGGTATATCTTCTATTTCTTAATTCATGTAGCTAAATTTGTAGCTAGAGATGTGTGTTGGATGTAAGTTTAAAACTCAATGGATATTTGATTATTAGTTCTAAAATTGGTTGTTAAGCATAGATCTATTGCTATCTTGAAGTTTTAATTTTAAAATCAGTAATTGCAAATATTGATTGAATTTTAATTTTAAAATCAGTAATTGCAAATATTGATTGAATTTTAATTTTAAAATCAGTAATTGCAAACATTGATTGAACTCTTAACAAATGTTTTGACTTGAAAAAGCAAAATAGAGTTGGGTAAGGCTTCATTAGTGAGGATTTGACGAAATGAGTCATTAAAACTAGAGATAGAATTATTGACTAATTTCTAATTTAAGGATATGAGATTGGAAATATCTACCCTTTCAAGCAATTTGTTTTCTTGTTAAGAGTCTTGGAGTTTATGAGAATCCAAGGATATACTTTTTATTTACCAAAAAATTGAACATGACAGAACATTTGACTCTGTTTTCTATTCTATTTACTTTATGCTTTGTCTTTCCCTTATTTCAGACAATATTTCATTGTAGACAATTTATGTATTCTTTGATTCTCCTCTATACTTGACATCGAGTCTTAGTAATTGTATTTTATTACTTTTTTATCTTCGTAAGTATGTTCGTTAGAGGTTTATCTATCCTATTGAAAAAAGTGTAAGACTTAATTTGTTTTCATTAAGATTAAGTCGTTTGAATCTAAATGTACATTGAATATTAATCTATGCATTAAGATCTACATGTTTAAATCTGAATACACATATGAATATTAAGATGTACTAAATAGTTAAGAATGTTTGTTTTCTCAATATCTAAATGTATAAAATTTATGTCTGTTTAAAGAATAACAATTATAAAGTTCAAATAAAATACTAAATTGATCTAATATTATATCAATAAAATATTTTAATTTTTTAATATGATAATTGGTAATGGTGTTGGCTGATAGTAATGGTTGTAGGTAGTATCTAATTGTATATTGGTTGACAATGATAATAATTAACCGTGGTTGTTGTTTGTGTCGACTGATAATTACTAGTGGAATGATAGTAATAACTAATAATAATGGTGAATGATGATGACAATTAATGATACATAATATTGACTAATGAGGGTAATTATCGATAGTGATTAGTGAATGTATTAAAAATTGAAGGTGATGATTGCAAATAATGGCTCATAGTAATGACAATTGATTTTGGTGATTAATGGTAGTAGTGATTAGATTGAGGATGCTATTAATGGATGAGAGGTGGTGATGATTAACGGTGGTTGGAGGTGATAGTTTTGGTTGAAACGGTGGTTGTGGGTGGTTGCTGAATGTACATTTAGGTAATTGTAATAATGACAATTATAACTAAGTGTCTAATGTTGAAAATAAAACAGAAAAACAATTAAAACCTTATATTATATGTACAAGTAAAATAATTAAATATAAAAAATAATGGTAGATAAATTTTAGGAAAAACTACATAAAATGGCAAACTATATTTTATATTAAAATAATATAGCTATACTTCCTTAAATTTTTATTTTATGACTACATTTAATTAATAAATAGCAAATAAATATTAAATTATCCTAAAAAATATTGTATATGCCCCTAATTTCACGTTTATATTCCTTCCATAATAATTGTGCATGCACGCGTCACGTTTCTCTCTCTATAATCTACTCCTATATTAATTATGTTTCTATTTTAACGTTTCTCTTCCTTCCATAATAATTGTGCACAGATATTATGGATGTTTCTTTCTCTATTATCTACAGCACGCCTATTGGAATTAAAGAAGCCTATTTTCACGTTAATTCCAAGAAATCCATTTTTCAGCTTCAAACTTATCTTCCAAAATCCTTCCAAAATCTGATTTGACGTTCAGTCATTTTCCAAGAAATCCATTTTACAGCTTCAAACTTGTCTCCCAAATCCTCCCAAAATCAGATTTACCATAAAATTCTTAATCAATTAAATCTCTATCAAGCTCCCACGAAATTAGGTTTGTATTTTTTCAAATCAAATACGCAACATTGCTTGATTTTCGGAGATATTTATGTTGTTTAGATCATGCAGGTTTCTTCAATTTTTATTAGGTTAAATTCTTTAATATTTATTTGTTCATAAATTTTAGGATCTGGATTGTTGAATATAATGTCTAAACGAAATACCATAAGGATAATCACAAGAGATACAAAATATACCAAAAATTTCATGGTTGAAATACCATCTTTTGATCTAGGTATAACTCAGATTAAAACATAAAATTCAGGATATACTGCTACGATGGAATTACATAAGAAGCCGAAAGATGAAATAGCAAGGTCTCCTTCAAAAAGAAAAGTAGGGTCAACGGTGAAAGCGATTGAAAAAAATTGTTACAAGAGGAGGAAAGTAAAAAATGTAGTTTCTGGCATGATTGGAGAAAATGCAGTTAATGAAGAACAAGACGAAGTCAATGAAGAATTAAAGGTATGTATGTACATTTTTAATTTTTTGAATTTTTTCAAATAATTTTTGCGTATGTACATGCAGTGTACTTTAATTCTATTAAGAAAGATCATGTGGAGTATATATCTTTTGATTTGTATAATTTACTTAAATGAATATAGATTTTGATTATGATATAGTATTAATGTTGTTGAATGGTGGTAACTGTAGTTTAGATATATATGCATTTAGTTTTGCAAAAAGTACATAAGTGAATACATTTTGTATGAGAGATTTTTGTGTGAATGTAGGCAGTAATGTAATGTATGCATGTTGCATGTAAAAATTAGTGTATATTGTAAGAAATATCAAGATAACGTATAATAAGTCAAAAAAAGAACATTAAAGCTTTTTGTACATGTGTTATAATGTAATGTAAGTCGAACAACAAAGGTTACGTTGAGTATATACCAAGAAAGTTTATTAGTAGTTTTTCCTTTTTTGAATGTGTTATCTTTTATAATTACAGGGTATCAGATTTCATGTATTGGCTCGCCCAATTAAACCCCCACGCATGCAGGTTTATGTGAACCGTAACATAGTCACAGATTTGAAGGGGAAGCTTACATCGATCCAATTCAATCGATTTAAAGATACATGTTTTGGAGCATATAAAAAAATGCACGTGTGTGGAGCGCAATCACAAATGTTTAGGTGTTTCATGGTATGTGAATGATGAATCGTTGTTTCATATAAATCATACCACGCTCTGTTTTGGTATCAAAGAATTTGCTATCATTACTGGGTTGAATTGCTTTGGTAATAAAGATGACTTTTTGTTTGATACAAGTAAGCCAAACAAATTAATTAATCAGTATTTTGAGGGTAAAAGTATTGTTACAAAAGTGGATTTGATCAGCAAGTATAAAAAAAAGGTTTGGGGTGGTGGCAATGATGATGATGTTGTTAAATTCGCTATTTTGTATTTTATTTGTACGTTCATATATTCCGGCGAGAAGAAGAGCTCATCAATTTCAAGGATACATTTTGATCTAGTTGAGAGCGGCCGGTACCATGAATACCCCTGGGGAAATATGTTTTCTACAAATTGCTCAAAAGCGTAACAAAAAAAATGGATGAGAAGAAAGAGTATTATAGAATTGATGGTATGCCTCTAGTCATGGAAATTTGGATATATGAACGTTGTTCTGCGGTTGATTCGAATATTGCTGTAAAGAAAAGCAATCGTATTTCCAGAATCGTCAATTGGATGACCAGAAACAACAAAATACATTATGAATTCCTCATGGAAGGAATGTTCAGTGATAACCGCAATCCGGTAATTTAACATATTTTAATCATTCAATTAGTATAGATTTTGTTGTATTTCAATATATTTTTTTAATTATAATTATTTTGTGCGCAGTTAAAATTCAAAAACATCGAACCTTCACTTAAGGAGATTGCATTTTATCAGCTTGAATCAAAAAGTGATGCAATCACAGAGATTACCTTTCAAGATGTTGGTGACAAAGATGACGACGAAGATGATTATTTCACTTCAAAGCCTCCAAATCATAAGCCACACAGTAAAAAAAAAGGGAAATTGAAGGCATATGTTTTAAGATCCACATTGATCAAAACGTCCAATTTGTATGCAGGTTCAAGGTTGAAAGATAAACGCCCACCAGTATTGAATGATAGTCGTAAGGCAAAGAGTACAACTTTAAATTCTGATTCAAATCTATTGGAGGATAATGTATCAGTACAGGAGTTGCATAACTGTCCTGATGATTTTGCTAACCGTACACCACCGAGGAGTTCGAAAGAACCTCAAGATAACCACATCGCATACAACGTGACGTATGTGGAGGATATACCTCAACAAGGATCAGATTTTTTTGTAAGTATAAAACAAGTATCTTCATTCAATTTTCCTAAAAAGTATCAGATTTTAAAAATTCATGTATATTTTTAGGGATTGCGGGATATACTTGCTAGCATTTGCCGAGTACCTAAGTGAGGGTGAAGGTATTCCAGTTCAATACCTTGATTCTAAATTACACCGCATCAGATACGGTGCACTCTTGTGGAAATATGCAATGAAAAAGATGAAAGACGGGGATGATAGAGATAATGAGGCACCGCCAAGAAGAATGAGGATACCCGCAAGGATCGATAATAGTCAACTTGTTCTATTGATTAGTATTTTGTACTAGTTCTATTTTTTGAACTTATGGTTAAAACTAAATTTGTTTTTTTGTCAAACATTATCAACTTTTCTTTATATTCATATATGATCACATTAGTTGTTTTAAATTTATTTCTGTGTTATTTTATAATTAATGAGATAATCATGACTTGCCATGATTTGGCTTTGGCATCGGAAAATTATTCAATGGCTTATCAACTGCAACACGAGGGGATAAACAATATTTTTGACCATGTAAAACAATTTCCTGCAAAAGAAGTATAACATATTTTCGTATCACAACTTCTTTTCAAATTAAAAGTAAAAAATTAAGTGACCCCATTTTTACATGTATAAACATGGCATTCATGCACATAATGATGCGAGCCCACAAACAGTTTTAACAGTTTACATATTGAGACTTAATGTCAAAATACATATACACTTATACCAAAGAATTTGATTGCAAAATTTGTATCATGTTTACGATTTACATAATATTCAATTATATCTTATTTAACAAATATTTCAAAATATTCAAAAGGCAAATAAGTCATCATTCCTTTATTCAAAATAACAAAACTTAACTACAAGAACAATTTAATAGTGTCATGTAACAATTTGTATGCATTTCTTGTTGCAGTTCGACATGAACGCCTATTATGACCTTGTTGTCCACATGTACTACAAGAATTAGTACCCTTCCTTTTGCTCAGCTCGCTAAATGACTTTTCGCATTGCTTTTTTGGCCTTCCTGGCCTTCCTGGAGGTCGCTTGAATTTTGGTGGCAATACAACTTCGGTAGCAATGTGTCAGGTATGTTCCATTCACTTTTGTCAGGGAGAGGATATACAGGGACTTCATATGTTTTCAATATTGTTCCTCGCTTATAAAAATCTAAAAAATATTCTTCCGGAAGCATGCGATTTTTATTCAACACACTCCATGCATGTGAGCACAGTATACCGTCAACTTGAAACATGTTGCAACTGCAAGTCTTTTTTTTCAAGCATACAATATAACTCTCCCCTTCATCACTTACGGAATAAACGTAATTAGTTGACGGGGCAACTATAATCAATACAGAAATTCAATTATACACCTTAGTATTAAAGCAAATATCTTTGATTACTAAAATAAATGAATACATAATCCATTGAACAAATTTTTTTTTTCAATATACATACCATCATACGCCCAGATTTTGATTCATTAAGCAAAAACATCTCTTGAAACTTTCCAAGCAGTGTGAATGTGAATGATGCATTTTTTCGATTTGTGTAATTCCATCTAGCTAACATCAATCGCACTTGTTCAAGAAAATCAAATATTGGTAATTCTCTTGCTGCTACTATGGTCGAATTGATACACTCTGCAATATTCGATGTCATAACCCAACCACGAGGAACTGGTGCATACAACCTTGCCCACTTCTCATATCCAACCATCTCCAAGTAATTCTTAACCCTCACATCAAACTGCTCAACCCTTTTCATTAGCTTATCAAAATCACTTTGAGTATATGCCTTTTCCATAGTGTAGAATACTTCACTCAATCGATCATTTGCTTTTCAAAAATTCTTATATACATTAGCCCACAAGTGCCATATGCAGGTGTAATGTTGGACATTGTTGTATACAATATATACAACCTTAATT
Source organism: Solanum lycopersicum (assembly GCF_036512215.1). Classification (NCBI taxonomy): domain Eukaryota; kingdom Viridiplantae; phylum Streptophyta; class Magnoliopsida; order Solanales; family Solanaceae; genus Solanum; species Solanum lycopersicum. The sequence continues at coordinate 33,064,074 of NC_090809.1, forward strand.
ATGCTATTATGTCGGTAAGATACTACACACATATTCTCTCTTTCTCCATATGCTTCTTTGAATTGTTCAAAGAACCATGTCCAAGAAGCATCATTTTTCGAATCTATAACTCCGTATGCCAAAGGTAATATATTCCCTATTATAATATACAAAAATAGAGGAATAACAAAAAAAAAAAAAATTAAAATGTATGTATGTATCCAAATGCCTGCTCCATCCATAGTGCGAGCTGATACGAATGCATCAGTGTATGATGGCGTCTACAACAACAATTGACCTGCAATGATCAAATCCCTTTATAAAAGCATCCAGCGCTATAAAAACATACAAAATTCGTCATTAGGTGTTTTCTTCATTCGTATATGTGAACCAGAATACGTCTTATCCAACGTATACAAGTATCCTGGTAGCTTCCGTAAGACGCAGCTGGTTGCCCCATGATAGATTCTAATGCCTTCTCCTTTGATCGCCATGCCAACATGTAATTAATATCAATACCCAAGTCCAACTTAATGTCATCCTTAATATCATTTGGACTGTACTTCCTCTTATGATTCCTCAATTTAGGTGCTATTATTCCTCCAATCAACGAACTTGTTGCACGACAATCTGAATGCACCCCATCCTTTAAAGGACATGTATGTTCAGAGTTAAAAACTGTAATTCTGAACATTTTTGACTTGTTAATACTTGACACTTTCATTGACCACGTGCATTCTTTAGATTGGCATACAATAGTATAGTTGCGAATACCATTTATAGTTTGATTTTAGTTTTGAGTTACCTCTTCAAACATATATAAATAAACGTAATATGGATAAATTTAAACACAATTTACCTAATAGAGTTTGACCTTTCCACCAAGAATTTAAACCTTTTTTCGGTTGAATATTTTTTCATCACATCTTTCAATGTCGACTTATCCATGTATATCTGATCCACCATTTTCTCCTTTTGCGATCTGTTCGTGATTATTAAATCATTTTCAACATCAAATGCATCTACCATTTGATCGCCAAATGCTGGTACGATTGCTAATGGATCATCCTCACTATTTAATTCTTTATTGTATTCAAGTTGCAACACATCACTTTCAATGGAAGTTTCTCCAGAATCAGAATATACAATATCAATATCGTAAATACTAACAGACAGGGGATATACTCCAATTTGAGTATTCATTTTTTTCAACTGAACATATAGGCGCACACCCATGTCGTTACGTATTTCCATAGACATGTCGTCACCTTCGATAGTGTATTTAATCTTCATACACTTCTTTGTAAGATCAATGTTTAATTGTACGGAAATCACATTAACTAAATCAGAATATGAAGCATATTCCTTCAAAACAATCTCGTCAATGTTGTATTCCATATAACAATTCTCATCGCTCCATTTTCCGGAATGACGAATCAAAACGCAGATTGTTGCCATTTTTTTCCGATAGTACAATGTATAAGAACAGATTGCATATTTTCAATTTTTTATATGTTGATAAGAATCCTATTAAGGAAAGGTCAGTTACAATTTGAAAGTGCCAGATTAGTGAGCTAGAAAATAGGATTTTCAGTTACATTTAAATTTCAATGTATTTATTTTTTAAAATTTAGCCATTTTTTAAAACAAACTGTAGCTATTTTTTTTAAATATGATAAATATAACCATCTCAATCTAATAACCCTCAAACTATAACTATTTATGTAAGTTATACTAAATTTTATGATAAAATTATAAATGAACTTTGTTATTAAGTCTCCAAAGAAATTTCACTTCAAAATTAAGAATAAATATGATACAAATTTCAATTAAAGATAAAAATTATGGTGAAAAATGAATTAAAATATCATAATAAAAAAATGGATGTACAAAGAAGGGTACAACTGTAAAATAGACGTTGCTTGGTAAAGAGAAAAAAAAAACGATAATTCTACAAGACCACATTATTTTTTAAGTTATTTATTTTACTATATCTTTATAATAGTGATATTTGAGCTTGTTTGCAATTAAGAATTTTTAAAGTGGACCTAGTCAATAATCTTGCGAAAATAATGGTAACTGAACCATTTAATTACGCGCAATAAATAACTACTTGATCCGAAAATGCAGATATTTTCTCTTTTATCTGTTTCTCTCAAGTTTGCATCATTTCTATTCTCTTTTGATTAGTATTTCTAGAGTAAGGTATTTTTTTTCCATTTCCATATTCTTTACGCACTTCAAGTCTATGGCATGCAATATCTTTTTATTTGTTACTTATAAGCATGCATATATATGCTAGATTCACATGCGTTGATATTTTCTTATATTAAATTTGGATTGCTTATTTTTGGGTGATTTTCTTCTTTTTCTGAGACCTCTGATTAAGGGTGGAGGAATGAATATATTATTTATATAGGGGATAATATTAGGGATTGAGAGGTTTGAAGTTTATGCATTTCTATATAATGATGTAAAAAGTAATATATAATAATAATAATTGAATATTTAATAAATTATATGATACATGTACAAGGCATAGAAAAAAAGTTAGCTTAACCCCTTCATTGTTTCCATGATGGATCTGAGTAGTAAAACGTCGTTTTTTTTTTCTCTCCGTTTTTAGAGTTTTTATGGGGTCTCATTCGTTGGTGAAATAATTTTCAAGTAGTTGGCATTAGGGCTTGATGACATTTTGGGTATTTTAGAGAATTCGTGTTTGATACTGAGAAGAATATTTTTCATGAAAAATATTTTCTTGAATTTTTTTTAAATATTTGGTATGTAAGCAAGAAATTGTTATATCAAAAGCATTTATATGTAATCAAGCAAAACACTATAGGAGGGGACCTCGGGCATGGCAAGGGATGGAATGGTCATGGTACAGGGTTGGGGGCATTAGATGGATAGAGACAGAGGTAGAGGTAGAGGTGAACCCATATTTTGAAGGTTTTTGATGCATCAATATTACGTTAACTCAAATATGACTCTAAGAATAGTGAAATAGACACTCTGGCTAGATTAGAATCCAGGCTTCGCAGGTTGATCCTTTAGCTTGTACAAGTAGCACAATGACACTCCTTTGCTTTTCATAGGTGCAATGTTAATTATATTCTACTTTCCGTCAAATTCTCAAGATAGATATGAGAACCTGTTTTCGTTATTTTGATTGAACTTGTGTGTTATGTTTTAATGGTATAGAATTGGAAAATGGGAAGAATTCAACACATCCAGCTGGGAGGTCCAATGCTTATCAAAGAAATAGTAGTTGCATCTGTGTTGGCATTTGCAGCAGGTGGTGCTTTTAAGATGTGGCATTGGGATATGCAGAAAAGAACTAAGAATTTCTATTATCAACTTGATAGAGGTGAAACCACTGTTGTTGCACAAGACTATTAGCCCATCACACTAACCTTATCAATAATCATCACCTATATCCTTACTTTCTTCTTCTTTTTTTTCTTTATTAGTATTTGTATTCGATCATGCGTATTCTGTTCTTAATTCAAATAAGTTTTCATGCAAAGGGAGATCAATTTCTACTAGATATTTTATTATTTACCACACTCAAGTTGGATACCTCGAATTAAGAATGGACCGATTTTATCTATATATTCCATCATCTCTTGATTTGTTAGATATTAATGCATCTTGTTTTCAACGATTTCACATATATATAGTTATCCTTGTTTAGTCACTAATCCTACACGGCTACACCTATTAAGATAGATGAGTATAACGAAAATGACGTTGCATAATCCTTCAGTTGATTTTTCTTTTTTCTTTTTTTTCTTCAAAAAATTAAAATAAGCCATCACCATCACAATTTAGAGCTATTAGGTGTGGAGGGTTTGGCTTGATCCCTCCTATGTTTATAATTTTTTCTCATAGAAGTTACACAGAATAGGAGGGTGGGGGATGGGGCATGTATCTAACTGCTGACAATCAATAGATATTATTAGGAATAAAAAATGGAAAATGCTATAAATTTATAATCTTTCATTCTGTAAAAAGAATATAAGATTCAACTAACGAAAACAATGACATTTGTCATTTCTTTTTCTGCTAGGTAGTTGTCACTGTCTATCTAGTTGAAAGAGTCCTTTCACTCCTTTCTTTCGGCAGTTGTTGATAAGAGAAGTAGAATAGATACCATAGAAGTCAGCCACTTAGTTGGCTTCTTTATATCAATATGAGTGTCACTATCCAAATATAAGTCACGATGACATCTACTATTAATCTACTAATAGGTAAGTTAATCTTTTTACGTATGAAACTAACTAAAACAGGCCTAGGGAGTAGAAGAAATAGACGAGCATTGTAAAAAAAAGAAAACTTTCATAAATAGCCACTATAATTAAATTTACCTAAAGTTTCATAATAACAAACAGTAGTCAGTAGCTACAGCTGTAATAGCTTATAAAAAAGGAATTCAATTTTTAAATGAAATGACGATAATCTCGAAAGGCATAAATAACTTAATTCACGCTCGTTATAAATCATACCTGTTATATCTTCCTCTTGCAACAGAATTGAGTATCTCCGATCGAAAATCGCCGCTGGCAACTCACTTTTCTTGCCAGATCATCAAATCGGCGTCAATTTCATCGTTGATTATACAACATGTACATATACAATGAAGAGATTTAGTTTAGGTATATAGTTTCATCTCTTTTCTGTTTGATGCTCTGAAAATTCCGTCGAATCAATTGATATTTTGGTCGAAACAAGTGCATCTATTGTATAAACTGTTTAATCGAAATTCAAATCGTAATCGATAATCGAAGCTTTCATTGAATGTATGTTTCAATTGTTTCCTGTGGAGTTATTTTTTTTGAAGTGATTTAGATTTGTAAAATTATATAAATTAGTTTTAGTTGAATTGCGATTTGAATATGTATAATTCATTGATAGTTGTAGTTTATGCATAGTTAGTGACTGTATAAGTTAGTGTTCGTATAAATGTAAAATTTTATATATGTAGATGTATAACTGAGTTGTTTTAATGATTAATTGTATAAAGTTAATTTTTGTAAAATTTAGTTTGTATAAAGTGATTTAGAATTGTAAAATTGTATAAATTAGTTTTAGTTGAATTGCTATATGAATATGTACAATTCATTGATAGTTGTAGTTTATGTGTAGTTAGTGTCTGTTTAAGTTAGTGTTCGTATAAGTGTAGACTTTTATATATGTAGATGTATAACTAAGCTGTTTCAGTGATTAATTGTATAAATTCAATTTTTTGTATAATTTAGTTTGTATAAAAGTGATTTAGATTTGTAAAATTGTATAAATTAGTTTTAGTTGAATTGCGATCTGGATATGTATAATTCATTGATAGTTGTAGTTTATGTGTAGTTAGTGTCTGTATAAGTTAGTTTTCGTATAAATATAGACTTTTATATATATGTAGATGTATAACTGGGTTATTTCAGTGATTAATTGTATAACTTTAATTTTGTATAATATAGTTTGGATAAAGCGATTTAGATTTGTGAAATTGTATAAATTAGTTTTAGTTGAATTGCGATTTGAATATGTATAATTCATAAATAGTTGTAGTTTATGTGGAGTTAGTGTTTGTATGAGGTAGTGTTCGTATAAATGCAAACTTTTATATCTGCAGTTGTATACACTACAAAAAAACTGTATTTAGCAACAAACAAAATCAGTTGCTAAATAGCTTATTCCGTTGCTGTTTTCGTTTAGCGACGGAATAACGACGAAATATTGTTCATCGCTATATTGCACATATCTAACCATTTAGGGACGAAACAATTGAATCTGTCATAAACTTAGCGACGAATTTGCGACGAAAGTTACCCATCGACAAGATTAGCAACGGAAACATCTATCACTATTTTTATAATTTATGTTGTTGTTCTTGTAACTTATTTCGTCGTCTCAATAAAATGGCAACTAAATTATTGTAGCTAATTTTGTCACCAATCTCTTTAGCGACAAAAAAAATTATTTCTCGTTTTATATATTATTTTGTTGTTTTATCATCTAGGGCGACCAAAAATTTTATAGCTTTCTCCATTTATTTAGCGACGAAAATAATTTATCACAAATCTATCAATATTTATTTATTTGTGGAATTAAATACATATTTTTAAACACATATTATATAATCATAAATCAATTTTATACACATAAATTAATAATCAACAAGATCCAAAGTACATATCTTAGTGAAAATTATATTACCAAGTTCAAAATATCCCCAATGATAAATTTCAAGCAAAATATATAGTTGAAAACATTTTCAATAGAATCTAGCCAAAACTAATTAACTAAAGAGACTAGAGACCCATAATCATTCCTCAAAACTGACGCATGGTACTCATTGATATTTGTTGCAGTTCGAGCAGGAGTTACAAGTGCAACAGGTTATGGATAGTTGGTAGGAGTGTTTGGATGAGATGAGACTAGAGAAATCAAACCACGTACCTGCTCTATAAGTATAGGAAGCAAGTGATTAGTTAGTTAAGGAATCATTCGGACCACTAACTCATCCATATTTTCTATTGGTATTGTTTGAGCATGTGGACGTTGTACTGAACCAGAAGCATCAGACATAGAAGCGACATAAAAATTTGGTCCATAAAATAATATTGCTTGAGCTCCAAGACCATATATCCTTCTTTTCTTTTCTCCTCCCGTTGCTTGATAATATGTTGTCATTGATCAACATCAGATTGAGTTTGTGTTTGGTTAATATTTCATGATTTTATCCTGCAAAAGAGTGGAAATTAGTGAAATTCTTTATTGATATCAACAACAGACATATCCAGACTACACTACCAGCAATGAGTTCTCATGTATTTTTAAAAAATCTACATTTAAAAAAGGTCTAAGAATAAAAATAGACATACTGCGCAAAACAACAGATAATGTCTTTGACCTAGTAAACTTCAATAGTTTTGCTATTGTTTAATCATAAGTCCCCACCTTTGAAAACAACAGTATATTGACAGTTAACAACATTGATTTTCCTTCATTCACATTAATAGTCGTCAGTTGAATGAGTTAGCGAATTAAATATGCATATACTGTAAAGCAATTGTAAATACTGTTTGTTTTGATGATAGACATTTTCAGAGGATCTGTTTTCTATTTTTTGTTCTCAATTCACATCCTAAGATGACTAAGTGTTGACGTGGGAATTAATTTTCATATGTTGAGCAATGGTCTCCATTGCTGAAGAAGTTCTCTATGTTGCAGGAAGACTTACATGGATTTTCTGTTATGGACCTAGCAGCAATGACACTAGACATAGGCCACGATTGGTGGCGTTGGCAGATTTTGTTACTGGCTGAGTCCACGATTGGATTGGAAGGTGGAAAGCGAGATTTCTATGAAAGGAGAAGCTTTGATTGCAAAATATGCTTCTAGTTTAAATGATGAGACAGAGGCTTATCTTCAACAATGAACCTAGTATATTATCTTTTTCCATGAAATACAAAAATATGAACTAAAAATAAATACAATAGAAAGGGATTTGAGCAATCAAACAACATGAATTGCCATTAATGAATAGTTGGAAAGCATAAAAAACATAAATGAGCTTAGGAAAAAAGTCAAAGAAGCTAAGGTTCAAATGGTGAACTGAAAATAAAACAAACAATTATTTCTCTCAACCTATCTTGTGTTGTTCTTCATTCATGTATAGACACATCTATGTGAATTTTGTCAATAGAAGGAAGATTTAGCGGTGATTGCTGACACACTTTTAGAATTTCAGAAAATAATCGCATCCCTTGAGAAATAACTACAACGTCTAGGTACTCCGAAATTGTGTTCCAATCAAAATCAAAATCAAAATAAAAAATAACAGAAGCTAGAAAGGAAATAAAGGGGAAGCACTTGCAATTTATTCCAATAAAAATCAATAGCGACAATAAAAATGAAGCTTGAAAATGGGAAATATTTTCTAGATCGAGATAAAGCATTTTATCTAGATTTGTATAAAATAAACACAACAACAATATAAAATTAAAAAATTGAGCCCTTTTATCAATGTTAAATATGGACTGATAATATATTTATCCGTTTGTATTTAGCCCATTTTATACTCCAACACCCAACCAAACATCTCCCACAAAAAATGCCTTCTGATCTTTTTATACAATTTGTGTCATTAGTTATTCTTCCTTACATATTTTTGTGTTTGGTTGGTTGCATAATTGATGATTTAACAAAGCAAGGAGATGATATAATAATACATCATGTAAAAAGGTTAGTTAACTCATCTACTCTATTGAAAAAAATGAAAAAAAATATTTTCTCATCTTTGGTAGTAAGTTCAATCTAGTTCTTGAGTTGAATTTTGTTTATGACAAATGAAGATCTTTAGGAGTTGAATAAATAATAATACCTTGTGAAATTCAGATATATATGTATTGCTTCCCAATCAGTAAGCTAAATCTTGTTTATTGCTACAACTTTATAAGAGTATTTCCCTTCTTAGATCGACATAGATACTTGCTAAGTGCCTATACACTATAGGATATGTCTGGTTTGGTTATGATTACATATTCATATTTATCTGTGGTTAATATGATTTTTTATTCAATGGTGTGGCTATTGACTTTGCAACACTCAGAAATTAACTCTTAAGACATTGTTAGTTTTTTTTGGCAAATTGAATAACTAAGAATTTGTTCTCCTAAGTCCTTCATTTTGAAGGCTTGCTGTCCCAATTTCTTCAAACAGTTGGAAACTTCTACTCGTGATGAGCATGTCATACATACATATATAAATAAAAATAAATTTACCTTACTTTAAAGACTTTACCGAAACATATCTTCAAGGCTTTATCTATTTTTTTTTGAGATTCAACCAAATCTACAAATAAAATACCAAATTTGTAATGAAAATTGAAAATGTAGTAAAAGAAAGCCTTCTGATTTACAAATAAATATGAGGTTTCAGAATTAAAATTACCTTTTGGTAAACCAACAAGGAATAAGCAACACCCAAGCAGTAGCGACAAATTTTCAGCAACAATTAAGTAGCCTCAAAGAAGCAGCGAAAAGTTTCCAACAATGATGCAACAACACTTGATTTCAAGCAATCATGAAATAACTTCCAAGCAACAACACTTGATTTTTCAGCAACGATGAATTAATCATTTTGTTGATACAAGAAAAAAATGTTGATATTCACTTTTAATGACTAAATTGGAGAAAACACCAAAATCATTGTTACAATCAGAATATAGAGCATATGAGAGAGTGAATCATAATGTTACAAACAGAAAAAAAATCGAGCTTATTGAAAAATTGTTGTTCTACAAGCTAAAGAGAAACAAAATATAACTGAAATAGAGAGAACACTTACCTATATTTCTGAAATTTCGTTCTTACACATCACCAAACTCAACTTCTCCCAAAATCTACTAACTTTCACTTCACATAGAGTTTTCTCACTGAGTGGGTGGATAAGGGTGGGTGGGTCGGCGAGTGAGTAAGGAGCGTTGAGAGGTTCCTCCGTGTGAGAGACGTTTCTCACTCTCAGATTTTTGCTTTTCACGGCGAGTGGGTGGGGACAGATGAGAGGTCTTGTCTATGAAAAATTGGTGAAAGAGTTAAGTTGGGAGGGTAATATTGGAACCCTAGAATTTTTGGCTAAAAATTACCAACGATTTTAGCGATAGATTTGCGTTCTGTCGCTATGTATTTTTACATATTTTAATAGAAATTAGCCAACGATGAAACTTTTTGTAGCGAAAAATAAAATAACACTAGTGACAGAAATTTCTGTCATTATTTTTGTCGCTAACAAATTATATAATTTTTTATTTATACGTCTCTATTTTCGTAGGAAAATTAAGGCGTCAAATTTTAGCGCCCAATTTTACATACACATTTCAATTTTCGCCGCTAATCCGTCACTGTTTAAGATTTCAATATTTCCTTTGATATTTTAGCAACAAAATTAGTTTTTTGTAGCTAATCCATTGTTATTTGTGACAAAATATTATTTGTCGCTGAAATTCATCGTTAAATATTATTTTTTTGTAGAGATAATTGAGTTGTTTTAGTGATTAATTGTATAAAGAATTCGGAAGAACTGATTTGTGTTAATTATTGTATAAATTAGTTGTTATAAAGTGAATTTGATTGTAAAATTTTATTAATTAGTGTATGTATAAATGGATTAATAACAATTGATTTATATTGATATTGGATGGGAAAAGGGTCAAAATTACCCTCCAACTTTAGTTTATTAGTTGATTATACTCCTGCCGCTAAAACAAAGTTATTTATACCCTCACCGTTACTAATTTCACCATCTATACCCCTCAATTTACGAAAACCCCTAAAGCGACTCTAATTAACCTGAATTTAAAAAAAGACCCATTTTCCATTTAACTCAATGCCTCGACTTTCTTTACCTTTTAATCGATATTACCCATTTTCCTTTTACTCACCAACTGTAGGTCTTATTCATCCATATAATTCCTCCATTAATGGAAAAAAAGCTCCATTCCCTTCTGTTTTGTTCTAATTTTCAAAGTTGCAAACTTTTTCTTCCTTGTACCTAAAAGAAAACTCACTTTTTTATTTATACATAATAATCAACTGCGTTAATCTCTCTATGTCGCTCTGTTAATCTCACGTCCATTTTCGTATTAAAATATTCATTTGTTTATGACTACATTTTGTACTGACCTTTCTTTTTTTCCCTGTTCCAATGGAAAAGTTGAGGTCTTTCAAATCTCGGTTTCCATTTCATCATGTTCATCGTGCTAACCCTCCTTCACACCCAATATAAGAACGTCAAAATTAATTGAAATAAACCCCAATACCAGTGTTTCTAATATGGGTTCTCAAGCTATGAATGCAACTGATTGTACAGAAGTTGTCATCAAAACGAATATCATAGAAAGCCCCAAAAATCTATAAAGAAATTGAGCTCTCTTCTTCGAAAACCTAGTTGAGTAGCACTACTAATGCAGATGAGAGTATACATAATAAGGCGTATATAGATTCCAGTTGTCATATCTCACGATTCAGCAATGAAACGCATGAGGAAAACAACAAAGATTTCAATTTCGTAACGAAATCACCATTTTCACAGTCGTCTCCATTATCTTGGGTGGAAGAAAGCCCCAACCATGGCGTCCTTACGCTGAGAGAAGTTTGAGTTTATTTTGATGAGAACCTCGTCGGTAACTGATGGTGAAGGGGAATGGATAATACAAGTTAAAAGATAGAGGGTTCGGGGCATCGGATAAAATAGGAAATGTTTCTTCTAATTCGGGTCAATTTGAGTTGATTTGGGGCTTTCCATCAGTTGAGGGGTATAAATGGTGAAATAGTAACGACCATGGTATAAATAACTTTATTTTTCGGCAGAGGTATAATCAACTAATAAACTAAAGTTGGAGGGAAATTTTGACCCTTTTCCCAAGAATGTCTTCCATAGCTATCTTGGTAATGCATTATGGAAAATGGGATGATTGATACGTTCAAATTTACTTCTTGAAACAAAGTAAAAGCGGTTTTATCAAGTAAAAAACCCCACTAGTGAAGTTGGGATCGTTCCCACGAGGAAAATGGTTCAAACTTAACTTTATTCTATTATTACTTTTAATTAGTCAATTATTTCTCGAAAACAAATAACAAAAAGGGGGATTTTGTTTTATGAAATCAATTAGCTAAATTAAAGTAAACAACTAACAGGTTCAAGTATTGGAGTTTAATCAAGTAATGAGAGTAACTAGGGCATAAGTGTTCCCCACAGGCTCCTAACTCGATAATTCTAGCTATAACAATCCTTTCCTAGTATCTTGCATGTAAAGTGATAAGTTAGGTATCTCTAAATCCTTGGTCCGGCATCTAGAGAATTTCACTCCGCACCTTGGTCTGGCTACCTGTGTTGCTTTACTATACCTTATCGTTACCTTATATTAAGCATCATATTCGATTTTTGACTAAGTTGTTACTTCGTACCAACCGACACTAGCCGATTAGATAGTATACACTAAATCTATTTTGATAAGCCTTTTCCTATTATCTACCTCATTGGTCTAACAAGTAGAAATAAGGCGAGTTCTAACGTTGGCCTCAGTTAAAAAGACTTCTAAGCAAAGGAATTATCAATACATGCAAGGCACTATTCTAGAATTGTTATTTTAGCTAGGTTTTACCTTGTTATTTACCTATGGTTTCCACAAGCCTAGTTATGGAGTTTAGTTACCCATGCTAATAATCACACAATTCATAATAATAATAATGTAAGAATTCATGAACTTACTTTGATGAGAATGAAAAAATCTAGAAATTTACTTGAATAAATCAGAAAACACCAATAATCGATTCTGGAAAAGTAATATCAAATCCCAAAATCGAAAGTTCAATACTAGGACAATAAAATTGAAAATTATTTAAGAGTCTAACACCAAAAATGAGTTTTTTTGAACTATTTATAATAAACAAAACCTAATAAAAAAGGAAATCTATTTAAGGAAAAATTATCCCAAAACGCGTCAAAGTCGACGACCCTTGTGACGGACCGCCGTGGACACAATGGACCGTTGTGGCTTTCGTCGTTCCATACTTAGCATAAATCTCTACTGCTTTCTTCATCAACTATTGTTACCCTGGTATGATAGACCGTTGCGAGCATGACGATCCGTTGAGGGGTTCCATTCCACGATACTTAGAATCTTCTGAAGTTGGGTATTGGGACTACTCTCTGTTAGCATTGAAGAATGTGCAGGACGGACCATCGTGTCTATGATGGTCCGTTGTGAGCTTCCATAGTCCCACACGTTGTCAGAATTCCCCAACTTTCTTTATAAGCCATTATCTTATCACGATGGTTGACCCCTACGGACCGTCACGGTCACGACGGACCGTCGTGGGGTCTGTAGGTGGTCACTTCTGCAATTTCAGCTCAAAATCTCCGCGTTCTCCTTTGGACAGATTTCCTGGAAATAAATAGAAAACTACATCAAAAATCAATACAAAAAGGCTTTTAGACACACACTAAACTTAAGGAAAAGGCATTGAAAGTACCGTGAAACCACGATACCTCAACACCCTCAACTTTAATTCATTTTTTATTCTCAAGCGACACACTATGACTCACTACAAAATCTTTGTACAAGAGTATCCGTATTTTAGCTTTGACAATCTTTCAACTTTTATTTTGTTCTTTCTCTCTCTTTGTTCTTTCAACCCAACTTTCTGGAGCATTCCTCATAATAGCCACCCTCAACTCATGGCTTTGCCATGAGTCAAAGTACACAATACCCAAAGTTGGGTCAGGGCCACGACAAGGTTATTTTCTGTATTAGCCACCCTCAACTTATGCTTTTGGCATAATCTGAGATGCACATGTCCAAGAAGGGACCAGGGCCAACACATTGTTCCCAGAAAAGATCAGTTGGGGTGAAAAAGAAAGGTCTATTTTAAGCTCCAATCATTTGGATCAAGAAGGGATTAATTTAATTCGGTTATCTGTTATTTAGGCTAAAGATTGACTATATTGAATAAGAGCCTATGATCCTTTTCTAATTGTCTATTACAACTTACTTTTAGGAGGAATAACCAGGCAAGTTCTAGATCAGTACCAATGGTGGAATATTCAAATTTTCCTAACTCTTATTTGACATCTCATTACTCTACCAAATTATCATACACCTAGTTCGAATCTTAGATTTAGGGTCATGCCGTGATGTATCTCTATGTCTTGCTTAGAGCAACACATTTATCAGCTACTACGCCTAGTCATGCATCATTTTCATTACATCGAGATATCATTTCTGTTATAGCCATCATGCTTCAGAGTTATACTATGTACACAAGATATAGACATGCCGATTCAACAATAAAAATAATCAGTCTCTTGGGGAAAAAGAACATAGGCAAGAAAATCCCAAAAGAGGATTGTGAGTTGGGATACTCAGACTTCATCTTAGAACTCACTTTTCATTTAACCAACCCCCAACAAAAAGATATGCCATTGTCCCCAATGCATAGAAGAATCTAAAATAATACAGTGGTAGGTGAAGCAAACCTGAGGCGCAACCAGCGATCAACAAGCTGGTTATTTCGGTTTTTTGAACCCACTCCCTTTGTAGTCTAGACACCCTCAGTAGTGTTCCCAGCATTAACAATACCCTCAGTAGTGCCTCTCTCAACAATCACAACACCATCAGTAGTGCTCCTCTCCGCCTCAACGAATCCGGAGATAACGCCCCAGCAGCCAACTTAATATCCCTCAATTGGCAGGCCTCCTCATCAACAATTGAGGCTCTCCTTGTAGCCTCCAACTCTTGGTGCTCCCCCTTCTGCGCCCTAGCCTCAACCTCATCTCGACCTCTACGCCTCTTGGCATGCTCTTGTGGTGGAGGTGGTGGCACTGCAGCAGTGGAGAATAAGGCCGCCAAACAGTATCCTCAGCGGGCTCTGCACAAGGGGTCTCAGACTTGGGCACCCTACCCTCTAGAATCGTGTCCAGGTCTGGTCTCACACTTTCTACAGCAGCCTGAAGGGTCAACACGTCCACTGAGGGGCTGGTCGGTCTAGCACACGCAACTCAAAAGCGTCCAGGCGCTGATGAACCTCCATGATCTTCCTCTCTGTGTGCTGGGCATCTTTCGCTTCATGCACTCCTCCGCCTAAACAATAGACCTCTGCATCCAAGGCTGGATACGATGCAAAAGATTGGCCATTTGGGCCTCAAGTTTCTAGACCCTAGAAAGTGGGACCAGATTGGTGGAGTCGAGCGAGAGGAGCTTGGAGTGGTGATACCACTCGGGATAGACTCAACCTGGGTGGTGTCTGTAGGCTCAGATTTAGCCTTGGTTGCCGCTTGGTCTTGATCTATAGTATCCGCCAGGTTCTCACCAAGCAGAGGTACCTCCGGGCGGGCCCTCTGTGTGGAGACAACTCATTGGCCTCATCCCTAATGAGGCCTATATCAACATTGCCTTGTGGGGTCTTGATCTGATCTATGTGCCAAACGGGCACACCTGTGGACCTGCACAAGCAAACATTATGTACTAAAATGGGTAAGTAGTAGTGACCTTGAAGGCCATCTCGTGCATGACCACCTGAAGAAGCCAAGCGAAGTCCACCTCAAACTTTTCTATCATCGCTGCCATCAGAACTGCGCGATCCCATGTAACAATATTGTCTGCAGCAGTGGGGAAAGGCAATGGCGGACTATCAACCACAAAAACTTAGCCATGAAGATCAGGTTAGACTTGTTGATGGCTCCCTTCGCCTCACGTACCCAGTTAGCAGCCTCTCTATCAATGGAAAAGTACTAGGCAATCCATCTCTTGGTGGTCTCTCTCAACTCTAGATCAAGCAGAAACTATCCATCTTTAACCAGTTTTCACCATTGGTCTAACTCGGCGGTGAGAGGAGTCCGGGTGGCATCAACATTCTTGCCGTATAGATACCGGTGAATGGCTTGCAAGGAGATGTCTACCCACTTGCTGCAAACTTGGATGTGATCTAGCAGAGCATGTTTCGCGGGGGCAGCCCGCCTATCAATCTGGGATCAGAGAGTTGCCACATAGGAGGCGTATACTCTTTGACCAACTCCTCACTGTATCAGCCCAAATCACGAGCCATCCATTCTAGTCGATGCCTGGTGAAGAGCGCATGAATTACCGGCATGGTGGGGAGAATCCCCTAACGAACCGCCTCTCCATTGTAAGGGTTCGGGTCATAACCCCCTTATCATTCTGTAGCTTTGCATTTCAGTTGACCTGAAGCTGCCCCTCAACACACCACCGGTTGGGTTGGTTGGCAACCGGGGCGGGGACTCCAGTCAATGGTGCTGGAGTGGAATCAACACTATCGACCTTATTAGACGAGGTGGACTGTGATGTAGTGGCTGGAGCAGAAGCCTCCTTAAACCCGGAGACTTCTTCAGAACCCGATACTTTCTCAGAACCAGAAGCATCCTTGGATTGTGTAGTAGACCCAGAAGGCGTGCCGATCAGTATGCGCTCCTCCTTAGACTAGGAGGAAGTGATTACACCCGGCAGCACATCGTGGGGGTGGCTCTGGTGGTGCGTGCAGCCCGTGCATGAGTGACAGTGCCTGGGGGCATGTATTTTGGTGTCACTCTCATCGTCAGAGCCAATGACCAATCGGGCAGATGGGGCGATGGACTTTGAACGCCCACGTGAGTATACTCGATCGTGATTTGGTGCCATGAGTGTCAGTACCTGAACATAACAAATATTGGTACCGTTATAATAAAAAAATACATGCATTGAAGAAAACCACAACGTAAAACCAAAATTGGATTGGCAGTACTGCAGTTGCAGTACTCCATGACAAAGTATTGACAGTTCGTTGGAAGCATGATGGACCGTCATGGGGGTCCGTCATGAAACACTTAGGAAAAAAAATTTGAGACTTTCAGGAAAAAAGTCTCTGACAACCGTGACGGTTGTGCAAGACAGACCGTCGTAGGCATGACGGTCCATCGCAGAGGTCCATCGAGGGACATTTAAGAAAAATATGGAGACTCTTAGAAAGAAAGTCTTTGACAACCGTGACGGTTGTGCAGTACGCACCGTCGAGGGTATGACGACCTGTCATAAGTGTCCATAGGGGGACACTTAAGAAATTATTTTGAGACCTTAATAAACAGGGTCTTTGACAACCTTGACGGTTGTGCAAGACGGAACGTCTAGGGTATGACGGTCCGTCATAAGTGTCCGTAAACTTGGGGGAAATGAAAACTTGGGCTTGGTGTGACGAACCCCACGATGGTCCGTCGTGGTCACGATGGTCCATCGTCGGGGTCTCGTTCTGTCTTACAATGACACAAAGTAGAATGCATAATTGTCCCCTAAATTTGCTAATATGAACTAAACTTATCGACCACAATTCCTAACCAATTTACCCATCTATCTAGCATTCCTATGGAAATAATTTCTCGAGTTTTAGCATGCAATTTCGGAGAACTATCAACCTAGATTAGAAATAAATATCAGAAACAGACACCCCCAATTTGATTTTGTTAACACAACAACCCTATTCTTTTTACAATAATAATGGTCTAAAGGCACTTAGGATTGTTGGAGTGAGGTCTTAGCATGCACTAGGGTCAAATTTCATGCACCTAAACATACAAAAACATGTATTTTAGCATGGAACAACAAGAATGAAATGTCGATAAGTGATAGAGCTAAAGCACATACCTGATAATGAAGTGAATGGAGGAGAAATGCAACACCACAAAGCGATGAGTAGCGCACTAAACCAAGACTCCGACCGACAAATAACGGGAAAGTACTTTAGGAGTTGGGAGAAGAAGGATTTTGGGGAATGTGGGTAAAGAAAGAAAACCAGAAGATAAAGAAAAGAAGAGTGTTTGGGGAGAAGAAGAGGGAGAAAATGAGGGAAAGAAACGGTTAGAATGAAGTGGTAGGAAGTCAAAACGTTTTAATCGGTCGGGTCAGATCGGGTTTATGGGTTTTGACGGATGAGTCCCTGTAGACGGTCCGTCGCAAGATCGACGGTCTGTCGTAGGGGTCTGTAATGCGTGCCCTAACTTAGAAAATTTTTAAAAACATACCTGGGCACGACGGATGCTTGCGATGGTCCGTCCAAGCGTGACGGTCCGTGGAAGGGTCCGTCAAAGGGTGTTGCAGACCAAATTTCTACAGATTTTATGGTGGTGTGATACCTGTAAATTTAACACCCATTAAGCTATTCTTTTTGTATTTTCTGGACATTTTTTTGACACGGACCCTAAGCACGTACCATTTAAGGAAATAAAAGCAAAGAAACATGCAACTATAACTAGAAAATCACGAAAGCCCTATAGTTGGCTAGAGGATATATATTGAGTTTCTTCCAAACCAACGCTTGATTTAACGTCGCAACACGACGAATGACACTTCATTACTCAGACTTTATCATAATGGTATGCCTTGATCACTTCATTCATCGTTTCAGCGTGCCCCAGATAGATTTTGATTCGCTATCCGTTCACCTTAAACCGCACACCCTCCTTGTTCTCCAACTCAACCGATCTGTGAGGGAATAGTTGGGTGATCAAGTAAGGACCAGTCCATTTGGACTTGAGTTTGCTCGGAAACAAACGCAACCTAGAATTGAATAAAAGCACAAAATCCCCAACCATGAAATTGCATTTTTCAATCTTTTGGTTATGGTACTTTGATATACCGTGGTTTCACGGTATTATTAATACTTTTTCCTTAAGTTTAGTGTGTCCAAAAACCTTTTTGTGCTAATTTTCATATAATTTTCTCTTTGTTTTGCAGGAAATCTGTACAAAGATGAATGCAGAGATTTTGAGCGAAGAAATGCAGAAGAGACCACCTACGGATCTTATGACGGTCTGTCGTGCTTGTGACGGTCTGTAGGTGGCAGCGTAGTGCAGCTGCTGAAGGAAGATGGGGAAGTCTGACCAAGTGTGGGGTTACGAAGCTTGTGACGGTCCGTCGTGTCTGTGACGGTCCGTCGTGTCTATGACGGTCCGTCCTGCAGGTTCATCATGAAGTTCAGAGAAGTAATCCCAGTACCCATATTCCAAGAGTTGAAGTGTTTTGCAACGAAGACCCTCGATGGACCGTTGTGCCTATGACGGTCTGTCATACCTGCCGTCGAGGGTAATGAAGAGAGCAGCAGAAGAAATTTCATAAGTATGGGATGACGGAGTCCATGACGGTCCATCGTGACCATGACGATCCTTCGCGAGGTCCGTCAACCCAGCCGCGTTTTGGCAGATTTCCAGCAAATAGAGTCCTTGTTTAATTAGGTTTTTATTTTCTATAAATAGTTTGAAAAACCTCGTTTTTGAGGTTAGACTCTTAGATTGTTAGACACCATATTAGTAAACATTGTATTGTTAGACTTTTGATTATCATTAGACTTTTTGTGAGATTATTGATTACTTTGAGATTCTTGCAAGTTATTTTTGGTGATTAATCAAGCAAACTTTCAGATTTTACTCTTTCTCATTGAAGTAAGTACATGAATTCTTATTTAATATATTTGAATATTGTGTATATGACTATGAGTAACTAAACTCCATAACTAGGGTTGTGGGAACCATAGGCAAATAATGAGATAAAACCTAACTAAAATAACAATTCTAGAATGGTGTCTTGCATGTATTAATAATTCTTTCGCTTAGAAGTCTTTTTAACGGATGACCAACGTTAGAACTCGCCTTAATGCTACTTGCCGGACCAAGGAGGTAGATAATAGAAAAAGAATTATCAACATAGATTTAGTGTATACTATTTAATAGGCTAGTATTGATTGGTACGAGGTAATAACTTAGTCAAATATCGAATACGATGCTTAATATGAGGTAAAGATAAGGGTTAGGATAGCAACACATGTAGACGGACCAAGGTGCAGAGTGAGAATTTCTAGATGCCGGACCAAGGATTTAGAAATACATAACTTATCACTTTGCATGAAAGATACTAGGAAAAAATTGTTATAGTTAGAATTATCAAGTTATGAACCTGTGGGGAACGATCCCAACCTCACTAGTTGGATTATTTACTTGACACGACCACTTTACTTCTTATTTGAGAAGTAAGTTTGAGCGTATCATACTTCTTCATCTTTTCTTTGTAGAGGGCTGAACTTTCGTGAGCTTTTAGTCTAAATTCATCAAGCTCATTAAACCCATTTAACCTCTATTCAATAGCTTTATTCCAATCCATTTTCAACTTTTTCATTGCCCCAAAGGCTTTATGCTCTAATTCAACTAGTAAGTGACAAGCTTTCCATATACAAGTTGGTATAGGGACAGACCTATGGGAGTCTTGTATGCTGTCTGGTAGGCCCAAAGAGCATCATCAAGCCTCCTTGACAATCCTTCTACTAGCATTCACCGTTTTTGACAAAATATTCTTAATCTCCCTATTTGACACCTCAACTTTCCCACTAGTTTAAGGATGGTAAGGAGTGGACACATTATGGCGAACCCCATATTTCTCCAATAACCCCTTAAACAATTTGCTGCAAAAGTGGGATCCTCTATAACTAATAATAGACCTTGGGGTGCCAAATCAGGAAAATATATTCTTTTTCAAGAATACTGTGACACTCTTCCGTTCATTATTTGAGAGTGCAATAGCTTCAACCCATTTAGACACATAATCGACCGCTACTAGAATGTACTTCATCCCATGAGAACTCACAAAAGGTCCCATAAAGTCAATACCCCACAAATCAAATAGCTCAATAACAAGAATGGGATTTAAAGGGAGCTCTTGCTTTCTTGATATGCCACCTTCTCTTTGGTATCTATTATATGCCTTAGCGAACTCATGAGCATCTTGTTGGATAGTTGGCCAATAGTAGCCATATTGCAAGATCTTGTGAGCGGTCTGGATACCACTATGATGTCCACATACGGGTGAAGAATGGCATGCCTCCAAAAACTCAACATCTCAACTTCTGGCACACAACGTCGAATAAGCCCATCGGCACAACTCCTATACAAGTATGGATCATCCCAAAAGAACTTTTTCACATCATACATGAACTTTTTCCTTTGATGAAAGGACAAGTCCGGTGGGTCGATATCGCTAGCCAGATTATTGGTAAAATCTGTGAACCATAGAATCAAGTCTTGAGAGGCGGCCAATACATGCTCATCGGGGAAAGTATCATCAATTTCAGTCCTATCCCCAAACTCTCTCATTTCTATATCTTCTAAATGGGACAAGTGATTAGCGACTTGATTTTCGGTCTCTTTTCTATCAATCACCTCAAAGTCAAATTCTTGCAATAGTAATACCCAACGAATCAACCTCGATTTCACATCCTTCTTTGCCATCAAATATCTCAAAGAAAAATGATCAGTGTGCACTATAACCCTAGCTCCAAGCAAATAGGAGAGAAATTTCTCAAAAGCAAAGAGTACTGCAAGGAGCTGTAAATGATCAGTATGCACTATAACCCTAGCTTCATTTAGGGCTTTACTAGCATTGTAAATGGGGTGAAGGATTTTGTTCCTTCCTTGCCCCAATACTACACCCAGAGCAACCCCACTAGCATCATACATTACCTCAAATGACTTGCTCGAATAATGATAGGTGCAGACACAAACTTTTCTTTCAACTCACCAAATGCCTTAAGACATGATTCATCAAAGTAAAATTTACACTCTTTCTCAAGCAACTTGCATAGAGGATGCACAATTTTTGAAAAATCTTTGATGAACCTCTGGTAAAAACCTGCATGCCCAAGAGATCTTCTCACACCTTTTACAAAAATAGGTAGGGAAAGTCACTCTATTACCTCAACTTTAGCTCGATCAACCTCTATACCCTTCTCTGAAATGCGATGACCCAATACAATACTCTCTTTCACTATGAAGTGACATTTTTCCCAATTTAGTACTAGATTGCAGTCTCCACGCCTCTTAAAAATCTCAAACAAATGACTTAAACATCACTCAAAGAAGACACCAACCACAGAAAAATCATCCATAAACACCTCAATAGTGTCCTCCATCATATCGGAGAATATCGACATCATATATCTCTGAAATATGGCGGGTCCATTGCACAACCCAAACGACATTCTCTTGAACGCAAAGGTCCCATATGGACAAGTAAAGGTGATTTTCTCTTGATCTTCCGGTGCAATAGAAATCTGATTATATCATGAATAACCATTAAGAAAACAGTACCACCCTTTCCGACAAGTCTATCCAACATCTGATCCATGAAGGGCATAGGAAAATGATCTTTTTCGATCCATGCATTTAATTTCTGGTAATCCATACACACCCTCCAACCAGTAACCGGTCTCATTGGAACAAGCTCATTTTTATCATTGGGGACCACAATCATTCCCCCTTTCTTAGGTATACACTGAACATGGGATACCCAACTATTAACAGCGATTGGATATATCACTTCGGCATCCAACCACTTAACAAATTTCCTTCTTCACTACCTCTTGCATAGGTGGATTTAGACGTCTCTAATGCTCAATACCTGACTTATGATCGGGCATGAGTTGGATTTTATGAGAACAAATACTAGGAGGGATTACAATAATATCTACAATAGTCCACTCAATATCTCTTTTGAGCCTTTTTAACACATTCACCAAACTCTCAACTTGATGCTCATTTAAATCTGATGCAAAAATAACCGGCAAAGTGTGATATTTTCCCAAGAATACATACCTCAGATGAGGTGGTAGAGGCTTAAGTTCTAATTTTGGAGCCTCATCAATAGACTGTTTCACGGGTGGAGACTCGTGATGTTGCACATCTAACTCAAATTTCTTTGGTTTAAAACAAACATTAACTTGATCAAGTGCCGCGACCAATGACCCATACTCGTCAATGTCATTACTATCAAAATTCATGATCACTGCCTCTAATGCTTTTACACCCAGACACTCTGCAATTTGTACCTCAGATGATTCTTCAACTCTGTAGGATATAACAGATATCGATTGAATCCCACTACTCTGCCTTATGGACCTACAAATGTTGAAGGTCACTTCTTCATTGTTCAACCAGAATTTTATCTGCCCCTTTTCCATATCAACCCAAGCTTTACCCATAGCAAGGAATGACCTCCCGAGAATAATAGGTACCTTAAAATCGACCTCACAATCAAGAATCACAAAATTGGCTGAAAATATGAACAATTCCACTTTTACTAGCACATCATGAAATATACCAATGGGCCTTTTTACCATTCGATCGGTCATCATTAGCCGCATTGAAGTGGGCTCTGGGTCACCCAAACCTAACTTCTTATAAATCGAGAGGGGCATGAGATTTATGCTTGCCCTAAGATCACATAATGCTTTCACTAAATGTAATAACCCGATTGTACAAGGACTAGTGAATGTACCCTGATCTTCTATCTTTTGCACTAGAGATCTTGTAGCAATAGCACTATAGTGCTGCATTCTATCATCATCCTAGAAAGTAACTTATCTTTTCTTCGTAACCAAATCTTTCATGAACTTGGCATAACTGAGAATTTGTTCAAGAGTTTCTACCAAAGGGACATTGATAGAAAGTTGTTTCAACATCGTTATAAAATGCTGGTATTTACCATCCTCGGTCGTTTTTACTAACCTTTGTGGGAAAGGAGGTGGTGTTCTAGGCATGGGGGTCACCTTTTGGGGAACCTCAACATCTTTTACCGTCTTATCTTCTAACTCACCACTAACTTCCACCACTGTATCATTATCTCTTATCACCTTTTCTACACCAGACGGCATAGGTGGGTCGATGGTTCTCTTACCACCCTGAGTGGTGATTGCCATACAATGCCCATCATTTGGGGTTGGTGGTTTAGACAAGTAGTTCACCGCATTAACCTTTTCCGCACCCCCAACCACATGTTTCACTATCAACCCAAGCTCAGTTCTCATTTGAGCAATCTTCTCACGAAGATCATCTGCCACTGAGTTGTGTTCAGATTGGACTGGAAAAATATTTCTCCCAGTATCTCACTTTCTAGTACTCCAAGCTTTATTATTTCAGTAGATTATCTCTAACTTTTCAGCAATCTCAGCATAAGGACACTCCCCATAAGAACCACACACTATCGTATCCAACACCGCTTTATTATTATCATCTTGTCCCCGATAGAAATACTCTTTCAGAGACTCATCATCTATGCGGTGATTTGGGACACTTCGCAAGAATGAAGTGAACTTATCCCTAGAACTGCTAAATGACTCTCCTGGTAGTACCACAAAGTTGTTCACTCTGTCTTTGTGGTTTAGTTTCTTAGACACCGGGTAGTAGTGTGATAAGAAAGCATCCCTGCGTTGATTCCAAGTAAAGATTGAGTTATAGGGGAGCTCAGTAAACCAGATAGCACCCTCTCCCCTCAGTGAGAGAGGAAAAACTCTTAGCTTGATTACATCGATATTCAAATCGGGCCTCCCTACACAACTTTTGCACACTGCCCTTACCTTAACGATGTGGGCATGTGAATCCTTAGACGGTAGCCCGGAAAACAAACCTCTGGCAGTAAGCATTTGCATCAGAATAGTAGTTATCACAAAAGTGTGGCCGTGTCGTAGAGGGGTCAAGACAAGTGGCCCATCAGAGTCTGCGATATTTTATAGCACCTATAGTACTCTTGAGGGCGTGGAGCGGGAGGTTGCCTTCCGTATTTCACCTTCCTCACGAATATCAGGTAATACAAGGTTATGAGCATCGACCAATGGTGGCATGTGCGGGTCGATCTCATCACCTTGGATGCCCAAATTCTTATTCGTTCTTCTTAAAGTGCGCTCCAGTTCGGGGTCAGGTTTAATTACGGGTATTCCTTTACTCCGTGTATTTGGCATATAAGGAAGTTATACCTACAGGAAACACAACAAAAAGAAAAAGTAAAATTAGGAAAATATTGACTTAATTTCGATAATAAGCTTAAAGTTAATCTAAAAGCCACTTTCTCCGGCAGTGGCACCAAAATTTGATACGCTCAAATTTACTTCTCGAGATGAAGTAAAAGCGATCACATCAAGTAAAGAACCAAACTAGTTAGTTTGGGATTGTTACCACGAGGAAAATGATTCAAACTTAACTTTATTCTATTATTATTATTATTATTTAGTCAAATATTTCCCGAAAACAAATAACAAAAAAGGGTTTTTGGATTAATGAAAGCAATTAGCTAAATTAAAGTAAACAAGTGACAGGCTCAAGTATTGGAGTTTAATCAAGTAATGAGAGTAACTAGGGCGTAAGTGTTCCCCACAGAATCCTAACTTGGTAATTCTAGCTATAACAATCCTTTCTTAGTATCTTGCATGTAAAGTGATAAGTTAGGTATCTCTAAATCCTTGGTCCGGCATCTAGAGAATTTCACTCCGCACCTTGGTTCGGCTATGTGTGTTGCTTTACTAAACCTTATCTTTACCTCATATTAAGCATCATATTTGATATTTGACTAAGTTTTTACTTCGTACCAACCGACACTAGCCTATTAGGTAGTATATAGTAAATCTATGTTGATAATTCTTTTCCTATTATCTACCTCCTTGGTACGACAGATAGCAATAAGGCGAGTTCTAACGTTGGACACTGTTAAAAAGAATTCTAAGCGAAAGAATTAGCAATACATGCAAGACACTATTCTAGAATTGTTATTTTAACTAGGTTTTACCTTGTTATTTACCCATGGTTCCCACAACCCTAGTTATGGAGTTTAGTTACCCATGTTAATAATCACACAATTCATAATAATAATGTATGAATTCATGAACTTACTTCGATGAGACTGAACAAAATCCAGAAATTTATTTGAATAAATCACAAAATACCAATAATCAATTCCGGAAAAGTAATATCAAATCCCAATATTGAAAGTTCAATATTAGGACAATAATATTGAAAATTATCTAAGAGTCTAACCCCCAAAACGAGGTTTTTTGAAAAAACTTTAATAAGCAAAACCTACTAAAAGAAGTAAATCTATATAAGGAAAAAACTGTCCAAAACGCGTTAGAGTCGATGACCCTTGTGACGGACTATCGTGGACACGACGGACCGTCATGGCTTTCGTTGCTCCATACATAGCATAAATATCTGCTGCTTTCTTCATCAACTCTCTGTTACCCTCGACGGATAGGTATGAAGGGTTCTGTTCCACGACACTTAAAATCTTCTAAAGTTGAATAGTAGGACTACTCTGTGTTAGCATTGAAGAATGTGAAGGACGGACCGTCGTGAGCTTCTGTAGTCCCACACTTGGTCATAATTCCCCAACTTCCTTCAACAGTCATTATCTTCTCACGACGGTTGACCCCTACGGATTGTCACAGTCCTGACGGAGCGTCGTGTGATCCGTAAGTGGTCACTTCCGCAATTTCAGCTTAAAATCTATGCGTTCTCCTTTGAAAAAATTTCTTTGAAATAAATAGAAAACTACATCAAAAACCAATACAAAAAGGATTTTAAACACACACTAAACTTAAGGAAAAGACATTGAAAGTACCGTGAAACCACGGTACATCAATGATGCAAACTATTATGTTGACTGTTATTTAGATTTTAGAGAAAATACCTATTTTATAGAGTTGTATAATACAATTGCAACTCAACTATATGTTGATGTGACGGTGAAGTTACTAAAAATTGAATATAAGGTTGATCAGAGCATAACTAGGATGGTGATACACAACAAGATGGGGGTGCGGGTATATGTAATGCTACAAAAATCTACAAATAAATTTAATAAATACACCCTTTATATGACTAGCTCTAATAGGTGTTATGACATTGTGAAAGTTCAACTAACGCAACATCTATTATATTTTGGAATCACTTTGTATAACTGGTTTTGAGAAATTTGAAACACAGAAACTGGAAGTTGCAGAGATAGTAAATCCCCTCAATACCTTTCAAATGGAGAATTGTATTATGGTGATTACTTATAGATCATATAAGCAAGTAAAGGTTGATCAAGTGTACAATAATAAAGCTACATTGAAGTGCGTGATGGAGCAATATGCAATTGTGGAACAATTTCAGTTTAAGACAAAAAGATCAAATTTAATCAGGTAACATCATTTGTATAAATCTGATCAACTGTTATTAGGTGTATAATTTTAACTTATCTGTATATCTTAATTATTTTACGTGTAATTATACACTAGTGTGTTTCTTTGGTAAATGCAACTGATTAATGAATGCCTCAGATATTAATAAATAAGGAATATTTAGAATACGAGTGTTCAACGCTGAACATACATCTTCACTGAAAGATTGGGTTATTCACAACGACAAGTAACAAGCAATTTATTTGGTGGAGTTGTTAAGCCTAAGTTGGTAGATCATAAAATGAAATACACACCTTCTGACATAAAAAATATATGAAGTTGGATCTTGGTGTTGATATATCTTACATGTTGGCTTGGAGAGATAAAAAAAAGGGCTTTGATTTCTTTGAGAGAATACCAGGAGGATCGTACAATAAATTACCTGCATATTTGTATACACTGGGTATTTCATATCCAAGATCTCGTATAAATTTGCAGAAAACATATGAAGATAGGCTTCTGTACCTTTTTGTTGCATTGGATCCTTTTATCAAAGGATTTGACATTGCCGACCTTTAGTTATAGTTGATGGGAGTCATCTCCGAGGACCTTATAATGGAAATTTTGTAGCAGCAATCACGGCCGACGGTACAGGTATGTAAACATATATTTTATATTGTATATACATATATGAATTTTGAATGACTGTTATACATAATTCTTTGTATATATACTTATGATCTACAATTCTGTAACTATATAAATATGTATGTGTAGGCCATATCTTTCCACTACATACATTATATTTGATTCAGAGAATGATGCCTCTTGGGCATGGTTCTTTGAAAAACTAAGATAATCGTACGGGGAAAAGAACAATATGTGTATTGTGTGTGATAGAATTTGAAATCATCATAAAGGTTGTTACGTATGTGTATAATGATGTGCAACACTATGCTTGTATGTGGAACCTTTGGAAGAATGTACAAACAAAGAACAGAAAATCCAATGAAAATTTAAGTTCAGTATTCTATACAATGACTAAGACATGTAATCAGTCACATTTTTATAGGCTAATGAAAATAATAGAGAAAATAGATATACGAGTAAAGGATACTTGAAGTTAGATGATATGATAAGTGGTCTAGGATACATGCACCCGTTCATCGTGGTTTATCAATGACATCGAATATCACAGAAAGTATAAATGTGACACTAGTTTCAGTAAAAGAATTGCCAATTTATGATTTTCTAGAGGAAATTAGTTTAATGTTAGACAGATGGAATTATGTTAACCAATAAGAGGCATCATTCGCGTTTACTCCCTTGATTAAAATTTTTTAGGAGATACTCAAAATCAATGAAGCAATGAGTACACGAATGATGGTGATGTTTCTTTACATTTGTATAAATTGTACATAATAATCTATTTTGATTTTTTTTATATATTTCAAACTTTTCCATCAACAAAATATGCTCACAATGTCAATAATAAAGGTAGAAATTATATAGTTTGTCTTCAGAAGAAAAAGTATACTTATGGAAGCTTTCAGTATGAAGAAATACCATGTGAACATGCTTAGGATTTTCCAATATATTCATTGTCAGATAAAACAGAGTGGGTGGTCCCTGTATACATAATGACTCATTTAGTTCTGCCTCAAGAATTCAAAAGGCCTCGTGGAAGACCAAGAAAAAAGTCTCGCGACAAATTAGCAAGCGAATGTTTGAATCTAAGGGGACAAATACATGCAATACGTGTGGAATTGAAGGTCACAACAGGCGTTCTTGTAGAAATCAGCCTCGGAAAACTTAGAAAAGATTCAATTTGAAATGTATATGATGATTTATACATTTAATATTGTCTAACTTTTGTCATTTGAATATTATTTTTGTTGTATTGACACATGATCACAGATGATATTTCAATTTACGTTTGAAATGATATTTCAATATATTTTAATGGTATTATAATGTTTAACATTTACCTCCAATGTATCACAATTTACATATGAATTCAACAGGTACCCACTATGTATAACTATTTTTGATAGGTATTATTAGTGAATTTTGTGAAATTTGAACTAAGTATAAATAGTTTTCTTTTTAAATGTAGACTTTATTGCTACAGTTGTTCAATTGAGCTATTTCATTGGTTAATTGTATAAAATAGTAGGAAGAATTAAACTGCGTTAATTATTGTATAAATTAGTTGGGGGAAAATACCCAAGTACCCCCTCAACCTATGCCCGAAATCCCAGAGACATACTTATACTATATTAAGGTCCTATTACCCCTGAACTTATTTTATATGTAATTTTCTACCCCTTTTTAGCCTACGTGGCACTAGTTAAAAAAAGACATCCATTGTTCGGCCCACAAGATAGTGCCACGTAATCTAAAAAGGGGTAAAAAATTATTAATAAAATAAGTTCAGGGGGCAATAGGACCTTAGTATAGTAGAAGTGTGTCTCTGAGATTTCGGGCATAGGTTGAGGGGGTGCTTGGGCATTATCCCATTTAGTTGGTATAAAGTGATTTTAATTTGTAAAATTGTATAAAGTAGTTTAAGTTGAATTGCTACTTGAATATGTATAATTCATTGATAACTATAGTTTATGTGGAGTTAGTGTCTATATGAATTAATGTTCATATATATGTAAACTTGATATCTGCATTTGTACTTTGGTATACAACCTGCAGATAGTATTTGGTATTTTTGAAATTACATTGTATACATATTTTTGACGAATTCAAAAATCAATAGGTGACATTTGCAGAATTAGTGAGTCCAGTAAATACTTCAATTGGATTGTATAATTGCATATGTTATACAAACTAACAAACAAACTAAAAGACAACTGATACAATTTTTTTTTCTATAGTAATAATTACATTTGTATAGTGATTTCTCAGTTAAGTTTGAATAATTATTCAAAAATTATTGTATAACATTTCAAACTATTCATTTGTATAAATTAGTATATATCAGTTATATTCATGAAAAAAATGTATATATATATATATATATGAAACATCCACAAATAAAATCGCAAAACTGAGTTCATTAAATAAAATAATAGAGCCAACAAAATGTTGTTCCCATCAAACTGGAATATTCAAAAAGTATTACTGCTAATACAAAATTCCAAACAAACATAAAAGATACAATAAAACTAAGTTATTGTGATATATTCAATACTATGCACATCAATGTTTGATCTGATTGGTTTTTCTGGTGCCTCACTGTCACTAATCGTCTCAACCAATATTGGTATAACATTGCATGTGTAGGGTGTAAAGTGGATCTTCCTTGAGAAGAAATTTTACTCCTCAATAAATAATGTAAATGTATTATACAATTTCAAATGTATAATTATACAAGACAGATAGCAAAAACAGTATAAAAAATACAGAACTATACAAAGTGAATATCTATATACAAGCACGAACTTATACAAAGTGAATATATATATGCAAATACAGACTTATACAAAATGAATATATATATATACAAATATGGACGTATACAAAATGAATATCTTTATACCAATACAAAGTTATACAAAGTAAATAGTTATATACAAACACAAAGTTATACAAAGTGAATATCTATATACAAATACAAAGTTATACAAAATGAGTATCTATATATAAATACAAAGTTATACAAATATATATACAACTGTGAAACAAAAAGAATTATACAATTTGAAAATAAATATAGCACAAATATCAAAATAATGACGACAACAACTGAAATATAGAATTTCATTTTCGTACATAAAGATACAAATATATTCAAACAGTTAAAAATATGCATACAATTTTAGATCTTAACTTCAAACATATATACAGTTTACCTCAATTCTTTCAAAAGTAGTTATTCAATTGAATCACATTGGATATCTTCTTTATCACATGTAGATCCAATATCTTTTACTTTACGCTTCTTCTTTGAAATCAAAACTTTAACTGGTTTAACTTATTTATTGCTTGTAGATGCAATCTCTTTTATTTTATGCTTCTTCTTTGAAGTCAAAACATCAATTTATTTGTCTTCTTTATGTTTATCCACTTTTTTTGGTCTTCCCTTTTCATCTTACTACATACATGACTTCTTGCATCTTCAATGGGGTATTACCAGACTTCGACATGCCCTTTTGTAGATTAATTCGAGATTTAGCGATGGTTCCTGAAATTTTTTTGAAATTCTGAGCTAAACCCAAAGAATAAGAAGGAACATTATACAAAATTTTTTGATTCGGTTGTATACCTCTAGCAATTCTCTGAGAAGTTGTTTCTTCTTCATCCATGATTTTGAATGTACAAAACCAAAACACTAAAAAGAAACAAAGAAGTTCGTAGTAATATACAATACAAAATAATGAAATAAGTATGAAATCGAGAAAATAATTACCTGAAAAATCTAAGAGAACAAAAGGCAAAGGTAGAAATTTTGAATTTATGGTGAAAAGGTCAAAAGAAAAATTTGGAGAGACTCTCACAAGTAGTGTGTAAATGGGGGTTAAAGGGGGGAGGGGGGGGAGACACGCATATACAAAACTGATAACTTGACAACTGTAATAATGACAGAAAGTAAATGACGAATGATAAATAAAGCAAAGAATTGTTATTTTAAGTTATTTATTGATATAAGTTTTTTTCCCATGATTTTCCAATAAAATAACTTTAACGTAGAAACAATGAATATAAAAGAATATGTATATGTGTGTGTATGTGTGTGTGTGTGTATATATATATATATATATATATATATAAACATGACAACTTAAATACCTTAATTACTACTCACTCTGTCTGGTTTGTCATGGTTTCTATTTTTAGTGTCAAACTATAAAAACTTTGACTAATATTGTAAGATGTATTTTTTAATCATATTAATATGCAAAGAATGGTAATTTATAGTACTTTCATATAGTTTTAGAATATTTAATTTTTTTATTTAAAACATCGAATTAATGTGATTCAGTTTACCTTTGAAAATTAATCAAATTGGCTTTTGATAAACGCAACATGACAAACATTTCCGGACGGAGCGAGTACTATATAAAAATATTTTTTTTCCGCCTAGATAGATATTTTTTTTCAAAATTAGGATTTAGTATTAAAAAACAAAAGATAACGTAGAATAGTCAACCACGATTTTCTCATATTTTTCTGTAATTATTTTACCTTCCATGATTTACTTAGATTTGTTATATATTCCTCCCATAAACAAAGATTTTTTATAATAAAAATTAAACTCTCTTTCTACTCATTATAATCGACTGTTGAAACATGTATACCAATAATTTTTCAATTCTAAACCAAGATTGAATTGTTATTTTAACGTGATTATTTCAATTATTTTATTTAATATAACAAATTCGCATAATTCATTTGGGTTTTTGTTCGTTGGTTTAATTTTTTGATTTTGTGGTTTAGCATAAAATTCATATTGCATGATTCTTTAAACGATAGTCTTTTTTAATTTATGTATAAATTTTTATTAACTTTTTTGATAGATTATTAGAATTAATTGATTGTATTTTGTATTACGTTTTTATAATCATAAGAAGTTGTAATTTATTTTTGATGTGGGTGATTATTAGGTCGTATATAAAGATCAACTTTGTTTTTTTATTGGTAAATGATTTGATGAAAATGATGGTATATTTAAAGGGATAATTGTATATAATAATAGCAAACTTATAATCTAAAATAAATGGAGTAGCTACTGTTTGATTTAATTGTGCCCCATAGCAAACGTTTGTCTATATAACTAACCTGCAAGTAATAGGACGACAACCTTCACTAAGTTGAACAAAAGAGCGACACTTAGGACACATCTGTCATTTTTCACCCTCAACAAGCTTAACAAAAGAGATGTCGTCTTCATTTATCAGTGCCCCACTCTCCTCGCATTGAAATCCAGCATGCCATGGAATCTTGCACTGGAAGCAAAATTATCTCTTGCAATTTGGGCACTTTGATCTCGTCGTAATTCCACCGCATTCATAAAAAATTAAAGCATAGTAGTTCAGATTAGAGCAGTAACACTGAGTCTACCCTAAAATAGAGTACTTACACAACTTTTCAGACCATTTATCAAACAGATCGAAATCCACAATGTTTCGGCAACCGATTGATCCAAAAATTGGTTACAATTCGGAAATGGACAAAGAATTTTGATGACACTGTCAACAAGCTTGACGGAAATGTATGTTGTTATACAGTCGATGCAGAACAGATGAACACAGAGATTTTGGTTCTTAAATTTTGTACTGGGTAACAACATAGTCTCCATACAAATTTTGAAGCATAATGGTTGAGATTCACTTAATTATACAATTTACAAACATTTTACTTTGATTCAATTGTATCCAAATGTAAATTTTATACAAATATTGCAGCGAAAAAGGCCAGCGAATTATACAATTGCAGTGAAATACAATTTTCTCTCATTTATACACCAGAAGTGTAAGAATTGTGTTTCTGTTTTTGTATAAAGCGAGAGAAAATACATATTCTTTATTTACACTATAATTATACAAGATACAAACATTTTACTTTGATTCAATTGTATAAAAAATAAATTTTATACAAATATTGCAGTGAAATAGGCCAGCTAATTATACAATTGCGAATTATACAATTGAAGTGAAATAGACCAGCGAATTATACAAATGCAATGAATTATACAATTGAAGTGAAATAGACCAGCGAATTATACAATTGCAATGAATTATACAATTTATGCCAGCGAATCATACAATTGTATATGTATAGTGATGACAGCTAATTATACAATTTAGGCCAGTCATACAATTGTATATGTATAGCGAATTATACAGTTATATGTGTGCTATGGAGTGCAGTTATGCAAACTTTGCTATAACATACAAATATGAATTTTTTATTAGCTATATGTGAAAGTTGCCCTTATTTTAATTTCTTTATTAAACATAGTCTGATTTGATTGTTTGTAGATAACAATAACAAAATTGAAGAATATTATCGGTTATGATTCTTATTGATTGGTGATGATATATTTTAATTTGTGTATAAACAATAAATTTCATTAATTTTTTATGGTAGATGTTTGAGTATAATTGATAGATTACATGGTTATAAAGAATTTGGTGTAATTGATATTGTGTATTATGTTTACATATCACTGCTATATTTTTTGGTAAATGATATAGTGAAAGTGATGGTGTAGAAAACTAATTTAGGTTGTCAATAGTTTTTTATTTAGAGTGGGAACACAATATAATTATGTTGAAAATCAACATACATACATACATACACACACATATATATATATATATTATATGAGGATCTTCATTCCGCCTATGTGGCATGCCTCAATGATCAGAAAGTATTTTTCTATTTAAAAAAAATTAAGGCTTTTTAAATTATTTCTTACACAATAATATAATGTGTATATATTTACTATTAATTAGTATTTAATGAGAATTACACCTTCTTTAAATCAAGGAATTCCAAAAGGCTACCGTATTGCCTCAAACGTAAAAAATTATTTTAGTAGTATTTTTATCCTAATACCCGTTTTCTACATAATATTTTTAAGTCTACATTATTATAAATTTTTTAGTTTTTATTATTATTATAATTTATACTTCTACCTTTATTATTTTTTAGAAATAAAAAAAATTATATAAATAATAAAGCTAAATAAAAAATCAGGTTATGTCGCAAATCTCAATATTAATGGCCACCATTTATATTTATCATTTTTAAAATTTTTTTAAAATTTATTCTTTATTGATATGCTAGGTAAAAAATGACTTTAAAATTATATTTTTTAATTACACTGTCCTCATTAACTCTTCTTTATTTCCTATAAAACAAAACAGTTTATGAAACTCAAAAGACTATCAGTAATCCTCTGATAATTCCCCCTAAAGGACTACTCTACAAAATAAAATGATTTTTTATCTTTCTTGTATTTAATTCTCATGACTTCATCTATCACTATATAAGTATCTGAAATACATGTTACATATGACAAAAATTGCTATCATCTCAATGATTTAGGATATTATGATTAAATATTTTTTCTGAATGTTTTTTTTCAAATTTTCATTTTAAGTTTTTATATGTATTGTATGGTTCCAACATATGGAGTCGAACTTCTTATTTTTGCAGGTATATGTTCAAAGGAACATGTTAGAAGAGCGTAAAATAATCAAGATTTGAGACTAAAAAAATTCTTTTATCCTCTACATGATGAGTAACAAGTTTAATGTTGCTTCCCTATTTTTATATATATTAGTTGAAGTGTTTAAGATTTTTTTGTAAGTAGTTTGTTATTATATATGACAAAAATTGCTACCATCTCAATGATTTAGGATATTATGGTTAAATATTTTTGTTTGAATGGGTTTTTTTTTCAAATTTTCATTTTCTGTTTTTACATGTACTAATTGATTCCGACATATGGAGTCGAATTTCTTATTTTGCAGGTATATGTTTAAAGGAGCATGTTAGAGGAGCGCAAAATAATCAAGATTCGAGACTAAAGAAATGTTTTTATCCTCCATATGATGAGTAACAAGTTTAATGTTGCTTCCCTAATTTATATATATTAGTTGAAGTGCTTAAGATTTTTTGTAAGTGGTCTGTTATTTAAAGTTCATCACGAACATTAAATATAAAGCTTTTTTTTTCTATTAAATTATATGTACAAAAAAGTAAACTACACATGTGTTATTCGATTTTCTGTTTTTAGCTTTCTTCTTATAATGTTATCGTAGAAGAGATGATGTGGCATGCTTCTAAAGTCAAGAACGACATTTATTTTTTTCTCAATTTTTGACATTTTATTAATCTTTTACATTCATATAATTTATTTAAAAACCTATAAATTATATATGGCACGACCCAAAACGAGCCGCGAGTGGCACCCACACTTATCCTACTATGTGAGCGAACCAATCAATGTAAACCCAAACATTCCAATCATAATAAATAGAAAATAATGCGGAAGACTTAAAACTCATTAACGAAATCAATAATTAACTTCTAAAACTCGAAACTTATCATTATCCCCAAAACCTGGAAGTTATCATCACAAGAACATCTATCCTCAAATTACTAACGCTAAGAGTATCTAAGAAACTAAACATAAATAATAGCTAGTCTATGCAAGAACATCAAGGCATCAAGACATGAAGAAGAAGATCCAGTCCAAGCTAGAAGCTTTAGCTCACCCTGAAATCTGGTGCGATGAAGACTGGCTAGAGTTGCGGTTAGGTTGAAGACGACGGTACGTTTGCTGCACTCCACAATGAACAAAAAGAAAACATACAAGTAGGGGTCAGTACAAAACACGAGTACTGAGTAGATATCATCGGCCAACTCAAAATAGAAAACTGTATATATCAGATAATATCATAAAATCAACTACAATACTCAACATGCGGCATTTACAATTACCATAACCCTTGGTCACAACACCAAGCACATCAATGAGGACTCACGCCTCCCCATCATACTCATTTGGGAAAATAGGTTCATTAAACCTGAGTATATTACCATAATTAAAGATTCACTCTCTTTATTCCTCTTTTGTCGGAACGTGACACTCCGATTCCCTAATACTACGTGTCGGTTCGTGACACCCGATCCCCCTAATACTACGTGTCGGTTTGTGACACCCGATCCCCCAAAATAGAAAACTGTATATATCAGATAATATCATAAAATCAACTACAATACTCAACATGCGGCATTTACAATTACCATAACACTTGGTCACAACACCAAGCACATCAATGAGGACTCACGCCTCCCCATCATACTCATTTGGGAAAATAGGTTCATTAAACCTGAGTATATTACCATAATTCAAGATTCACTCTCTTTATTCCTCTTGTGTCGGAACGTGACACTCCGATCCCCTAATACTATGTGTCGGTTCGTGACACCCGATCCCCCTAATACTACGTGTCGGTTTGTGACACCCGATCCCCCTAATACTACGTGTCGGTTCGTGACACCCGATCCCCCTAATACTACGTGTCGGTTCGTGACACCCGATCCCCCTAATACTACGTGTTGGTTCGTGACACCCGATCCCCCTATTACTATGTGTCGATTCGTGACACCCGATCCCTAACCTCAATCTTTTAGTTCATCAAGCCTTCTCTTATACCAAGGCATCATCATTAACAAGAGGTTTTTAAGATTTAGGATTCAATAGCTTCATCATGCTTATTTCATCACAATTATATCATCACATCATGCAAACACACAATTAAGCATATAGAAGGGTTTTACAATACTACCCAATACATATCATCCGCTATTAAGAGTTTACTATGTAATAGCACAAAAACCATAACCTACCTCCACCGAAGAATTGTGATCAAGCAAGCTAATCCTCAAAATCTTTGCTTTCTTCTTCGTTCCTCTCTCTCTCGATTGTTTCTCCCTCTTCTCTCTCTTCTTTCTATCTTTCTTATTCAAACCCTTTTTCTTTTACCCTAATTAGCATATAATTAAGTATAAAAGATGACAAAAGTAACCCACTAATTAATTTAAGGTTATCTTCTTTAACCCTCAAGAAATTGCATTATTAAAATTCAACCACTAACTTTATAATTAAAAGCAGGAATAGTCCAAAACGCCCCTTAAAATATTAAACAGAAATCCGACCCAGTCAGGGTTACGTAGACTTTGACGGTCCGTCGTGCCTGCGACGGTCCGTCCTGCTGCTTCCGTCACAAAGTTAAGAGACTCGATTTATTAAAGAGTATGTGACGGTCCGTCCTGCTACTTCGTCATGAAGTTCAGAAAGTCGATTTCAGTATCCAAATTTCAGAATTCTAAGTGTTTTTGAACGAGACCCCCCTCGACGGTCCGTCGTGGGATCCGTCGTCTCAGCCAGTTTTTCTAGAAATAAAATCTGCTGCTCAAAACGACTAAACAGGTCGTTACAATAAATACCAATTTACCCATCGTTCGTCCTCGAACGATCACAAGAAGAAACAAGGGAGAAAAGCAGTACCTGAATCTGTAAACAGATGTGGGTATCTTTCTTGCATATCAGCCTCCTTCTCCCAAGTGGACTCTTCAACCGGCCGATTCTTCCATTGAACCTTAATGGATGCAATCTCCCTCGACCTCAACATGCGGACTTCTCTATCTAAAATAGCAATAGGCTCCTCCTCATAAGACAAATTCTCATCAAGCAGAACTGAATCCCAACGAATGATGTAGTTTCCATCCCCATGGTACCTTTTCAACATAGACACATGAAATACCGGATGCACTCCTGACAGTCCTGGGGGTAAGGCCAATTCATAAGCTACCTCCCCCACACGCTTCAGAACTTCAAATGGACCAATATACCTTGGGCTTAGCTTACCTCGCTTACCAAACCGCATCACCCCTTTCATGGGCGAAACCTTCAGCAAGACTTGCTCACCCTCCATAAACTCCAAGTCCCTAAACTTTCGATCTGCATATTCTTTTTGTCTACTTTGAGCCGCTAAAATCTTTTCTTGAATGCATTTCACTTTATCTAATGATTCTCTCAGAAGATCAGTACCCCACGGTCTAACTTCAAATGCATCAAACCACCCAATGGGAGACCTATATCTTCTCCCATACAGTGCCTCAAATGGGGCCATATCAATACTTGAGTGATAGCTATTGTTGTATGAGAACTCTGCTAAGGGTAAGAAGTTATCCCAATGACCACCAAACTCTATCACACATGCACGAAGCATATCCTCCAAAACCTGAATGGTTCGCTCAGACCGACCATCGGTCTGAGGGTGGAATGCAGTACTAAGGTCCAACCTAGTACCTAATTCAACATGCAATGTTCTCCAAAACTTAGAAGTAAACTGCGTACCTCTATCTGATATGATGGAAAGTGGAACTCCATGCAATCGAACAATTTCTGAGATGTAGAGCCTGGCTAATTTTTCTGCACTGTAGGTCACCTTGACCGGGATGAAGTGAGCAGACTTAGTTAATCTGTCCATAATTACCCAAATAGAGTCAAATTTCCCCAATGTCTTTGGAAGACCAACCACGAAGTCCATTGCAATTCTCTCCCACTTCCATTCAGGAATGGGCATTCTCTGAAGTGTTCCTCCGGACCTCTGGTGTTCATACTTTACTTGCTGACAATTTGGACATTTGGCAACAAAATCAACAATGTCGCGCTTCATTCTACTCCACCAAAAGTGTTGCTTTAGGTCACGGTACATCTTGGTTGCACCAGGATGTATAGAATATCCGGAGCTATGAGCCTATGTAAGAATAGTGTGGATCAAATCATCAACACGGGGCACACATACCCTTCCCTTAATTCTCAAAACACCTTCCTCATCCATTATTGCTTCTTTAGCCTCTCCTCGCAACACTATATCCCAAATTCGGCTCAGTTTCTCATCATCAAACTGTTTCCCTTGATCTTGTCAAGAAAAGAAGATCTCGCCTCCACACTGGCCAAAAATCCTCCCTTCTCATTTACTTCTAACCTCATAAAGTCGTTAGCCAGAGTTTGAATCTCTCTAGCCAATGGGCGTCTAGAAACTTGTAAGTGGGCTAAACTATCCATGCTCTCTGCTTTTTTACTTAAGGCGTCTGCTACAACATTAGCTTTTCCCGGATGCTACAAGATAGTGATGTCATAATCCTTCAGTAGTTCCATCTACCTTCTCTGTCTTAAATTCAAATCTTTCTGAGTAAAGACATACTGTAGGCTACGATGATCCGTGTAGACTTCACACTTAACTCCATATAGATAGTGTCTCCATTGCTTTAATGCAAACACTACCGCAGCCAACTCCAAATCATGGGTCGGATAATTACGTTCGTGCACCTTTAATTGCCTCGAAGCATAAGCAATTACATTCTTCTCTTGCATTAGTACAGCACCCAAGCCCGAATAGGATGCA
Source organism: Solanum lycopersicum (assembly GCF_036512215.1). NCBI lineage: Eukaryota > Viridiplantae > Streptophyta > Magnoliopsida > Solanales > Solanaceae > Solanum > Solanum lycopersicum. The sequence continues at coordinate 33,103,516 of NC_090809.1, forward strand.
TCACAATAGACAATGAAATTCTTACCTTCCACTGGCAGGGTAAGGATTGGTGCGGCAGTCAACAAAGTCTTGAGCTTCTGAAAGCTTTCTTCACACTCGTCCGACCATACAAATGGAACATTCTGTTTAGTCAAGCTTCTCAATTGGGAAGCAATAGAAGAGAACCCCTTGACAAATCGGCAGTAGTAGCTAGCTAAACCAACAAAGCTCCTTACTTCTGACACATTAGTAGGTCTTACCCAATTCCTCACTTTTAAATCTTAGATGGATCCACCATCACTCCATCCTTAGAAACTACGTGCCCTAAGAAGGACACTGAATCTAGCCAAAACTCACACTTAGAGAATTTGGCATAAAGCTTTCTCTCCCTCAATATTTTCAACACAATTCTCAAGTGATCCTTGATATACCGTGGTTTTACGGTATAATTAATACTTTTTCCTTAAGTTTAGTGTGTCCGGAAGCCCTTTTTGTGCTAATTTTGATATAAGTTTCTCTTTGTTTTGCAGGAAATCTGTCCAAAGCTGAATGCGGAGATTTTGAGCGAAAAATGCAGAAGAGACCACCTACGGAGCTTATGACGGCCCGTCGTGCCTCTGACGGTCCGTAGGTGGCAGCATAGAGAAGCTGCTGAAGGAAGATGGGGAAGTCTGACCAAGTGTGGGATTACGAAGTTTATGACGTTCCATCATGGCTATGACGGTCCGTCCTGCAGGTTCGTCGTGAAGATCAGAGAAGTGATCCCAGTACCCAGATTCCAAGAGTTGAAGTATTTTGAAACTAGACCCTCGACGGACCGTTGTGCCTATGACGGTCCGTCACACTTGCCGTCGAGGGGAATGAAGAAAGCAGCAGAAGAATTGCACCAAGTATGGGACGACGGAGTCCACGACGGTCCGTCATGACCACGACGGTCCGTCATGACCACGACGGTCCGTCATGACCACGACGGTCCGTCATGACCACGACGGTCCGTCATGACCACGACGGTCCGTCGCGTGGTTTGTCGACCCAGCCGCGTTTTGGAAGATTTCCAATAATTAGAATCCTTGTTTAATTAGGTTTTTATTTTTTTATAAATAGTTCGAAAAACCTCATTTTGGGGTTAGACTCTGTGAGATTAAACATCATATTGTGAGACTTGTGTCTTGAGTGTTTGATTGTGAGAGATTCTTACAAGTGATTTTTTGGTGATTAATCAAGCAAATTTTTGGACTTTATTCTTTCTCATTGAAGTAAGTACATGAATTCTTGTTTAACATATTTGAATATTGTGTTTATGGCTATGAGGAACTAAACTCCATAACTAGGGTTGTGGGAACCATAGGCAAATAATGAGATAAACCCTAGCTAAAATAACAATTCTAGAATCGTGTCTTGCATGTATTAATAGTTCTTTCACTTAAAAGTCTTTTTAATGGATGATCAACGTTAGAACTCGCCTTAATGCTACTTGCCGGACCAAGGAGGTAGATAATAGGAAAAGAATTATTAACGTAGATTTAGTGTATACTATCTAATAGGCTAGTATTGATTGGTACGAGGTAATAACTTAGTTAAATATCGAATACGATGCTTAATATGAGGTAAGGATAAGGGTTAGGAAAGCAACACACGTAGCCGGACCAAGGTGCGGAGTGAGATTTTTTAGATGCCGGACCAAGGATTTAGAAATACATAACTTATCACTTTGCATGCAAGATACTAGGAAAGAATTGTTATAGTTAGAATTATCAAGTTATGAACCTGTGGGGAACACATAAACCCTAGTTACTTTGATTACTTGATTAAAACCCAACATTAAAAGCTGTTAAGTGCCTCTTTCAAGTTCGTTAGTTGTTTTTTCTCGTTAGGAAATACAAACCCCCCTTTTATGCTTTTACTTTCTAAGGAAGTCATCAACCGAACAATAGTAATAACAAGTTGAAGTTAAGTCTAGACTATTTTCCTCGTGGGAACGATCCCAACCTCACTAGTTGGGTTATTCACTTGACGCGACCACTTTACTTCTCATTTGAGAAGTAAGTTTGAGCGTATCAAATTTTGGCGCCGTTGCCGGGGAAATTAGCTTTTAGATTAACTTGAACTTCTTACTATAGTTTAGTTGATATTTTCTTGATTTTACTTTGTTTTATTGTTTTTGATTTCATTTTAGAACTATCCTCCTTGTATGCCAAATACACAGAGAGGAAGAGAACCGTTGTTTCCCTACGATCACGAGCTAGAGCGTAGACTGCGAAACATGAATCGTAATTTGGGAATAAATGATGAGGATCCGAACCAGAACATCCCAGCTCCGGTTGATGTTCATGGTCTGATGTTACCCGATGCTCCGGGTGAACATCAACAGCGGGGACAGAATCCCGCTCCACGGCCCCAAGCATACTACAGAGGCTATGATAACATAGCAGATTCGGATGGGCCACTGGTTTTGCCTCCTCTACCCACAGGCCACACTTTTGTGGTAACTAGTAGTCTGATGCAAATGCTCACTGCCAGAGGTTTGTTTTCAGGGCTACTTTCTGAGGATCCACATGCCCATATAGCTAAGGTAAGGGCAGTGTGTAAAGTTGTGTGGGGAGGCCTGATTTGGATCTAGATGTAATAGGTCTCAGAGTGTTTCCTCTCTCACTGATAGGAGAGGCTGCTATGTGGTTTACTGATCTCCCATACAACTCCATCTTCACTTGGAACCAACTACGGGATGTCTTCTTAGCACGCTACTATCCGGTCTCCAAGAAATTAAACCACAAAGACAGGGTGAATAACTTTGTGGCACTACCAGGAGAGTCAGTTAGTAGTTCTTAGGATAGATTCACCTCATTCTTGAGAAGTGTCCCAAATCACCGTATTGATGATATTCATGAAGAAATGGCTCAGATGAGAACTGAGCTTGGGTTGGTACTAAAACATGTCACTAGGGGTGCAGAAAAGATTAATGCAGTTAACTACTTGGCTAAACCACCACCCCCTAAAGGTGAATGTTACTATGAGGAGGATTCCTATGGAGTCAATGAACATATGGGGGGGGGGGGGGTTCCGACCAAGCGCCCAAGGCTCAAATCAGGATAATTGGCGCCAAGGTCAAGGGAACCAAGGTCAGAACTATGGTAACTACAACCGTGAGGGTCATTATATCCGAGATGGTAACTACAACCACGACAACAACTTCAACAGGAGTAACTATGGTAATAGAAACGACAGTACTGGACCCTATGTTCCTCCTCAAAATCGTGAAGTCACTCCTAGGGATGGTGGAGATAGTATGGCACGAGTTGAGGATATTTTGCATAAAATGATGAGAAGGTTCGATGCTAGTGATGAGCACATTAAAGAATTAAGGGGTGATTTAGCTAGTATTGGGCAAAAAGTTGATACACACGCAATTTAGATTAAACAAATCGAATTGCAAGTGGCCCAATTATCTGCGACAGTGAACACACGGCAACCGGGCACTCTTCCTAGCAACCCTGTCCAAAACCCAAAGAATGATGCGCACTGTATGGCAATCAATACTCGGGGTGGTAGGCAAGCCATTGACCCACCTATGCCATTTGCCGAGAAAAATGTGAGAAAGGATAATGATAAGGCGGTAAAGGGTAGTGGTGAAGCAGAGGAAAGTAATGGAAAAGATGCAGAAGTACCCATCAAGGTAATTCCCATGCCTAGGCCACCACCACCTGTCCCTCAGAGATTAGTGAAAAAGACCGAGGATGGTAAATACCGGCGTTTCATAACTATGTTGAAGAAACTTTCTATCAATGTCCCTTTGGTAGAAGCTTTAGAACAAATGCCCGGTTACGTAAAATTTATGAAAGATCTGGTCACAAAGAAAAGATCGGTCACTTTCGAGGATGATGATAGACTGCAACATTGTAGTGCTATCGCTACTAGATCCCTCGTACAAAAGAAAGAAGATCCTGGTGCGTTCACTATCCCTTGTACAGTTGGGTCATTACATTTTACGAAAGCATTATGTGATCTGGGGGCAAGCATAAATCTCATGCCCCTCTCAATTTACAAGAAATTGGGATTGGGGGATCCAAAACCCACTACGATGCGGCTACTGATGGCTGATCGGACAGTGAAACGGCCTATAGGGATACTCCATGATGTGCTAGTAAAAGTGGAATCATTCATCTTTCCGACTGATTTTGTTATTCTTGATTGTGAGGTCGATTTTGAAGTGCCTATTATTCTTGGGAGGCCATTCCTTGCTACAGGTAGAGCCTTAGTTGATATGGAGAAGGGACAGATGACTTTCCAGCTGAATAATGAAGAAGCGACCTTCAACATTTGTAAGACCATGAGGCGGAGTGGTGAACTCCAATCGGTATCTGCCATAGACCACAAAGAAAAGATGAAGAAGGAGACTGAACAGAAAAATGCAAAACAAGAGTTTGTGGTGGGGGATTTGGTGCTTATAGACAGTTCTGGAGTGCCTCGTCTTCCGGGTAAGCTCAAGTCCAAATGGACAGGCCCTTATTTGATTACCCAAGTATTCCCTCATGGAGCAGTTGAGTTAAACTCCAAGGAGGGAGTGCGGTTTAAGAGGAATAGAGAGAGAATAAAACTCTATTTTGAGCATAAAACATCGGGGAATAAAGTGATCGAGGCATACCATCTTGATAAGTCTGAGTAATCAAGTGGCCCCAGTCGTGCCGCGACATTAAATCAGGCGCTTGTTGGGAGGCAACCCAATACTTATCGTCTTTTTAATAATGGTAGCATTTTTTTTCTTTCTTTCTATAAATGGGTTTTAAATTTGCAGGCACATCACCAGGAAATTCTACAGAAAACTACTCCGCAGTAGCCACTGACGGATACAACAACGGACCGTTGCAAATGCAACGGACCGTCGTATGCATCCGTCACACCAGGTATGTATTTCTATCATTTTTGAAATTAGGGCACACACGACGGAACCTACGACAGGGCGTCGCAAGTGCGACGGACCGTCGTCGGGGAACCGTCGCGCGATTAATGAAATCTACCCGACCTGACCCGGCTGGACCCTTTTCAAAATCTGACCGTTTATACTTACCCCCTCCATATTCCACCCCATTTCTTCCTTATTCCCCTCATCTCCCCTCTCATTTCAACTTCCACACTTCCCCTCACTGATCATTGCTACCCAAAAAAAAAACCACCTAAGCCTTATCATTATCATCTACTTGTCGGTGCTGGTACTGTCGGTGTCTACCTTACCAGAATCATTCTTCGTTTGTCTTCTTCTCCATTTCCAAGGTATGTGTCTCTACATTTTTACTTATTTATCTTGCATTTTGGTTTTGTAGTTAGTATTAGCTTAGTTCTTAGTCGTATACTGTTTCCTTTATATGCTTATGTCTAAACCTAGGTTCAAAATGTTCGTATGTGCCATGTTGATAACCCTAGGCATAGGTGCTTTTGCTTTGGTAGTTTCTTAGGTCGTTGGGATAGACACATATAGGTTCACAACACTACACAACCATGTGGGTTCATCAGGGATGCGTAGGGTACCCCCAGTTCTAACACTGCTACGCAGAACGAGACCCCGATGACGGCCCGTCGCACACACGACGGACCGTCGTAGGGTCCGTCGCACAAGCCCTAAAACCCTCCCCAACGAAGCCTGTAATGGATTGTTGTCTTCACGACGGTCCGTCCTGCACGACCATCATGGTTGTCAGAGACCCTGTTTATCAGGGTCTCTCAAAATTTTCTAAGTGTCCTACAACGGACTCTTACGACGGACCGACGTCCCTGCGACGGTCCGTCCTGCTTGACCGTCATGATGGTCAGAGACCCCTCTGATAAGGGTCTCAAAATTTTCTAGGTGTCCTACGACGGACCGTCGTCCCTGCGACGATCCGTCCTTCTTGACCGTCATGATGGTCAAAGACCCCTCTGATAAGGGTCTCTCCAACATTTTCCAAGTGTCCTACGACAGACTCTTACGACGGACCGTCATCCCAGCGGCGGTCCATCTTGCTTGACCGTCATGATGGTCAGAGACCCCTCTTTCACGTTTCTTTCTATATACATTGACCAAGTACAAAATGACAGACCTCATGACGGTCCGTCGTGTCCACGACAAGCCGTCATCCAGCCCGTCGTGTGATACAGTTTCACTATCACTAACACACTATTTTAAATGTTTTATGTTGTATGGGCTTGTTTGTCTTGTTTGACATTACTCGTACTAATAATGATCCTTTTCAGGTACTATCTATTATGGAACCCAAGCAAGACCGAGCCTACGCACGTGAGCGATCCAAGTCTGTTGCCCTGTCTGCACGCTTGATCATCGGGTCTGATGATGAGCGGGACCCTGAATATGTGCCCCCAGGCACTTCTGCACCTTCCCGTGCTGCATGCGCCCCCAGAGCCACACCCAAGACGGTGGCGTCCGGCGTAGTCACTGCCTCCCAGTCTGATGAGGAGCGCACACTGACCAGCACACCCTCTGGGTCAGCCACAAACGAGGAAGGAGCGTCTGGCTCCTTAGGAGTATCCTGGTCCGAGGAAGCTTTAGGATTTGCTGAGGTTCCCGCACCCGCCACTGCTGCAGCATCGGCCTCGTCTGATGAGGCTGACAATTCAGACTCCACATCCGGCGCACCAGCCCAGGTCCCCACCCCAGCCTCTGACCAGCCAAACTGGTGGTGCATTGAAGGCCAATTTCAAGTTTACTCCGACGCAAAATTCCTTACTGATAAAGGGGTAATGACTCGGACACTCACTTTGGAGCGGCGGGTACTTACAGGGAGTTTCCCATCGATGCGGGAGATCCACAACATATTCACCAGGCATCGGTTAGAGTGGACAGCCCATCCGTTGGGATGATACAGCGAGGAGGTGGTCCGAGAGTTCTACGCATCCTACGTAGCGACTCTCCGATCTCAGATTGATAGGCAGGCTGCTCCCGCTAAACAGGCCCCACTGGAGCAGGTTCGAGTCCGGGGCGTGCAGGTTGACATTTCCCTGCCAGCCATCCGCCGGTTCCTATACGGCGAGAGTGTAGATGCTATGCGGACCCCCCACACTGCCGCGTTTGACTACCGCTGGCAGATCGTGAAGGATGGCCAGTTCCTGCGCGAGCAGGCACTGAGAGAGACCACCAAGAGGTGGATGGCCCTGCATCTATCAGTCGACGGAGAGGGTGCAGATTGGGTCACTGAGCCGAAGGGGGCCATCAAGAAGGCCAACCTCACGTTCGTCGCGAAGTTCTTGTGGCTGCTCGTCCGCCACTGCCTTTCCCCCACAGCTGCTGATAACATCGTCACTTGGGATCGAGCAGTGCTGATAGCGGCAATAATAGCCGGATTCGAGGTCGACTTCGCATGGCTTCTCCAGGCAGTCATGCACGAGAGGGATTTCAAGGTCACTACTACCTACCCCTTCCCGTGTATGATTTTTGCTCTTTGCAGGACCGCAGGTGTGCCCATATGGCACATAGATCAGTTGAAGACCCCACAGGGCACCGTTGACGTCGGCCTCATCAGAGACGAGGCCAATGAGTTGGCCCCACGTCGAGGGCCTCGTCCAGAGCTGCCACCACTTGCTGATGATCTTGCGGGCACGGTGGCCCAGGCCCGCACCGCTACACAGGCGTCCACTGACACTACCCCGGTCGAGTCTATCCCGGGTAGTAGCCCAGCCCCGAGCTCATCTCGTACAGCTCCTCTACCGTTACCGGCCCCGCTGGCTAGGGTCCAAAAATTGGAGGCACAAATGGCCACCCTTTTGCATCATATCCAGCCGTGGATGCAGAAGGCTATTACTGAGTCTGAAGCGCGTATGGAGAGGAAGATGCAGCGCAAGATTACTGAGGTTCACCAGTGCCTCGATGCATTTGAGTTGAGAGTCTTAGCCCGTCCAGCCCCTCCGGTAGATGTGTCGACTCTCCAGGCTGCACTCGACAGTCTTCGTGCAGACATCGACATGATCCTAGAGGCGAGAGTGCTGAAGCCTGTCGAGCCTATTGAGGACACTGTATTGGCGGCCCTGTTTGCTACGTCAGAACTTCCCCCACCTTCCTCGAGATAGAGTGCCAAGAGGCGGAGGGGTCGATCAGAGGATGAGGCGCGAGTAAGGAAGAAGGAGCGTTGAGAGATGGAGGCCGCGAGGAGAGCCTTCCTTGCTGAGGCGGAGGCACACCACATCAGAGCATCGCAGATAGCGGCAGGGGCGTCTAGCTCCTGCACTGTAGAGACAACAGGAGGCACTACTGAAGGTGCGGTTGTTGCTGAGGACATCATTGAGGGTGTCCAGATTGCTGAGGACACCACTGAGGGTGTTCAAATTGCAGAGGATGTGGGTTCTGGGAAACCAGACCCACCAGATTGTTGATCGACGGTGCTATGCGCCACAGGTTTGCTTCACCGACCCCTCTAATCTTTAGATTTTTTTTATGCATTGGGGACAATTGCATGCTTTTCTTTTGGGGGATGGGTAAATGGAAAGTGAGTGTTAGGGTGAAGTCTGAGTAGCCCAACTCACTATCCTCTTTTGGGGTTTTCTTGCCTGTGTTCTTTTTCCCCCAAAAGACTGATTATTTTTTTTGTTGAACCGGCACGTTATATCTTTTGTACATACTTTAACTCTGAAGCATGATGGCTAAAATGATATTCTGATAAAACTGGAAAATGTTGCATGACTAGGCGTAGTAACTGATAATTGTGTGGCTCTAAACATGAAATAGAGTTACACCATTGCATTACCCTAAATCTTCAAGTCAAACTAGGTGTCTGATAATCTGGTATAGTGATGAGATGTCAAGTGAGTGTGAGGAAAGTTGAATAGTCCACTATTGGTACTGAGCTAGAACTTGCCTGGTTAGTCCTGCTAAAAGTAAGCTGTAACAGACAATTAGGAAAGGATCATAGGACCTTATTCAATATAGCCCATTTCTAGCCTAAATAAAAGAAACCAAATGAAAGTTATCCTTCTTTGATACAAATAATTTGAGCTTAAAATTATACTTTTCTTTTTCACCCCAACTGATCTTTTCTGGGAACAATATGTTGGCCCTGGTCCCTCCTTGGACATGTGCACCTCAGCTTATGCCAAAAGCATAAGTTGAGGGTGGCTAATGTATAAACAACCTTCGTTATGGCCCTGACCCGACTTTGGGTATTGTGTACCTTGACTCATGGCAAAGCCTTGAGTTGAGGGTGGCTGTTTTGAGAAATGCTCTGGAAAGTGGGGTTGAAAGAACAAAGAGAGAGAAAGAACAAAATTAAAGTGACTCAAGAACTCTTTGAAAAAAAAAGAGAAATATTCAAGAATTACAAACGAGAAAAGAAAAGAGTTACTTACACAAATGAAGAAAGAAGGGAAACAGCAAGGTGAATGAATAGGAGAAACTGGGCGAGATAAAGTGATAGAAAGTGGAAGGTTTAGCCGATATGTCAAGGAGGGCAAAAAGTCACTAAAGTATACCTAAATATACCCTACCTGACTCTGAGCCTACGTTACAAGCTAAAAAAAGTCCTATCGTGATCCTAAGGGTTGTATAGCGAACTTAAGGCAGTGAAAATAAGGGCAAGCTTATGGCAATAGGTATGAATGAGTATAACTTTGTTCTGAGAGCGAGTGTTGAAATGTAATCCTTATACTCAAACTGAAATCATTGTGTGAAAAATGAGGATTTTGTTCTAAAGTGAGGACACTAGTTGTTATACCAGAATTGTTAGCCTCTCGGTGGGAAATTGAAGAGGATAGGTGTTAGTGCGTGGTGAGTCTGTGTGATGTTCGAATCTCCCAAAATTCAAGCCTAATAGTGATAGCATGCATAGATTTGATGAGATTAATCGGGATTGATAGCCAAATGATTGCAAAGGATAAAAACATGAATACTATTGTACAAAGATTGTGTAGTGAGTCATAGTGCGTCGCTTGAGGACAAACAACGAATTTAAGTTGAGGGTGTTGATATACCGTGGTTTCACGGTATAATTAATACTTTTTCCTTAAGTTTAGTGTGTCCGAAAGCCCTTTTTGTGCTAATTTTGATATAAGATTCTCTTTGTTTTGCAGGAAATCTGTTCAAAGCTGAATGCGGAGATTTTGAGCGAAAAATGCAGAAGAGACCACCTACGGAGCTTATGACGGTCTGTCGTGCCTGTGACGATCCATAGGTGGCAGCGTAGAGAAGCTGCTGAAGGAAGATAGGGAAGTCTGACCAAGTGTGGGATTACGAAGCTTGTGACGTTCCGTCATGGCTATGACGGTCCATCCTGCAGGTTCGTCGTGAAGATCAGAGAAGTGATCCCAGTACCCAGATTCCAAGAGTTGAAGTATTTTGAAACGAGACCCTCGACGGACCGTTGTGCCTATGACGGTCCGTCACACTTGCCGTCGAGGGGAATGAAGAAAGCAGCAGAAGAATTGCACCAAGTATGGGACGACGGAGTCCACGACGGTCCGTCGCGTGGTCCGTCGACCCAGCCGCGTTTTGGCAGATTTTCAGTAATTAGAATCCTTGTTTAATTAGGTTTTTATTTTTTTATAAATAGTTCGAAAAACCTCGTTTTTGGGGTTAGACTCTGTGAGATTAAACATCATATTGTGAGACTTTGTGTCTTGAGTGTTTGATTGTGAGAGATTCTTACAAGTGATTTTTTCGTGATTAATCAAGCAAATTTTCGGACTTTATTCTTTCTCATTGAAGTAAGTACATGAATTCTTGTTTAACATATTTGAATATTGTGTTTATGGCTATGAGGAACTAAACTCCATAACTAGGGTTGTGGGAACCATAGGTAAATAATGATATAAACCCTAGCTAAAATAACAATTTTAGAATCGTGTCTTGCATGTATTAATAATTCTTTCGCTTAAAAGTCTTTTTAACGGATGATCAACGTTATAACTCGCCTTAATGCCACTTGCCGGACCAAGGAGGTAGATAATAGGAAAAGAATTATTAACGTAGATTTAGTGTATACTATCTAATAGGCTAGTATTGATTGGTACGAGGTAATAACTTAGTTAAATATTGAATACGATACTTAATATGAGGTAAGGATAAGGGTTAGGAAAGCAACATATGTAGCCGGACCAAGGTGCGGAGTGAGATTTTCTAGATGCCGGACCAAGGATTAAGAAATACATAACTTATCACTTTGCATGCAAGATACTAGGAAAGAATTGTTATAGTTAGAATTATCAAGTTATGAACCTGTGGGGAACACATAAACCCTAGTTACTTTGATTACTTGATTAAAACCCAACATTAAAAGCTGTTAAGTGTCTCTTTCAAGTTCGTTAGTTATTTTTGCTCGTTAGGAAATACAAACCCCCCTTTTATGCTTTTACTTTCTAAGGAAGTCATCAACCGAACAATAGTAATAACAAGTTGAAGTTAAGTCTAGACTATTTTCCTCGTGGGAACGATCCCAACCTCACTAGTTGGGTTATTTACTTGACGCGACCGCTTTACTTCTCATTTGAGAAGTAAATTTGAGCGTATCACTCCTCATGTTCTTTCTTTCTCTTTGAGTATACCAGTATATCATCAATGAATACAATGACAAAGAGATCCAAATATGGCTTAAAAATCCCATTCATCAAGCTCATGAAAGCAGCAGGGGCATTCGTAAGCCCAAAAGACATTACTAAGAAATCATAATGCCCATACCTGGTCCGTAAAGCAGTCTTGGGCACATCTGCTGCCCGTTTTTTCAATTGATGATAACAAGATCTCAAGTTGATTTTTGAGAAGGTACAAGCGCCTTGTAATTGATCGAACAAATCATCAATGCGAGGAAGAGGATACTCGTTCTTAACCGTTACCTTATTCAGTTGTCTGTAGTCTATGCACATCCGAAAGCTTCCATCCTTCTTCTTCACAAACAAAACAGGAGCACCCCAAGGGGATGCACTTGGTCTAATGAAGTCTTTGCTCAACAACTCTTGAAGTTGGGCCTTTAACTCCCTTAACTCAGCGGGAGCCATTCTATAAGGGGGTATAGAAATGGGGCGAGTACCCGATTCAATATCGATGCAAAAGTCAATATCTCTATCCGGTGGCATACCAGGAAGGTCTGCAGGAAACACATCTAAAAACTCGCGGACTATCGAAACCGACTCAATTGAAGGTACTTGGGTGGTATCATCCCTGAGGTGTGCCAAGAAAGCTAAACAACCCTTACTAACCATTCTCTTTGCACAAAGAAAGGAGACGATACGAACCGGATTGGAAGTGTAGTCACCCCCCCACACTAACGGATCTGTCCCAGGCTTGGCTAACGTCACAGTTTTAACATTACAATGCAAGATTGCAAAATTTGGAGAAAGCCAAGTCATACCCAGAATCACATTGAAGTAAACCATTTCTAAGATAACCAAGTCTACATGAGTATTGCTCCCCATAAAAGTTGCAAGACAAGATCTATACACCTTTTCGACTATCACAGACTCACCCACCGGAGTAGAAACACGAATAGGCATGTGAAGCAATTCACAATGTAAATTAAGATCATTAGAAAATGAGGAAGATACATAAGAAAATGTGGATCAAGGATCAAACAATACAGAAGCCATGCAATCACAAACCAAGAGATTACCTGTGATGACAGCATCAGATGTCTCCGCTTTGGATTTCCCAGGGAAAGCATAACAATGGGCCCTATCACCTGTCTACCCGATGCCCCTACCATGTTGCGCTGCAGTAGTTCCAGTTTGCCCGTTACCCCGACCGTTTTGGTGACCACCATCACCTCGGCCACCATGTCCTCCCGAATAACGGCCTCTTCCATGACCACCTCTACCTCTGATTATTGGGGGTCTGTAACTCGGTTTTGGACAATTCCTCCTAATATGTCCAGTCTCTCCACATCGATAACATTATCTGGATTCAAGCATAGGTCCCTGCGAGAATGACGAAGTCTGGGGATAACCACCAAACTCAGAGAAATGTTGGCCGGTCTGCGGTGGACCCCCAACTACAGTCTGTAGTGAAGATTGGATAGGTCGGGCTGGGTAACCTCCTAAACCCTGCCCTCTGGAGTAAGAACCATTAAACTCACCTCCCTTACGAAACCTTTTAGATGTCGATGCCAAGGTGAAGTCATCTAGCTTCACTCCCTCCACCTCTATCACGAAGTTTACCACTTCCTGAAAGGATTTCGTTGTAGCCGCTACCTGTAAGGCTAAAATCCGCAAATCTGACCTCAACCCCTTCACAAAACGGCGAATCCGCTCTTGTGGACTGAAACAAAGCTGGGTGGCATATCAAGAGAGTGCACGAAACTTAGCCTCATAGGCAGAAACCGACATCCTGCCATGCTCTAGGCTTAGAAACTCATCTCTCCTCCTATCCCTCAAAGTACGGGGTATATACTTCTCCATAAACAAGCTAGAGAATTATGCCCAAGCCATAGGTGGTGCCTCTGTTGGTTGACACTCAACATGTGACCGCCACCATATTTTGGCGTTCCCTTGAAACTGATAAGTCACAAACTCAACGCCAAATCGTTCTACTATACCCATCTTGTGTAGTAGCTCATGACAATCAACTAGAAAATCATAGGCATCCTCAGATTCAGCACCCTTGAAGACTGGGGTTTCAATTTCAAGAACTTACTGAAAAGTTCATGCTGATCACTTGTCATTATAGGCCCTGTAGTCAACCGAGGAAACGTGCCTATTTCTAATTAGGCATCCATGCGGGGAGCCACAGCAGCTGCATGTTGTACTCCCGGAACCTGAGGCGCTGGTGCAGAAAACACTGGAGGTGACTGGCCTTGATTAGTTAACCCGCTAAGATAAGCAAGAACCTGGTTAATCATCTCTGGGGTAGGTTGGGGTGGTAATTCCTCATTTTGCACTTGCTCACTTTCCCCTTCCTCACCCTCTCTTACTACTTCCTCAGTCGGTGGAGGAGTCACCGCCCTAGTACTAGATGGGCCAGGTGTTTGTCCTCTTCCTCTAGAGGATGTCCTCCTACGACCTCTACCACGGCCTCTTGCCACTGTTCCTCTTCGATCTACAGTCTCAGTAGCTGGCTCAGACGCCTCTTGTCTTGCCGGTGCTGGTGTTGGCGCGGTTGTTGCTCTAGTTCTAACCATCTGCGAAATAGAGTGAAGATGGTCAGATACCAATTTGTATCACCTAGATACCAATTGGATCCAAGTAATAGCACGAAAGAAAGAAAGAATGGAATTTTCCTAAAGTCTTATAGCCTCTCAAAGAAAAGTAAAGGTGCCCCCCTACCGTTCCTCAAGACTCTACTAGACTTGTTCTTGTGTGATGACACCAACGAACCTAATGCTCTAATACCAAGTTTGTCACGACCCAAAACGAGCCGCGAGTGGCAGCCACACTTATCCTACTATGTGAGCGAACCAACCAATCTAAACCCCAACATTCCAATCATAATAAACAGAAAATAATGCGGAAGACTTAAAACACATTAACGAAATCAATAATTAACTTCTAAAACTCAAAACTTATCATTATCCCCAAAACCTGGAAGTCATTATCACAAGAACATCTATCCTCAAATTACTAACGCTAAGAGTATCTAAGAAACTAAACATAAATAATAGCTAGTCTATGCCAGAACTTCAAGGCATCAAGACATGAAGAAGAAGATCCAGTCCAAGCTAGAAGCTTTAGCTCACCCTGAAATCTGGTGCGATGAAGACTGGCTAGAGTTGCGGTTGGGTTGAAGACGACGGTATGTTTGCTGCACTCCACAATGAACAAAAAGAAAACATACAAGTAGGGGTCAGTACAAAACACGAGTACTGAGTAGATATCATCGGCCAACTCAAAATAGAAAACAGTATATATCAGATAATATCATAAAATTAACTATAATACTCAACATGCGGCATTTACAATTACCATAACCCTTGGTAACAACATCAAGCACATCAATGAGGACTCACGCCTCCCCATCATACTCATTTGGGAAAATAGGTTCATTAAACCTGAGTATATTACCATAATTCAAGATTCACTCTCTTTATTCCTCTTGTGTCGGAACGTGACACTCTGATCCCCTAATACTACGTGTCGGTTCATGACGCCCGATCCCCCTAATACTATATGTCGGTTCGTGACACCTGATCCCCCTAATACTACGTGTCGGTTCGTGACACCCGATCCCCCTAATACTACGTATCGGTTCGTGACATCCGATCCCCGTAATACTACGTGTCGGTTTGTGACACCCGATCCCCCTATTACTACGTGTCGGTTCGTGAAACCCGATACCCTAACCTCATTCTTTTAGTTCATCAAGCCTTCTCTTATACCAAGGCATCATCATTAACAAGAGGTTAGTAATAGCTTCATCATGCTTATTTCATCACAATTATATCATCACATCATGCAAACACACAATTAAGCATATAGAAGGGTTTTACAATTCTACCCAATACATATCATCCGCTATTAAGAGTTTACTATGAAATAGCACAAAAACCATAACCTACCTCCACCGAAGAATTGTGATCAAGCAAGCTAATCCTCAAAATCTCTGCTTTCTTCTTCGTTCCTCTCTCTCTCTCTCGATCGTTTCTCCCTATTCTCTCTATTCTTTCTATCTTTCTTATTCAAACCCTTTTTCTTTTACCCTAATTAGCATATAATTAAGTATAAAAGATGACAAAAGTAACCCACTAATTAATTTAAGGTTATCTCCTTTAACCCTCAAGAAATTGGATTATTAATATTCAACCACTAACTTTATAATTATAAGCAGGAATAGTCCAAAACGCCCCTTAAAATATTAAACAGAAATCCGACCCAGTCAGGGTTACGCAGACTGTGACGGTCCATCAAGCCTGCGACGGTCGGTCCTGCTGCTTCCGTCACAAAGTTCATAGACTCGATTTATTAAAGAGTCTGTGACGGCCCGTCATGCCTGTGACGGTCCGTCCTGCCACCTCGTCACGAAGTTCAGAGAGTCGATTTCAGTACCCAAATTTCAGAATTCTAAGTGTTTTGGAACGAGACCCCCCTCGACGGTCCGTCGTGCCTATGACGGTCCGTCGTGGGATCCGTCGTCTCAGCCAGTTTTTCTAGAAATAAAATCTGCTGCTCAAAACGACTAAACAGGTCGTTACAATATATCACTTACATTAATTTAGAAAGATCAAAAGTCATATTATTTAAACTAAATAATTAATACATTTTACATTTTAGATTCGTTTTGCTCATTTTTTGATGGGTGAATATTGAACCATAATTATAATCCAATTAAAGTGAACAATTAATATATTCAATGTCTAAGTATGTGTTTCTTTATGTTCTTTTATATTCCTTATTTATTTTTTATGATTGTGAAGCTTCACATTTGCAAGTCGTTGGGCTTATGCCTAAAGGTTAAAATGTCTAATTTTACACACATACAAAAAAGTCAAAAAAAAAATTGTGTGATATGTATATTAAGTTTGTTTAAATATATCCTTTATATATTTTTAATATTATTTTATACTAAATTGGGGTAGAATTATGTGTTATTACTAAAAGGAATAATATCATTTTTTTACTTTGCAGATTTATAGTATTTTATTTTTAATTTGCATCTTTCATATTTTATCTTGAGAAAACTTAATGTATTCATTCTTACGACCAAATTAAGGTATGTATTGTTTTGATTGAGAACTGCTTTATAATTTCTTTTATTAATTATTACTCAACAGTCAAATCTTGATATTTTGATAAATCAAGGAGTCTCAAACTATATTTCAATTACTAAATAATTGATGTATTCTTTTGGTTGAGAACTACTTTGAAATCTCCTTATTAAAATATTTCTTACTCAATATTTAATAAATTTTGATATCATGTATTATAATTTACATCAATGAGTCACATATATTCGACCTATAACATCTACCTCAATGTTGAATTCTAAAGTAAATACTTCTTCCATTCATTTTACTTATCATATTTTACCTTTTTATGGTTAATTTAACTATTCTCAACGCTCAATTGAATTAGATTAATTCACTATTTTAGAATTAAAATTTAAATATTTTGAAATATGTACAAAAAATACTATAAGATTGACTGTTTCTCACATTAATATGATAAAAAAAATACATATTAAATATAATACGGGTGAAAGTTCATATAAGTTAACTTTCAAACAAAATATAAGAAACAAAGTTAAATGGGATCGAAATGTATATACTCTACAAAATCATAAATATTTTTTTACTTCTTAATTGACACTGTAATTTTGAAAGCTATTTTTATGTATCATTGATTTAACAATAGAGGCAAAACTTAACTTTTTTATTACAAATGTATCATTGCAGTGAAGTTGAAATAATTCATGCATATTTTACAAATTTTTTTATTACACTGAACAATGATCAATCAAACATAAGTAACAATATATACTACATTAAATGGAATACAAACATATAATAATTCAATTATAAGAGAGAGGATGAAGAGACTAACACCCTAAAGAACACAAGCTCCAAATACATATAGAGATGTCAAATTAAATACTTTTAAGAATTTTGTAAGATAATTTATAATATTTGTTGGTTTATTTAAAAAAATAGTATAATGATGTTTTTCTCCAAATTTTTATGATTCATTTAGTGTCAATGTTCGGAAAATTGATATAGACAATATACTTTGTGGTTCTTATTTTTTTCTTCTTTTATTGATAAGTATATTTGTATATGTATTTGTGGTTCTTTTTTTTTTTTAAAAAAAATATAGGTTCAAAAACAATTTTATATATATGCTCAAAATATATACAAAATTTCTTGAAATTCTTTTCTTTCTCTACTTCCTATAAGAAAAATAATTATTTTTTTCTTTCACTTATAAGTTTACTACACGAGTTACCTATAGAAAATTAAAAACTTTTAAGTGATTATAAATAATAAATAATATATAAATTAAAGATATTTTAAAGAAATATTTGAAATGGAAGTATGATTTGTGCGTAAATTTTATTAGAAATATATAAATACAATTTCTATAAAAAAAATTTAAAATCGCGCATAGCGCGACCAAATTCATTAGTGTGTGTATATATATATATATATATATATATATATATATATATAAAGGAGGACCATAGAGGAGGTGATGTGGCACCTCACTATGACTTCCATTTGCATTGCTTTTTTGTTCTTTTTCTTTTTTTTAAAAAAAATTAATTATTATATCATAAAAAAATTACTTAAATTTATTACAAATAAATATTTTATTAACGAAGGATCATTTATAACAAAAACTCTTCATATTTATTTATTTATTATTAACTTATAATAAAAGGAGAAACATAATTTATTATTTTTTTGACTTTTTTTAATTTAAATTAATTATTTTATTGTAAAAGTATATTACTTTATTTATAAATTTTTTTTATTAATGTAGCAACATTAAAAAGATCTCTTTATATTTTTTTTCTATTTGTTTATCTCACTTCTAATCATGAAATCATATTAATTTCTTTTTTTTATATTTTAAGTATTTTTATTTTTATTTTTAATTTATTTACTAGGAGTTACTACCCATGACTTGTCCCTATTTAATTTTTACTTTTAATAATATTCATAACTCTCATAACTTTTATATCCATAATCTCCGAATTAAATTTTTAAGTTCATGATGTCTTATGGTATTCCTTAATTTTGCCTATAATTTTTATTAGTTTCATGAAGATTCACATTCACAATCATCCTTTCTCTTTTCATCATATAGGGTTTGTAACAAAGAAGTACATGAAGGTAAGAAATATTTCATTGCAAATTTTTTAATTTTTATTTCCTCTATTTTTGTCTATATAAATTCATATTTTGTTTGTGAATGAAACTAACATGTAACAAAAAAAAAGTACATGAAGTTAATAAATATATCATTCTTAAGTCCTTATTTTTTTTATTTTCTTTATTTTGTCTGTATAGATTCATATTTATTTTCATGAAGATTCACGTACAAAGTTATAATTTCTCTTGTTCATCATACTTGTTTGTGAATTAACTAACATGTAACCAAAAAAAATTATATGAAGATTAAGATGCAAAGTTATAATTTCTCTTCTTCATCATACTTGTTTGTGAATTAACTAACATGTAAACAAAAAAATTATATGAAGGTTAAGATATATTTCATTCGAAAGTCTTTCTTTTAATTTTTATGTTCTTAGACATACTTTCTTAGTATTTTTTTTATGTTTGTATTATAATTTATCAAGTAAGTATGATTAAAAAAATCTCTGTAATTCTTAACAATGTGTTGTCCGTATGCAATTGCTCTTTCTAATTATTAGTTTTGCAGATATAATATAGTTTTATTATAATATTTGTTAGATTTCAAGAAATTATTATTATTTTGTACAATTGAAAAGATGATATACAAATATATTACATATAGTTTATATTTCGTTCATTCTTTTGACATAATTATTTTTAATTGGTATATGATTTTTTATTCAGTTTATTGCGTATAATGAAGAGTTCGACTTATGGATCAAAACATGATGGCGGATCTCTTTAGAAAGGAAGATGGTAGAAGGGAAAAAAAGTGAAGCATAATTAGAGATTATTTTTTCAGTTTGAATTGTATTAGCAACTTAGTTACTTTTGCTAGACATTTTTAAATTTTTATTTATATAAATAATTTAGCTAAATGTATTATATTGTCAATACTAATCATCTGATCCTTTAGTATTTTAATTTCTCTTTGTTATGAATAAGAATTAACATAATTATTAACAACAACAAAATTTATGATGATTAGTTTAATTTTTATTATAATTATAAAAAGTATTTGAAAAATGAAATATTATTTTCATAATGACATTTTTTGCGTAGTAACAACCTGTCACTGTTCTTTTTGCTTTGAAATATATTCATAAGTTTTCTGTAGTCACTAATTATTATATTTTCTCTGTCCATTTTTTATATTTTCACCCCTTATTTTTATTTTTTTTACAAATAAAATCAATGCATAATCAGTAATACATTTAATGTCTAACAAAATCATACATTTTGAATTACTTATAACTCATGTCTCTTCATCTTACTTGTAACGTTTGATATTAATTATTATTCATAACTTTTATATGTTTCATTTTTCGTAAGTCTAATAAATCTTTAATTAATGTTTTAAAAAATATAATAATCAAAAGTAATAATAAAATTAAAAAATCAATTTTGTTTTGACGAAATCAGAGTTTGAATAGAAAATTAGTACTCCTACAAAAAATAAAGAAAAGTAAAACATATAAAATATTTTCAACCTAAATACAATATATTTTTATTTCAACATATTATCTCTTATTCCATTTGCTTCACCACGATGATTATTTTGTTTTAATATATGCATATATAAAATAAATAACTATATTTTATATGTTCAAAAAAGTCTATGATATCGAAGACGAGGAGATATATAAATATTATCTATATATTCGATACTAACCTAAATATTACATATTTCATATTATTATCTTATAAATATTTTATATAGTCGCGCGAAGCGCGAATAGTTTCACTAGTTATTAATAAATTGTAATTTAACACATGTAATTACGTGGATTACAATATTGAAGTAGTGATGTATGATGCAACAACCAAATTAAATATGAAGGCTTAATTACTACTTATCTTCCCAATTAGTTGCGGATACAACCATTTTTTATTTAACACTCAAATATATCATGAGTGGTCCATATTTACCAATGAAAATTCATAACGATATAGGTTTCCAATTTTATTTAGATTAAAAAAATGCAATTCTTATTTCTTTTCAAAGTATCACTTATGTGTAACATGTGTGGGTAGAGCTATGGAAGTCATTAGGTACCAGAAATGATGTCCTATCAACAAAACAAGAAATTTTGAGATCCGACACACTATGTTTGACTGATACGGATCTTATTTTGAATGATTTAATTGAAGAATATAAACAAATTGAAATAATCACAAATCCTCAACATGATTTGGTGACCGAAAATCAAGTTTATATAAACATCAAAAGTTACCAAGGTTGTTGAAAGGCTATTACCAAGATTCTAGTGATTAGTTATCAAGTTTCATACTTAACACCAAACTTTAATACTATACGAATGAGGTACCAAATCAAAAGATCACATTCCGCCATAAAAAATATGAAACACAACTCACCATGATTTTATAAAAAAACAAAGCTTTTGTAATAGAAACTAGAGAAAATACATAATTATTCCATCAGAATTGTACCTTTTTTTAGGCTTAACTCATCTCCGATCGCCTAAAGTTGTCTGCATAATTTACTTAGTCACTCCAATTTATTTCTATGTTAATTGAACATCTTATTTATTCAAAAGTCATTCCTATTAGACACAAAATGCTGACATAATAAAAAACGTGTGGTTCACTTTTTTTTATCGCGTTAAATTATTAAAAAAAGAATATTTTCAAACTTTTATACCTTTAACTTATGGAGCTAAATTAATAAAAAGAAAAACAAATTTGTCACGACCCAAATCGGGCCGCGACTGGCACCCATACTTACCCTCCTGTGTGAGCGAACCAACCAAATCTAAACCTTAACATTTCAATGCACTATCAAAATAAGTAATGCTGAAGACTTAAACTCATTAATAAAAACCAATTCAATAACTATTATTTCCCAAAATCTGGAAGTCATCATCACAAGAACATCTACTTCAAATTACTAAATCTAAGAGTTTCTAAGAAGCTAAAAATACATAAAAGCTAGTCCGTGCCGGAACTTCAAGGCATCAAGACATGAAGAGGAAGATCCAGTCCAAGCTAGAAGCATTAGCTCACCCTGAAGATCCGATGTAGTGAAGACTGGCTAGAGTTACTGTTGAGTCGAAGATGACGGCACGTTTGCTGCACTCCACAATTAAACAAGAAGAAAACATAAAAGTAGGGGTCAGTACAAAACACGGGTACTGAGTAGATATCATCGGCCAACTCAAAATAGAAATCAATATATATCAAGTAATATCATAAATCAACTATGATACTCAACATGTAGCAACAGCAAGTACTATATCATTAACAATTACCGTCAAGTTCACACATGAGGACTCAAGCCTCAATGCCCTACTCATTTGGGAATTATGTTCATTAGATTGAGTATATTAACATCTTTCAAGATTCATTATCTTTATTTCTCTTGTATCGGTACGTGACACTCCGCTCCCTCATATTCATTAATCCTCTTGTGTTGGTACGTGACACTCCGATCCCCTAAATCTACGTGTTGATTCGTGACACCCGATCCCGTAATACTACGTGTCGGTTCGTGACACCCGATCCCCTAATTCTATGTGTCGGTTCGTGACACCCGATCCCCTAATTCTACGTGTCGGTTCGTGACACCCGATCCCCTAATTCTATGTGTCCGTTCGTGACACCCGATCCCCTAATTCTACGTGTCAGTTCGTAACACCCGATCCCCTAATACTACATGTCGATTCGTGACACCCGATCCCCTAATTCTGCGTGTCGGTTCGTGACACCCGATCCACTAATTCTCCTTCTATCAATTCATCAAGCCTTCTTTCTTACCAAGGCATCATCAATCCCATTATTTTAGTTCATCACGCCTTCTTTTATACCAAGACCTCATTATTAACAAAGAGATTAGGATTTTGCAAGATTTGGGATTCAATAACTTCATCATGTTTATATAATCACAATTATATAATTACATTCATGCAAACATACAATTAAGCACACAGGAGGGTTTACGATATTATCAATACATATCATTCACTATTAAGAGTTTACTACGAATATCGTAAGAGAAACCATAACCTACCTCCACCGAAGATTAGTGATCAAGCAAGCAATTTCCCCAAGCTTTGTTCTTCGTTTACTCTCTTCCTCGTTCAACTTTCTCTCTCTTTCTCTTGTTCTTTCTATTTTCTTTATTCAAACCCTCTTTCTTTTACCCTAATTAGTATATAATTAAGAATAAAGGATGACAATAATAACCCACTAATTAACTTA
This sequence comes from Solanum lycopersicum, assembly GCF_036512215.1. NCBI lineage: Eukaryota > Viridiplantae > Streptophyta > Magnoliopsida > Solanales > Solanaceae > Solanum > Solanum lycopersicum. The sequence goes on from NC_090809.1 coordinate 33,126,459, forward strand.
AGGTTACCTCTTTTAACCCCCAATTAATTGAGTTATTAATATAAACCCACGAAATATATAATTATATCAAGAAATAGTCCAAAACGCCTCTTTAAAACTTAATCAGAAATCCGACTCCGACTGGGATTACGCAACCTATGACGGGCCGTCGTGCCTGCGACGGTCCGTCCTGCTGCTCCGTCACAGAGTTCAGAGACTGAAATTCTCTGAAGAGTCTGTGACGGTCCGTCACGCCTGTGACGGTCCGTCACGCCTGTGATGGTCCGTCCTGCACTTTCGTCACGAACTTCAGAGAGTCGATTTCAATACCCAAATTTCAGAATTTCTAAGTGTTTTGAAACGAGACCCCTCGACGGTCCGTCGTGCCCGTGACGATCCGTCGTGGGTTCCGTCGTCTCAGCCTGTTTTTCCAGAAATAAAATCTGCTGCTCAAAACGACTAAACAGGTCGTTACAAAATCATAAAATAAAAGAGCAGTCATCTTCTTCCCCATCCCTGCATTTATTATTCCACCATTTTCTATCATTTTTCTTACACATACGCGCACACCCCACCCACCTCCTCCCCTCCACCTCCCTCTTTATCATTCTTCTTCTTATTTTCCTTTTTTTAAATGTTAATTTACGTCTCAAATATCTCAATGAAGCTCAATTCATTACATGAAAAATATATGAATTTATTTTTTTTGCCAAAAATTTGATATTATATGTTTCAATTCTAATAAATAGTTACTAATGAAAAAACATAAAGATAATGAGCAAAATATTTTCATGCTATCAAAATTAAAGAGAATGAATATTTAGTTTGAGTGAATAACAATGACGTATTTTGTACTGTCAATGCCAATAAAAGAGAAGAAAGAGGTAGACCAATGTTTGTTGGATGTCGTCGGTGCCGACACTAACTTTGGTGGAAGGGAAATTCAAAATATATATTTGTCATTGTTGATTTACAAGATTAGAAAAATAAAATGAGAATAGTGTTCTATATGTAGTTGGGTTGAACTTGGGTGGTTGGTAACAATGGTTACTATTATTTTTTTCTTTTTATTTATTTTTGAATCTAAACGATTTGCCATTGTTAATATATGGTAAAGAAGAACTTTTAATAAAAGAGAGAGAGAGTCGTGGGGGCTGATCATGGGTAGCAGGGGTGTATACAGGTAATTTTGATCGAATTTAAGTTTTATACTTTTATAGAGGTTAAATATTTTTTTATAAATATTTTGACTTTTATCTTATTTTTTTTAAATTTATTTTTAAAAGATTGAAAAGAACAATAAATGATAATGCACAAATACTCCCTTAATCTATGCCCAAAATCTCAGAACGTGCTATTGCTCCCTGAACTTATTTTATTAATAATATCTACCCCTTTTAGACCTACGTGGTACTATCTTGTGGACCTAACGTTGGTTGACTTTTTTTTTCAAGATATTGCCACGTAGGGGTAGAAAATTACTTATAAAATAAGTTCAAGGGGTAATGGAACCTTAGTATAGTATAAATGTGTCTCTAAAATTTTTGGCATAGGTTGAGGGGATACTTGTGCATTTTCCCAACAAAAACAAAATCACTTTTTAAGGTAATTTTTTTTATTGATTAAAAAAAAGTAAAGAAAATTATAAAAAATATATGTTTTCTTTAATCAATAATAGGCTAATATTTCTTAATTATAATTATCTATCCAATTATTATTCTATTTTTATAATTAGTTAATGTTTTTATTATTATAATTATTATATTAATATCAGAAAATTTTCAGCAAACAAACAAAAACACAACCCACACAAATACACACAAACCAGCAGAAACAAAAACCAAACAATAAAAAAAATGAAGAAGAAAACACTTTTCATTTCCTTTCAAGAACCCAAAACAACCTACAAAAATTGATGGTTCTTCTAATCGAGGTTTATTTAAGATTTTGTGGTATTCTACTTATCTTATCTCTTTAATTTAATAATGAAATTTGATGTAATTTTATGATAATTTTTTCTGTATTTGTTTTATTCATAATTCGATTAAAATAAATAATTTGTTAACTATTATATCTTTGTTAAATGAATGAAGTTAGCTTTAATGGATGCTATTTTCTATTTAGTTTTTTATTGGTGGGTTGTGATCTCTTAAAAATGAATGAGTCATATCATTGTTTTTTTCTTGATTAATAGGATTATTAGGTAGGCTAAATGAATAAATTATTATTATTTTATTTTTATAAAACAAAAAAAAGAGATTTATCTTTAACAATTCATGTTGTTTTGTTTGATTAGAATGTGCATGCCTAATTCTACCATTAACTTTAAGATTAAAATCAAAATATAATACGTGTGTGTCTAATTCTAACATTAACATAAAGAGTAAATAAAAATATAAAAGATTTTTATTTTATTTTATTTGATTTGATATTTGTCTTATAACATTATATGTGTTTATGCATGTTAAAATTTTTGGTTTCAATTAAGAATGCGGTTACACATTTTTTTTGAGACATTAAAAAATTTAAAGGATGCGGTGACGCACCTTGTTTATAAAAATATTAATTTTTCAGTAATTTAAATAAAACTTATAGATAAAGTTCATAAGTGTGATGCAAAGAAGACAGTTATGTCTCCACACGTCAAGATAAAGAATGTTGTTACACATCTAGGTTGACACCAAATAAAAATTCATTAATAAAAATATGAGGGAAAATGTAGCATAGATACATATGTCCATAAATATGCATAATTAAAGTATAAGTCAATAAAAGCGACCGTACTAGAACCACGGGATTTGAGGGATGCCTCATACCTTCCCCTCGGTCAATAGAATTCCTTACCTGAATTTTTGATTCGCAGGCCATAATAAAGAGTCATTTCCTATTGGTTAGGGATTAAACAAAAAGGTGACTTGGAACACCATAACTCAATTCCAAATGGAGACTCTGAAAAATTAAAATAATCCTTAATCAATATCGTCACTTAATTTGAAAAAATCCTTTCCGCTGCCGCATGCGCGAAAAAGGAGTTTGACATCTCTTGCGACTCCACTTGGGACGAACAAGAATTCAAGCTTTGTTATCAGTCTATCTCCTTAAAGTTTGAACCTACTACAGTAGAATATGGACATGGTTATCCCTCGAAGATTCCAATATTTGTATTATTTTCATGTAACTTAGCTAGCCTCTGAACAAGAGATACGTAGTGATCCTCTGAATAGTCTAGATACCTCAATTACTTGATTACTTAGATCATTTTATGTGCTACATGAAAATGCATTTATTTAGAATGTCTCTATAAGGTAACTCTTTTTGGTGTGATTATTGTAATAAAAAATGTTATTTTACAATTTTTACAAAAAAAAGCACAAAAATATTTAATTTTTAGGAGTAAATTATTCTTTTTTTAAAAATGAAATGAAAGATTTATCAATGAACACTTTTTTAAAAAAATATTAAGTTATTCTTGTATAATTGATTAAAAAATTAAAAAACTTCATAATATTTTGAAAAATATTGCATTTGGCAAGTCAAGTCAAGTATTAATATCTATATAAAAAATGAATTAAACCGTTTAATTTGAACGAACGACGTACACCTGATTCTCAACTCAATGAGATACGTAGGCAACCCTCCTCGGGTTCAGTGATTTTTAAAAAAAAATTAAATTAAAAAAAAGAAGTATTTCTTATAAAAAATAATATTTTGTTTACAATATTCCTAAACTACGTATACCTGGTTCTCAACTCGATGATATACGTAGGCAATCCTCCTCGGGTTTGGTTATCTTTAAAAAAATAAAAAAGTGAAGTGTAGACCTGATTCCTTGCTTTGACTAGATACTGTAACAACCCTAAAAATCTCTATGCTAAATAATGCTTAATGTGTCTAAAATGCCAACGATTAGATCGGGTTCACACGGATTGATGCGCGTAGAACCAGACCTCTAAACCCTTACGAAAGCCAAGCCAACTAACTTGGGGATTTAGTTGGGATAGGAAAGGTTGGTCCAACCATGTAGGGCTCCCGAATATGAAGATTTACTCAAATGAGTCTTTACCGGACTTAAAAAGGGGAAATCTTAAGTTTGGATGGTCTAGGGGTAAAATGGTATTTTTTCCAGGCTAAGGCTAGTATCTTAATAACCCTAGATATATAATTAATTATTTAATTAATAAGGTTGAGGGGCGATTTGGGGAGAAAGGGCTGAAAATTGACTCTTAGAGTGAAGTATTGCTCCACCCGGGTTCAAACCTAGGTGGAAGCGATGATTTACATTATCTTTTTAAATCTAAGTTGGTAAATTAATGTAATTTATTAAAATTTATTATTTATTGGCTGATTTAAAATAAAAGGGAAATCAGATTTTTTTTAATATTTAACTAAACCCTATTTTTGACTAAGTCGTAAACTAGACTCCTAAGCCTAAGATAACTCTCTCCTCTCACGTCTATCTCTCACTTTCACGATCAAACAAACTCTCATTCACATTCTCTATGCTAAATAATGCACAAGAACAGAAGATAAACCAATGTTCTTCACACTTATACAACTCACAACAAAAGTTTTAAACAAACAACTAATCAAAAACTTTAGGCAAAGGAAGGAGATTTTTCGTCAAAAGTTTGGTGTTGAAAATTGGATTTGGACGTAAGTGTTGGAGCAGGTTTGGGCAGCAACTTCAAGGTTTGAACTTCATTAAAGGTATGAGTTCTCTTCTCTCTTGGTCCCTTATTCAAGAGACCCCTAAGGTTCAGATGAATCTATTCAAAAACTAGGGTTGTTTCCCGTTGCATGTCCTTGTCACTAGCTCCCATCGAATAATAGGTTTGGTATGTTTGCTTGTAGAAATTAGGGATATAATGTATTTTCGTGATGATTATGTTTATGTGTGTATGTTCGGAATTATGTGAATATTGAGCATGTTGTCCGAAATTAAGTGAAAAATGATGTGTGTGCAATGTGTAGCCGTGATATACACTCTTGGATTCAAGTTTGAAAAATGACATATTTATGGTCATATTTCATGTACACAAACTTGCTTAAATTGTGATGTTCATAAGTGATGTAAAAATGCCGATTTGAGGGCAAACTAATAGTCAAATGAATCCATGAAAATGCACCTAAAGAACTCACTAAAAACTACTTAAAACTCTAAACATTTAATGTGAAAGAGGTGAGAAACTATGCTGTAAATATTTCCAGCATCTTGTTGATGCGTTTCGGCCAAGCTAAGGGGATTATCATGCTATGTAAAAATGAATTAAAATATGTGAGGCCACTGAGAATCGAAGCCATGACCTCACCATGTTAACAGTCATTGAAATAATGTGAGAAAAAGAGAATGTGGCATGTGAGATTTGAACCGATGTGCCTTGATCCAAAAATGAAATTAAAAAAATAAGAAATGAGAGGAGTGAGATTCGAACCCACCACCTCTCAATCAGATTTGAGAAGGAATAAAAATAAAAATAAAAGGTTGAGGCGTGTGGGAATCAAACCCACGACCTCTAGGAAGAACTAAGAAAAATTAAGGAAAAAAATATTAAAGTGGGGCAGTGGGATTCGAACTCACACCCCCTTGGCCAAAAGGTGAGAAATCAAAGAGAAGAAAATAAAAATAAAATGAGGTTGTGGGGGTTCGATCCCATATCCTCTCAGTCCTAATGAGCGGAAAATAAAGAGAGAAATTAAAGAAAAATAAAATAAAGGCGTTGGGGCTCGACCTTGGGTACCAAATCCATGTGGATTAAACAAATATAAATAAAAATGTAAATGTTGTCCAAGGGATTCAAAATTGGGCTACCTTGCCCAAATTCCATATCGAGACATAAGTCATACGTGAATTAAATGTTCAAAAATAATGCTACCTACTTATATCGAAACCGAGATCTTGACATCTACACAAGAATCATAAGTCTTGTACCACATGATTTTAGGAAGATATGAATCACTTAAACTAACTATTCTTGTACCACATGATTTTAGGAAGATATGAATCACTTAAACTAACTATGAATGAAGCCTCATGATTTGTATGTATAGACCCATAAGTCTGGCATACGTTTAAAAGCAAGTGAACCTAAGATGTATGTAATGAAATAATGTAATGAAGTATGAAATTATGAAACCCTAGAAGGTTTAAGTAAGAGTGTTAAACACATTAAATTGCCAAGTGCATTGTCATATGATGAAATCAACAATGAAATGATGAAACCTAGAAGGGTTAAGTAAGAGTGTGAAACACAGTAAATGAACAAGTGATTGGCATACGATGAAATGAACATTCACGTAATTAGGGGTGGTAACTATGAAGAACAAATGTTCTAAAGTTAATGAATGTTGTGACAATACGATTAGAGGCTAATGTAAAAGATGAGAGCAATCTCAAATGAGCCTAAGTGAATGTTACCAAAACATACCCACCTATGAGAGTGTAAAGTTAATGAAGAGACTAGTCTCTATGAACTCTCTAATAAAAGTATTGAGAATAATACACTTAATACTAATGATGATATGAGAAATAATATATTGAGCTATGATGTCCTCATACTAGAAGCCAACTTCCGTGGCGTATGAGTTGAATGTAATGGAACTTTATACTGAGCACCGATAGACTAGCTATGAGCGGTGATGCCTTTTTTCGTGAACGGCGGAGGTTCACGTAAGTCTCATAAGATGAGACTGTCCGGTATGCCGGGTATGGGTCTTTTTATATATCCTAGTCTTCAAACCTATACTGCCAATATAGGGATTTGGCAGGGTTCAATTCCCATGTAGGCTAGCATGTTTTGGATCAATCTGGCCGGTGATTCCACATTTTTTTGGTGTGGGGGAGACACTGGTTTTCATGATGTTCACATGATCTATGTCGGTTAAAGTTAAAGTTCCCCATAAATGAATGAGGCCAGCCTCAAATGATGTACACAATGAAATGAGTGATACCAAAGGTGTTAGGATAGGATAATCAAGAGGTGAGCTAGACCTAAGTAATGACACTAGGTCATTCTTGATCATTGCACAGCGAACCCGATGAAAGTTTTAAACTACATCCTAGGTGTAGATGGTGTTCACACTAGCATATTAACGAAATGGGGTGAAGTACGTACAAAGGAATTAAGTAGACTCTGTGTTTGCTAATGAAGGCTCCCTAGTTGAGGTCCCATATGTTAAGCCCTCATTTTGGGAAGTCTTAATGACAAGTCCATGATTCCAAGGTCTCATGAAATATGAATAAATGATATGAAAGATGTTATGTGCTATATGCAAAATGATATGTGCTATGTGTACGAGGTTATCTGCTATATGCAAAACGATATGTGCTATACGTAAGATGTTATGTGTTCTGTACAATATAATAAGTATGATTATGAATGTTTCTCTCATGGAGTGAATTTCCCAATCCAAATTTGGAAAGATCACTCACTTTCCTAATCCAAATTTGGAAAGCTCACTAACTTTTCTAATCCCAATTTGGCAAGTCCACTGACTTGACTTTTCATAATCATATTGTTAGGAAAGAGTTGTTCTTACTCATGCATGTCCTTGGTGTATGCTTTGACATACCCATACTTAGTACAAGTGTGTACTAATCCCAAACAATTCTACAATTTTAGGTGTAGACACAGGTGGACCCTAGATCTTACAGATATACGTTGCAACTATCCGAACATGGAGCTTTTATCCAGACTTGGTATACCCTCATGATTTAGAGGATGTCTACCGTTATTATATAGATTATATGTAGGTATAGCTAGTGGAGCATGTTCCTCTGTGTTTCATTCCACTTTTTTCAGACTTTGTATTAGTGCCGTTTTGACAAACATACGTTTAATAAAATTATGATATGATTCTTTCATTTGATTATCTTTTTATTAGATGGTTGATTTGTGAACCCCTATGATGTTAAGTATTATGTATAAATGTATGTTAAGAAACAAAAAGTTTCAAATTTTCCGCTAAAAGTAACCTAGAGGAAGTAAGTATGACATAAGTAGGCTTGTCTGCGACCTTTGAGAGATCCATGATGCCGGTCTCGTATACGGTCTAGATTTAGGTCGTGAAAAAGTTGATATAAAGAACTAGGTTAATTTCCGAGTATAATAAGTTCACATCAACCACATCGAGTAATTTCTAAATCATGGTAGTGAAGTGCACCACTATCCAGAATTTCGAGACTGCATAATGCGTAGGAAAATTCCCCTCTTCTGATCTTATCGTGCCTTCTCTAATTTTAATTTATTGGTGTTAAGAGAGTATCTAACATCAACTCTTGAGATTTAGAAAGATGAATACGAAGAGAAACACATGAGGAGATATTGGAGGAGCAACTTCTAGGGTATATCAAGTTTCTCCCTAGGCTCCAGCTGCTGAAATAGAGATAGTTGTTAACCAAATAGGTTTCCAGATGGAGAAGTGAGGAAAACCTTGGTAGAGATGACCCAAGCTATTACTTTACAAGCTTAGGCTTTGACAGCTTAGGCGGAGCAACAAGGTGTTCCCAGGGAGAACCCACTGGCCAACACCATGGCTAACAGGTTAACGAACTTCACGAAGATGAATCCTCCCGTTTACACTGGATCTAAGATTGCTAAGAATATTGAGGTGGAGTGTGGGGTAGCTATGCTGCATGCCAGCATGGGACTTTCCATGCTTATGGTCCATGTCCAACAAGTGGAGGAAAGCAAGAAGAGGAAGCATACTAGGTCAAGGAACAAGTCAACGCAAGCTAAGAAGAATTCAAGGAAGAGTAGTACTTAAATCAGGGATAAGACCAGGTTTAAGAAGGAACTCTCCCACTAAGGGGAGTAAAGTTCATCCAAGGGTCTACGCTTTCCTTTGTAACTCCTTTACTTGCTCTCACTTTTGAGATATTAGGTGATGTTCTGCATGATCCTATAGTGGTCAGTGCACCTTTAGGAGAAAATGTTAGAACTAATAGAGTATACAAGGATTGCCCAATAGTTGTATGTGGTAAGACTATGTGTGCAGATTTGGTTGACTTACCAATGCATGATTTTGATGTTATTCTTCGCATGGAATGTCTTCATAGTTGTTATGCTTGCATGGATTGTCGTAATAGGGTTGTGAGATTTTATTTCCCTAATGATGAAGAGCTAGTCTTGGAGGGGTACAACTCGAGTCGTCCTATTCCCTTGATTTCGAACCTTAAAGCTAATAAAATGATGTGTAAGGGGTTATTGTGTCATCTTGTGAGTGTTAATGATTTAGATCATGACATTTCTTCCATAGACTCAGTGCCTGTAGTGCATGAGTTTCACGATGTATTTCCTGATGATTTGGCTGGAGTTCCTCCCCCTTGAGAGATTGACTTTGGTATCGACTTATTACCCGATACTAAACCAATTTCAATTCCTCCTTAAAGAATGGCTCCAGCTGAACGCAAAGAGTTGAAGTTGCAGTTAAAAGATCTCACTAATAAGGGTTTCATTCAGCCGAGCATATCCCCTTGGGGAACTCCACTGTTGTTTGTGAAAAAGAAATATGGAACACTTAGAATGTGTATCGATTATCGGCAGCTCAACAAAGTCACTATCAAAAATAAGTATCCACTTCCCAGAATAGATGACTTGTTCGACCAACTCCAAGGGTATAGTTTTTTCTCATAGATTGATCTTCGTTTAGGGTACCATTAGCTCAGGGTTAGGGATGGAGATATCCCAAAGACAGCCTTTTGTACCCGTTATGGTCATTATGAGTTCCTAGTTATGTCATTTGGTCTCACGAATGCACCTGATCATTTATGGATCTCATGAACAAGGTCTTCCGTGAATACCTTGACTCTTTCGTCATAGTATTCATTGATTTCATTCTCATCTACTCTAAGACCAAGGAAGAGGATGACCTTGTAGGTACTTATACAACATTAGTTGTATGCCAAATTCAGCAAGTGTGAATTCTGGCTTAGATCAGTGACCTTCCTGGGTCATGTTGTATCTGACAAAGGTGTAGAGGTAAATCCCAGGAAGACTAAAGTTAATAAGAACTGGCAAAACCTCTTACTCCTACAGATATTCGTAGCTTCTTGGGATTGGCTGGTTGTTATCGCAGGTTCGTGGAGGGAATTTCTTCCATTGCTGCCTCACTGACAACTTTTGACTAATAAGAAGGCCAAGTTTTAAAGGACGGAGGCCTGTGAGAAGAGTTTCCAAGAGCTCAAGGATATACTCATTTCACTGATACGCTCAAATTTACTTCCCGAAACAATGTAAAAGCAGTCGTATCAAGTAAAGAACCCTACTAGTGAGGTTGGGATCGTTTCCACGATGAAAATGATTCAAACTTAACTTTATTCTATTATTACTTCTATTTAATCAATTATTTTCCAAAAAAGGGGTTTTAATTAATGAAAGCAATTATCTAAATTAAAGTAAACAAGTGACAAATCCAAGCATTGGGGTTTTGATCAAGTAATGAGAGTAACTAGGGCGTAAGTGTTTCCCACAAGCTCCTCACTCGGTAATTCTAGTTATAACAATCATTTCCTAGTTTCTTGCATGCAGAGGGATAAGGTAGGTATCTTTAAATCCTTGGTCCGACATCTAGAGAATTTCACTCTGCACCTTGGTCCGGCTATGTGTGTTGCTTTACTAAACCTTATCTTCACCTCATATTAAGCATCATATTCGATATTTGACTATGTTTTTACCTCGTACCAACCGATAGTAGCCTATTAGATAGTATACACTAAATCTATATTGATAATTATTTTCCTATTATCTAGCTCCTTGGTTCTTCAAGCAGCAATAAGGCGAGTTCTAACGTTCGCCACAGTTAAAAAGACTTCTAAGCGAAAGAATTATTAATATATGCAAGAAACTATTCTAGAATTGTTATTTTAGCTAGGTTTTACCTTGTTATTTACCATGATTCCCACAACCCTAGTTATGGAGTTTAGTTACCCATGATAATAATCACACAATTCATATTGATAATATAAGAATTCATGCACTTACTTTGATGAGCATGAACAAAATCCAGAAATCTTGAATAAATCACAAAACACAATTGATCGATTCCAGAAAAGCAATATCAAATCCCAAAATCAAGAGTTCAATACATAGAAAATAAAATTGAAAAATATCCAAAGGTATAACCCAAAAACAATGTTTTTCGAAATATTTATAATAAAACCAAACCTAATAAAAAAGGGAAATCTATTTAAGGAAAAATCTGGCAAAAATGTGTCCGAGTCGACGACCTTTATGACAAACCATCGTGGATTCCCTCGTTCCATACTTAGCATAAATCTCTGCTGCTTTCTTCATCAACTCTCTGTTACCCTCGACGGACAGGTGTGACAGACCGTTTCAAGCACAATGGTTCGTCAAGGGGCTTCGTTCCATGACACTTAGAATCTTCTGAAGTTGGATGCTGGGACTACTATCGGTTAGATTTGACGAATGTGCAGGACGAACTATCATGGCTATGACGGTCCGTCGTGAGATTCCGTAGTCCCACACTTGGTCAAAATTCCCCAACTTCCTTCAGCAGCTACTATATTCTCACGAGGGTTGACCCCTACGGACCGTCATGGGGTCTGTAGGTGGTCACCTCTGCAATTTCAGCTCAAAATCTCCGCATTCTTCTTTGGACAGATTTCTTGAGAATGAATATAAAAAACATCAAAAATCAATACAAAAAAGGCTTTAGACACACACTAAACTTAAGGAAAAGGCATTGAAAGTACCGTGAAACCATGGTACATCAACATCGTCAATTTAAATTCATTGTTTGTCCTCAAGTGACGCAGTATGACTCACTACAAAATCTTTGTACAGGAGTATCCGTCTTTTAGCTTTCGTAATCATTTGGCTATCAATCCTGACCATTCTCATTATGTTCATTCATGTTATCACTATTAGACTTGAATTATGTGGATCAGACAATGACACAAACTCACCACAAACTGACACCTATCCTCTTCGATCTCTCACCTAGGTACTAATTTTTTTGGTATTGCAGCTAGTGTCATCACTTCAAAATAACATCATCATTTTTCACATTATGGTTTCAGTTTGAGTATAAGAATTAATTTTCAACACTCGCTCTCAGAACAACTTCACAACTCATTTACACATATTGCCATAGACTTGCCTTTATTTTCACTGCTTTAAGTTTGCCGTAACAACTCTTAGGATCACGATAAGACTTTCTTAGCTTGTAACATAGGCTCAGGATCAGGTGGTGTATATTTAGGTATATTTTAGTGAATTGTTTCCCTCTTTGACATATCACTCAAGCGTCCTACCTTTTCATCGTTTTACTCCGCCATTTTTTCTTATATTCTTTCACCTTTCTATATTCCCTTCTTTCTTTTTTTGTGTAGGCGGCTCTTTTCTTTTCTTGCTCATATTTTCACATTTTCACATTTTCAAATATTTATATTTTTTTCACTCTTCTTTCTTTTGTTTTTTTATCTCTCTTTGTTCTTTCAACCCCAATTTCTGGAGCATTCCTCAAATTAGCCACCCTCAATTCATGGCTTTGCCATGAGTCAAAGTACAGAATACCCAAAGTTGGGTTAGGGCCACGACAAGGTTGTTTTCTGCATTAGCCACCCTCAGCTTATGCTTTTGGCATAAGTGGAGGTGCACATGTCCAAGGAGGGATCAGGGCCAACACATTGTTTCCAAAAAGAGTAGTTGGGGTGAAAAAGAAAGGTTTATTTTAATCTCAAATCATTTGGATCAAAAAGGGATTAATTTCATTCATTTTCTGTTATTTAGGCTAAAGATGGCTATATTAAACAAGGGCCTATGATCCTTTGCTAATTGTCTATTACGATTTACTTTTAGAAGGATTAACCAGTCAAGTTCTAGCTCAGTGCAAATAGTGGTCAAATTTTCCTCACACTCACTTGACATCTCATTACTGTACCATATTATCAAACACCTAGTTTGAGTCTTAGACTTAGGGTCATGCAGTGGTGTATCTCTATGTCATACTTAGAGCCACACATTTATCAATTACTATGCCTAGTCGTGCATCATTTTCATTATATTTCATTACATCAAGATATCATTTCTGTTTTAGCCATCATGCTTCAGAGTTATACTATGTAGACAAGATATAGACATGGCGGTTCAACAATATAAATAATCAGTCTCTTGGGAGAAAAGAACACAGACTTCACCCTAGCACTCACTTTCCATTTACCCCACCCCTAACAAAAAGAAATGAAATTGTCCCCAATGCATAAAATAATACAAAATAATGGAGTGGTAGGTGAAGCAAACCTGAGGCACAAAGCGTCGTCGATCAACAAGTTGGTGGGTCTGGTGTCTCCAAACCCACTCTCTGTGTAATCTGGAAACCCTAAGCAGTGTCCTCACCAAAAAAAACACGCTCAGTAGTGCCTCTCTCAACAATCACAGCACCATCAGTAGTGCTTTTCTCTGCCTGAACAACTCTGGAGTTAGATGCCCCAACAACCAACTTAATAGACCTCAACTGAGTGGCCTCCTTATCAACAATCGAGTCTATCCTCGCAACCTCCAACTCTCGATCCTCATTCCGACCTCTACGCCTCTTGGCATTTCCTAATGGTGGAGGTGGTGGAACTGCATCAGTGGAAAATAAGGCCGCCAAAACATTATCCTCGGTGGATTCTGCAGAAGGGGCCTTAGAATCGAGCACCCTAGCATCTAGATTCGTGTCCAAGTCCGCTCTCAGACTCTCTACAGCAGGCTGAAGGGTCGACACGTCTACCAGAGGGGCTGGCTGGGCTACCACACACAACTAAAAAATGACCAGACGCTGATGAACCTCCATGATCTTCCTCTCTGTGTGTTGGGCCATCTTCCGCTCCATGCACTCCTCTGCCTCAGCAATACACCTCTGCATCCAAGGTTGGATGTGATGCAGAAAAGTGGCCATTTGGGCCTCAAGTTTTTGGACCCTATCAAGTGGGACCAGAGTGGCGGAGGGAGCCGAGAGAGAGGAGCTCGGAGCGGTGCTACCACCTCGGATAGACTTGACCGGGGTTGTGTCAGTAGGCTCAAATATAGCCTGGGCATCCACTTGGGCTTTCTCTACAATGTCCGCCAGGTTCTCACCAAGTGGAGGTACCTCCGGGCGGGGCCCTCTGTGTGGATCCAACTCATTTGCCGCATCCCTGATAAGGTCTTTGTCAACAGTGCCCAATGGGGTCTTGATCTGATCAATGTGCCAATTAGGAACACCTGTGGACCTGGACAAAGCAAACACCATGCACGGAAATGGGTAAGTAGTAGTGACCTTGAAGGCGCTCTCGTGCATGACCGCCTGAAGAAGCCAAGCGAAGTCCACCTCGAACCCTGCTATCATAGCCTCCATCAGAACTACGCGATCCTAAGTGACAATATTGTCTGCAACAGTGGGGGAAAGGCAGTGGCAGATTATCAACCACAAAAACATGGCCGTGAATGTCAGGTTAGACTTCTTGATGGCTCCGTTCGGCTCAAGTACCCAATCAGCAACTTCTCTATCAAGAGACAAGTACTTGTCAGTCCACCACTTGGTGGTTTCTCTCAACTCTGTCTCACGCAGGAACTGTCCATCTTTAACCATTTTCCACTGGTAGTTGAACTTGGTGGTGAGAGGATTCCTGGTGGCATCAACATTCTCGCCATATCGATACGGACAAATGGATGGAAAGGAGATGTCTACCTGCTTGTCGTGGACTCTGATGTGATCTAGCAAGGCATGTTTGGCGGGGCAGCCCGCCTGTCTATCTGGGCTCGGAGAGTTGGAACATACGAGGTGTAAAACTATCTGACCAACTCCTCACGGTATCAGCCCATATTCCATTCTAGCCGGTGCCTGGTGAAGAGGGAATGAATTGTCGGCATGGTGCGGAGACTCCCCGTGAGAACCTGCCTCTCCAGTGTAAGGGTCCGGATCATAACCCCCTCATCATTCGACATCTTGGCATCTGATTACACCTGAAACTACCCCTCAATACTCCACCGGTTGGGTTAGTCGGCCACCAGGGCGAGGGCTCGAGTTAGTGGTGCTGGAGTGGAATCAGCACTATCGGCCTCATCAAATGAGGCGGACTGAGATGCAGTGGCTGGAGCAAAAGACTCCTCAGACCCTGAGACTTCTTCAGAACCTGATACTTCCTCAGAGCCTGAAGCATACCTAGGGTGTGTAGTAGACCCAGAAGGCATGTCAGTTATTATGCACTCCTCTTCAAACTGGGAGGCAGTGACTACACCGGGTGCCACCTTCGTGGGGATAGCTCTAGTAGTGCGTGCATCCCGTGCAGTACAAGTGTGTATTAATCCCATACAATTCTACAATATTAGGTGCAGGCACAAGTGGACGCTAGAGCTTACAGGTTGACGCTGCAGCTATCCCGACGTGGAGCTTTCGTCCAGAATTGTTACTCATGCATTCGAGGATGTCTAACGTTATTATCTAGCCTAGATTTAGGATATAGCAAGTGGAGCAAGTTCGTCTAGTGTTTCTTTCGTTCAGACTTTGTATTGGTGCCGTTTTGGTAAAAATACATTTAGTAAAATAATGATCTGATTCTTTCATTTGATTATATAATTATTACATGGTTGATTTGTGAACGCCTATGATGTTAAGTAGTATGTATAAATGTATGTTAAGAAACAAAAAATTTTCAAATTTTCCGCTAAAATTAACCTAGATGAAGTAAGTATGGCGTATGTAGGATTGTTTGTGACCTCAAAGACGTCAACGACGCCGATCTCGTCTAGGGTCTAGATTTCGATCGTGATAGATATGCAGGCAACCTTATTATTTTAAGGTTTGGTTCAACACAAGAAATCTAAAAAAAAGTCCTCTTCACAAAAACTGGCAATTGTTTTTAAGAAAAAAATTGATTTGGTTGGTACCAACATTCTTAGAAGTTTTCAGAAGAAAATTAATGAAGTGTTAAACTATTTGACAAGAAAAACTAACTTTGTTGTGACCTATAGACTTCTTTTGATATCTCTTGATATATTTATGTTATACTTAAGAATCTATTTTGCTTAAAGTTAAGGTCGAAACAAATGCGGCTACATTGTTTCCTGTGCACTGTGTGGTGAACTTTACATATAAAATTCAATGGAATGACTTTTGATCTAGAACTTGATCTGAATGTTGGTTAGAGTGAAATTGTGAGCAAAATTTAACTTGGAAAATGATTATAGGATTTTTTGATCAAATTGTGCCTTTCAAGCCTACCAAATGACATGTTATCCATAACACTCCCATTTTGAGCCCGAAATATTTTTATTTTAATAACTACAACTTTACATATATCATTTTTGGTGCATTCGCACTATCAATAGATACACAGCGCCGAGATTTAAGTTGGATATCAAAGTGAAAAGACCAAGTGTGTGCAAGTTCAAGCAAAATGACATAATAACTAGAATAGAAATGAAAGGAGAGAAAATGAAAAAAAAGAAGAAGAAAAATGAATGGGAAAAAGATTTCAAGAAAACAAAGATCAAATGCAAAGATTAAAAAATATTGAAAGTTGTGCAAATTTTAAGGAGGAAGTAATCACTTTACCCCAAATAAATATCCTACCTTTCTCCAAACTACATTACAAGCCAATAAAAAAGTCCTATTTTATCCCATTTTGTGTGTTCTTATATCAATGAATACTTACATAATAACCAAACATATGATACTTTAATCTTATACATTGAATATTTTTCCGAGTGTGAGTGACTTTGATATAAAATGTCCTAAGATCAAAAAGATTCTATAACTTAGGCAAGATGAACTCAGGTAAATACTTAAGTATGTTTGATATACCATTGAAATTATAGTAATTACACAATGTTGACCTCACATTTGTCTAAAAGTAGTTGAAAATGAATCATATGCATCATGCTAATTGTTGGTACTAACTACAGTCAAAATATTGTCAACCATGAACTGATTCATTTCTCAAAAGATGTCTTTTGTAGAAAAAATCAAGAAAAAATAAAAATAATTTTAGATTTTTGTGAACTACTTTTGACATGATTCTTGCTATACAAGATACGTAAGTAGTCTCACAAGGGACTCGATCTCACGAAATAAAATCTTATATCCTCAAATGATAAAAAATGGATCAATTTTTTTATAATAAAGAAATAAAAATGATAAATTGAAAAGACTTTCAAAGTTCCTCAATTTCAAAACTGAGCATAGTTTTATTTGTTAAAAAAAATACTACCGTTTGTAGGAAATAAACACTCTCATCATTCATTTCTAGGGAACTATTTCCCTAATTGCATATTGTCTTGCATTTCTTTTGTGAACTTGTATTTCTCATTTATGCTACTAATAAATCATAAAAATATTTTCTAGTGCAAATTGAACTAAAAATAAAAAATGTTGTGGTGATTCTAAATGATTATTCTGTTTAATAAGATATTTTTCAATATAAGATTCAAAATAAGCAGGACGAACCTGGATAATGGGACTAGCAGGACCCTCCTGGATAATGGGATTTATAGGACCCTCTTGAATATTAGGACTAGCATGACCCTCCTCGATAATGGAACTAGCAGGACTCTCATCGATAATGGGATTAGCAAGACCTTCCTCGATAATGGGACAAGCAGGTGCTTCCTGGATAATGGGACTAGCATGACCCTCCTCAAAATGAGATTAGCAGGACCCTCTTAAATAATGGATTAGCAGGACCCTCCTAGATAATGAGACTGGAAGAACCCCCATCATAATGGGACATAGATTAGCAGAACCCTCCTCATAATGGGATTAGCTGGACCCGCCTAGATAATGAGACCAGCAGGACTATCTTAGATAATAGGATTAGCAAAACCCTCTTTGTTAATGGGATTAGCAGGACCCTATTGGATAATAGGATTAACAAGACCCTCATGGATAATGAGATTAACAGGACCCTCTTGGATACTGGAATAACAGGACTTCATTGATAATAGGACTAGCACAACCCTCCTCGATAATGGGATTAGCAGGACCCTTTTTGATAATAGGACTAGAAGGAACCTCTTGGATTATGGGACTAGCAGGACCTCCTGGATAATGGAATTAGCTGGACCCTCCAGGATAGTGGGACTAGAGGAACCCTCTTCATAGTGGTATTTAGATTAACAGGATCCTTCTCATAATGAGATTTAGCTTAGCCAGACCCTTCTTATAATGGGATTAGAAAGACCCTCCTGATAATGGGATTAACAATGATCCTCCTCTTAATGAGATTTAGTTTAGAAGGACCCTCCTCATAATGAGACTAGAAGGACCCTCCTCCTAATGGGATTAGCAGGTCTTTCCTTATAATGAAACATAGATTAGCAGGACCGTCCTCATAATATGATTTAGTTTAGCATGACCTCCTCATAATGAAACTAGAAGGACCCTCCTCATAATGAGATTTAGTTTAGAAGGACCCTCCTCATAATGAGATTTAGTTTAGAAGGACCCTCCTCATAATGGGACTAGAAGGAGCCTCCTCCTAACAGGATTAGTAGGAACCTCCTCATAATGAGGCTTAGATTAGCATGACCATGCTTATAATGGGATTAGCAAGAACCATCCTCATAATGATATTAGCATAATTCGCCTGGATAATGGGACTAGCAGGACCTTCCTTGATAATGGGATTAGTAGGACCCTCTTAGATAATGGGACTAAGAAGACCCTCCTCATGATGGGATTAATAGGACCCTCCTGAATAATGGGATTACCAGGACCTTCTTGGATAATGGATTAGCAGGACCCTCCTTATAATGGGACTAGCAGGACCCTCATAAACAATATGAAGTGGTGTAGCAAGAATCCTCCTGAACAATAGGACGTAGTGCAGCAAGGACCCTTCTGAATAATGAGACGTAATATAGCAGGTCCCTTCTGGATAATGGATTAGTAATGTTTTTCTAGGATAAACACTTCCTAGTTTGAATTTATTTGTTTGTTTATTTAATTTTTTAATTCACATTTGCTAATAACTCACAAAATTTTTCCAGTAAAAACTGGGACAAAATTTTTGTTTATTTCTTTTGTTTGTGATGGTTTTCAGGTTTTGTCAAGAGAAACATGGATTTGAGATTCAAGAACAAAATTTTAATTCTTTTCAGAATGATCAATCCCCATAATCGCCAGAAATTCGTTTCAGCAATACATGTAGTAGCCTGACTTCCTGACATCTATTTCTATACAACTACTTATTGAGAAGACATGTAGTCGTTCTAGAATATATTTAAATTTTTCATTTTTAAGAGTGTCAAAAACTCATGCTAAGTGGCAAGTTAAGCATCGAATCCATTCAAGAACAAGATACTTGCTAAAATCAAGGTGATATCTGAAAGTCAAGACTCATGTGGAGAATCAAAAGAAGTTGCATAGATAAAGCAAGTACTTTTATTTTTCTTTTGAGTATTAGTTTTAATTTTTACATAAATAAGGATAAGAGTCGCGATCTGGAGCCTCGATGGAACCTCACTTAGTTTCCAACTCATCACTTCATCTCCTTGAAATACATGTGACCTGATTCTCTTATCACTTAAGATATGTAAGATGTCCAAAACAAGGACTCGGTCGCACAAATTTTAGTCTTTCAAATAAGAGTTCTGTCAAAACTTGTCACTTTGTCAACTTCTTTTTCTGAAAACTCTTCGTGTTTATAGTCAAAGAGGGGCAAACTATAGACACGTAATTTTTTACCGTATTTATGTTTTATACTCTTTATAGAGTTTAAATATTTTTTATAAATATTTTAACTTTTATCTTTTTTTTAATGTTTATTTTTAAAAGACTTGAAAACAACAAAATAAAAATCACTTTTAAAGGTAAAGTTTTATTTTTATTTGTTTAAAAAAAAAGAAAAGAAAATTATAAAAAAAATATATGTGTTCTTTAATCAATAATAGGCTATTATTTCTTAATTATAATTATCTATTCAATTATTATTTTATTTTTATAATTAGTTAATATTTTTATTATTATAATTATTATATTGATTATTAAGAATTAATATCTTAACCTCCCACAAGACTATTTCACTCCACCACCAATCCAACTCCCCCACACACTACTACACACTTACATCACTATACATATTACACCAATACACACAGACACAAAGAGAGGAAGAAATTAAAAAAATTTCAGCAAACAAACAAAAACACAACCCACACACATACGCACAAACCATTAGAAACAAACACTAAACAATAAAAAAACGAATAAGAAAAAACTTTTCATTTCCTTTTAATAAACCAAAACAACCTACAAAAATTGATGGTTGTTCTAATCGAGGTATAGTTAAGATTTTGTAATATTTTACTTATCTTATCTCTTATATTTAATCATGAAAATTTATGTAATTTTATGATAATTTTTTTATATTTGTTTTATTCACAATTTGATTAAAATGAATAATTTGTTAACTTTTATATCTTTGTTTAATGAATGAAGTTAGCTTTAATCAGCAATATTTCCTATTTACTTATTTTTATTCGTAATTTGTGATTTCTTAAAAATGGATGAGTCATGACATTGTTCTTTTCTTGATTAGTAGGATAGTTAGGCTAAATGAATAAATTATTATTATTTTATTTTATAAAACAAAAAGAAAATGAGATTTATCTTTAGTAATTCATTATTGTTTTGTTTGATTAGAATGTGCATGCCTAATTCTATCGTTAACTTTAAGATTTAAATAAAAATATACTACGTATATATCTAATTCTAGCATTAACATAGAGAGTAAATAAAAATAAGAGATTTTTATTTTATTTTATTTTATTTGATATTTATCTTATAATGTTATATGTGTTTATGCATGTTAAAAATTTTGGTTTCAATTAACAATGTGGTTACACATCTTTCTTGAGACATTAAAAATTTTTAAGGATGCGGTGATGCACCTTGTTTATAAAAATATTAATTTTTCAGTAATTTAACATAAGATTTATAGATAAAGTTAATAAGTGTGATGCAAAGAAGACAATTATGACTCCAAAAATCAAGATTAAGAACGCGGTTACACATCTAGGTTGAGACCAAATAAAAATTCAACAATAAAAATATGAGCGAAACTGTAGCATATCAACATATGTCCACAAATATTCATAATTAAAACATAAGTCAATAAAAGAGACCGTGATAGAACCACGAGATTTGAGGGATGCCTAATACCTTCCCTCAGTCAATAGAATTCCTTACCTGAATTTGCGATTCGTAGGCCATAATATAGAGTCATTTCCTATTGGTCAGGGATTAAACAAAAATGTGACTTGAAACACCATAACTCAATTTCAAGTGGCGACTCTGAAAAAATTAACATAATCTTTAATCAATATCGTCACTTAAATTCGTAAAACTCTTTTCGCTCCCTCGTGCACAAAAAATGGGTGTGACAGGGGGAAAGGTTTGGTGGGGTGGGGGAATTGTGCAGAGATTACAAAATTTTATATTATTTTTTGTTATTTAAAATAATTTTCTTTCTCATATTGAATATTATTTTTAAATATTTTTTTTGGATCCAACTGACACATATCATTATTTAATTCGTGATAATGTCATGTCATAGCGAGTTTGTCTCACACACTTAATATTCTTGGTTGATTGTCCAAAAACTGTCTAATAGGTATCAATTCAAAGTATCAGAAGTATTCAATAGGTACAAGACTTAGTTGAGGTGTTCAAACGAAATATGCGGATAACTTTAAGGGGTTGTTAAGTAAATTTTACTAATATAAGACCTTAAGATAAATTGCTAAAACTTGATAATAGAGTATACAATAAAAAATTTCATTTCGCTTGATAAAGAACCAACTTTTGCCGTTGAGAAAAACTGTCAACAACCTTTACGTGGTTTGGGGAAGAAGAAACATGGGCCTCTTTCCACTTCGGTTTAACAATGCCATGTGTCGGTTATTCATTGTTTTGGGACAACAATTTTACTCTTTTCCACGTTGTATTAGTGTTAAATTACAATTTTCGTAAAAATAAGTTAAAAGGATGTATATATTGTCAATTTAAATGATTTCGTGAGGTAATAGGACCTCCACAACTTAAGATGTCTTTTTTTAAAAAAAGATCTAAATTTAATGGGGTAATTATGTATCTTCTCTAGAAATTAATTACTATGAATCAATATTTTTACTTACTCCCATTAAAAAATGACTATATATACCAACATGATAACCTTTAATTTATACAAAAAGATTTTATACTAACTTAGAACACCAATCAAAACGTGTATTTTAAATTTACACCATATATATAAACAAATCCTACTAAAAATATTGTAATAACAGGCGGACTATCAACAACTACGATTGATTTATAAAGCGTAGGATTTTTTCAGAGTGTCCTATCCTTAGTATTTTGAGGGAAGAAGTAAAGGCAAACGATAACAAATCTATTAAAATGTGATGGACTTATGAGATAAAACAATGGTGAATTGCAGTTAGAGAAAATTCAGAGAGAAGAAAAACAAAAAAGAAAACATATTAGAGAAATTTTAAATTTTTCTTGAAAATAAAAGTGCATAGAAAATAACAATTGCTTGAAAAATTGAAGAGGTGGGAAGATAAACATTTTACTTTTTACATCGATTGAATCACAAAATAAAGAAAAAAATATAATTTTTTTTAAAAAAAATCTAAGTAACAACTATTAATTGGTGAGATAAAATAATTAAATTTAATACATGATTATCATCCCCAAAAATAGGCATAGAATCCCAAAAAAGCTAATATACTAAAACCTTAAATAAATAATTAAAATTGGAAATTAAATTAATATGCTATGCTTGTAATTTATAAACTTCATTTGTAGATAAATATAAGAAGGTATATATATTGTTAATTAAAGTGTGTATATATATATACTAATTTCGTCTCACATGTGTTGCACATGTATGTCTTATCTAGAAATACTTTTTCCGTTCCTATTTACTTGTCCATATTTTTCTTTTTAGCAGTTCCTATTTACTTGTCTATTTTGATAAATCAAGAAAGAACAATTTTTTCTATTATAGCCTCATTTAAAAATCTTTAAAATTTAAACTTCCCACAACAATGATTATTTATTTTGAGTAAATCTATTTTGGAATCATAATTAATAAGACCAAAATTATAAACTTCACTATGTCAATCATTGTTGCCTTAATATGTGTGTCATTTCTAAAGTGGACAACTAAATAGGGATGGATGGATTATAAATTATAGGATAATCCCGATGTCCCTTTCACGTGGTACTATTTGTTTTTCAAAAGTCATACAGTTTAAGTTTGATCACGAATTTGCATATGAAATTTATATATTTGTACACTAAGTAAAACTTATTATAAATCACAATAATTTGATATTCAAAACATTTAAAAAATATATGCATAATTTACGGTCAAAGATATAGACTTATTTAAACATTGTAACATAAATTGAAACGAAAAAAAACTATTCAAGCTCAATATCAGATAACTAAGGGTAAATGAATAATGTTGATTCTTCCGTGGTTAATGAATATGGATGACTGTAACATCATTTATTCATCCGACCCTACAAAGACGATAAAAAATAATTGTATGTCACTGCACATTCTCTGCAAATGCTTGTTCAGTGTAAAATAGTACTTGTTAGATGACAAAGATTCCTTAGTTGTTTGAATGTAGGTTTCCCTAATTAGTCTCATATGTAAACTCAAACTCTTTTGTTCTCTATAATTAGGATAGCTTTTGTTTATGTAATCAAACTCTATTACGTACATCGGTGTGTGTGTGTGTGTGTGTATATATATATATATATATATGGCAGCCTTGGATATACAACAAAAAAAACCAAGGCTGACCTCTTTTTTTTTACGTTCTAACTTGGTATCAAGAGCCAACCTTTTTTTTTCCACCACCATGGACAGTTCCAACCAGTCCATTGCTGCTACCCTTCAACCAGTTATTATCTTTGGCAATCTACTATATATTCTGCCTTTGAGACCTTTGATTTAGAGGGTCATCTTGATGGAGCTAATGCTCCATCTACCACTATCTTAACCACTACCGAGGGAACATCTGAATCCACACCAAATCCAGCCTTCACGGCTTGGAAGAAGCGGGATAAAATCCTTTTTCTTTGGCTCAAACCTACCATGAGTCATTCTATCCTACCTTACATAATGCACATTCGTACAACTCGTGAAGCTTGGTCCTATCTTTCCAACCTCTATCAATCTCAATCTCGAGCCCGAGTCATGCAACTTCGCTACCAACTCCAAACCACCACTAAGGTATATTCCACCATGATGGACTATATTGACAAGAAACGAGCTATATCCCATAGTCTAGCCCTTGCTTCCCATCCCATAACGGACGAAGAACTTATGAGCGCTATTTTGTTCGGGCTAGACTCTTCTTATTTCCCTTTTCGCTCTGCCATTAACCCTCAGCTTGATCATCTCACCATTGACTCACTTCATGGTTTGATGCTCCAAGAAGAGGAGAAACTCACTGAGGAAACAAAATCCATCCAACTTCAAGCCAATGTAATATATCGCCAATATTCCAACCACTTTCCAACCAATGGATATCCAAATCAGCAAAGTTTCACCGCCTCTAAAAAAACCCCGGTCGTTCAACCAACAACAATCCCTCTCGTTCTTCTAGTAAATCATCTCCTCGTATTATCTATCTAATATGTGAGAAACCCAACCATCATGCTTGCAATTGCTACAACCGTAACAACATGGATACATACCCGCCTAATTGATCCACTAACCGACCACAAGCCAATATGGTCACTCCATCGGCTAATCATATGATGTATCCTTCGGCTATCGTTGATAATTCATGGTTTGCGAACTCAGGTGCCACCAATCATGTTACGTCGGACTTGTCTCAACTATCCATGCACACAGACTATAATGGTGAGGATCAACTTGATTAGGTAATGGCCAACAACTATCTATTTCTCACATCGGCTCATCTCAACTTGCTTCTACTACTTGACCTCTTCATATCAATAAAGTTCTTCATGTTCCTTCCGTCACCAAAAGTTTACTGAGTGTCTCTCAATTTACTAAAGATAATAATGTCTTTATCCAATTCCATCCCTCTTGTTGTTTTGTGAAGGATCCTTAGGGAAAAATACTACTTCGAGGGTCAATTGATGACGGCTTATGTCGTTTGAATTGTGGTGGGATTCCTGTTATCTCATCTTCAACTCCTCGTCTGCTTGTCTATTCTTGAGCATCACTTCAAGCGTGGCATGAACGCCTTGGTCATCCTCATGAGCAGCTATTATGTCGTCTAGTCTCTAGTTTTAATCTTCTAGTGTCGTCCAATAAAATGTCTACAGTTTGTGGATCATGTCAATTAGGAAAGAGTCTTAGGATCCATTTATCTTCTTCTTCGAGTCGTACTTATTTCCTTTCAAATTGGTGTATTATGATGTTTGGGGACATTCTTCGCATCTTTCTATAAATGGCAGCAAGTATTTTGTTCAATTTCTTGATGATTCCACCAAATTTGTTTGGATATTTTTCTTGTCAACAAACTCTCAAGTTCTTGATGTTTTTAAATATTTTCATAAGATGGTTGACACATAATTTGGCAAAAAAAAATCAGAACTTTGCAAATTGATTGGGGTGGGGAGTACCATAATGTATAATCCTATGCTCAATCTGTTGTCATAACTCATTTTCTTTCTTGTCCTCACACTCATGAACAAAATGGGGCTCCAAAACGACGTAACCGACCGTTGTGGAAAAAGGACTAACTCTATTTGCCCACACATGTCTTCCTTATCAATACTGGGAACACGCCTTCTCTACTGCCACATACCTTCATAATTGCACCATCCATATTATCTTTCAAATCACCCTATCAAGCTCTATATTATGGTTCACCATATTACCAACTTCTTCAAAAATTTGGGTGTCTATGCTAACCTTTTCTGTGTCCTTACAATACTCATAAAATTGATTTTCACTTTCTTCCATGTGTCTTCTTAGGTTATAGTTCAAAGCATAAAGGATATATATGTCATTATCCCCCCACAAATAGAATGTATATTGGTCGTTATGTGACATTTGATGAAGATAAATTTCCTTATCCTCATTACAAAGAATTTTCTTCTTTCTCCAGTAACAATTCACCACCCTCCTTCTTAACTTCTCTAGAATCGATTTCCAACTCTTTTCCCTTTGTTGTTGCCTCCCGTTCAACCCAGTCATCGGAACATTCACTTTCCTCGTCCTCACAAGCCACTCAAGCCCTCCACATACATCCTTCATCTATGCCGTCTGATACAAAGTCTACACCACCAATTACATGTTTGTCCTCTACTTCTAGCTCATATCAAAATGCTCCCTCATATTTTCGGTCGTCTACCTATTCCAATCATCCTATGACCACAAGCGCTCAAACTCATTCCCTCAAGCCTAAAACACTTAGTATATCTCTTTATCAAATCATAGTTTCATCCTCCATGGCCAATGAACCAAGAAATTACAAGCAAGTTC
Organism: Solanum lycopersicum; assembly: GCF_036512215.1. Lineage (NCBI taxonomy): Eukaryota > Viridiplantae > Streptophyta > Magnoliopsida > Solanales > Solanaceae > Solanum > Solanum lycopersicum. Next base: position 33,152,904 of record NC_090809.1, read on the forward strand.
ATCCTCTCCTGAATGGTTGTGTGCCATGAACGCTGAGTATCAAGCATTACTTCATAATTGCACATGGACACTTGCTCCATGTCCTCCCAATGCGAATGTAATGTTCTGCAAATGTGTCTACCATATTAAGAGACGAGGAGATGATTTTTTTATGTTCTAACTGTACTGATATAATTATGACATTTCAAATAAAGGAAATCAATTTCCAAACAATTAACTGTAGCGAAATTTTGAATAACACGAAAGAAAGAATATAGTAACTCTTATTTATGTCGATATATTCATAAAATACATTTTATCATTGAAATAGTAGCTAAATAATCGTGTATCATAGTTTTGAATAACTATTTTTACATGAAAGAACATAAAAGAGACTCATATGAAAGTTGAATGTGGATGTTTATAAGTCATATCGACTTTCCTATTCAATCTCATGTTTATGGCCAAACATTGAGTAACAAGATTCCAAAAATAAAAAATATCTCCATCAAATATCTACATTCTGTTTAAGTTGTTGTCGATTTTTGAAAATGTTCAAGACAATTTCTTTGCTTCAGGTTTTAATGTTAATGGAAATGCATTTCCTGGGTTTGGGTTTGCTGCAAAAGAATGTGGTGTAATAATAATCCTAAACTTAATACTCTTGGTATTTTCGTAATCGTATTGACTTGGAACCTCAATGTCTTGCTCCACTTCATACGTATCCTTCAGCTACTGAACTGATAACTATATTGGACTGTACTATTTATGCGTGTTTCTTGTCCTAGATGCTGCAAAACTTCTTTAAGATTAGTCGTACTCTTCTAAAAAAAATTGAATCTAGGTTAGGTGTTTGTGTTCCCAAAAGCCCCTATTCACTTCCAGCGTAATATGTGTAATGATAATGATACTTATCTCGCTACTTTTATCACTCAAAATTTTAAATTTTTCATTTATCATATTCAATGTTTTCTTCAAATTAAACCACCTATTTGAACCGACATTTTTCCTTGTCACGCCCCGATCTACCCCCGAAATGCGGACACGGGACCTAAGACCTCAAGTTATCCCAAGCTAACCCTAATGTCGTGATCATGAGCATACTAAAGATAATTAATTTTTGCGGAAGCTAAATCATCATGATGGGGAATACCTATATACTATAACAAAGATATTTGAAAAATAATGAATTTAATGCAAAGAAAATATTAACTCAATACTAAGCTGAAATTAACTATGTCTGAAATAAGTCTCTAAGTGACTACAAATGCTGGGATAGACCCCAGATAAGTCTAACAAAAATGGAGACTAAAGGACTAAATAATGAAAGAAACTCATGACTATTTTCCTCGGAGAATGATGACTCACCTCTGATTCTGCTGAACTGGAGATCGGGAACCGATCTAAGCGTGATGTGTATGCTACGAATCTGAACCTACATCACGAGAAGATGTAGCGCACATATGTGTCAGTACGTGAAAGGTAATTAACATGTAGGATAGAGTAAAGCTAAAATAATACATAATTGAACAAGTACAAAAGTAAGTATAATATTCTAAACATGATATACTCAATGCTGAGCTAACTGGATGCATGACCAAATTTATTATAACATGCTAAGACTGATTACTAACTTGACTGTAAATATGGTCAATGCAATAGGGTCTAACTGAAATGTGGGAGCTACTAATAATCGATAATAAAACCACATGAGCTAAATATGGAGTCCGATGTATACACCTCATCGAAAGGACCCAATATACTCTGCTAGAGGTATAAAGGCATGCTAGCGTGAGCACTAAAATGATGCCCACAGAGGGGGCTTACAACCTACTTGTGTAGTAGTTCTGTGACAATTTAGGTAGGCTAAACCCTAGTCCAACTTGGTATTATTCTACTCCAAATGAATTTAAGGGTTAGCTGATTATGACTAAATTTCTGTAAATACTGGATAGCTAAAACTGAACATGCAAGCTGGGAATGCAATAATTAATCTGATAATGATGCATTAATAACTGAGACATGTATATCTGAAGTAACTGAAATATTTAACCCTGCATGTGCAATTAAAGAACTAAAAAAATACATACCTAGGGTTCTAAAATCAATGCAATAAACTGAGTAATAACGTGGTAGTATAATTTGGAACATATAACTAAATAATTCATGGTAATCTAATGAAGTTCTTGAAACCCTATATCTAATCATGATAAGGGAATCAACAATCTGACTGATATATAGGGATATAATGGGTAAAAGGAACCCATTAGTGAAATTCCACATACCTGGTGAAGAATTCCAAGGAGAAATATTTAGATTATGGGGCTAGAACTGATGGAACCTTGCTGTGTTTTTGAACTAGGGTTCTTGACTTTTTTCCCTCTTTTGCTTCTAATTTGCTAAGTTTTGATTAATGATTTGACTTAGGTAAGTTTTGTTATGTTTATAGGCTTAATTGACTAAAATCTCATGATTTAGGGTTTAAACGATGTATCTTAGGGTTTAAATGAACCAAGAGAAGACCAAAAGACCCCTGAAATAATTGTTCTCAGAGAATTTGACGAATTGGACTAATGGTCTGTAGTTCAATCGAGGGTCCGTCATTTGGGTCCCTTGTTTTAGTCTACTAGATAGGACTTTACTAAAATGGGAATAACTTTTTACTCAGAGGTTGAATTTTAGCAAACTCGACGGCATTGGAAAGAGGATTCAATTATATATCATATCATATGTCATAATACACCTTATTCTTTTTATAATAAGATTTATGACCATTTGAAGTCGACCCCATCAACAATTTCTCTCTAACTAACAACTAACCTTCACCTACCGTCCGTATGTCTAACTATGGACCGTAGTGGTCGATCTTGGTTCATGTCAGAGGCTGGGTAATGTGGTCTTGATCCACGGACACAGACCATAGACCGTGGTCTGACTTACGGATCGTAGGTCTGTCCATGGGTCAAGACTTAGCTGATTTTTCTGAGTTATATTTTTGGAGGGGCTACAATGGTGAACAATGGGCCTACAATACGAGTCAAAGATCAGTCTACGGTCCCTAGATGGTGACCATAGATTGCACTTGAAATTTCTAAAAAGTTGATTTCTAATTTGTTTTGTATACACGATGTTACAATATATTCCCCTTGGGAACATTCGTCCTCGAATGACAACTGAACTAGAAATAGAGGGAGAAATCTGCAATCCCTACAAAAGAACTGAGTTTCTGGCTGAATTGCATTCCAAGAACATGCAAATATGCTAAAAATGCAAGTACAAACAGAGGGAACATAATTCTATGGCTGAATTCACGCATGAATGACTGAAAAACTAAAGAGGAACTATTACCATAAGTTGGAGTAGAATGGAAGGAAAGAGGTGACAATACTTGGATTTTGTGGCTGCTTTTACTTCCCAAGTATCTCTCTCTACAGTCTAACTTATCCACAGAACCTTGACAGAAGCGACCTCTTTGTTTCTCAACCTTATAACCTGACGGTCAAGAAACTCATCTTGTACATCCTCATAAGAATACTATGTTTCACCACCACACTCTTTAATGGCACTACAAAGGCTGGATCACCCACACATTTCTTCAAGAGCAAGATGTGGAAGACTGGATGAGCTGCTGGTAGTTCTGCTAACAACTCTAACTCATATGCCACCTTGCCAACCCTTTTCAAGATCTTATAAGGGCCTACATATCTAGGATTTTGCTTCCCTTTCTTGACAAATCTCATCACCGCTTTCATAGGTGACACTTAAAAGAAAACCCACTCATCAACTTGGAACTATAGCTCCCTTCTTCTTACATCTACATAAGACTTTTGATGACTTTGGCTGTCTTAAGTCTATCTCTAATGATTTGCACTTTTTTATAGCATAAATGACTGAATGTTGCCCTATAAAATTTGTTTACCCTACTTCAAACCAACCAATATGATATCTATATCTACGCCCATACACTGCCTCCTACGGGCCATCTAAATGATGGAATGATAGCTATTAATATAGGCGAACTCAATAAGAGGGAGGTGATCATCCCAACTATCCTTGTAATCGATCACACAAGCTCTCAACATATCCTCTAGGTTCTGAATGGTATGTTTTGGCTGTCCATCCATCTACGGATGAAATGCTGTGCTAAGGTTAACCTGAGTACCAAGACCCTTCTGAAATGACTTCCAGAAACGAGAGGTAAATTGAGGACCTCTATCTTACATGATAGGCAAGGAACGCCATGAAACCTCAAAATTTTATTAATGTAAAGCTTGGCATAGTCCTCTGCCGAATCTGTAGTCTTGACCGCCATAAAGCAAGAAGAATTAGTCATCCTGTAAACTATCACCCAAATGGAGTAATCTTGTCTGCCAGTTGAGGTAACCCTGTGATGAAATCCATATTGATTGCTTCCTATTTATAAGTAGAAATATTGATCTCTTGAGTCATACGCCCTGATTTTTTATGTTCTACCTTGATTTGCTAGCAATTGGGGCACTTACTCACAAAATTTGTTATATTCCTCTTCATGCCATTCCACCAATAGACTACCCGCAGATCGCGATATATCTTAGAGGAACTTGGATGTATAGAAAATATGTAAGTATGGACTTCTACAAGAATATGTTGTCTCAACTTACCCATATCAGGAACACACAATCTACCTTGGTAGCGAAGTACACCATCTCCCCCTTGAGAGAAAACCTCCACTCTATGATTGTGGACAACACCCTTTAGTTCAAGTAAGATTGGATCACTTTCTTGCTTTTACTTAACCTCCACTACAGAAGAATATTCTTCCCCATTCTGAACTGTTACACCACTGTCTGATATGCTCAAAAGGTGAAATTCCAAGACAGCATGCTTGTGAACATCCTTTATTGGTTCCTTGCTTTATTCCTCAACATGGGCTACACTATCCATAGATAATATTCTAAGAGCATTTTCTACTACATTCTCCTTAACAGGATGATAATGAACACTCATATCATAATCCCTAAGGAACTCAATCCATCTCCTCTGGCGAAGATTAAACTCTTTCTGGGTGAACACATACTGAAGACTCTTATGGTCAGTGAACACATCTACATGAACACCATATAAGTAGTGTCTCCAGACCTTGAGTGAAAACACCACTGCTGCAAGCTCGAGGTCATGAGTTGGATAGTTCTTCTCATGGATCTTATATTGTCTATAATCATAAGATATAACCTTATCTCGCTGCATCAACACAACCTAGGCCAACTCTGGATTTATCGCAATAGATCACATAACCATATGAACCCTCTAGTAGAGTCAAGAAAGGATTTTTGGTCATCCTAATTTTCAATTTTGCAAAACTTTAACACAATCATCTTGAAACTTTACCATCTTTTGAGTCAATCTAGTCAATGGTGAGGCTATGGATGATTAGATGCAAATCTTCTACGAACCTTCTGTAATGACTCGCTAGACCTAAGAAAATTCTAGAATCTATAGTAGAGGTAGGTATGGGCCATTGTTTCACTGCTTCTATCTTCTGTGAATCCACTCGGATCCCCTCATTTGACACAATGTTACCAAGGAATGCAATTGATTGCAACCAGAACTCACATTTGCTAAACTTAGTGAATAACTGGCAATCTTTGAGAGTTTGCAGGATAACTCTCAAATGACGCGTATGTTGTTCCTTGTTCCTAGAGTAAATGAGGAAATCATCAATAAAGGCGATAACAAACAAGTCCAAGTACTGTTGACCACTATGTTTATTAAATCCATGAAAGCTGCAGGAGCATTATTTAGTCCAAACGACAGAAATGCACATTCATAATGACCATACCGAGTTCTGAAGGCTGTCTTAGAATGTCACTATCTCTGAATGTAAGCTTATGATAACCTGATCCGAGGTCTATCTTCGAAAAATGGCTATCACCCTAAAGTTTGTCAAACAAGTCATTAATCCTGGGGATGGGATAGTTATTCTTTATTGTGACCTTGTGCAACTGTCTAGAGTCAATGCACATTCAGAGAGAACTATCTTTATTCTTTATGAACAACACTAGTGCACCCCATGTCAAAATACTAGGTCTGATTAAACCTTTATCTAGAAGTTCTATCAACTGATCTTTCATTCCATTAAGTTCTACTAGATCCATTCTATAAGGAGGAATACAAATAGGTTGGGTATCTGGAAAGAGATCAATTCCAAAGTCAATTTCCCTTTCGGGGGGAAATTCGAGAAGATCTTCTGGAAACACTTTTGGAAAATCACTCACTACTGGAACTGACTTAAGATTTGGGGTTTCAGAGCTAGAATCCTTAACCCAAACTATATAATAGAGATAACCCTTAGAGATCATCTTTCTGTCCTTAAGGTAAGAAATGAATCGTCCCATAGGCACTAAAGTACTACCCTTCCATTCTAAGATTGGTTCATCTGGAAACTGAAACGAACAATCCTAGTTCTACAATTGAGTCATAACAAGAATGTAACCAATCCATTCCTAGTCTACCATTTCTAACTCTATAAGATCTGTTGAGGTGAATTTCTGAGCGACTGTGACATGTTATTTTTTGTATACCCATGTAGCTATAACTGGGTCACCTACTGGAGTAGATACTGAGAATTCCGAGAATGTTTTTGGATTAACATCAAATTTTAATGGTAAAATGAGATTTACAAATTTTAGAGTATCCTCTGGATCATTCCATTGAGTGTACCATATGTGAATCACATCCTTAAGCTGGTAAGATGCTAACTTAAACTTACCATTAGCAGTCACTTGCATCACTTTAAAGACTTTCTTAACCTCATCAATGAAGTTCTGTGGGTCCTCACACAACTTGGAACCCTAAAGCTCATGTGATTCTTCCTAACCAAATGTCGAATCCTAGCTACCACTTATCCATCATTTCTATTAGTAGGAACTTGAACCTTTTGATTGTTGTAATTGTACATACTTTGGGCAAAAATTAGAATCACATTCCAAAACTCTATATTCAGAACCTCATGGTCTGGGACTAGAAGAACTGCATTAGAATTTCGTACATTAGCATTCCTTGCATAATCTTTACAAAGAGGCATGATCTTAAGCACATAACCATGGATTAAAAAGGGGATCATACCAACACACGATAAGAATATCAAGAAAGTGAAGTTTTCCTAAAATACTTCATATCCCTATCATTAGATGTGGTGCACTTCACACCGATGAAAAGGACTTTACCTAGTGTAACCTTTTCATACATCATACAACACTTAAACCTAGTTATCTGATACCAAGTTTGTCACGCCCCAAGCTACCCCAGAGATGCGCACACATAACCTAGAAATACAAGTGATCCCAAGCTAACCCTGCTGGCATGATCATGAGTATACTAAATATAATAAATTGATGCAGAAGCTAAATCATAATTAAATAATGAAAATATGGGGAATACCCATATAACATAACTAAGATATTTAAAAACTAATTAGTTTAATACAAAGAATATATTAACTCAATACTAAGCTGAAACTAACTATGTCTGAAATAAGCAACTAACTGACTAAAACTGTTGGGACAAACCCCAACTACGTCTAGAAAAAACTAAAACTAAAAGACTACATACTAAAAAAACTCATGAATATTGTCCTCGGAAAATGAGGACTCACAACTGATTCTACTGAATCAGAGATTTAGAACCGATCTAAGCGTGATCTGAATGTTGAGAAGCTGAACCAACATCAGGAGAAGATGTAGCACATGTATGCATCAGTACTTGAAAGGTGCTAAGCATGTAATATAGAGTAAAGATGAAATAATACATAACTGAACAAGCACAAAAGCAATTATAATATTCTAAACATGATATAATGAATTTTGATCTAAGTGGATGCAATGACAAAATTTATAACATCACGAGACTGATTACTAACTGGACTATAAATATTGTCAATGCAATAGAGTCTGACTGAATTGTGTGAGCTACTAATAAGCAACAATAAAACTACATGAGCTAAATGTCGAGTCCGATGTATACGCCAATCAAAAAGACCCAATATACTCTGACAAATGTGTAAAGGCATGCTAGCGTGATCACTAAACTGATGCCCATAGAGGGTGCTTACAACCTACTTGGCTAGTAGTTGTGGGACTCATTGAATATGCTAAACCCTAGTCCAACTATGTATTATGCTACTCCCAATGAATTTTAGTGGTTAACTGATTATGACTAAGTTTCTGTAAATACTGGATAGCTAAAACGAACATGCAAACAGAGAGTGCAACAATTAAATTAATAATGATGCATTAAGAATTGAAGTATGTATATTTGAAGTAACTAAAATATTTGACCTCGCATATGTAATTCAAGAATTAAATAAATACATAGTTAGGGTTATAAAATTCATGCAATAAATTGAGTAATAACGTGGTAATATGATTTGGAACATATAACTAACTATTTCATGATAATATAATGATGTTCTAGTAATCCTAGGTCTAATCGTGATAAGAGAATAAAAAATCTGACTGATATCTAGGTATCTAATGTGTGAAAGGAATACAATAGTGAAATCCCACAGAAAGGAACCCACTAGTGAAATCTCACATACCTGGTGGTGAATTTTATACATAAATATTTAGATTACAAGGGTGAAATTAATGGAAACTAGTTGTGTTCTTGAACTAAGGTTCTTGACTTCTTTTTGGCTTTCTTGCTTCTAATTTTTTAAGTTTTTGTTAATGATTTGACTTAGATAAGTTTTTGTGATGTTTCTAGGCTTAAACTGACTAAAGTCTCATGATTTAGGGTTTAAACGAAGTATCTGAAGGTTTAAATGAATTAGGAAAAGACTAATAGACCCCTAAAATAATTGTTGTCGGAGCAATCGATGACCTAGACTAACAAGCCGTCATTAATCGATGATCCGTCGTTTGAGTCTGCTCGACAAGCTTCCACTAAAATGGCTATAACTTTTTACTTGGAGGTTTGATTTTAGAAACTCGGTGGTGGTGGAAAGATGATTAAATTATCTACACTATCATAGGTAATAGTACACCTAATTCATTTTGTGTTAAGAGTTATGCCCATTTAAAGTTGACTTAGTCAGCAATTTCCTCTAACTAACAACTAACCTTCACCTATGATCCCTAGGTCTATCTACGGAGCATACTGGTCAATCTTGGTTAATGTTAGAGGCTGGGTAATGGGGTCTTGATCCATGGACACAGACCACTGATCGTGGTTTGACTTATGGACCAAAGGTCCGTCCGTGGGTCGAGAGTAAGCCAATTTTTCTAAGTTGTGATTTTGGAGGGGATATAGTGGTGAACAACGGACCCACATTATGAGTCGTAGATTTGTCTACGGTAGATGGTTATCGTAGATTGCACCTAAAATTTCTGAAAATCTGATTTCTTGGCTTCCAGATTAATAAGACAAATTTGTAGTACTTCAAAGAAATTCTCTTGGGCTATATTTTTACTCCCTCCGTCTAAAAAGAATGACTCCTTTCTTTTTTAGCTTGTCTAAAAAAGAATGACCTTTTTCTAGTAATAATTTAATTTCAGCTTTATACGTGGAATGTTTAAGACCACAAGATTAAAGGACAATTTTGTATATTTTACAAAACTTTAATTTAGGATCACAAGATTCAAAAGTATTCTTTATTTTCTTAAACTCTGTGCCAAGTCAAATGAGGTTATTCTTTCTGAAACAGAGGGAGTATATCATTGAAAATAAAATAAAAAACTTAAATATGCTATCAAACTTTGAGAAAAGACTTATTTATCTCATTCCTTAAATGTTTGACTCAACTTCTTCAAATCTTCACGAAATTGCTTCAAGTTTTGAGAGTAACTTCCTTCCGAGCTAGCCAAAACTTTATATATTTTGATATCAAATTCAACCTAACTGAAGAAGCACCATATTTCATGTCGCGATAAAAAAATTTTCTCCATTCCTCAACACTCATTCTTGGGATTTGATATGGTATCACTAGGACACGTTCCCTTTTTCCTTGGATTGAGATGGGCGGAAATCTCACATACCTGAGTTTCCAGCTTTTTGATAGATACCAAATGAGAGGTCACTATTGGATATATGGTGGATAAGTTATTTTTCAAATCCTTCAAACCCTTGTCAGACCCTTCAAACTTTATAAAGATCTTTGTGAGCATTTGCTTGGTTCTGTTTCCTTCTGGACCAGCTGGTTCCTTTGGTCTTGGACGATCATGGGGAGGAATATACATATCTTTTTTAAACCTTCCCATCTGTCCAATTTAAACCTCTCTAATCTTTCCAACCCTTTATCTCTCTCCTTGTTCAAACTTTGGTTCGCACCTTGCCGTTGGTAGTTTCGATGAGAACTCCTTATATGATTTCAGAAATATTGTACTTCACTTCCTCATTATACAATGCCTAAAACTTGGCATCCTTCGGGCACTGCCCACTTCTTACTCCAAAAAGATTTACTAATCAAGTTGGGTCATCATTCTTGTAACAACCCTAAAAATGGATATGCTAAGTAATGCTTAATGTGTTTAGAATGTCAACGATTAGACCGGATTCACATGGATTGATAAGCATAGAACCATACCTCGGAACCCTTGCTACAGTCAATCCAACTAACTTGGGGAGTTAGTTGATCTAGGAAAGGTTGGGTCCAATCATGTAGGCTCTCGAACACGAAGATTTATTTGAATGAGTCTTTACCGAACTAAAAAAGGGAAAATCTTAGGTTTGGAGGGTCTAGGGGTAAAATGGTCTTTTACAGGCTAAGTTTAGTATCGTAATTACCCTAAATATATAATTAATTATTTAAATAATAGGGTGGAGGGGAATTTTTTTGGAGAGAGGGCTGAAATTGGGCTCTTCAAATGAAGTCTTGCTCCACCCGAGTTCGAACCTAGGTGGAAGCAATGAATTAAATTATTTTTAATTTAAGTTGGTAAATTAATGTAATTAATTTATAATTATTATTTATTAGATGATTTAAGATAAAAGAAAATCAGAATTTTAATAATTAAATTAAACTTTATTTGACTAAGTCCTAAACTAGACTCCTAATTCTATGAAAACTCTTCTCTCACACGCTCATCTCTCTCTCTCTCTCACGTCTCTATCACTCTCACTCACGTTTTTCTCTGCCAAATAACATACATAAACAGTAGGTAAACCAAAGTTTTTCACACTTGAAGAACTCACGACGAAAATTATAAACAAACAACTAATCAAACATATTAGCCAAATAGAAGGTTTTTCCGTCAAGTTGGTGTTGAAGCTCTTGGATTTGGACGTGTGTTTGTCACGATTCTTCGGGAAGAAATTCGAGGTTTGAATGTAAAAATGGTATGGGTTATCTTCTCTCTTGGTCCCTTTCCGAAGATGCCCCTTAAGGTTCAGAATATTCATTCTGAAAACTAGGATTGTTCCCCGTTGCATGCCCCTGTCACTAGCTCCCATTAAATCATAGGTTGGTTATGTTTGCTTCTAGAAAACTAGGGATGAAAGATGTTCTCATGATGATTATGTGTTTATATGTATGTTTGGAATTATGTGATTTATGTTGATATTTTTGACAATGTAATTACGTGTGTATGTGTGTGTTGTCGTGGCTATTGTTCATGGTTTAGGACTTGAAATGGCATGATAGTTTTTTATATTTCATGTACACATGTTGATGTAAATGTGATGTTCATAGGAGTTCAAATGTGACTGATTTGTGGGATAATATCTTGTCTAAACAAATCCATGAAAATGCACCTAAAACATTCTAAATGCACAAGGAATTTCCCCTAAGAACTAAAGTGTAACTTGATGAAAGGATGCTGAAAAATTAAAAGAAAATTTCCATCTTTTAGTGATGTATTTCCGTCAGCAAAGAGGTTCAAAATGTTGAAATAAATAAATAAAAACAAGTGAGGTCATGGAGGATTGAACCCGTGACCTCACCATGTTAAAAACCATAAAAATAAAGAAGTAAAAAGAAATGTGGTGAAGGGGATTCGAACCATTGTATTAGTTGGAAAATGTAACTTAAAAGAAAAAAAAAAGAAATGAGAGGAGTGGGATTCTAACCCAGTACCTCTCAATCAGATTTAAGGAAGAGTAAAAGAAAAAAAATGTGAGGCGTGGTATCGAACCTACGACCTCTAGGAAGTGAAGGAGAGTCAAAGGAAATGAAAGAAAAGAGATGTGAGGCGTGGGAATTGAGCCCACGAACTCCTAGGCAGATTCAAGGAGAAAATTAAAAGAAATTAAAGAGGGGTTGTGGGGGTTCTATCCCACATCCTCTTAGTTCTATTAAGCGAAAAATGAAGAGAGAAATCAAGGGAAAAATAAAATGAAGGCTTTGGGGATCGAACTTGGGTCCCCAAGCCGTATGGATCAAATAAAGTAAATGAAAATAAATGTAAGTGTTGTCCAAGGATTTCAAACGGGTTTCCCTTTCCCAAATTCCGTATTGATACATAAGTCATATGTGAATTAAATATTCAAGAATAATGCTACCTATTTTGATCAAAGTCGGGATTTTGGCAAAGATACAAGATGCATAAGTCTTGTACCATATAATCTTAGGAAGATATGAATCACTTAAACGAACTATGAACGAAGCCTTTGGCTTGTATGTATAGACTCATCAGTCCAGGATACGTCTAAAAATAAGTGAACCTAAGATGTACGCAATGCAATGATAAAATGAACAAAGAAATGATGAAATGAACAATGAAGTAATGAAACCCTACAAGGGTTAAGTAAGAGTGTAAAACACACTAAATGTACACGTGCATTTGCATATGATGAAATGAACAATGAAATGTTGAAATGAACAAAGAATGATGAAATGAACAATGAAATGATGAAACCCTAGAAGAGTGTAAGATTGTGAAACACACTAAATGGCCAAGTGCATTGACATATGATGAAATGAATATTCACATAAAATGGGGTGAGTAATTATGAAGAGCAAATGTGCTAATGTTAATGAATGTGGTGACAACATGATATGAGGCTAATGTAAAAAATGAGAGCATTCTCAAATGAGCTTAAGTATATGTCACCAAAAGGTACTCACCTATGAGAGTGTAAAGTTAATAAAGAGACCAGTCTCTATGAAAACTATAATGAAAATATTGAGATTAACACACTCAATAATAATGATGAGATGAGAAATCATCTATTGAGCTATGATGTCCTCATACTAAAATCCAGCTTCCGTGACGTATGAGTTGAATGTAATGGAACTTTATACTGAGCACCAATAGACTATCTATGAGCGGAGATGCCTTCTTTGAGGAAGGGCGGAGGTTCACGTAACTCTCATGAGATGAGACTGTCCGGCATGCCGAGTATGGGTCTTCTTATATCTCCTAATCTTCGAACCTATACTGCCAATATAAGGATCTGGCGAGGTTTAATTCCCATGTACGCTAGCATGTTTTGGGTCACTTTCGCCGATGATTCCACCTTTTTTTGATGTGGGGTTTCGTGAAACTGAATTTCATGATGCTCACATGATCTATATCGGTAAAAGTTAAAGTTCCCAATGAGGCTAACCTCAAATGATGCACATAATGAAACGAATGATACCAATGGTGTTAGGATAGGATAATCAAGAGGTGAGTTAGATTCAAGTAATGAGATTAGGTCATTCTTGGTCATGGCACAACAAGCCCGATGAAAGTCTTAAACTACATCCTAGGTATAACTGGTGTTTACACTGACCCATGAATGAAATGAAATACATATGAATGAATGAAGCAGATTCTGTGTTTGCTAAATCAAGCTCCCTAGTTGAGGTCCCATATGTTAAGACCTCATTTTTGGGAAGTCTTAATGTCAAGTCCATGATTCCAAGGTCTCATGGCATACGAATGAGTGATATGAACAACGTTATTTGTTATATGAATTATGATATGTTCTATGTGTACGTTGTTGTGTGTTGTGTGCAAAATGTTAAGTATGATGATGCATGTTACTCTCATGGCATAACTTTTCTAATCAAAATTTGGAAAGCTAATAATCTTTCCTTATCCAAATATGGAAAGCTCACTCACTTTCCTAATCTCAATTTGGCAAGTCTAGTGACTTGACCTTCTACAATCATGTTGTTAGGAAAGAGGTATTCTTACTCATGCATGACCTTGGTATGTGCTTGCATATACCCATACTTAGTACAAGTGTGTACTAACCCTATACAACTCTACAATTTTAGGTGCAGGCACAGGTGGACGCTAAAGCTACAGGTTGACGCTGAAACTATCCGGACGTGGAGCATTCATCTGGACTTAGTAGGCCCTCATGCTTTAGAGGATGCTTGACCTCTATATTCTAGCATAGTTATAGGATTGATCTAGTTGAGTATGTTCCACTAGCGTTTATTTCCGCTTTTGTTTAGATATTGTATTGGTGTCATTTTGGCAAGTATACATTTAATACTATATTAAAATCTATCGTTCATTTGATGATGTTTTTGTTAGATGGTTGATGGTGAACAGTTATGAATCTAATCTAATGATTAGTATGTATGTTAAGAAACAAAGAGTTTTAAATTTTCTTCTAAAATTAACCTAGACGAAGTAAGAATGACATAAGTAGGCTTGTCTGCGACCTCTGAATGACGTTGGTCTCGTCTGGGGTGTAGCCTCCGGTTTTGACAATTTTTACCATTTATTCATGTTGTTCATTCTTATTCTCAATTTTTTCTTTACTCATGCTCAATTATAATGAAGGCACTTAGTCCTCTCTAGTATGCCATGATCGGTTTACTTTAGTCATGTCATCTACCAATAACGATACTGCCTAATATGGCGGTCGTATTATCCCACCTTGGGAAAGTTGATCCCCCATACATTTGTTGATTGAATCAAGAATACAATAAAAGTATTACAACAATAAATGTTTTGGGACACAATCTGTAGGACATTACAAGAGTAATTTCCGAATCGCAGCCATGTTTCATGTACATGCTCACCTTCAATTATCTTGAAGATTTGGATTCGATCCCTAAGCTTTACAATCTGAAGGGGGGGATCTATCCAAGAGGACATCAGTTAAATCCTCCATAAAAGTGATAGAATCTTTTGTTGACCCCACAAACCACCTTTTAGCTTCACCCATCAATGAGAAAGGGAATAAGCTCAACTTATGATTGAAATGTTCTTAAACACAAATGGCCAACATACATCCAAAAAAATCCATACGATGTTCATGAAGCTTTCATTAGCTAAACCCCAAAACATTCCCCTCAGTTGGAGCAGCTGTAGCATTGTTTCAGTTACGTGAAAGTTGTCCTCCCTATTGTAGGAGGTAACGAGATAGATCTCGTTGTATGAGTGACGTTCATATGCATGTCATTCAAATCACCTGTACTGTCATTTTGTCCATAGTGACTATCATCATAACTATCTTGTCACACATGTTCTAAACCAGAAAATCAACAAACCACAAACCAAACAACAATCTACTACAACTAAGAAAATTTACAAACTAATTTTTCAAATCAAATTCTTAGACATCACTTTATGATAGCGACAATATTTTTGATAATGCTCAAACTAATCTCTAAAATAAATCCAAAGAGTAAGCAGTCGTAGTCAATAAAAATTACTCAAGTAATAATCCAGGTAAATTCCCATAGAGAATCACATAGTGTAGAGAATTATATCATGAAATTAAGGATGCAATTTAATTCATTTGTTAAGGACAACAAGTGGATGATTCCACAAAATTTACAATAAGGATTTTGGTATCAAAAGTCATAATTATATTTAGATTTCAGAAATTTAAATAAGTAACAAGTAATTTATGGGTGTGGGGATTGTGAATCAATGTTACGTGGGGTAATTGTATTTCTCTATAGTGCCATACACTCATGGATAGGCTAGGTCATATTCAATGATACTAATCTTCTTTTGATCTCATAGTTTAGTTCATACAATCTTATTTATGTGTATAACTAAACAACATTCAGTTACACTATTCTATCTTTTGATGTAGAAATAATGCAAATAGATCCAACACATAATCTGTTTTTTCAAGAAAACTATAGGCATCAATCCTAAATTGCAAGTATAAAACTAATTGCCCATTACTTAAGTTGGGGTGGAATCCCACAGGGAATGTTGCATATTTGAGATTCAATAGAGATATATGAATATGTTGAGGTCAATCATAAGTAAAAGCACTTACGAATAAAAACATTGTTCAAGTTTGGGGTGACACAAATGTCAAATATTAGAGGATTTTGGTTGTAAATAACAACTACAACAACAAATAACACAAGATTAGCAAGTATAGAGACGGGTTTTTGAGACGTGTTTGAGTTATGGGCTAAGGTAGACGAATGGGTAATTAAAATTTGTAGTGAGTAACTAGAATTTAGTGGGGATAAACTTTCTCTCAAAAAATTTATCCCGAATCAAATTGGTTTCTCTCGAACACCAATGAACATCAATTAAAAACAACTTTCGTTTTAGTCCATTTACTCTCTCAAGCTGAATGTGTGGAAAGGAGTTTCAGATTCACTCTCTCAAACTACATCGACGAAAATCCAATACCGCATTCAATAAAATCAGTAAAACTCTCTCTCTCGATGTTGAGCCAAAAACGTTAAGGTAGTTTGCAACTAAAACCCTTTAGATTAAGCCACAATTATTGAATGAAATCACTTGTGCAACATTTACACTATCAATTTGCAATACCCAATAAATAAATCAACCAATAATCACATAATCACACCCCAAGAATTAAGGTTTTAGCTAGACATCATAAAAAGGTAGAAATCATCACCTAATTGTGTTTTTATCAACTAGGTAAGAAAAATATTGTGTTTACAACGGTCTAATATGAAGTTTCTTCAACACCTACTTCCTATTTCTATGAAAAATGGAAATATTCAAATCTTCAAGGCTAAGGAAATATTTTCTCAATACTCTAAGTTCCAAAAAATTATAATTATAGTCTTCGATTCAAAACTTGGTAGATAGATTAATGGTAAAATAAATATTTTAAAACGTATTTATAATTGCCAAAAAAATGTTTTGGGGGACCATTCGATGCAATAATTCGGGATAGCCAACCTACTCGGTGATCTTCCCTTTGGTCAATTTCAGCACCTTTTTTCTTTGGCCTTCAGCATCTTCAAGTTCTATAACGTTGGGCAATATAGTGCTGCATCGTGAAATCATTCGGTGATTCGCCGAATACTTCTTTCTATCCGTGACTTAAATTTCTCCTTTGGGCTTGGCAAACTAGACTTTAGGCGAGTCTATGGCCATTTGGAAACTCGACCAATGGGTTAGGCGATCCTCATGCCTTCTTTTTTTCGTTCTTTCAGTTTCCTTGTTTATTTTTGCTCATTAGTGTCCATGCTTTGTTCCTCAATCTAAATACATGAAATTCAAGGATTTACATAAATTATTGGTACAAAATATGAATTTGAGGACACTAAATCTATTGAATTGAAACCCAGAATGAGTTCTAATCGTGGACTCATCAAACACCAATAGAACAAAGCATAACACAATATTCACTTTATTAAATCAAACACCCAACCACATAATTGCACCCCTAGACTTTGAGGGTTAAGACACCCATCACAAAATGTAAAAAAATATGATAACCTTCACTAAAGAAGCCATGGTTTACATGAAATTAAGCAATTATAAGCAACACCCATTTCGAATTTGACTTCAAATTGTAAATTTTAAGAGCATAGTTGAAAACCCCAAAACTAAAGATCTTCTTCACAAGGTAAAGTGTTTATCACTCAAAAACTATGGAGAAAAAGTGTTAAAACCAATATTTATAATGGATTTCAAATCATTCTTCCTCTCTCTTTTGGTCTATTTATAGTTTTCAAAATTTTGGCCCAAAATTTACCGTGTGACGGTAACGCCCCGAGGCTACCCCTTGACATAACATGGGTTCTAGATCACGAGTGACCCTAATCTAAACCTAATATGACATATCTTAAGCATACCAAAGCAGCTTAATAAAGAAATAGTATGTAGATGCTAAAACAAGAGGTTCATTAAACCTGAGTATATTACCATAATTCAAGATTCACTCTCTTTATTCCTCTTGTGTCGGAACGTGACACTCCGATCCCCTAATACTACGTGTCGGTTCGTGACACCCGATCCCCCTAATACTACATGTCGGTTCGTGACACCCGATCCCCCTAATACTACGTGTCGGTTCGTGACACCCGATCCCCCTAATACTACGTGTCGGTTCGTGACATCCGATCCCCGTAATACTACGTGTCGGTTTGTGACACTCGATCCCCCTATTACTACGTGTCGGTTCGTGAAACCCGATCCCCTAACCTCATTCTTTTAGTTCATCAAGCCTTCTCTTATACCAAGGCATCATCATTAACAAGAGGTTTTCAAGATTTAGGATTCAATAGCTTCATCATGCTTATTTCATCACAATTATATCATCACATCATGCAAACACACAATTAAGCATATAGAAGGGTTTTGCAATACTACCCAATACATATAATCCACTATTAAGAGTTTATTATGAAATAGCACAAAAACCATAACCTACCTCCACCAAAGAATTGTGATCAAGCAAGCTAATCCTCAAAATCTTTGCTTTCTTCTTCGTTCCTCTCTCTCTCTCTCGATCATTTCTCCCTCTTCTCTCTATTCTTTCTATCTTTCTTATTCAAACCCTTTTTCTTTTACCCTAATTAGCATATAATTAAGTATAAAAGATGACAAAAGTAACCCACTAATTAATTTAAGATTATCTCCTTTAACCCTCAAGAAATTGGATTATTAATATTCAACCACTAACTTTATAATTATAAGCAGGAATAGTCCAAAACGCCCCTTAAAATATTAAACAGAAATCCGACCTAGTAAGGGTTACGCAGACTGTGACGGTCCGTCGTGCCTGCGACGGTCCGTCCTGCTGCTTCCGTCACAAAGTTCAGAGACTCGATTTATTAAAGAGTCTGTGATGGCTCGTCATGTCTGTGACGGTCCGTCCTGCCACCTCGTCACGAAGTTCAGAGAGTCGATTTCAGTACCCAAATTTCAGAATTCTAAGTGTTTTGGAACGAGACCCCCCTCGACGGTCCGTCGTGCCTATGACGGTCCGTTGTGGGATCCGTCGTCTCAGCCAGTTTTTCTAGAAATAAATTCTGCTGCTCAAAACGACTAAACAGGTCGTTACAATATATCACTTACATTAATTTAGCAAGATCAAAAGTCATTATTATTTAAACTAAATAATTAATACATTTTACATTTTAGATTCGTTTTGCTCATTTTTTGATGGGTGAATATTGAACCATAATTATAATCCAATTAAAGTGAACAATTAATATATTCAATGTCTAAGTATGTGTTTCTTTATGTTCTTTTATATTCCTTATTTATTTTTTATGATTGTGAAGCTTCACATTTGCAAGTCGTTGGGCTTATGCCTAAAGGTTAAAATGTCTAATTTTACACACATACAAAAAAGTAAAAAAAAAAAATTGTGTGATATGTATATTAAGTTTGTTTAAATATATCCTTTATATATTTTTAATATTATTTTATACTAAATTGGGGTAGAATTATGTGTTATTACTAAAAGGAATAATATCATTTTTTTACTTTGCAGATTTATAGTATTTTATTTTTAATTTGCATCTTTCATATTTTATCTTGAGAAATTCATGTGATATTAAATATTCTATTTTGATAAAACTTAATGTATTCATTCTTACGGCCAAATTAAGGTATGTATTGTTTTGATTGAGAACTACTTTATAATTTCTTTTATTAATTATTACTCAACATTCAAATCTTGATATTTTGATAAATCAAGGAGTCTCATACTATATTTCAATTACTAAATAATTGATGTATTCTTTTGGTTGAGAACTACTTTGAAATCTCTTTATTAAAATATTTCTTACTCAATATTTGATAAATTTTGATATCATATATAATAATCTACATCAATGAGTCACATATATTCGACCTATAACATCTACCTCAATGTTGAATTCTAAAGTAAATACTTCTTCCGTTCATTTTACTTATCATATTTTACCTTTTTATGGTTAATTTAACTATTCTCAACGCTCAATTGAATTAGATTAATTCACTATTTTAGAATTAAAATTTAAATATTTTGAAATATGTACAAAAAATACTATAAGATTGACTGTTTCTCACATTAATATGATAAAAAAAATACATATTAAATATAATACGGGTGAAAGTTCATATAAGTTAACTTTCAAACAAAATATAAGAAACAAAGTTAAATGGGATCGAAATGTATATACTCTACAAAATCATAAATATTTTTTTACTTCTTAATTGACACTGTAATTTTGAAAGCTATTTTTATGTATCATTGATTTAACAATAGAGGCAAAACTTAACTTTTTTATTACAAATGTATCGTTGCAGTGAAGTTGAAATAATTCATGCGTATTTTACAATTTTTTTTATTACACTGAACAATGATCAATCAAACATAAGTAACATTATATACTACATTAAATGGAATACAAACATATAATAATTCAATTATAAGAGAGGGGATGAAGAGACTAACACCCTAAAGAACACAAGCTCCAAATACATATAGAGAGGTCAAATTAAATACTTTTAAGAATTTTGTAAGATAATTTATAATATTTGTTGGTTTATTTAAAAAAATAGTATAATGATGTTTTTCTCCAAATTTTTATGATTCATTTAGTGTCAATGTTCGGAAAATTGATATAGAAAATATACTTTGTGGTTCTTATTTTTTTCTTCTTTTATTGATAAGTATATTTGTATATGTATTTGTGGTTCTTTTTTTTTTTAAAAAAAAAAATATAGGTTCAAAAACGATTTTATATATATGCTCAAAATATATACAAAATTTCTTGAAATTCTTTTCTTTCTCTACTTCCTATAAGAAAAATAATTATTTTTTTCTTTCACTTATAAGTTTACTACACGAGTTACCTATAGAAAATTAAAAACTTTTAAGTGATTATAAATAATAAATAATATATAAATTAAAGATCTTTTAAAGAAATAATTGAAATGGAAGTATGATTTGTGCGTAAATTTTATTAGAAATATATAAATACAATTTCTATAAAAAAAAATTTAAAATCGCGCGTAGCGCGACAAAATTCATTAGTGTATATATATATATATAAAGGAGGACCATAGAGGAGGTGATGTGGCACCTCACTATGACTTCCATTTGCATTGCTTTTTTGTTCTTTTTCTTTTTTTTAAAAAAAAATTAATTATTATATCATAAAAAAATTACTTAAATTTATTACAAATAAATATTTTATTAACGAAGGATCATTTATAACAAAAACTCTTCATATTTATTTATTTATTATTAACTTATAATAAAAGGAGAAACATAATTTATTACTTTTTTGACTTTTTTTAATTTAAATTAATTATTTTATTGTACAAGTATATTACTTTATTTATAAATTTTTTTTATTAATGTAGCAACATTAAAAAGATATCTTTATATTTTTTTTTCTATTTGTTTATCTCACTTCTAATCATGAAATCATATTAATTTCTTTTTTTTACATTTTAAGTATTTTTATTTTTATTTTTAATTTATTTACTAGGAGTTACTACCCATGACTTGTCCCTATTTAATTTTTACTTTTAATAATATTCATAACTCTCATAACTTTTATATCCATAATCTCCGAATTAAATTTTTAAGTTCATGATGTCTTATGGTATTCCTTAATTTTGCCTATAATTTTTATTAGTTTCATGAAGATTCACATTCACAATCATCCTTTCTCTTTTCATCATATAGGGTTTGTAACAAAGAAGTACATGAAGGTAAGGAATATTTCATTGCAAACTTTTTAATTTTTATTTCCTCTATTTTTGTCTATATAAATTCATATTTTGTTTGTGAATGAAACTAACATGTAACAAAAACAAAGTACATGAAGTTAATAAATATATCATTCTTAAATCCTTATTTTTTTTATTTTCTTTATTTTGTCTATATAGATTCATATTTATTTTCATGAAGATTCACGTACAAAGTTATAATTTCTCTTGTTCATCATACTTGTTTGTCAATTAACTAACATGTAACCAAAAAAAATTATATGAAGATTAACATGCAAAGTTATAATTTCTCTTCTTCATCATACTTGTTTGTGAATTAACTAACATGTAAACAAAAAAATTATATGAAGGTTAAGATATATTTCATTCGAAAGTCTTTCTTTTCATTTTTATGTTCTTAGACATACTTTCTTAGTATTTTTTTTATGTTTGTATTATAATTTATCAAGTAAGTATGATTAAAAAAATCTCTGTAATTCTTAACAATGTGTTGTCCGTATGCAATTGCTCTTTCTAATTATTAGTTTTCCAGATATAATATAGTTTTATTGTAATATTTGTTAGATTTCAAGAAATAATTATCATTTTGTACAATTGAAAAGATGATATACAAATATATTACATAGAGTTTATATTTCGTTCTTTCTTTTGACATAATTATTTTTAATTGGTATATGATTTTTTATTCAGTTTATTGCGTATAATGAAGAGTTCGACATATGGATCAAAACATGATGGCGGATCTCTTTAGAAAGGAAGATGGTAGAAGGGAAAAAAAGTGAAGCATAATTAGAGATTATTTTTTCAGTTTGAATTGTATTTGCAACTTAGTTACTTTTGCTAGAGATTTTTAAATTTTTATTTATATAAATAATTTAGCTAAATGTATTATATTGTCAATACTAATCATCTGATCCTTTAGTATTTTAATTTCTCTTTGTTATGAATAAGAATTAACATAATTATTAACAACAACAAAATTTATGATGATTAGTTTAATTTTTATTATAATTATAAAAAGTATTTGAAAAATGAAATATTATTTTCATAATGACATTTTTTGCGTAGTAACAACCTGTCACTGTTCTTTTTGCTTTGAAATATATTCATAAGTTTTCTGTAGTCACTAATTATTATATTTTCTCTGTCCATTTTTTATATTTTCACCCCTTATTTTTATTTTTTTTTACAAATAAAATCAATACATAATCAGTAATACATTTAATGTCTAACAAAATCATACATTTTGAATTACTTATAACTCATGTCTCTTCATCTTACTTGTAACGTTTGATATTAATTATTATTCATAACTTTTATATGTTTCATTTTTCGTAAGTCTAATAAATCTTTAATTAATGTTTTAAAAAATATAATAAGCAAAAGTAATAATAAAATTAAAAAATGAATTTTGTTTTGACGAAATCAGAGTTTGAAAAGAAAATTAGTACTCCTACAAAAAATAAAGAAAAGTAAAACATATAAAATATTTTCAACCTAAATACAATATATTTTTATTTCAACATATTATCTCTTATTCCATTTGCTTCACCACGATGAATATTTTGTTTTAATATATGCATATATAAAATAAATAAATATATTTTATATGTTCAAAAAAGTCTATGATATCGAAGACGAGGAGATATATAAATATTATCTATATATTCGATACTAACCTAAATATTACATATTTCATATTATTATCTTATAAATATTTTATATAGTCGCGCGAAGCGCGAATAGTTTCACTAGTTATTAATAAATTGTAATTTAACACATGTAATTACGTGGATTACAATATTGAAGTAGTGATGTATGATGCAACGACCAAATTAAATATGAAGGCTTAATTACTACTTATCTTCCCAATTAGTTGCGGATACAACCATTTTTTATTTAACACTCAAATATATCATGAGTGGTCCATCTTTACCAATGAAAATTCATAACGATATAGGTGTCCAATTTAATTTAGATTAAAAAAATGCAATTCTTATTTCTTTTCAAAGTATCACTTATGTGTAACATGTGTGGGTAGAGCTATGGAAGTCATTAGGTACCAGAAATGATGTCCTATCAACAAAACAAGAAATTTTGAGATCCGACAAACTATGTTTGACTGATACGGATCTTATTTTGAATGATTTAATTGAAGAATATAAACAAATTGAAACAATCACAAATCCTCAACATGATTTGGTGACCGAAGATCAAGTTTATATAAACATCAAAAGTTACCAAGGTTGTTGAAAGGCTATTACCAAGATTCTAGTGATTAGTTATCAAGTTTCATACTTAACACCAAACTTTAATACTATAAGAATGAGGTACCAAATCAAAAGATCACATTCCGCCATAAAAAATATGAAACACAACTCACCATGATTTTATAAAAAATCAAAGCTTTTGTAATAGAAACTAGAGAAAATACATAATTATTCCATCAGAAATGTACCTTTTTTTAGGCTTAACTCATCTCCGATCGCCTAAAGTTGTCTGCATAATTTACTTAGTCACTCCAATTTATTTCTATGTTAATGGAATATCTTATTTATTCAAAAGTCATTCCTATTAGACACAAAATGCAGACATAATAAAAAACGTGTGGTTCACTTTTTTTTATCGCGTTAAGTTATTAAAAAAAGAATATTTTCAAACTTTTATACCTTTAACTTATGGAGCTAAATTAATAAAAAGAAAAACAAATTTGTCACAACCCAAATCGGGCCGCGACTGGCACTCATACTTACCCTCCTGTGTGAGCGAACCAACCAAATCTAAACCTTAACATTTCAATGCACTATCAACATAAGTAATGCGGAAGACTTAAACTCATTAATAAAAACCAATTCAATAACTATTATTTCCCAAAATCTGAAAGTCATCATCACAAGAACATCTACTTCAAATTACTAAATCTAAGAGTTTCTAAGAAGCTAAAAATACATAAAAGCTAGTCCGTGCCGGAACTTCAAGGCATCAAGACATGAAGAGGAAGATCTAGTCCAAGCTAGAAGCATTAGCTCACCCTGAAGATTCGATGTAGTGAAGACTGGCTAGAGTTACTGTTGAGTCGAAGATGACGGCACGTTTGCTGCACTCCACAATTAAACAAGAAGAAAACATAAAAGTAGGGGTCAGTACAAAACACGGGTACTGAGTAGATATCATCGGCCAACTCAAAATAGAAATCAATATATATCAAGTAATATCATAAATCAACTATGATACTCAACATGTAGCAACAGCAAGTACTATATCATTAACAATTACCGTCAAGTTCACACATGAGGACTCAAGCCTCAATGCCCTACTCATTTGGGAATTATGTTCATTAGATTGAGTATATTAACATCTTTCAAAATTCATTATCTTTATTTCTCTTGTGTCGGTACGTGACACTCTGCTCCCTCATATTCATTAATCCTCTTGTGTCGGTACATGACACTCCGATCCCCTAAATCTACATGTCGGTTCGTGACAACCCGATCCCGTAATACTACGTGTCGGTTCGTGACACCCGATCCCCTAATTTTACATGTCGGTTCGTGACACCCGATCCCCTAATTCTACGTGTCGATTCATGACACCCGATCCCCTAATTCTACGTGTCGGTTCGTGACACCCGATCCCCTAATTCTACGTGTCGGTTCGTGACACCCGATCCCCTAATTCTATGTGTCGGTTCGTGACACCCGATCCCCTAATTCTACGTGTCGGTTCGTGACACTTGATCCCCTAATACTACGTGTCGGTTCGTGACACCCGATCCCCTAATTCTACGTGTTGGTTCGTGACACCCGATCCACTAATTCTCCTTCTATCAATTCATCAAGCCTTCTTTTATACCAAGGCCTCATTATTAACAAAGAGATTAGGATTTTGCAAGATTTGGGATTCAATAACTTCATCATGCTTATATAATCACAATTATATAATTACATTCATCCAAACATACAATTAAGCACATAACAGGGTTTACAATATTATCAATACATATCATTCACTATTAAGAGTTTACTACGAATATCGTAAGAGAAACCATAACCTACCTCCACCGAAGATTAGTGATCAAGCAAGCAATTTTCCCAAGCTTTGTTCTTCGTTTTCTCTCTTCCTCGTTCAACATTCTCTCTCTTTCTCTTGTTCATTCTATTTTCTTTATTCAAACCCTCTTTCTTTTACCCTAATTAGTATATAATTAAGAGTAAAGGATGGCAATAATAACCCACTAATTAACTTAAGGTTACCTCTTTTAACCCCCAAGTAATTGAGTTATTAATATAAACCCATGAAATATATAATTATATCAAGAAATAGTCCAAAACGCCTCTTTAAAGCTTAATCAAAAATCCGACTCCGACTGGGATTACGCAACCTGTGACGGGCCGTCGTGCCTGCGACGGTCCGTTCTGCTGCTCCATCACAGAGTTCAGAGACTGAAATTCTCTGAAGAGTCTGTGACGGTCCGTCACGCCTGTGACGGTCCGTCCTGCACTTTCGTCACGAAGTTCAGAGAGTCAATTTCAGTACCCAAATTTCAGAATTTCTTAAGTGTTTTGAAACGATACCCCTTGACAGTCCGTCGTGCCCATGACGATCCGTCGTGGGTTCCGTCGTCTTAGCCTATTTTTCCAGAAATAAAATCTGCTGCTAAAAATGACTAAATAGGTCGTTACATTAGATACCAATTTACCCATCGTTTGTCTCCAAACGATTACAAGAAGGAAAACAACGGCGAGAAGGAGTACCTGAATCTTTAAACTGATGTGGGTATCTTTCTTGCATATCTGCCTCCTTCTCCCAAGTGGCTTCTTCCACCGGTCGATTCTTCCATTGCACCTTGATGGATGCAACCTCCCTTGACCTAAACTTGCGGACTTCTCTATCTAAAATAGCAACAGGCTCCTCCTTATAAGACAAATTCTCATCAAGCAAAACTGAATCCCAGCGAATAATATAGTTTCCATCCCCATGGTATCTTTTCAACATAGACACATGAAATACCGGATGTACTCCGGACAGCCCTGGAGGCAAGGCTAACTCATAAGCCACCTCCCCTACTCGCTTAAGTACTTCAAATGGTCCAATATACCTTGGACTTAACTTACCCCTTTTACCAAACCGCATCACCCCTTTCATGGGCGAAACCTTCAGCAAGACTTGTTCACTCTCCATGAACTCTAACTCTCTAACCTTTCGATCTGCATATTCTTTTTGCCTACTTTGCGCCGCCAAAAGCTTTTTTGAATAGATTTCACTTTCTCTATCGAATCCCTCAAAAGATCAGTACCCCAAGGTCTAACCTCGAATGCATCAAACCAACCAATGGGGGACCTTCATCTCCTACCATAGCTATTATTGCATGAAAATTCCGCTAAGGGTAAGAAGTTATCCCAATGGCCACCAAATTCTATTAACACGCACGAAGCATATCCTCCAACACTTGAATCGTTCGCTCAGACTATCCATCGGTCTGAGGATGGAACGCGGTACTAAGGTCCAACCTAGTACCTAATTCAGCATGTAATGTTCTCCAAAACATAGAAGTAAACTGCGTACCTCTATATGATATGATGGAGAGTGAAACCCCATGCAACCGAACAATTTCTGAGATATAGATTTTGGCTTACTTCTCGGCATTGTAAGTCACCTTAACCGGAATAAAATAAGTAGACTTAGTTAACCTATCAACAATCACCCAAATAGAGTCGTACTTACCCATCGTCTTTGGAAGACCAACCATGAAGTCCATTGCGATTCTCTCCCATTTCCATTCCGGAATGGGCATTCTCTGAAGTGTTCCTCCGGGCCTTTGGTGTTCATACTTTACTTGTTGACAGTTTGGACATTTGGCAATAAAATCCACAATATCACGCTTCATTCTACTCCACCAAAAGTGTTGCTTTAGGTCGCGATACATCTTGGTTGCACCAGGATGTATAGAATACCTTGAACTATGAGTCTCTGTAAGAATAATGTTGATCAAATCATCGACGCGGGGTATACATACCCTTCCCTTGATCCTCCAAACACCTTCCTCATCGATTTGGGCTTCCTTAGCCTCTCCTCGCAATACCTTATCTTGGATTCTGCGCAGTTTCTCATCATTAAACTGTCTTCCCTTAATCTTGTCAAGAAAGGAGATCTTGCCTCCACACAAGCCAACAATCCTCCCTTCTCATTTAATTCTAATCTCATCAAGTCGTTAGCTAGAGTCTGAACCTCTCTAGCCAATGGGCATCTAGAATTTTGCAAGTGAGCTAGACTTCCTATGCTTCCCGCCTTTCTACTTAAAGCATCCACTACAACATTCGCCTTCCCCGGATGATACAAAATGGTGATGTTGTAGTCCTTCAATAGTTCCATCCATCTCCTCTATCTCAAGTTCAAATCTTTCTGAGTAAAGACATATTGTAGGCTACGATGATCCGTATAGACCTCACACTTAACACCATATAAATAGTGTCTCCATTGCTTTAACTTAAACACTACCGTTGCCAATTCCAAATCATGAGTTGGATAGTTACGTTCATGCACCTTTAATTGTCTTGAAGCATAAGAAATCACATTCTTCTCTTGCATTAGCACTGCACCCAAACCCGAATAGGATGCATCACAATAGACAATGAAATTCCTACCTTCCACTGGCAAGGTGAGAATTGGTGCAGTAGTCAACAGAGTCTTGAGCTTCTGGAAGCTTTCCTCATACTCATCCGACCATACAAATGGAACATTCTGCTTAGTCAAGTTCGTCAGTTGGGAAGCAATAGAAGAGAATCCCTTGACAAAGCGGCGGTAGTAGCTAGCTAACCTAACAAAGCTCCTTATTTCTGACACATTAGTAGGTCTTACCCAATTCTTCACTGTCGCAATCTTAGAAGGATCCACCATGACTCCATCCTTAGAAACCACATGCCCCAAGAAGGACACTGCATCTAGCCAAAACTCACACTTGGAGAATTTGGCATAAAGCTTTTTCTCCCTCAACATTTCCAATACCATTCTCAAATGCTCTTCATGTTCCTTCTTGCTCTTTGAGTATACCAATATGTCATCAATGAATACGATCACAAAAATATCCAGATATGGCTTAAAAATCCCGTTCATCAAGCTCATGAACGCAGCAGGGGCATTTGTAAGGCCAAAAGACATCACTACAAATTTGTAATGCCTATACCTGGTTCTAAAAGCAGTCTTTGGCACATCTATTGCCCGTATTTTCAATTGATGATAACCGGATCTTAAGTCAATCTTAGAGAAGACACAAGCACCTTGTAACTGATCGAACAAGTCATCAATGCGAGGAAGAGGATACTTGTTCTTAATCGTTACCTTGTTCAACTGTCTATAGTCTATGCACATCCTAAAACTCCCATCCTTTTTCTTCACAAATAATATTGGAGCACCCCAAGGAGATGCACTTGATCTAATGAAGCCTTTGGTCAACAACTCTTGAAGTTGGACTTTTAACTCTCTTAACTCCGCGGGAGCCATTCTATAAGGGGGTATAGAAATGGGGCGAGTACCCGGTTCAAGATCAATACAGAAGTCAACATCCCTATCTGGTGGCATACCAGGAAGATCTACAGGGAACACATCCAGAAACTCACGAACCACCGAAACCGACTCAATCGAAGGTACTTGGGTAGTGTCATCCTTGAGATGTGCCAAGAAAGCTAAACACCCTTTACTAACATTTTTCTTAGCACGAAGAAAAGAGATGATACGCACTGGTTTGGAAGTGTAGTCACCCTCCCACACTAAGGGATCTGTCCCAGGCTTGGCTAACGTCACCGTTTTAGCATTACAATCCAAGATCGCAAATTGCGGAGAAAGCCAAGTCATACCCATAATTACGTCAAAATCACCCATTTCTAAGATAACCAAATCTACATAAGTGTTGCTCCCCATAAAGTTCACCAAACAAGACCTATATACCTTTTCAACTACCACAGACTCACCCACCAGAGTAGAAACACGAATAGGCATATCAAGCAATTCACAATGTAAATCAAGACCATTAGCAAATGCGGAAGATACATATGAAAATGTAGAGCCGGGGTCAAACAATACAAAAGCCATGCAATCACAAACCAGAAGATTACCTGTGATGACAGCATCAGATGTCTCCGCCTCCGATCTCCCAGGGAAAGCATAACAATGGGCCCTTTCGTTTGTTTGTCCGTTGCCCCTACCATGTTGTGATGTAGTGGCTCCAGTTTGCCCATCACCCCGGCTGTTTTGGTGACCACCATTACCTCGACCACCGCGTCCTCCAGAATGACAACCTCTTCCATAACCACCTCTACCTCTAGCTATTGGGGGTCTATAACTCTGATTGGGACAATTCCTCCTAATATGTCAAGTCTCCCCACATCCATAACTCTCTCTAGAATCAAGCATAGGTCTCTCAGAGAAGTGTTGACCGGTCTGAGGTGGACCCCCAACTACAGTCTGTAGTGAAGACTGAATGGGTCGAACTGAGTAACCTCCGGAACCCTGTCCTCTAGAGTAAGAACCATTAAACTCACCTCCCTTTCGAAACCTTTTTGACGTAGTTGCCATGGTGAAGTCATCTAGCTTCACTCCGTCCACCTCTACCACGAAGTCTACCACTTCATGAAAAGATTTCGCTGTAGCCTCTACCTGTAAGGCTGAAATCCGCAACTCTGATCTCAACCCCTTCACAAAACGGTGAATCCGCTCTTGTGGACTGAAACATAGTTGGGTGGAATATCTGGATAGTGCACGAAACTTAGCCTCATATGCATTGACCTACATCCTACCTTGCTCTAGGCTCAAGAACTCATCTCTTTTCCTATCCCTCAAAGTCCGGGGGATATACTTCTCCATAAACAAGCTAGAGAATAAGGCCCAAGTCATAGGTGGTGCCTCTGTTGGTTGACACTCAACATGTGATCGCCACCACATTTTGGCGTTCCCTTGAAACTGATAACTCACGAACTCAACACCAAAC
Source organism: Solanum lycopersicum (assembly GCF_036512215.1). NCBI lineage: Eukaryota > Viridiplantae > Streptophyta > Magnoliopsida > Solanales > Solanaceae > Solanum > Solanum lycopersicum. The sequence continues at coordinate 33,183,693 of NC_090809.1, forward strand.
CGTTCTACAATACCCATCTTGTGTAGTAGCTCATGACAGTCAACCAGAAAATCATAAGCATCCTGAGATTCAGCATCCTTGAAGACTGGAGGTTTCAATTTCAAGAACTTACTGAAAAGTTCATGTTGATCATTTGTCATTATAGGCCCAGTAGTGAGACGTGGAAACGTGCCTATTTCCAATGGAACATCCATGCGGAGAGCCGCAGTAGCCGCATGTTGTACCTCCGGAGCCTGAGGTGCTGGTGCAGAAAACACTGGAGGTGTCTGGCCTTGATCAGAGAACCCACTAAGATAAGCGAGCACCTGATTTATCATCTCTGGGGTAGGCTGGGGTGGCAATCCGTCATTCTGCACTTGTTCATCTTCCCCATCCTCCCCTTCTCTTACTACTTCCTCAGTCGGTGGAGGAGTCACCGCCCTAGAATCCGATGGGCTAGGTGATCGTCCTCTTCCCCTAGAGGACGTCCTCCCACGACCTCTACCATGGCCTCTTGCCGCTGCTCTTCCTCGAGCTACAGCCCCAGTGGCTGGCTTAGAAGCACCCTGTCCCGCCGCTGCTGGTGCTGATGTTGGCGTAGTCGTTGCTCTAGTTCTAACCATCTGTGAAAGAGAGTGAAGATGTTTAGATACCAATTTGTGTAACCTAGATACTAATTGGACCCAAGTAATAGCACGAAAGAAAGAAAGAAAGAATGGAATTTCCTAAAGTCTTACAGCCTCTAAAAGAAAAGTAAAGGCGTCCCCCTACCGTTCCTTAAGACTCTACTAGACTCGTTCTTGTGTGATGAGACCAACGAACCTAATGCTCTGATACCAAGTTTGTCACGACCCAAATCAGGCCGCGACTGGCACCCATACTTACCCTCCTGTGTGAGCGAACCAACCAAATCTAAACCTTAACATTTCAATGCGCTATCAACATAAGTAATGCGGAAGACTTAAACTCATTAATAAAAATCAATTCAATAACTATTATTTCCCAAAATCTGGAAGTAATCATCACAAGAACATCTACTTCAAATTACTAAATCTAAGAGTTTCTAAGAAGCTAAAAATACATAAAAGCTAGTCCGTGTCGGAACTTCAAGGCATTAAGACATGAAGAGGAAGATCCAGTCCAAGCTAGAAGCATTAGCTCACCCTGAAGATCCTATGTAGTGAAGACTGGCTAGAGTTACTATTGAGTCGAAGATGACGGCACATTTGCTGCACTCCACAATTAAACAAGAAGAAAACATAAAAGTAGGGGTCAGTATAAAACACGGGTACTGAGTAGATATCATCGGCCAACTCAAAATAGAAATCAATATATATCAAGTAATATCATAAATCAACTATCATACTCAACATGCAGCAACAACAAGTACTATATCATTAACAATTACCGTCAAGTTCACACATGAGGACTCAAGCCTCAATGCCCTACTCATTTGGGAATTATGTTCATTAGATTGAGTATATTAACATCTTTCAAGATTCATTATCTTTATTTCTCTTGTATCGGTACGTGACACTCCGCTCCCTCATATTCATTAATCCTCTTGTCTTGGTACGTGACACTCCGATCCCCTAAATCTACGTGTCGGTTCGTGACACCCGATCCCCTAATTCTACGTGTCGGTTCGTGACACCCGATCCCCTAATTCTACGTGTCGGTTCGTGACACCCGATCCCCTAATTCTATGTGTCGGTTCGTTAAACTCGATCCCCTAATTCTACGTGTCGGTTCGTGACACCCGATCCCCTAATTCTACGTGTCGGTTCGTGACACCCGATCCCCTAATTCTACGTGTCGGTTCGTGACACCCGATCCCCTAATACTACATGTCGGTTCGTGACACCCGATCCCCTAATTCTGCATGTCGGTTCGTGACACCCGATCCCCTAATTTTGCATGTCGGTTCGTGACACCCGATCCACTAATTCTCCTTCTATCAATTCATCAAGCCTTCTTTCTTACAAAGGCATCATCAATCCCATTATTTTAGTTCATCACACCTTCTTTTATACCAAGGCCTCATTATTAACAAAGATATTAGAATTTTGCAAGATTTGGGATTCAATAACTTCATCATGCTTATATAATCACAATTATATAATTACATTCATGCAAACATACAATTAAGCACATAGGAGGGTTTACGATATTATCAATACATATCATTCACTATTAAGAGTTTACTACGAATATCGTAAGAGAAACCATAACCTACCTCCACCGAAAATTAGTGATCAAGCAAGCAATTTCCCCAAGCTTTGTTCTTCGTTTTCTCTCTTCCTCGTTCAACTTTCTCTCTCTTTCTCTTGTTCTTTCTATTTTGTTTATTCAAACCCTCTTTCTTTTACCCTAATTAGTATATAATTAAGAATAAAGGATGGCAATAATAACCCACTAATTAACTTAAGGTTACCTCTTTTAACCCCCAAGTAATTGAGTTATTAATATAAACCCACGAAATATATAATTATATCAAGAAATAGTCCAAAACGCCTCTTTAAAACTTAATCAAAAATCCGACTCCGACTGGGATTACGCAACCTGTGACGGGCCGTCGTGCCTGCGACGGTCCGTCCTACTGCTCCGTCACAGATTTCAGAGACTGAAATTCTCTGAAGAGTCTGTGACGGTCCGTCCTGCACTTTCGTCACGAAGTTCAGAGAGTCTATTTCAGTACCCAAATTTCAGAATTTCTAAGTGTTTTGAAACGAGACCCCTCGACGGTCCGTCGTGCCCATGACGATCTGTCGTGCCCATGACGATCCGTCGTGGGTTCCGTCGTCTCAGCCTGTTTTTCCAGAAATAAAATCTGCTGCTTAAAACAACTAAACAGGTCGTTACAAAATCATAAAATAAAAGAGCAGTCATCTTCTTCCCCATCCCTACATTTATTATTCCACCATTTTCTATCATTTTTCTTACACATACGCGCACACCCCACCCACCTCCTCCCCTCCACCTCCCTCTTTATCATTCTTCTTCTTATTTTCCTTTTTTTTTAAATGTTAATTTACGTCTCAAATATCTCGATGAAGCTCAATTCATTACATGAAAAATATATGAATTTATTTTTTTTGCCAAAAATTTGATATTATATGTTTCAATTCTAATAAATAGTTACTAATGAAAAAACATAAAGATAATGAGTAAAATATTTTCATGCTATCAAAATTAAAGAGAATGAATATTTAGTTTGAGTGAATAACAATGACGTATTTTTTACTGCCAATGCCAATGAAAGAGAAGAAAGAGGTAGACCAATGTTTGTTGGATGTCGTCGGTGCCGACACTAACTTTGGTGGAAGGGAAATTCAAAATATATATTTGTCATTGTTGATTTACAAGATTAGAAAAAATAAAATGAGAATAGTGTTCTATATGTAGCTGGGTTGAACTTGGGTGGTTGGTAACAATGGTAACTATTATTTTTTTCTTTTTATTTATTTTTGAATCTAAACGATTTGCCATTGTTAATATATGGTAAAGAAGAACTTTTAATAAAAGAGAGAGAGTCGTGGGGGCTGATCATGGGTAGCAGGGGTGTATACAGGTAATTTTTTATCGAATTTAAGTTTTATACTTTTATAGAGGTTTAATATTTTTAATAAATATTTTGACTTTTATCTTATTTTTGTTAAATTTATTTTTAAAAGATTGAAAAGAACAATAAATGATAATGCACCAATACTCCCTTAATATATGCCCAAAATCTCAGAACGTTCTATTGCTCCCTCAACTTATTTTATTAATAACATCTACCCCTTTTAGACCTACATGGTACTATCTTGTGGACCTAACGTTGGTTGACTTTTTTTTTCAAGCTATTGCCACGTAGGGGTAGAAAATTACTTAAGGTAATTTTTTTTATTGATTAAAAAAATCACTTTTTAAGGTAATTTTTTTATTGATTAAAAAAAAGTAAAGAAAATTATAAAAAATATATGTTTTCTTTAATCAATAATAGGCTAATATTTCTTAATTATAATTATCTATCCAATTATTATTCTATTTTTATAATTAGTTAATATTTTTATTATTATAATTATTATATTAATTATTAAAAAATAATATCTTTACATCCTACAACCCCATTTCACTCCACTACCAACCCCACTCCCCCCCCCCACCCCCACACTTACATTACTACACATATTCCATCAACACACAAAAAAAAAAGAAGGAAAAAATCAGAAAATTTTCAACAAACAAACAAAAACACAACCCACACAAATACGCACAAACCAGCAGAAACAAAAACCAAACAATAAAAAAAATGAAGAAGAAAGCACTTTTCATTTCCTTTCAAGAACCCAAAACAACCTACAAAAATTGATGGTTCTTCTAATCGAGGTTTATTTAAAATTTTGTGGTATTCTACTTATCTTATCTCTTTAATTTAATAATGAAATTTGATGTAATTTTATGATAATTTTTTTCTGTATTTTTTTTATTCATAATTCGATTAAAATAAATAATTTGTTAACTATTATATCTTTGTTTAATGAATGAAGTTAGCTTTAATGGATGATATTTTCTATTTAGTTTTTTATTGGTGAGTTGTGATATCTTAAAAATGAATGAATCATATCATTATTTTTTTCTTGATTAATAGGATTATTAGGCTAAATGAATAAATTATTATTATTTTATTTTTATAAAACAAAAAAAAAGAGATTTATCTTTAGCAATTCATGTTGTTTTGTTTGATTAGAATATGCATGCCTAATTCTACCATTAACTTTAAGATTAAAATCAAAATATAATACGTGTGTGTCTAATTCTAACATTAACATCAAGAGTAAATAAAAATATAAAAGATTTTTATTTTATTTTATTTTATTTGATTTGATATTTGTCTTATAACATAATATGTGTTTATGCATGTTAAAATTTTTGGTTTCAATTAAGAATGTGGTTACACATTTTTTTTGAGGCATTAAAAAATTTAAAGGATGCGGTGACGCACCTTGTTTATAAAAATATTAATTTTTCAGTAATTTAAATAAAACTTATAGATAAAGTTCATAAGTGTGATGCAAAGAAGACAGTTATGTCTCCACACGTCAAGATAAAGAATGTTGTTACACATCTAGGTTGAGACCAAATAAAAATTCATTAATAAAAATATGAGGGAAAATGTAGCATAGATACATATGTCCATAAATATGCATAATTAAAGTATAAGTCAATAAAAGCGACCGTACTAGAACCACGGGATTTGAGGGATGCCTAATACCTTCCCCTCGGTCAATAGAATTCCTTACCCGAATTTTTGATTCGCAGGCCATAATAAAGAGTCATTTCCTATAGGTTAGGGATTAAACAAAAAGGTGACTTGGAACACCATAACTCAATTCCAAATGGAGAATCTGAAAAATTATAATAATCCTTAATCAATATCGTCACTTAAATTGAAAAAATCCTTTCCGCTGCCGCATGCGCGAAAAAGGAGTTTGACATCTCTTGCGACTCCACTTGGGACGAACAAGAATTCAAGCTTTGTTATCAGTCTATCTCCTTAAAGTTTGAACCTACTAAAGTAGAATATGGACATGGTTATCCCTCGAAGATTCCAATATTTGTATTATTTGCATGTAACTTAGTGAGCCTCTGAACAAGAGATACGTAATGATCCTCTAAATAGTCTAGATACCTCAATTACTTGATTACTTAGATCATTTTATGTGCTACATGAAAATGCATTTATTTAGAATGTCTCTATAAGATAACTCTTTTTGGTGTGATTATTGTAATAAAAAATGTTATTTTACAATTTTTACAAAAAAAAGCACAAAAATATTTAATTTTTAGGAGTAAATTATTCTTTTTTTAAAAATGAAATGAAAGATTTTGTCAATGAACATTTTTTTAAAAAATATTAAATTATTCTTGTATAATTGATTAAAAAATTAAAAAACTTCATAATATTTTGAAAAATATTGCATTTGGCAAGTCAAGTATTAATATCTATATAAAAAATGAATTAAACCGTTTAATTTGAACGAACGACGTACACCTGATTCTCAACTCAATGAGATACGTAGGCAACCCTCCTCGGGTTCAGTGATTTTTTTAAAAAAATTAAATTAAAAAAAATAAGTATTTCTTATAAAAAATAATATTTTGTTTACAATATTCCTAAACTACGTATACCTGGTTCTAAACTCGATGAGATACGTAGGCAATCCTCCTCGGGTTTGGTTATCCTTAAAAAAATAAAAAAGTGAAGTGTAGACCTGATTCCTTGCTTTGACTAGATACTGTAACAACCCTAAAAATCTCTATGCTAAATAATGCTTAATGTGTCTAAAATTCCAACGATTAGATTGGGTTCACACGGATTGATGCGCGTAGAACCAGACCTCTGAACCCTTACGAAAGCCAAGCCAACTAACTTGGGGAGTTAGTTGAGATAGGAAAGGTTGGTCCAACCATGTAGGGCTCCCGAATATGAAGATTTACTCAAATGAGTCTTTACCGGACTTAAAAAGGGGAAATCTTAAGTTTGGAGGGTTTAGGGGTAAAATGGTATTTTTTCCAGGCTAAGGCTAGTATCTTAATAACCCTAGATATATAATTAATTATTTAATTAATAAGGTGGAGGGGCGTTTTGGGGAGAAAGGGCTGAAAATTGACTCTTAGAGTGAAGTATTGCTCCACCCGGGTTCGAACCTAGGTGGAAGCGATGATTTACATCATCTTTTTAAATCTAAGTTGGTAAATTAATGTAATTTATTAAAATTTATTATTTATTGGCTGATTTAAAATAAAAGGGAAATCAGATTTTTTTTAATATTTAACTAAACCCTATTTTTGACTAAGTCGTAAACTAGACTCCTAAGCCTAAGATAACTCTCTCCTCTCACGTCTATCTCTCACTTTCACGATCAAACAAACTCTCATTCACATTCTCTATGCTAAATAACGCACAAGAACAGAAGATAAACCAATGTTCTTCACACTTATACAACTCACAACAAAAGTTTTAAACAAACAACTAATCAAAAACTTTAGGCAAAGGAAGGAGATTTTTCGTCAAAAGTTTGGTGTTGAAACTTGGATTTGGACGTAAGTGTTGGAGCAAGTTTGGGCAGCAACTTCAAGGTTTGAACGTCATTAAAGGTATGGGTTCTCTTCTCTCTTGGTCCCTTATTCAAGAGATCCCTAAGGTTCAGATGAATCTATTCAAAAATTAGGTTGTTTCCCGTTGCATGTCCTTGTCACTAGCTCCCATCGAATCATAGGTTTGGTATGTTTGCTTGTAGAAATTAGGGATATAATGTATTTTCGTGATGATTATGTTGATGTGTGTATGTTCGGAATTATGTAAATATTGAGCATGTTGTCCGAAATTAAGTGAAAAATGATGTGTGTGCAATGTGTAGCCGTGATATACACTCTTGGATTCATGTTTGAAAAATGACATATTTATGGTCGTATTTCATGTGCACAAACTTGCTTAAATTGTGATGTTCACAAGTGATGTAAAAATGCCGATTTGAGGGCAAACTAATAGTCAAATGAATCTATGAAAATGCACCTAAAGAACTCACTAAGAACTACTTAAAACTCTAAACATTTAATGTGAAAGAGGTGAGAAACTATGCTGTAAAAATTTCCAGCATCTTGTTGATGCGTTTCGGCCAAGCTAAGGGGATTATCATGCTATGTAAAAATGAATTAAAATATGTGAAGCCACTGAGAATCGAAGCCATGACCTCACCATGTTAACAGTCATTGAAATAATGTGAGAAAAAGAGAATGTGGCATGTGAGATTTGAACCGATGTGCCTTGATCCAAAAATGAAATTAAAAAAATAAGAAATGAGAGGAGTGAGATTCGAACCCACCACCTCTCAATCAGATTTGAGAAGGAATAAAAATAAAAATAAAAATAAAAGGTTGAGGCGTGTGGGAATCAAACCCACGACCTCTAGGCAGAACTAAGAAAAATTAAGGAAAAAAATATTAAAGTGGGGCAGTGGGAATTCGAACTCACACCTCCTCGGCCAAAAGGTGAGAAATCAAAGAGAAGGAAATAAAAATAAAATGAGATTGTGGGGGTTCGATCCCATATCCTCTCAGTCCTAATGAGCGGAAAATAAAGAGAGAAATTAAAGAAAAATAAAATGAAGGCGTTGGGGCTCGACCTTGGGTACCAAATCCATGTGGATTAAACAAATATAAATAAAAATGTAAATGTTGTCCAAGGGATTCAAAATTGGGTTACCTTGCCCAAATTCCATATCGAGACATAAGTCATACGTGAATTAAATGTTCAAAAATAATGCTACCTACTTATATCGAAATCGAGATCTTGACATCTATACAAGAATCATAAGTCTTGTACCACATGATTTTAGAAAGATATGAACCACTTAAACTAATTATTCTTGTACCACATGATTTTAGGAAGATATGAATCACTTAAACTAACTATGAATGAAACCTCATGGTTTATATGTATAGACCCATAAGTCTGGCATACGTTTAAAAGCAAGTGAACCTAAGATGTATGTAATGAAATAATGTAATGAAGAATGAAATTATGAAACCCTAGAAGGTTTAAGTAAGAGTGTTAAACACATTAAATGGCCAAGTGCATTGTCATATGATGAAATGAACAATGAAATGATGAAACCTAGAAGGGTTAAGTAAGAGTGTGAAACACAGTAAATGACCAAGTGATTGGCATACGATGAAATGAACATTCACGTAATAAGGGGTGGTAACTATGAAGAACAAATGTTCTAAAGTTAATGAATGTTGTGACAATACGATAAGAGGCTAATGTAAAAGATGAGAGCAATCTCAAATGGGCCTAAGTGAATGTTACCAAAACATACCCACCTATGAGAGTGTAAAGTTAATGAAGAGACTAGTCTCTATTAACACTCTAATAAAAGTATTGAGAATAATACACTTAATACTAATGATGATATGAGAAATAATATATTGAGCTATGATGTCCTCATACTAGAAGCCAACTTCCGTGACGTATGAGTTGAATGTAATGGAACTTTATACTGAGCACTGATAGACTAGATATGAGCGGTGATGCCTTTTTCGTGAACGGCGGAGGTTCACGTAAGTCTCATAAGATGAGACTGTCCGGCATGCCGAGTATGGATCTTTTTATATCTCCTAGTCTTCGAACCTATATTGTCAATATAGGGATTTGGCAGGGTTCAATTCCCATGTACGCTAGCATGTTTTGGGTCACTCTGGCCGGTGATTCCACATTTTTTTGGTGTGGGGGAGACACTGGTTTTCATGATGTTCACATGATCTATGTCGGTTAAAGTTAAAGTTCCCCATAAATGAATGAGGCCAGCCTCAAATGATGTACACAATGAAATGAATGATACCAAAGGTGTTAGGATAGGATAATCAAGAGGTGAGCTAGACCTAAGTAATGACACTAGGTCATTCTTGATCATTGCACAACGAACCCGATGAAAGTTTTAAACTACATCCTAGGTATAGATGGTGTTCACACTAGCCTATTAACGAAATGGGGTGAAGTACGTATAAAGGAATTAAGCAGACTCTGTGTTTGCTAATGAAGGCTCCCTAGTTGAGGTCCCATATGTTAAGCCCTCATTTTGGGAAGTCTTAATGACAAGTCCATGATTCCAAGGTCTCATGAAATATGAATAAATGATATGAAAGATGTTATGTGCTATATGCAAAATGATATGTGCTATGTGTACGAGGTTATATGCTATATGCAAAACGATATGTGCTATACGTAAGATGTTATGTGTTCTGTACAATATAATAAGTATGATTATGAATGTTTCTCTCATGGAGTGACTTTCCCAATCCAAATTTGGAAAGATCACTCACTTTCCTAATCCAAATTTGGAAAGCTCACTAACTTTTCTAATCCCAATTTGGCAAGTCCACTGACTTGACTTTTCATAATCATATTGTTAGGAAAGAGTTGTTCTTACTCATGCATGTACTTGGTGTACGATTTGACATACCCATACTTAGTACAAGTGTGTACTAATCCCAAACAATTCTACAATTTTAGGTGCAGACACAGGTGGACCCTAGATCTTACAGATATACGTTGCAACTATCCGGACATGGAGCTTTTATCCAGACTTGGTATACCCTCATGATTTCGAGGATGTCTACCGTTATTATATAGATTATATGTAGGTATAGCTAGTGGAGCATGTTCCTCTGTGTTTCTTTCCACTTTTTTCAGACTTTGTATTGGTGCCGTTTTGGCAAACATACGTTTAATAAAATTATGATATGATTCTTTCATTTGATTATCTTTTTATTAGATGGTTGATTTGTGAACCCCTTTGATGTTACGTATTATGTATAAATGTATTTTAAGAAACAAAAAGTTTCAAATTTTTCGCTAAAAGTAACCTAGAGGAAGTAAGTATGACATAAGTAGGCTTATCTGCGACCTTTGAGAGATCCACGATGCCAGTCTCGTATGGGGTCTAGATTTAGGTCGTGAAAAAGTTGATATAAATAACTAGGTTAATTTCCGAGTATAATAAGTTCACATCAACCACATCGAGTAGTTTCTAAGTCATGGTAGTGAAGTGCACCACTATCCAGAATTTCGAGACTGCATAATGCGTAGGAAAATTCCCCTCTTCTGATCTTATCGTGCCTTCTCTAATTTTAATTTATTGGTGTTAAGAGCGTATCTAACATCAACTCTTGAGATTTAGAAAGATGAATACGAAGAGAAACACATGCGGAGATATTGGAGGAGCAACTTCTAGGGTATATCAAGTTTCTCCCTAGGCTCCAGCTGCTGAAATAGAGGTAGTTGTTAACCAAATAGGTTTCCGGATGGAGAAGTGAGGAAAACCTTGGTAGAGATGACCCAAGCTATTACTTTACAAGCTCAGGCTTTGACAGCTTAGGCGGAGCAACAAGGTGTTCCCAGGGAGAACCCACTGGCCAACACCATGGCTAACAGGTTAAGGAACTTCACGAAGATAAATCCTCCCGTTTACACTGGATCTAAGATTGCTAAGAATATTGAGGTGGAGTGTAGGGTAGCTATGCTGCATGCCAGCATGGGACTTTCCATGCTTATGGTCCATGTCCAACAAGTGGAGGAAAGCAGGAAGAGGAAGCATACTAGGTCAAGGAACAAGTCAACGCAAGCTAAGAAGAATTCAAGGAAGAGTAGTACTTAAATCAGGGATAAGACCAGGTTTAAGAAGGAACTCTCCCACTAAGGGGAGTAAAGTTCATCCAAGGGTCTGTGCTTTCCTTTGTAACTCCTTTACTTGCTCTCACTTTTGAGATATTAGGTGAAGTTCTGCATGATCCTATAGTGGTCAGTGCACTTTTACGAGAAAATGTTAGAACTGATAGAGTATACAAGGATTGCCCAATAGTTGTATGTGGTAAGACTATGTGTGCAGATTTGGTTGACTTACCAATGCATGATTTTGATGTTATTCTTCGCATGAAATGTCTTCATAGTTGTTATGCTTGCATGGATTGTCGTAATAGGCTTGTGAGATTTTATTTCCATAATGATGAAGAGCTAGTCTGGGAGGGGTACAACTCGAGTCGTCCTAATCCCTTGATTTCGAACCTTAAAGCTAATAAAATGATGTGTAAGGGGTTATTGTGTCATCTTGTGAGTGTTAATGATTTAGATCATGACATTTCTTCCATAGACTCAGTGCCTGTAGTGCATGAGTTTCACGATGTATTTCCTGATGATTTGGCTGGAGTTCCTCCCCCTTGAGAGATTGACTTTGGTATCGACTTATTACCCGATACTAAACCAATTTTAATTCCTCCTTACAGACTGGCTCCAACTGAACTCAAAGAGTTGAAGTTGCAGTTAAAAGATCTCACTAATAAGGGTTTCATTCAGCCGAGCATATCCCCTTGGGGAACTCCACTGTTGTTTGTGAAAAAGAAATATGGAACACTTAGAATGTGTATCGATTATCGGCAGCTCAACAAAGTCAGTATCAAAAATAAGTATCCACTTCCCAGAATAGATGACTTGTTCGACCAACTCCAAGGGTATAGTTTTTTCTCATAGATTGATCTTCGTTTAGGGTACCATCAGCTCAGGGTTAGGGATGGAGATATCCCAAAGACAGCCTTTTGTACCCGTTATGGTCATTATGAGTTCCTAGTTATGTCATTTGGTCTCACGAATGCACCTGATCATTTATGGATCTCATGAACAAGGTCTTCCGTGAATACCTTGACTCTTTCGTCAGAGTATTCATTGATTTCATTCTCATCTACTCTAAGACCAAGGAAGAGGATGACCTTGTAGGTACTTATACAACATTAGTTGTATGCCAAATTCAGCAAGTGTGAATTCTGGCTTAGATCAGTGACCTTCCTAGGTCATGTTGTGTCTGACAAAGGTGTAGAGGTAAATCCCAGGAAGACTGAAGTTAATAAGAACTGGCAAAAACCTCTTACTCCCATAGATATTCGTAGCTTCTTGGGATTGGCTAGTTGTTATCGCATGTTCGTGGAGGGATTTTCTTCCATTGCTGCCTCAGTGACAACTTTTACTAAGAAGAAGGCCAAGTTTTAAAGGACGGAGGCTTGTGAGAAGAGTTTCCAAGAGTTCAAGGATATAATCATTCACTGATACGCTCAAATTTATTTCCCTAAACAATGTAAAAGCGGTCGTATCAAGTAAAGAACCCAACTAGTGAGGTTGAGATCGTTTCCATGATGAAAATGATTAAAACTTAACTTTATTCTATTATTACTTCTATTTAATCAATTATTTTCCAAAAAAGGGGTTTTAATTAATGAAAGCAATTATCTAAATTAAAGTAAACAAGTGACAAATGCAAGCATTGGGGTTTTGATCAAGTAATGAGAGTAACTAGGGCGTAAGTGTTTCCCACAAGCTCCTAACTCGGTAATTCTAGTTATAACAATCATTTCCTAGTTTCTTGCATGCAAAGGGATAAGGTAGGTATCTTTAAATCCTTGGTCCGACATCTAGAGAATTTTACTCTGCACCTTGGTCCGGCTATGTGTGTTGCTTTACTAAACCTTATCTTCACCTCATATAAAGCATCATATCGATATTTGACTATGTTTTTACCTCGTACCAACCGATACTAGCCTATCAGATAATATACACTAAATTTATGTTGATAATTATTTTCCTATTATCTAGCTCCTTGGTTCTTCAAGCAGCAATAAGGCGAGTTCTAACGTTCGCCACCGTTAAAAAGACTTCTAAGCGAAAGAATTATCAATATATGCAAGAAACTATTCTAGAATTGTTATTTTAGCTAGGTTTTACCTTGTTATTTACCATGGTTCCCACAACCCTAGTTATGGAGTTTAGTTACCCATGATAATAATCACACAATTCATATTGATAATATAAGAATTCATGCACTTACTTTGATGAGCATGAACAAAATCCAGAAATCTTGAATAAATCACAAAACACAATTGATCGATTCCAGAAAAGCAATATCAAATCCCAAAATCAAGAGTTCAATACATAGAAAATAAAATTGAAAAATATCCAAAGGTATAACCCAAAAACAATGTTTTTCGAAATATTTATAATAAAACAAAACCTAATAAAAAAGGGAAATCTATTTAAGGAAAAATCTGGCAAAAATGTGTCCGAGTCGACGACCTTTATGACAGACCATCGTGGATTCCCTCGTTCCATACTTAGCATAAATCTCTGCTGCTTTCTTCATCAACTCTCTGTTACCCTCGACGGACAGGTGTGACAGACCGTTTCAAGCACGATGGTTCGTCAAGGGGCTTCGTTCCATGACACTTAGAATCTTCTGAAGTTGGATGCTGGGACTACTATCGGTTAGCTTTGACGAATGTGCAGGACAAACTATCATGGCTATGACGGTCCGTTGTGAGCTTCCGTAGTCCCACACTTGGTCAAAATTCCCCAACTTTCTTCAGCAGCTACTATATTCTCACGAGGGTTGACCCCTACGGACCGTCACAGTCACGACGGACCGTCATGGGGTCTGTAGGTGGTCACCTCTGCAATTTCAGCTCAAAATCTCCGCATTCTTCTTTTCACAGATTTCCTGAGAATGAATATAAAAAACATCAAAAATCAATACAAAAAAGGCTTTAGACACACACTAAACTTAAGGAAAAGGCATTGAAAGCACCGTGAAACCATGGTACATCAACATCGTCAACTTAAATTCATTGTTTGTCCTCAAGTGACGCAGTATGACTCACTACAAAATCTTTGTACAAGAGTATCCGTCTTTTAGCTTTCGTAATCATTTGGCTATCAATCCTGACCTTTCTCATTATGTTCATGCATGTTATCACTATTAGACTTGAATTATGTGGATCAGACAATGACACAAACTCACCTCAAACTGACACCTATCCTCTTCGATCTCTCACCTAGGTGCTAATTTTTTTGGTATTGCAGCTAGTGTCATCACTTCAAAATAACATCATCATTTTTCACATTATGGTTTCAGTTTGAGTATAAGAATTAATTTTCAACACTCGCTCTCAGAACAACTTCACAACTCATTTACACATATTGCCATAGACATGCCTTTATTTTCACTGCTTTAAGTTTGCCGTAACAACTCTTAGGATCACGATAAGACTTTCTTAGCTTGTAACATAGGCTCAGGATCAGGTGGTGTATATTTAGGTATATTTTAGTGAATTGTTTCCCTCTTTGACATATCACTCAAGCGTCCTACCTTTTCATCGTTTTACTCCGCCATTTTTTCTTATATTCTTTCACCTTGCTATATTCCCTTCTTTCTTTTTTTGTGTAGGCGGCTCTTTTCTTTTCTTGCTCGTATTTTCACATTTTCAAATATTTATATTTTTTTCACTCTTCTTTCTTTTGTTTTTTATCTCTCTTTGTTCTTTCAACCCCACTTTCTGGAGCATTCCTCAAATTAGCCACCCTCAATTCATGGCTTTGCCATGAGTCAAAGTAAACAATACCCAAAGTTGGGTTAGGGCCACGACAAGGTTGTTTTCTGCATTAGCCACCCACAGCTTATGCTTTTGGCATAAGTGGAGGTGCACATGTCCAAGGAGGGATCAGGGCCAACACATTGTTTCCAAAAAGATCAGTTGGGGTGAAAAAGAAAGGTTTATTTTAATCTCAAATAATTTGGATCAAAAAGGGATTAATTTCATTCGTTTTCTGTTATTTAGGCTAAAGATGGCTATATTAAACAAGCGCCTATGATCCTTTGCTAATTGTCTATTACGATTTACATTTAGAAGGATTAACCAGTCAAGTTCTAGCTCAGTCCAAATAGTGGTAAAATTTTCCTCACACTCACTTGACATCTCATTACTGTACCATATTATCAGACACCTAGTTTGAGTCTTAGACTTAGGGTCATGCAGTGGTGTATCTCTATGTCATACTTAGAGCCACACATTTATCAATTACTATGCCTAGTCGTGCATCATTTTCATTATATTTCATTACATCAAGATATCATTTCTGTTTTAGCCATCATGCTTCAGAGTTATACTATGTAGACAAGATATAGACATGGCGGTTCAACAATATAAATAATCAGTCTCTTGGGGGAAAAGAACACAGACTTCACCCTAGCACTCACTTTCCATTTACCCCACCCCTAACAAAAAGAAATGAAATTGTCCCCAATGCATAAAATAATACAAAATAATGGAGTGGTAGGTGAAGCAAACCTGAGGCACAAAGCGTCATCGATCAACAAGTTGGTGGGTCTGGTGTCTCGAAACCCACTCTCTATGTAGTCTGGAAACCCTCAGCAGTGTCCTCACCATAAAAAACACGTTCACTAGTGCCTCTCTCAACAATAACAGCAACATCAGTAGTGCTTTTCTCTGCCTGAACAACTCTGGAGTTAGATGCCCCAACAACCAACTTAATAGACCTCAACTGAGTGGCCTCCTTATCAATAATCGAGTCTGTCCTCGCAACCTCCAACTCTCGATCCTCATTCCGACCTCTACGCCTCTTGGCATTTCCTAATGGCTGAGGTGGTGGAATTGCATTAGTGGAAAATAGGGCCGCCAAAACATTATCCTCGGTGGATTCTGCAAAAGGGGCCTCAGAATCGAGCACCCTAGGGTCTAGATTCGTGTCCAAGTCCGCTCTCAGACTCTCTACAGCAGGCTGAAGGGTCGACACGTCTACCAGAGGGGCTGGCTGGGCTACCACACACAACTATAAAATGACCAGACGCTGATGAACCTCCATGATCTCCCTCTCCGTGTGTTGGGCCATCTTCCACTCCATGCACTCCTCTGCCTCAGCAATAGACCTCTGCATCCAAGGTTGGATGTGATGCAGAAAAGTCGCCATTTGGGCCTCAAGTTTCTAGACCCTATCAAGTGGGACCAGAGTGGCGGAGGGAGCCGAGAGAGAGGAGCTTGGAGCGGTGCTACCACCTCGGATAGACTTTACCGGGGTTGTGTCAGTAGGCTCAAATATAGCCTGGGTATCCACTTGGGCTTTCTCTACAATGTCCGCCAGGTTCTCACCAAGTGGAGGTACCTCCGGGCGGGGCCCTCTGTGTGGATCCAACTCATTTGCCTCATCCCTGATAAGGTCTATGTCAACAGTGCCCAATGGGGTCTTGATCTGATCAATGTGCCAATTAGGGAAACCTGCGGACCTGGACAAAGCAAACACCATGCACGGAAATGGGTAAGTAGTAGTGACCTTGAAGGCGCTCTCGTGCATGACCGCCTGAAGAAGCCAAGAGAAGTCCACCTCGAACCCTGCTATCATAGCCTCCATCAGAACTACGCGATCCTAAGTGACAATATTGTCTGCAACAGTGGGGGAAAGGCAGTGGCAGACTATCAACCATAGAAACATGGCCGTGAATGTCAGGTTAGACTTCTTGATGGCTCCGTTCGGCTCAAGTACCCAATCAGCAACCTCTCTATCAAAAGACAAGTACTTGTCAATCCACCACTTGGTGGTGTCTCTCAACTCTGTCTAACGCAGGAACTGTCCATCTTTAACCATTTTCCACTGGTAGTTGAACTTGGTGGTGAGAGGATTCCTGGTGGCATCAACATTCTCGCCATATCGATACGGACGAATGGATGGAAAGGAGATGTCTACCTGCTTGTCATGGACTCTGATGTGATCTAGCGAGGCATGTTTGGCGGGGCAGCCCACCTGTCTATCTGGGCTCGAAGAGTTGGAACATACGAGGTGTAAAACTATCTGACCAACTCCTCATGGTATCGACCTATATTCCATTCTAGTCGGTGCCTGGTGAAGAGGGAATGAATTGTCGACATGGTGCGGAGACTCCCCGTGAGGACCTGCCTCTCCAGTGTAAGGGTCCGGATCATAAACCCCTCATCATTCGACATCTTGGCATCTGAGTACACCTGAAACTACCCCTCAATACTCCACCGGTTGGGTTAGTTGGCCACCAGGGCGAGGGCTCGAGTTAGTGGTACTTGAGTGGAATCAGCACTATCGGCCTCATCAAATGAGGCGGACTGAGATGCAGTGGCTGGAGCAAAAGACTCCTCAGATCCTGAGACTTCTTCAGAACCTGATACTTCCTCAGAGCCTGAAGCATTCCTAGGGTGTGTAGTAGACCCAGAAGGCATGTCGGTTATTATGCACTCCTCTTCAAATTGGGAGGCAGTGACTACACCGGGTGCCACCTTCGTGGGGATGGCTCTAGTAGTGCGTGCATCCCGTGCAGTACAAGTGTGTATTAATCCCATACAATTCTACAATATTAGGTGCAGGCACAAGTGGACGCTAGAGCATACAGGTTGACGCTGCAGCTATCCGGACATGGAGCTTTCGTCCAGAATTGGTAGGCCCTCATGCATTCGAGGATGTCTACCATTATTATCTAGCCTAGATTTAGGCTATAGCTAGTGGAGCAAGTTCGTCTAGTGTTTCTTTCATTCAGACTTTGTATTGGTGCCGTTTTGGCAAAAATACGTTTAGTAAAATAATGATCTGATTCTTTCATTTGATTATATCATTATTAGATAGTTGATTTGTGAACGCCTATGATGTTAAGTATTATGTATAAATGTATGTTAAGAAACAAAAAATTTTCAAATTTTCCGCTAAAATTAACCTAGATGAAGTAAGTATGATGTATGTAGGATTGTTTGTGACCTCTGAGAGGTCAACGACGCCGATCTCGTCTAGGGTCTAGATTTCGATCGTGATAGATATGAAGGCAACATTATTATTTTAAGGTTTGGTTCAACACAAGAAATCTAAAAAAAAGTCCTCTTCACAAAAACTGGCAATTGTTTTTAAGAAAAAATTTGATTTGGTTGGTACCAACATTCTTAGAAGTTTTCAGAAGAAAATTAATGAAGTGTTAAACTATTTGACAAGAAAAACTAACTTTGTTGTGACCTATAGACTTCTTTTGATATCTCTTGATATATTTATGTTATACTTAAGAATCTATTTTGCTTAAAGTTAAGGTTCAAGCAAATGCGACTACATTGTTTCCTGTGCACTGTGTGGTGAACTTTACATATAAAATTCAATGGAATGACTTTTGATCTAGAACTTGAGCTGAATGTTGGTTAGAGTGAAATTGTGAGCAAAATTTAACTTGGAAAATGATTATAGGATTTTTTGATCAAATTGTGCCTTTCAAGCTTACCAAATGACATGTTATCCATAACACTCCCATTTTGAGACCGAAATATTTTTATTTTAATAATTACAACTTTACATATATCATTTTTGGTGCATTCGTACTATCAATTAGATACACAGCGCCGAGATTTAAGTTGGATATCAAAGTGAAAAGACCAAGTATGTGCAAGTTCAAGCAAAATGACATAATAACTAGAATAGAAATGAAAGGAGAGAAAATGAAAAAAAAGAAGAAGAAAAATGAATGGGAAAAAGATTTCAAGAAAACAAAGATCAAATGCAAAGATTAAAAAATATTGAAAGTTGTGCAAATTTTAAGGAGGAAGTAATCACTTTACCCCAAATAAATATCCTACCTTTCTCCAAACTACATTACAAGCCAATAAAAAAGTCCTATTTTATCCCATTTTGTGTGTTCTTATATCAATGAATACTTACATAATAACCAAACATATGATACTTTAATCTTATACATTGAATATTTTTCCGAGTGTGAGTGACTTTGATATAAAATGTCTTAAGATCAAAAAGATTCTATAACTTAGGCAAGATGAACTCAGGTAAATACTTAAGTATGTTTGATATACCATTGAAATTATAGTAATTACACAAAGTTGACCTCACATTTGTCTAAAAGTAGTTGAAAATGAATCATATGCA
Organism: Solanum lycopersicum; assembly: GCF_036512215.1. Classification (NCBI taxonomy): domain Eukaryota; kingdom Viridiplantae; phylum Streptophyta; class Magnoliopsida; order Solanales; family Solanaceae; genus Solanum; species Solanum lycopersicum. The sequence continues at coordinate 33,202,987 of NC_090809.1, forward strand.
TCATGCTAATTGTTGGTACCAACTACAGTCAAAATATTGTCAACCATGAACTGATTCATTTCTCAAAAGATGTCTTTTGTAGAAAAAATCAAGAAAAAATAAAAATAATTTTAGATTTTTGTGAACTACTTTTGACATGATTCATGCTATACAAGATACGTAAGTAGTCTCAGAAGGGACTCGATCTCACGAAATAAAATCTTATATCCTCAAATGATAAAAAATGGATCAATTTTTTTATAATAAAGAAATAAAAATGATAAATTGAAAAGACTTTCAAAGTTCCTCAATTTCAAAACTGAGCATAGTTTTATTTGTTAAAAAAAAATACAACCGTTTGTAGGAAATAAACACTCTCATCATTCATTTCTAGGGAACTATTTCCCTAATTGCATATTGTCTTGCATTTCTTTTGTGAACTTGTATTACTCATTTATGCTACTAATAAATCATAAAAATATTTTCTAGTGCAAATTGGACTAAAAATAAAAAATGTTGTGGTGATTCTAAATGATGATTCTGTTTAATAAGATATTTTTCAATATAAGATTCAAAATAAGCAGGACGAACCTGGATAATGGGACTAGCAGGACCCTCCTGGATAATGGGATTTGTAGGACTCTCCTAGATAATGAGACTAGCAGGACTATCTTAGATAATAGGATTAGCAAAACCCTCTTTGTTAATGGGATTAGCAGGACTCTACTGGATAATAGGATTAACAAGATTCTCATGGATAATGAGATTAACAGGACCCTCTTGGATACTGGAATAACAGGACTTCCTTGATAATAGGACTAGCACAACCCTCCTCGATAATGGGATTAGCAGGACTCTTTTTGATAATAGGACTAGAAGGAACCTCTTGGATTATGGGACTAGCAGGACCTCCTGGATAATGGAATTAGCAGGACCCTCCAAGATAGTGGGACTAGAGGAACCCTCTTCATAGTGGTACTTAGATTAACAGGATCTTTCTCTTAATGAGATTTAGCTTAGCCGGACCCTTCTTATAATGGGATAAGAAAGACCCTCCTGATAATGGGATTAGCAAGGATCCTCCTCTTAATGAGATTTAGTTTAGAAGGACCCTCCTCATAATGAGACTAGAAGGACCCTCCTCCTAATGGGATTAGCAGGTCTTTCCTTATAATGAAACATAGATTAGCAGGACCCTCCTCATAATGTGATTTAGTTTAACATGACCTCCTCATAATGAAACTAGAAGGACCATCCTCATAATGAGATTTAGTTTAGAAGGACCCTCCTCATAATAGGACTAGAAGGAGCCTCCTCCTAACAGGATTAGTAGGAACCTCCTCATAATGAGGCTTAGATTAGCATGACCATGCTTATAATGGGATTAGCAAGAACCATCCCCATAATGAGATTAGCATAATTCGCCTGGATAATGGGACAAGCAGGACCTTCCTTGATAATGGGATTAGTAGGACCCTCTTATATAATGGGACTAAGAAGACCCTCCTCATAATGGGATTAATAGGACCCTTCTGAATAATGGGATTACCATGACCTTTTTGGATAATGGATTAGCAGGACCCTCCTTATAATGGGACTAGCAGGACCCTCATAAACAATGTGAAGTGGTGTAGCAAGGATCCTCCTAAACAATAGGACGTAGTGCAGCAACGACCCTCCTGAATAATGAGACGTAATATAGCAAGTCCCTTCTGGATAATGGATTAGTAATTTTTTTCTAGGATAAACACTTCCTAGTTTGAATTTATTTGTTTGTTTATTTATTTTTTTAATTCACATTTGCTAATAACTCACAAAATTTTTCCAGTAAAAACTGGGACAAAAATTTTGTTTATTTCTTTTGTTTGTGATGGTTTTCAGGTTTTGTCAAGAGAAACATGGATTTGAGATTCAAGAACAAAATTTTAATTCTTTTCAGAATGATCAATCCCCATAATCGCCAGAAATTCATTTCAGCAATACATGTAGTAGCCTGACTTCCTGACATCTATTTCTTTACAACTACTTATTGAGAAGACATGTAGTCGTTCTAGAACATATTTAAATTTTTCATTTTTAAGAGTGTCAAAAACTCATGCTAAGTGGCAAGTTAAGCATCGAATCCATTCAAGAACAAGATACTTGCTAAAATCAAGGTGATATCTGAAAGTCAAGACTCATGTGGAGAATCAAAAGAAGTTGCATAGATAAAGCAAGTACTTTTATTTTTCTTTTGAGTATTAGTTTTAATTTTTAAATAAATAAGGATAAGAGTCGCGATCTAGAGCCTCGATGGAACCTCACTTAGTTTCCAACTCATCACTTCATCTCCTTGAAATACATGTGACCTGATTCTCTTATCACTTAAGATATGTAAGATGTCCAAAACAAGGACTCGGTCGCACAAATTTTAGTCTTTCAAATAAGAGTTCTGTCAAAACTTGTCACTTTGTCAACTTCTTTTTTCTGAAAACTCTTCGTGTTTATAGTCAAAGAGGGACAAACTATAGACACGTAATTTTTGACCGTATTTATGTTTTATACTCTTTATAGAGTTTAAATATTTTTTATAAATATTTTGACTTTTATCTTTTTTTTTTAATGTTTATTTTTAAAAGACTTGAAAACAACAAAATAAAAATCACTTTTAAAGGTAAAGTTTTATTTTTATTTGTTTAAAAAAAAGAAAAGAAAATTATAAAAAAATATATGTGTTGTTTAATCAATAATAGGCTATTATTTCTTTATTATAATTATCTATTCAATTATTATTTTATTTTTATAATTAGTTAATATTTTTATTATTATAATTATTATATTGATTATTAAGAAATAATATCTTAACCTCCCACAAGACTATTTCACTCCACCACCAACCCAACTCCCCCACACACTACTACACACTTACATCACTATACATATTACACCAATACACACAGACACAAAGAGAGGAAGAAATAAAAAAAATTTCAGCAAACAAACAAAAACACAACCCACACACATACGCACAAACCATTAGAAACAAACACTAAACAATAAAAAAAACGAATAAGAAAACACTTTTCATTTCCTTTTAATAAACCAAAACAACCTACAAAATTTATGGTTGTTCTAATCGAGGTATAGTTAAGATTTTGTAATATTTTACTTATCTTATCTCTTATATTTAATCATGAAAATTTATGTAATTTTATGATAATTTTTTTATATTTGTTTTATTCATAATTTGATTAAAATGTAATATTTCCTATTTACTTATTTTTATTCGTAATTTGTGATTTCTTAAAAATGGATGAGTCATGACATTGTTCTTTTCTTGATTAGTAGGATAGTTAGGCTAAATGAATAAATTATTATTATTTTATTTTATAAAACAAAAAGAAAATGAGATTTATCTTTAGTAATTCATTATTGTTTTGTTTGATTAGAATGTGCATGCCTAATTCTATCGTTAACTTTAAGATTAAAATAAAAATATACTACGTATATATCTAATTCTAACATTAACATAGAGAGTAAATAAAAATATTTTATTTTATTTGATATTTATCGTATAACGTTATATGTGTTTATGCATGTTAAAAATTTTGGTTTCAATTAACAATGTGGTTACACATCTTTCTTGAGACATTAAAATTTTTTAAGGATGCGGTGATGCACCTTGTTTATAAAAATATTAATTTTTCAGTAATTTAACATAAGATTTATAGATAAAGTTAATAAGTGTGATGCAAAGAAGACAATTATGACTCCAAAAATCAAGATTAAGAACGCGGTTACACATCTAGGTTGAGACCAAATAAAAATTCAACAATAAAAATATGAGCGAAACTGTAGCATATCAACATATGTCCACAAATATTCATAATTAAAACATAAGTCAATAAAAGAGACCGTGATAGAACCACGAGATTTGAGGGATGCCTAATACCTTCCCTCAGTCAATAGAATTCCTTACCTGAATTTCTGATTCGTAGGCCATAATATAGAGTCATTTCCTATTGGTCAAGGATTAAACAAAAATGTGACTTGAAACACCATAACTCAATTTCAAGTGGCGACTCTGAAAAAATTAACATAATCTTTAATCAATATCGTCACTTAAATTCGAAAAACTCTTTTCGCTCCCTCGTGCACAAAAAATGGGTGTGACCGGGGGAAAGGTTTGGTGGGGTGGGGGAATTGTGCAGAGATTACAAAATTTTATATTATTTTTTGTTATTTAAAATAATTTTCTTTCTCATATTGAATATTATTTTTAAATTTTTTTTTTGGATCCAACTGACACATATCATTATTTAATTCGTGATAATGTCATGTCATAGCGAGTTTGTCTCACACACTTAATATTTTTGGTTGATTGTCCAAAAACTGTCTAATAGGTATCAATTCAAAGTATCAAAAGTATTCAATAGGTACAAGACTTAGTTGAGGTGTTCAAATGAAATATGCGGATAACTTTAAGGGGTTGTTAAGTAAATTTTACTAATATAAGACCTTAAGATAAATTGCTAAAACTTGATAATAGAGTATACAATAAAAAATTTCATTTCGCTTGATAAAGAACCAACTTTTATCGTTGAGAAAAACTGTCAACAACCTTTACGTGGTTTGCAGAAGAAGAAACATGGGCCTCTTTCCACTTCGGTTTAACAATGCCATGTGTCGGTTATTCATTGTTTTGGGACAACAATTTTACTCTTTTCCACGTTGTATTAGTGTTAAATTACAATTTTCGTAAAAATAAGTTAAAAGGACGTATATATTGTCAATTTAAATGATTTCCTGAGGTAATAGGACCTCCGCAATTTAAGATGTGTTTTTTTAAAAAAAAGATCTAAATTTAATGGGGTAATTATGTATCTTCTCTAGAAATTAATTACTATGAATCAATATTTTTACTTACTCCCATTAAAAAATGACTATATATACCAACATGATAACATTTAATTTATACAAAAAGATTTTATACTAACTTAGAACACCAATCAAAACGTGTATTTTAAATTTACACCATATATATAAACAAATCCTACTAAAAATATTGTAATAACAGGCGGACTATCAACAACTACGATTGATTTATAAAGCGTAGGACTTTTTCAGAGTGTCCTATCCTTAGTATTTTGAGGGAAGAAGTAAAGGCAAACGATAACAAATCTATTGAAAAGTGATGGACTTATGAGATAAAACAATGGTGAATTGCAGTTAGAGAAAATTCAGAGAGAAGAAAAACAAAAAAGAAAACATATTAGAGAAATTTTAAATTTTTCTTGAAAATAAAAGTGCATAGAAAATAACAATTGCTTGAAAAATTGAAGAGGTGGGAAGATAAACATTTTACTTTTTACATCGATTGAATCACAAAATAAAGAAAAAAAATAATGTTTTTTAAAAAAATCTAAGTAAGAACTATTAATTGGTGAGATAAAATAATTAAATTTAATACATGATTATCATCCCCAAAAATAGGCATAGAATCCCAAAAAACCTAATATACTAAAACCTTAAATAAATAATTAAAATTGGAAATTAAATTAATATGCTATGCTTGTAATTTATAAACTTCATTTGTAATTAAATATAACAAGGTATATATATTGTTAATTAAAGTGTGTATATATATACTAATTTCGTCTCACATGTGTTGCTTATGTATGTCTTACCTAGAAATACTTTTTCCGTTCCTATTTACTTGTCAATATTTTTCTTTTTAGCAGTTCCTATTTACTTGTCTATTTTGATAAATCAAGAAAGAACAATTTTTTCTATTATAGCCTCATTTAAAAATCTTGAAAATTTAAACTTCCCACAACAATGATTATTTATTTTGAGTAAATCTATTTTGGAATCATAATTAATAAACCAAAATTATAAACTTCACTATGTCAATCATTGTTGCCTTAATATGTGTGTCATTTCTAAAGTGGACAACTAAATAGGGATGGATGGATTATAAATTATAGGATAATCCCTATGTCCCTTTCACGTGGTACTATTTGTTTTTCAAAAGTCATACAGTTTAAGTTTGATCACGAATTTGCATATGAAATTTATATATTTGTACACTAAGTAAAACTTATTATAAATCACAATAATTTGATATTCAAAACATTTAAAAAATATATGCATAATTTACGGTCAAAGATATAGACTTATTTAAAAATTGTAACATAAATTGAAATGAAAAAAAAACTATTTAAGCTCAATATCAGATAAGTAAGGGTAAATGAATAATGTTGATTCTTCCGTGGTTAATGAATATGGATGACCGTAACATCACTTATTCATCGGACCCTACAAAGACGATAAAAAATAATTGTATGTCACTGCACATTCTCTGCAAATGCTTGTTCAGTGTAAAATAGTACTTGCTAGATGACAAAGATTCCTTAGTTGTTGAATGTAGGTTTCCCTAATTAGTCTCATATGTAAACTCAAACTCTTTTGTTCTCTATAATTAGGATAGCTTTTGTTTATGTAATCAAACTCTATTACGTACATCAGTGTGTGTGTGTGTGTCTATATATATATATATATATATATATATATATGGCAGCCTTGGATATACAGCAAAAAAAACCAAGGCTGACCTCTTCTTTTTTACGTTCTAACAGCCAACCTTTTTTTTTCCACCACCATGGACAGTTCCAACCAGTCCATTGCTGCTACCGTTCAACCAGTTATTATCTTTGGCAATCTACTATATATTCTGCCTTTGAGACCTTTGATTTGGAGGGTCATCTTGATGGAGCTAATGCTCCATCTGCCACTATCTTAACCACTACCGAGGGAACATCTGAATCCACACCAAATCCAGCCTTCACGGCTTGGAAGAAGCGGGATAAAATCCTTTTTCTTTGGCTCAAACCTACCATGAGTCATTCTATCCTACCTTACATAATGCACATTCGTACAACTCGTGAAGCTTGGTCCTATCTTTCCAACCTCTATCAATCTCAATCTCGAGCCCGAGTCATGCAACTTCGCTACCAACTCCAAACCACCACTAAGGGATCTTCCACCATGATGGACTATATTGACAAGAAACGAGCTATATCCCATAGTCTAGCCCTTGCTTCCCATCCCATAACAGACGAAGAACTTATGAGCGCTATTTTGTTCGGGCTAGACTCTTCTTATTTCCCTTTTCGCTCTGCCATTAACCCTCAGCTTGATCATCTCACCATTGACTCACTTCTTGGTTTGATGCTCCAAGAAGAGGAGAAACTCACTGAGGAAACAAAATCCATCCAACTTCAAGCCAATGTAATATCTCGCCAATATTCCAACCACTTTCCAACCAATGGATATCCAAATCAGCAAAGTTTCACCGCCTCTAAAAAAAAACCCCGGTCGTTCAACCAACAACAATCCCTCTCGTTCTTCTAGTAGATCATCTCCTCGTATTATCTATCTAATATGTGAGAAACCCAACAATCATGCTTACAATTGCTACAATCGTAACAACATGGATACATATCCGCCTAATTGATCCACTAACCGACCACAAGCCAATATGGTCACTCCATCGGCTAATCATATGATGTATCCTTCGGCTATCGTTGATAATTCATGGTTTGCGAACTCAGGTGCCACCAATCATGTTACGTCGGAATTGTCTCAACTATCCATGCACACAGACTATAATGGTGAGGATCAACTTGATTAGCTAATGGCCAACAACTATCTATTTCTCACATCGGCTCATCTCAACTTGCTTCTACTACTTGACCTCTTCATATCAATAAAGTTCTTCATGTTCCTTCCGTCACCAAAAGTTTACTGAGTGTCTTTCAATTTACTAAAGATAATATTGTCTTTATCAAATTCCATCCCTCTTGTTGTTTTGTGAAGGATCCTCAGGGAAAAATACTACTTCGAGGGTCAATTGATGATGGCTTATGTCGTTTGAATTGTGATGGGATTCCTGTTATCTCATCTTCAACTCCTCGTCTGCTTGTCTGTTCTCGAGCATCACTTCAAGCGTGGCATGAATGCCTTGGTCATCCTCATGAGCAGCTATTATGTCGTCTAGTCTCTAGTTTTAATCTTCTAGTGTCGTCCAATAAAATGTCTACAGTTTGTGGATCATGTCAATTAGGAAAGAGTCGTAGGATCCATTTATGTTCTTCTTCGAGTCGTACTTATTTCCTTTCAAATTGGTGTATTATGATGTTTGGGGACATTCTTCGCATCTTTCTATAAATGGCAGCAAGTATTTTGTTCAATTTATTGATGATTCCACCAAATTTGTTTGGATATTTTTCTTGTCAACAAACTCTCAAGTTCTTGATGTTTTTAAATATTTTCATAAGATGGTTGACACATAATTTGGCAAAAAAAATTAGAACTTTGCAAATTGATTGGGGTGGGGAGTACCGTAATGTATAATCCTATGCTCAATCTGTTGTCATAACTCATTTTCTTTCTTGTCCTCACACTCATGAACAAAATGGGGCTCCAAAACGACGTAACCGACCATTGTGGAAAAAGGACTAACTCTATTTGCCCACACATGTCTTCCTTATCAATACAGGGAACAAGCCTTCTCTACTGCCACATACCTTCATAATTGCACCATCCATATTATCTTTCAAATCACCCTATCAAGCTCTATATTATCGTTCACCAAATTACCAACTTCTTCCAAAATTTGGGTGTCTATGCTAACCTTTTCTGTGTCCTTACAATACTCATAAAATTGATTTTCGCTTTCTTCCATGTGTCTTCTTAGGTTATAGTTCAAAGCATAAAGGATATATATGTCATTATCCCCCCACAAATAGAATGTATATTGCTCGTTATGTGACATTTGATGAAGATAAATTTCCTTATCCTCATTACAAAGAATTTTCTTCTTTCTCCAGTAACAATTCACCACCATCCTTCTTAACTTCTCTAGAATTGATTTCCAACTCTTTTCCCTTCGTTGTTGCCTCCCGTTCAACCCAGTCATTGGAACATTCACTTTCCTCGTCCTCACAAGCCACTCAAGCCCTCCATATACCTCGTTCATCTATGCCGTCTGATACAAACTCTACACCACCAATTACATGTTTGTCCTCTACTTCTAGATCATATCAAAATGCTCCCTCATATTTTCGGCCGTCTACCTATTCCAATCATCCTATGACCACAAGCGCTCAAACTCATTCCCTCAAGCCTAAAACAGTTAGTACATCTCTTTATCAAATCATAGTTTCATCCTTATGGCCAATGAACCAAAAAATTACAAGCAAGTTCATCCTCTCCTGAATGGTTGTGCGCCATGAACGCTGATTATCAAGCATTACTTCATAATTTCACATGGACACTTGCTCCATGTCCTCCCAATGCGAATGTAATGGGCTGCAAATGTGTCTACCATATTAAGAGACGAGGAGATGATTTTTTTATGTTCTAACTGTACTGATAAAATTATGACATTTCAAATAAAGGAAATCAATTTCCAAACAATTAACTGTAGCGAAGTTTTGAATAACACGAAAGAAAGAATATAGTAACTCTTATTTATGTCGATATATTCATAAAATACATTTTATCATTGAAATAGTAGCTAAATAATCGTGTATCATAGTTTTGAATAACTATTTTTACATGAAAGAACATAAAAGAGACTCATATGAAAGTTGAATGTGGATGTTTATAAGTCATATCGACTTTCCTATTCAATCTCATGTTTATGGCCAAACATTGAGTAACAAGATTCCAAAAATAAAAAATATCTCCATCAAATATCTACATTCTGTTTAAGTTGTTGTCGATTTTCGAAAATGTTCAGGACAATTTCTTTGCTTCAGGTTTTAATGTTAATGGAAATGCATTTCCTGGGTTTGGGTTTGCTGCAAAAGAATGTGGTGTAATAATAATCCTAAACTTAATACTCTTGGTATTTTCGTAATCGTATTGACCTGGAACCTCAATGTCTTGCTCCACTTCATACGTATCCTTCAGCTACTGAACTGATAACTATATTGGGCTGTACTATTTATGCGTGTTTCTTGTCCTAGATGCTGCAAAACTTCTTTAAGATTAGTCGTACTCCTCTAAAAAAAATTGAATCTAGGTTAGGTGTTTGTACTCCCAAAAGCCCCTATTCACTTCCAGCGTAATATGTGTAATGATAATGATACTTATCTCGCTACTTTTATCACTCAAAATTTTAAATTTTTCATTAATCATATTCAATGTTTTCTTCAAATTAAACAACCTATTTCAACCGACATTTTTCCTTGTCACGTCCCGATCTACCCCCGAAACGCGGACACGGGACCTAAGACCTCAAGTTATCCCAAGCTAACCCTAATGTCGTTATCATGAGCATACTAAAGATAATTAATTTTTGCGGAAGCTAAATCATCATGATGGGGAATACCTATATACTATAACAAAGATATTTTAAAAATGATGAATTTAATGCAAAGAAAATATTAACTCAATACTAAGCTGAAATTAACTATGTCTGAAATAAGCCTCTAAGTGACTACAAATGCTGGGATAGACCCCAGATAAGTCTAACAAAAATGGAGACTAAAGGACTAAATAATGAAAGAAACTCATGACTATTTTCCTCGGAGAATGATGACTCACCTCTGATTCGGCTGAACTGGAGATCGGGAACCGATCTAAGCGTGATGTGTATGCTAAGAATCTGAACCTACATCACGAGAAGATGTAGCGCACATATGTGTCAGTACTTGAAAGGTAATTAACATGTAGGATAGAGTAAAGCTAAAATAATACATAATTGAACAAGTACAAAAGTAAGTATAATATTCTAAACATGATATACTCAATGCTGAGCTAACTGGATGCATGACCAAATTTATTATAACATGCTAAGACTGATTACTAACTTGACTGTAAATATGGTCAATGCAATAGGGTCTGACTGAAATATGGGAGCTACTAATAATCGATAATAAAACCACATGAGCTAAATATGGAGTCCGATGTATACACCTCATCGAAAGGACCCAATATACTCTGCTAGAGGTATAAAGGCATGCTAGCGTGAGCACTAAAATGATGCCCACAGAGGGGGCTTACAACCTACTTGTGTAGTAGTTCTGGGACAATTTGGGTAGGCTAAACCCTAGTCCAACTTGGTATTATTCTACTCCAAATGAATTTAAGGGTTAGCTGATTATGACTAAATTTCTGTAAATACTGGATAGCTAAAACTGAACATGCAAGCTGAGAATGCAATAATTAATCTGATAATGATGCATTAATAACTGAGACATGTATATCTGAAGTAACAGGAATATTTAAACCTGCATGTGCAATTAAAGAACTAAAAAAATACATACCTAGGGTTCTAAAATTAATCAATAAACTGAGTAATAACGTGGTAGTATAATTTGGAACATATAACTAAATAATTCATGATAATCTAATGAAGTTCTTGAAACCCTATATCTAATCATGATAAGGGAATCAACAATCTGACTGATATATAGGGATATAATGGGTAAAAGGAACCCATTAGTGAAATTCCACATACCTGGTGAAGAATTCCAAGGAGAAATATTTAGATTATGGGGCTAGAACTGATGGAACCTTGCTGTGTTTTTGAACTAGGGTTCTTGACTTTTTTCCCCTCTTTTGCTTCTAATTTGCTAAGTTTTGATTAATGATTTGACTTAGGTAAGTTTTGTTATGTTTATAGGCTTAATTGACTAAAATCTCATGATTTAGGGTTTAAGCGATGTATCTTAGGGTTTAAATGAACCAAGAGAAGACCAAAAGACCCCTGAAATAATTGTTCTGAGAGAAATTGATAAATTGGACTAATGGTCTGTAGTTCAATCGAGGGTCCGTCATTTGGGTCCCTTGTTTTAGTCTGCTTGATAGGACTTTACTAAAATGGGATTAACTTTTTACTCAGAGGTTGAATTTTAGCAAACTCGACGGCATTGGAAAGAGGATTCAATTATATATCATATCATATGTCATAATACACCTTATTCTTTTTATTATAAGATTTATGACCATTTGAAGTCGACCCCATCAACAATTTCTCTCTAACTAACAACTAACCTTTACCTACCGTCCATAGGTCCAACTATGGACCGTAGTAGTCGATCTTGGTTCATGTTAGAGGCTGGGTAATGTGGTCTTGATCCACGGACACAAACCATAGACCGTGGTCTGACTTACGGATCGTAGGTCTGTCTGTGGGTCAAGACTTAGCTGATTTTTATGAGTTGTATTTTTGGAGGGGCTACAATGGTGAACAATGGGCCTACAATACGAGTCAAAGATCATTCTACGGTCCCTAGATGGTGACCATAGATTGCACTTGAAATTTCTAAAAAGTTGATTTCTAATTTGTTTTGTATACACGATGTTACAATATATCCCCCTTGGGAACATTCGTCCTCGAATGACAACTGAACTAGATGAAATAGAGGGAGAAATCTGCAATCCCTACAAAAGAACTTAGTTTCTGGCTGAATTGCATTCCAAGAACATGCAAATATGCTGAAAATGCAAGTACAAACAGAGGGAACATAATTCTATGGCGGAATTCACGCATGAATGACTGAAAAACTAAAGAGAAACTATTACCTCAAGTTGGAGTAGAATGAAAGGAAAGAGGTGATAATACTTGGATTTTGTGGCTGCTTCTACTTCCCAAGTATCTCTCTCTACGGTCTAACTTCTCTACAGAACCTTGACAGAAGCGACCTCTTTGTTTCTCAACCTTATAACCTGACAATCAAGAAACTTATCTTGTACATCCTCATAAGAATACTATTTTTCACCACCACACTCTTCAATGGCACTACAAAGGCTGGATCACCCACACATTTCTTCAAGAGCAAGATGTGGAAGACTGGATGAGCTGCTGGTAGTTCTGCTAACAACTCTAACTCATATGCCACCTTGCCAACCCTTTTCAAGATCTTATAAGGGACTACATATCTAGGATTTTGCTACCCTTTCTTTCTAAATCTCATCACCGCTTTCATAGGTGACACTTAAAAGAAAACCCACTCATCAACTTGGAACTATAGCTCCCTTCTTCTTACATCTACATAAGACTTTTGATGACTTTGGCTGTCTTAAGTCTATCTCTAATGATTTGCACTTTTTATAGCATAAATGACTGAATGTTGCCCTATAAAATTTGTTTACCCTACTTCAAACCAACCAATATGATATCTATATCTAAGCCCATACAGTGCCTCTTACTGACCATCTGAATGATGGAATGATAGCTATTAATATAGGAGAACTGAATAAGAGGGAGGTGATCATCCCAACTATCCTTGTAATCGATCACCCTTGAGAGAAAACCTCCAATCTATGATTGTGGACAACACCCTTTAGTTCAAGTAAGATTGGATCACTTTCTTGCTTTTACTTAACCTCCACTACAAAAGAATATTCTTCCCCATTCTGAACTGTTACACCACTGTCTGATATGCTCAAAAGGTGAAATTCCAAGACACCATGCTTGTGAACATCCTTCATTGGTTCATTGCTTTATTCCTCAACATGGGCTACACTATCCATAGATAATCTTCTAAGAGCATTTTCTACTACATTCTCCTTAACAGGATGATAATGAACACTCATATCATAATCCCTAAGGAAATCAATCCATCTCCTCTGGCGAAGATTAAACTCTTTCTGGGTGAACACATACTGAAGACTCTTATGGTCAGTGAACACATCTACATGAACACCATATAAGTAGTGTCTCCAGACCTTGAGTGAAAACACCACTGCTGCAAGCTCGAGGTCATGAGTTGGATAGTTCTTCTCATGGATCTTATATTGTCTATAATCATAAGATATAACGTTATCTCGCTGCATCAACACAACCTAGGCCAACTCTGGATTTATCGCAATAGATCACATAACCATATGAACCCTCTAGTACAATCAAGAAAGGATTTTTGGTCATCCTAGTTTTCAATTTTGCAAAACTTTAACACAATCGTCTTGAAACTTTACTATCTTTTGAGTCAATCTAGTCAATGGTGAGGCTATGGATGATTAGATGCAAATCTTCTACGAACCTTCTGTAATGACTCGCTAGACCTAAGAAAATTCTAGAATCTTTAGTAGAGGTAGGTATGGGCCATTGTTTCACTGCTTCTATCTTCTGTGAATCGACTCGGATCCCCTCATTTGACACAATCTTACCAAGGAATGCAACTGATTGCAACCAGAACTCACATTTGCTAAACTTAGTGAATAACTGGCAATCTTTGAGAGTTTGCAGGATAACTCTCAAATGACGCGTATGTTGTTCCTTGTTCCTAGAGTAAATGAGGAAATCATCAATAAAGGCGATAACAAACAAGTCCAAGTACTGTTGACCACTATGTTTATTAAATCCATGAAAGTTGCATGAGTATTATTTAGTCCAAACGACAGAAATGCACATTCATAATGACCATACCGAGTTCTGAAGGCTGTCTTAGAATGTCACTATCTTTGAATCTAAACTGATAATAACCTGATCCGAGGTCTATCTTCGAAAAATGGCTATCACCCTAAAGTTTGTCAAACAAGTCATTAATCGTGGGGATGGGATAGTTATTCCTTATTGTGACCTTGTGCAACTGTCTAGAGTCAATGCACATTCAGAGAGAACTATCTTTATTCTTTATGAACAACACTAGTGCACCCCATGTCAAAATACTAGGTCTGATTAAACCTTTATCTAGAAGTTCTATCAACTGATCTTTCAATCCATTAAGGTCTACTAGATCCATTCTATAAGGAGGAATACAAATAGGTTGGGTATCTGGAAAGAGATCAATTTCAAAGTCAATTTCCCTTTCGGGGGGAAATTCGAGAAGATCTTCTAGAAACACTTTTGGAAAATCACTCACTACTGGAACTGACTTAAGATTTGGGGTTTCAGAGCTTGAATCCTTAACCAAAACTATATAATAGAGATAACCCTTAGAGATCATCTTTCTATCCTTAAGGTAAGAAATGAATCGTCCCATAGGCACTAAAGTACTACCCTTCCATTCTAAGATTGGTTCATCTGGAAATTGAAACGAACAATCCTAGTTCTACAATTGAGTCATAACAAGAATGTAACCAATCCATTCCTAGTCTACCATTTCTAACTCTATAAGATCTGTTGAGGTGAATTTCTGAGCGACTGTGACATGTTATTTTTTGTATACCCATGTAGCTATAACTGGGTCACCTACTGGAGTAGATACTGAGAATTCCGAGAAAGTTTTTGTATTAACATCAAATTTTAATGGTAAAACGAGATTTACAAATTTTAGAGTATCCCTTGGATCATTCCATTGAGTGTACCATATGTGAATCACATCCTTAAGCTGGAAAGATGCTAACTCAAACTTACCATTAGCAGTCACTTGCATCACTTCAAAGATTTTCTTAACCTCATCAATGAAGTTCTGTGGGTCCTCACACAACTTGGAACCCTAAAGCTCATGTGATTCTTCCTAACCAAATGTCAAATCCTAGCTACCACTTATCCACCATTTCTATTAGTAGGAACTTAAACCTTTTGATTGTTGTAGTTGTACATACTTTGGGCCAAAATTAGAATCACATTCCAAAACTCTATATTCGGAACCTCATGGTCTGGGAATAGAAGAACTGCATTAGAATTTCGTACATTAGCATTCCTTGCATAATCTTTACAAAGAGGCATGATCTTAAGCACATAACCATGGATTAAAGAGGGGATCATACCAACACACGATAAGAATATCAAGAAAGTGAAGTTTTCCTAAAACACTTCATATACCTATCATTAGATGTGGTGCACTTCACACCGATGAAAAGGACTCTACCTAGTGTAGCCTTTTCATACATTATACAACACTTAAACCTAGTTATCTGATACCAAGTTTGTCACGCCCCAAGCTACCCCAGAGATGCGCACACATAACCTAGAAATACAAGTGATCCCAAGCTAACCCTGCTGGCATAATCATGAGTATATTAAATATAATAAATTGATGCAGAAGCTAAATCATAATTAAATAATGAAAATATGGGGAATACCCATATAACATAACTAAGATATTTAAAAAATAATGAGTTTAATACAAAGAATATATTAACTCAATACTAAGCTGAAACTAACTATGTCTGAAATAAGCAACTAACTGACTAAAACTGTTGGGACAGACCCCAACTACGTCTAGAAAAAACTAAAACTAAAAGACTAAATACTAAAAAAAACTCATGAATATTGTCCTCGGAAAATGAGGACTCACAACTGATTCTACTAAATCAGAGATCTAGAACCGATCTAAGCGTGATCTGAATGTTGAGAAGTTGAACCAACATCAGGAGAAGATGTAGCGCATGTATGCATCAGTACTTGAAAGGTGCTAAGCATGTAATATAGAGTAAAGATGAAATAATACATAACTGAACAAGCACAAAAGCAATTATAATATTGTAAACATGATATAATGAATTTTGAGCTAAGTGGATGCAATGACAAAATTTATAACATCACGAGACTGATTACTAACTGGACTATAAATATTGTCAATGCAATAGAGTCTGACTGAATTGTGTGAGCTACTAATAAGCAACAATAAAACCACATGAGCTAAATGTCGAGTCCGATGTATACGCCAATCAAAAAGACCCAATATACTCTGACAGATGTGTAAAGTCATGCTAGCGTGATCACTAAACTGATGCTCATAGAGGGTGCTTACAACCTACTTGGCTAGTAGTTGTGGGACTCATTGAATATGCTAAACCCTAGTCCAACTATGTATTATGCTACTCCCAATGAATTTTAGTGGTTAACTGATTATGACTAAGTTTCTGTAAATACTGGATAGCTAAAACGAACATGCAAACAGAGAGTGCAACAATTAATTTAATAATGATGCATTAAGAACTGAGGTATGTATATTTGAAGTAACTAAAATATTTGACCTCGCATATGTAATTCAAGAATTAAATAAATACATAGTTAGGGTTATAAAATTCATGCAATAAATTGAGTAATAACGTGGTAATATGATTTGGAACATATAACTAACTATTTCATGATAATATAATGATGTTCTAGTAATCCTAGGTCTAATCATGATAAGAGAATAAAAAATCTGACTGATATCTAGGTATCTAATGTGTGAAAGGAATACAATAGTGAAATCCCACAGAAAGGAACCCACTAGTGAAATCTCACATACCTGGTGGTGAATTGTATACATAAATATTTAGATTACAAGGGTGAAATTAATGGAACCTAGTTGTGTTCTTGAACTAGGGTTCTTGACTTCTTTTCGGCTTTCTTGCTTCTAATTTTTTAAGTTTTGATTAATGATTTGACTTAGATAAGTTTTTGTGATGTTTCTAGGCTTAAACTGACTAAAGTCTCATGATTTAGGGTTTAAACGAAGTATCTTAAGGTTTAAATGAATTAGGAAAAGACTAATAGACCCCTGAAATAATTGTTGTCGGAGCAATCGATGACCTAGACTAACAAGCCGTCATTAATCGATGATCCGTCGTTTGAGTCTGCTCGACAAGTTTCCACTAAAATGGCTATAACTTTTTACTTGGAGGTTGGATTTTAGAAACTCAGTGGTGGTGGAAAGATGATTAAATTATCTACACTATCATAGGTAATAGTACACCTAATTCATTTTGTGTTAAGAGTTATGCCCATTTAAAGTTGACTTAGTCAGCAATTTCCCCTAACTAACAACTAACCTTCACCTATGATCCCTAGGTCCATCTACGGAGCATACTGGTCAATCTTGGTTAATGTTAGAGGCTGGGTAATGGGGTCTTGATCCATGGACACAGACCACTGACCGTGGTTTGACTTATGGACCAAAGGTCCGTCCGTGGGTCGAGAGTAAGCCAATTTTTCTAAGTTATGTTTTTGGAGGGGATATAGTGGTGAACAACGGACCCACATTACGAGTCGTAGATTTGTCTACCGTAGATGGTTATCGTAGATTGCACCTAAAATTTCTGAAAATCTGATTTCTTGGCTTCCAGATTAATAAGACAAATTTGCAGTACTTCAAAGAAATTCTCTTGGGCTATATTTTTACTCCCTCCGTCTAAATAGAATGACTCCTTTCCTTTTTAGCTTGTCTAAAAAAGAATGACCTTTTTCTAGTAATAATTTAATTTCAGCTTTATACGTGGAATGTTTAAGACCACAAGATTAAAGGACAATTTTGTACATTTGACAAAACTTTAATTCAGGATCACAAGATTCAAAAGTATTCTTTATTTTTTTAAACTCTGTGCCAAGTCAAATGAGGTTATTCTTTCTGAAACAGAGGGAGTATACATTGAAAATAAAATAAAAAACTTAAATATGCTACCAAACTTTGAGAAAAGACTTATTTATCTCATTCCTTAAATGTTTGACTCAACTTCTTCAAATCTTCACGAAATTGCTTCAAGTTTTGAGAGTAACTTCCTTCCGAGCTAGCCAAAACTTTATATATTTTGATATCAAATTCAACCTAACTGAAGAAGCACCATATTTCATGTCGCGATAAAAAAATTTTCTCCATTCCTCAACACTCATTCTTGGGATTTGATATGGTATCACTAGGCAACGTTCCCTTTTTCCTTGGATTGAGATGGGCGGAAATCTCACATACCTGAGTTTCCAGCTTTTTGATAGATACCAAATGAGAGGTCACTATTGGATATATGGTGGATAAGTTATTTTTCAAATCCTTCAAACCCTTGTCAGACCCTTCAAACTTTATAAAGATCCTTGTGAGCATTTGCTTGGTTCGGTTTCCTTCTGGACCAGCTGGTTCCTTTGGTCTTGGACGATCATGGGGAGGAATATACATATCTTTTTTAAACCTTCCCATCTGTCCAATTTCAACCTCTCTAATCTTTCCAACCCTTTATCTCTCTCCTTGTTCAAACTTTGGTTCGCACCTTGCCGTTGGTAGTTTGGATGAGAACTCCTTATATGATTTCAGAAATATTGTACTTCACTTCCTCATTATACAATGCCTAAAACTTGGCATCCTTCGGGCACTGCCCACTTCTTACTCCAAAAATATTTACTAATCAAGTT
Organism: Solanum lycopersicum; assembly: GCF_036512215.1. Taxonomy (NCBI): domain Eukaryota; kingdom Viridiplantae; phylum Streptophyta; class Magnoliopsida; order Solanales; family Solanaceae; genus Solanum; species Solanum lycopersicum. Next base: position 33,222,017 of record NC_090809.1, read on the forward strand.
GGGTCATCATTCTTGTAACAACCCTAAAAATGGATATGCTAAGTAATGCTTAATGTGTTTAGAATGTCAACGATTAGACCGGGTTCACATGGATTGATAAGCGTAGAACCATACCTCGGAACCCTTGCTACAGTCAATTCAACTAATTTGAGGAGTTAGTTGATCTAGGAAAGGTTGGGTCCAATCATGTAGGCTCTCGAACACGAAGATTTATTTGAATGAGTCTTTATTGGACTAAAAAAGGGAAAATCTTAGGTTTGGAGGGTCTAGGGGTAAAATGGTCTTTTACAGGCTAAGTTTAGTATCGTAATTACCCTAAATATATAATTAATTATTTAAATAATAGGGTGGAGGGGAATTTTTTTGGAGAGAGGGCTGAAATTGGGCTCTTCAAATGAAGTCTTGCTCCACCCGAGTTCGAACCTAGGTGGAAGCAATGAATTAAATTATTTTTAATTTAAGTTGGTAAATTAATGTAATTAATTTATAATTATTATTTATTAGATGATTTAAGATAAAAGAAAATCAGATTTTTAATAATTAAATTAAACTTTATTTGACTAAGTCCTAAACTAGACTCCTAATTCTAAGAAAACTCTTCTCTCACACGCTTATCCCTCTCTCTCTCTCACGTCTCTATCACTCTCACTCACGTTTTTCTCTGCCAAATAACATACATAAACAGTAGGTAAACCAAAGTTTTTCACACTTGAAGAACTCACGACGAAAATTATAAACAAACAACTAATCAAACATATTAGGCAAATAGAGGGTTTTTCCGTCAAGTTAGTGTTGAAGCTCTTGGATTTGGACGTGTGTTTGTCAGGATTCTTCGGGAAGAAATTCGAGGTTTGAATGTAAAAATGGTATGGGTTCTCTTCTCTCTTGGTCCCTTTCCGAAGATGCCCCTTAAGGTTCAGAATATTCATTCTGAAAACTAGGATTGATCCCCGTTGCATGCCCCTGTCACTAGCTCCCATTAAATCATAGGTTGGTTATGTTTGCTTCTAGAAAACTAGGGATGAAAGATGTTCTCATGATGATTATGTGTTTATATGTATGTTTGGAATTATGTGATTTATGTTGATATTTTTGACAATGTAATTACGTGTGTATGTGTGTGTTGTCGTGGCTATTGTTCATGGTTTAGGACTTGAAATGGCATGATAGTTTTTTATATTTCATGTACACATGTTGATGTAAATGTGATGTTCATAGGAGTTCAAATGTGACTGATTTGTGGGATAATATCTTGTCTAAACAAATCCATGAAAACGCACCTAAAACATTCTAAATGCACAAGGAATTTCCCCTAAGAACTAAAGTGTAACTTGATGAAAGGATGCTGAAAAATTAAAAGAAAATTTCCAGCTTTTAGTGATGTATTTCCGTCAGCAAAGAGGTTCAAAATGTTGAAATAAATAAATAAAAACAAGTGAGGTCATGGAGGATTGAACCCGTGACCTCACCATGTTAAAAACCATAAAAATAAAGAAGTAAAAAGAAATGTGGTGAAGGGGATTTGAACCATGGTATTAGTTGGAAAATGTAACTTAAAAGAAAAAAAAATAAGAAATGAGAGGAGTGGGATTCTAACCCAGTACCTCTCAATCAGATTTAAGGAAGAGTAAAAGAAAAAAAAATGTGAGGCGTGGGTATCGAACCTATGACCTCTAGGAAGTGAAGGAGAGTCAAAGGAAATGAAAGAAAAGAGATGTGAGGCGTGGGAATTGAGCCCACGAACTCCTAGGCAGATTCAAGGAGAAAATTAAAAGAAATTAAAGAGGGGTTGTGGGAGTTCGAACCCACAACCCCTCGGCCAAAGGAGAGAAATTAAAAGTAATGAAAATAAAAAGTAAACTAGGTTGTGGGGGTTCGATCGCACATCCTCTTAGTTCTATTAAGCGAAAAATGAAGAGAGAAATCAAGGGAAAAATAAAATGAAGGCTTTGGGAATCGAACTTGGGTCCCCAAGCCGTATGGATCAAATAAAGTAAATGAAAATAAATGTAAGTGTTGTCCAAGGATTTGAAACTGGGTTCCCTTTCCCAAATTCCGTATTGATACATAAGTCATACGTGAATTAAATATTCAAGAATAATGCTACCTATTTTGATCAAAGTCGGGATTTTGGCAAAGATACAAGATGCATAAGTCTTGTACCATATAATCTTAGGAAGATATGAATCACTTAGACGAACTATGAACGAAGCCTTTCGCTTGTATGTATAGACTCATCAGTCCAGGATACGTCTAAAAATAAGTGAACCTAAGAAGTACGCAATGCAATGATGAAATGAACAAAGAAACGATGAAATGAACAATGAAGTAATGAAACCCTACAAGGGTTAAGTAAGAGTGTTAAACACATTAAATGTACAAGTGCATTTGCATATGATGAAATGAACAATGAAATGTTGAAATGAACAAAGAATGATTAAATGAACAATGAAATGATGAAACCCTAGAAGAGTGTAAGATTGTGAAACACACTAAATGGCCAAGTGCATTGACATATGATGAAATGAACATTCACATAAAATGGGGTGAGTAATTATGAAGAGCAAATGTGCTAATGTTAATGAATGTGGTGACAACATGATATGAGGCTAATGTAAAAAATGAGAGCATTCTCAAACGAGCTTAAGTATATGTCACCAAAAGGTACTCACCTATGAGAGTGTAAAGTTAATAAAGAGACTAGTCTCTATGAAAACTATAATGAAAGTATTGAGATTAACACACTCAAAAATAATGATGAGATGAGAAATCATCTATTGAGCTATGATGTCCTCATACTAAAATCCAGCTTCCATGACGTATGAGTTGAATGTAATGGAACTTTATACTGAGCACCAATAGACTGGCTATGAGCGGAGATGCCTTCTTTGAGGAAGGGCGGAGGTTCACGTAACTCTCATGAGATGAGACTGTCCGGCATGCCGAGTATGGGTCTTCTTATATCTCCTAATCTTCGAACCTATACTGCCAATATAAGGATCTGGCGAGGTTTAATTCCCATGTACGCTAGCATGTTTTGGGTCACTTTCGCCGATGATTCCACCTTTTTCGATGTGGGGTTTCATGAAACTGGATTTCATGATGCTCACATGATCTATATCGGTAAAAGTTAAAGTTCCCAATGAGGCTAACCTCAAATGATGCACATAATAAAACGAATGATACCAAAGGTGTTAGGATAGGATAATCAAGAGGTGAGTTAGATTCAAGTAATGAGATTAGGTCATTCTTGGTCATTGCACAACAAGCCCGATGAAAGTCTTAAACTACATCCTAGGTATAACTGGTGTTTACACTGACCCATGAATGAAATGAAGTACATATGAATGAATGAAGCAGATTCTGTGTTTGCTAAATCAAGCTCCCTAGTTGAGGTCCCATATGTTAAGACCTCATTTTTGGGAAGTCTTAATATCAAGTCCATGATTCCAAGGTCTCATGGCATACGAATGAGTGATATGAACAACGTTATGTGTTATATGAATTATGATATGTTCTATGTGTACGCTGTTGTGTGTTGTGTGCAAAATGTTAATTATGATGATTCATGTTACTCTCATGGAATAACTTTCCTAATCCAAATTTGGAAAGCTAATAATCTTTCCTTATCCAAATATGGAAAGCTCACTCACTTTCCTAATCTCCATTTGGCAAGTCCAGTGACTTGACCTTCTACAATCATGTTGTTAGGAAAGAGGTATTCTTACTCATGCATGTCCTTGGTATGTGCTTGCATATACCCATACTTAGTACAAGTGTGTACTAACCCTATACAACTCTACAATTTTAGGTGCAGGCACAGGTGGATGCTAAAGCTACAGGTTGACGCTGAAACTATCCGGACGTGGAGCATTCATCTGGACTTGGTAGGCCCTCATGCTTTAGAGGATGCTTGACCTCTATATTCTAGCATAGTTATAGGATTGATCTAGTTGAGTATGTTCCACTAGCGTTTATTTCCGCTTTTGTTTAGACATTGTATTGGTGTCATTTTGGCAAGTATACATTTAATGCTATACTAAACTCTATCGTTCATTTGATGATGTTTTTGTTAGATGGTTGATGGTGAACAGTTATGAATCTAATCTAATGATTAGTATGTATGTTAAGAAACAAAGAGTTTCAAATTTTCTTCTAAAATTAACCTAGACGAAGTAAGAATGACATAAGTAGGCTTGTCTGCGACCTCTGAATGACGTTGGTCTCGTCTGGGGTCTAGCCTCCGGTTTTGACAATTTTTACCATGTATTCATGTTGTTCATTCTTATTCACAATTTTTTCTTTACTCATGCTCAATTATAATGAAGGCACTTAGTCCTCTCTAGAATGCCATGATCGGTTTACTTTAGTCATGTCATCTAGCAATAACGATACTACCTAATATGGCGGTCGTATTATCCCACCTTGGGAAAGTTGATCCCCCATACATTTGTTGATTGAATCAAGAATACAATAAAAGTATTACAACAATAAATGTTTTGGGACACAATCTGTAGGACATTACAAGAGTAATTTCCGAATCGCAGCCATGTTTCATGTACATGCTCACCTTCAATTATCTTGAAGATTTGGATTTGATCCCTAAGCTTTACAATCTGAAGGGGGGGATCTATCCAAGAGGACTTCAGTTAAATCCTCCATAAAAGTGATAGAATCTTTTGTTGACCCCACAAACCACCTTTTAGCTTCACCCATCAATGAGAAAGGGAATAAGCTCAACTTATGATTGAAATGTTCTTAAACACAAATGGCCCACATACATCCAAAAAAATCCATACGATGTTCATGAAGTCTTCATTAGCTAAACCCCAAAACATTCCCCTCAGTTGGAGCAGCTGTAGCATTGTTTCAGTTACGTGAAAGTTGTCCTCCCTATTGTAGGAGGTAACGAGATAGATCTCGTTGTATGAGTGACGTTCATATGCATGTCATTCAAATCACCTGTACTGTCATTTTGTCCATAGTGACTATCGTCATAACTATCTTGTCACACATGTTTTAAACCAGAAAATCAACAAACCACAAACCAAACAACAATCTACTACAACTAAGAAAATTTACAAACTAATTTTTCAAATCAAATTCTTAGACATCACTTTATGATAGCGACAATATTTTTGATAATGCTCAAACTAATCTCTAAAATAAATCCAAAGAGTAAGCAGTCGTAGTAATTAAAAATTACTCAAGTAATAATCCAGGTAAATTCCCATAGAGAATCACATAGTGTAGAGAATTACATCATGAAATTAAGGATGCAATTTAATTCATTTGTTAAAGACAACAAGTGGATGATTCCACAAAATTTACAATAAGGATTTTGGTCTCAAAAGTCATAATTATATTTAGATTTCAGAAATTTAAATAAGTAACAAGTAATTTATGGGTGTGGGGATTGTGAATCAATGTTACGTGGGGTAATTGTATTTCTCTATAGTGACATACACTCATGGATAGGCTAGGTCATATTCAATGATACTAATCTTCTTTTGATCTCATAGATTAGTTCATACAATCTTATTTATGTGTATAACTAAACAACATTCAGTTACACTATTCTATCTTTTGATGTAGAAATAATGCAAATAGATCCAACACATAATCTCTTTTTTCAAGAAGACTATACGCATCAAGCCTAAATTGCAAGTATAAAACTAATTGCCCATTACTTAAGTTGGGGTGGAATCCCACAGGGAATGTTGCATATTTGAGATTCAATAGAGATATATGAATATGTTGAGGTCAATCATAAGTAAAAACACTTGCGAATAAAAACATTGTTCAAGTTTGGGGTGACACAAATGTCAAATATTAGAGGATTTTGGTTGTAATTAACAACTACAACAACAAATAACACAAGATTAGCAAGTATAGAGACGGGTTTTTGAGATGTGTTTGAGTTATGGGCTAAGGTAGACGAATGGGTAATTAAAATTTGTAGTGAGTAACTAGAATTTAGTGGGGATAAACTTTCTCTCAAAAAATTTATCCCGAATCAAATTGGTTTCTCTCGAACACCAATGAACATCAATTAAAAACAACTTTCGTTTTAGTCCATTTACTCTCTCAAGCTGAATGTGTGGAAAGGAGTTTAGGATTCACTCTCTCAAACTACATCGACGACAATCCAATACCGCATTCAATAAAATCAGTAAAACTCTCTCTCTCGATGTTGAGCCAAAAACGTTAAGGTAGTTTGCAACTAAAACCCTTTAGATTAAGCCACAATTATTGAATGAAATCACTTGTGCAACATTTACACTATCAATTTGCAATACCCAATAAATAAATCAACCAATAATCACATAATCACACCCCAAGAATTGAGGTTTTAGCTAGACATCATAAAAAGGTAGAAATCATCACCTAATTGTGTTTTTATCAACTAGGTAAGAAAAATATTGTGTTTACAACGGTCTAATATGAAGTTTCTTCAACACCTACTTCCTATTTCTATGAAAAATGGAAATATTCAAATCTTCAAGGCTAAGGAAATATTGTCTCAATACTCTAAGTTCCAAAAAATTATAATTATAGTCTTCGATTCAAAACTGGGTAGATAGATTAATGGTAAAATAAATATTTTAAAACATATTTATAATTGCCAAAAAAATGTTTTGGGGGACCATTCGATGCAATAATTCGGGATAGACAACCTACTCGGTGATCTTCCCTTTGGTCAATTTCAGCACCTTTTTTCTTTGGCCTCAGCATCTTCAAGTTCTATAACGTTGGGCAATATAGTGCTGCATCGTGAAATCATTCGGTGATTCGCCGAATACTTCTTTCTATCCGTGACTTAAATTTCTCCTTTGGGCTTGGCACACTAGACTTTAGGCGAGTCCATGGCCATTTGGAAACTCGACCAATGGGTTAGGCAATCCTCATGCCTTCTTTTTTTCGTTCTTTCAGTTTCCTTTTTTATTTTTGCTCATTAGTGTCCATGCTTTGTTCCTCAATCTAAATACATGAAATTCAAGGATTTACATAAATTATTGGTACAAAATATGAATTTGAGGACACTAAATCTATTGAATTGAAACCCAGAATGAGTTCTAATCGTGGACTCATCAAACACCAATAGAACAAAGCATAACACAATATTCACTTTATTAAATCAAACACCCAACCACATAATTGCACCCCTAGACTTTGAGGGTTAATACACCCATCACAAAATGTAAAAAAAATGATAACCTTCACTAAAGAAGCCATGGTTTACATGAAATTAAGCAATTATAAGCAACACCCATTTCGAATTTGACTTCAAATTGTAAATTTTAAGAGCATGGTTGAAAACCCCAAAACTAAAGATCTTCTTCACAAGGTAAAGTGTTTATCACTCAAAAACTATGGAGAAAAAGTGTTAAAACCAATATTTATAATGGATTTCAAATCATTCTTCCTCTCTCTTTTGGTCTATTTATAGTTTTCAAAATTTTGGCCCAAAATTTACCGTGTGACGGTAACGCCTCGAGGCTACCCCTTGACATAACATGGGTTCTAGATCACGAGTGACCCTAATTTAAACCTAATATGACATATCTTAAGCATACCAAAGCAGCTTAATAAAGAAATAGTATATAGATGCTAAAACAAGAGAAAAATGAAAGATGGGGAATATCCATTACTAATTTGAAGTATAAGAACTCGCCACTGAAGCTGTTTAATACCAATTGGTAACCGATCTATGTGTGAGCTGGACACTGAACACTTGAACCTACATCTTGAAAGGATGTAGCACAAAGTATGCGTCTGTACTTGGAATGTACTAAGCATGAAGGATATAAATAATAGTTGAATAGTATAAAAAGTCATATAAATAATAGTTGAATAGTATAAAAATTCGAACAACATAACTTAGAAATGACATAATCTGAATAAAAACACAAATATTGAAATATAACTGAAAACTTACCTAAATGCAATGAACAAGTACTAGTCATGAATTTAGCATGATAATACTGAATACTGAAGTATAACTGAAAACTTGGTCAAATGCACTAGAGTCGATCTGTGGGAACTACTACTAACCGACATTAAACCACGTGAGCCAAACACAGAGTCCAATGTATACACCCCATCAAAATGAACCAATATACCTTGCTAGGGGTACAAAGACATGATAGATGTGTTCACTAGATCTGATGCCCAATAGATCGAACTTATAACTATGCAAGGGCACGTAGTTCTGGGACTATAATGGAATACTGAACCCTAGATTCGGTGGTAAGTCTACTCCCAATTGGAAATATATATGAGACAACATAACTAAAATATATCAATATTCTGACATGCAAATATGATAATGCAATATTTAGGTACTAACAATGAAATATTTTAAATTGTAGCACGTATATATGTTTAACTAACCTAGAAAGTGTAATTCATGTACTTAGAGAATATACACAACTAGGGTTCTGAGTTTCATGAAAGGAACTAAGCAATAAATTCATGAAAACATGATAATATGATTAAAAATACTACAACAACTAAATCACAGCAAATATCTAAGGTTTTAAAAACCCTTAGTCTAATCAAGAAATAATGAATCAAAGCTCTGACTAAATTTTAGGAATTTAATGGATGAAAGGAATCGACTAGTGAAATCCCACAAACCTGGTGACAAAATCTATGCAGTAATCCTTTGATTTTGTGTATGGGACTAAAGAAAACCTACTATGTGTTCTTGAGCGGTTGGTCGACTCTTTCTCCTCTTTTTGCTCTAAGTTCTGGTAAGTTTTAGAGAATGAGAGTTTTGGTAAGTCTGATTAAGTTTTTAGGCTTAGACTAAGTAAAATGATGTAGTTTAGGTGTAAAAATACGTAATTTAAGGCCCCTAACACATAGGAAAAAGACCTAAATTAACCAAACTTAACAGCTGAGAAAGGCCACCCACGCAGGGACCTTCCGTGGGCTGACCTACCAACCGTAGGTAGGGGTCGCCGGTCAAGTTTATAATAGGGCTTTACAAAAATGAGCATAACCTTTTACTCGGAGATGAGATTTTAGCAAACATGGCAGAGTTTAAAAGATGATTTATGTATCATTTGGTAGGTCATCGACCACCTAATTCTCTTTCTTCTAAGAGTTATTACCATTTGAAGTTTACCCAACAAAAATATCCCTCACCAATGGTCCGTAGGTCCAACCACGGACCAACCTGGTCAACCTTGGGTGGGGTAAGAGACCATAAACATTTTGTGCCCAATGACGGATCGTACCTAACGAACTATGTGTTAGACCATGGACCGTCGATGGCTTCCATGGTTCTTGCACTAGGTCCTGGAAAATTGCACTTTTCTATTTTCTCAAATCCGAGGTGTTATAATGAATATTTCAATTACTTTAATATGGCTCACCGAGCTGGTTCACCGAATCATTATTTTCTCCTTAGCTTGTCTTTCTCTTGCTTTAAGCTTTAGTTGTTTGACCCTCAGTTGGTAATCTCATTCGAGTTTGCCTTTCACATTCGGTGGATCACTGAGTTTCACCTTTTTCCCTTTCAAGCCTACATTTTTTCTTCAAGTCCTTTAACCTTCGACAATGGTCAACAAGTTTTCCCTTTATGTTTGGCAAGTCGCTGTTTCTCTTTATGTTTGTCGACCTGCCTCATATAATTCAAGTGTCGGGCACTGTCACTTTAGGTGAGATTGTGCCAGTTAGGCAATCTGCCCTTCTTGTTAGGCGATTAACAATGTCGAGTTTACACTTCTTTTGTGGGTTTTACATTTCTTTTTTGATATTCATTCTTGCCTTTTCTCTTAGTATTCATAATTGCAAATCGTCAAAATATTCTTAGAATAGGATATAGTTATGCATTAAACACACTAATTGTTGAACTAAAATGGCCTCAAATGAGTTTAAATTTACCACTCATCAAAATATGAGTGTCAAGATATGACCCAAAAGATACTACTAACAACTCATAAAAGTTGGAGTCCATCGGAAGTAAGGAGGCCTCACTCAAAATATGACAAGAGGATAAAATGATCTTTATTGAAATCCTGTTGGGGTTCGTAAGTACCTAAATCTGCATCATAAAAAGATGTAGATCGAATGAAATTACTAAGTTAAATGTGCAAGTATGTTATATAGATGAATAAAAAATAATTGATCTAAGAGTCTAAAGGTAACTCACTAAAATGTAGCATAAATCATGATAAAAAATCAGTTAAACTCTTAACTTAAGGATGCAATAATAAATCATAAAAAGTCATATCTCCTTGGGGCCATATATAAAGAAAAAGAGGGTTAAAAAAATATTGACTCGTGAGTAGAAAGAAAATGAAATTATGAAAAGTTATCTTTTTCCATAAGAGTGTGCAAAAAGCAAAATCTTAAAACTCTTTTTATTAAAATCACATTGGATTTTAAAAACATTGCATTTTACCTTTCCACTTTGTAATAGATAAGCTTTTCCAAAATGGATGTAAAAGATTAATATTCCCTTCAATTTACAATTCGGAACTGAAATATATAAACAAAAATATACTTTATTTAGGGACTTTCTCTAACCGACAACTGTCACTATTAGCTCCTGATGATACAAGGTCTCGTCCACGCTGTCAGAACTATTCTATACCTTGCTGAGGTATAGAACAAGCTCCTGCTATGGATCAATCTAATTGGCCTTCTTAGAGGAAGTGCGGAGTTGCTTGGAAGTCGATACAATCCTATCTCACACTGGCTAGATGGTTAATAAGGAATGTTAGTTGCCTGAACTCTTCTCCTTTCCGAGAACAAATAAGTCAATGATTGACGTAAAAATACTCTCTGGGTTGAGATGACTACTCAAAAATGGTCACTTTAAGAGGTTACTTCCCTATGCTCAATCTTTCTGAAAAAATCTTTTACTTTTTTCAAAATATTACTCTCTTTCTTCATGTAAGAATGAAGCATTTGGAAATCGTATAGTTCCCTTAACTTTAACTCAAACATTATTCTTTAAAGTTTACTCTTGTACTCACTTTTAACTCTTCAAAAATCAATTATGACAAAAAAAATGCTCAAAAGACTCTCAATCAAAACTCAGAAATTAGGATTCACGTGGAATACAAACATGAACAACAATTCAAGGATCTCAGTGCATAATATATGTAACAACTCATGATAAATAATTTAGAATTCAGAATCAATAATATAAACTTTTATTGAGTAAATTGATATGTAGGGCATGAGGACAAATTATTCCAACACTAGGAATATCCTTACATGCTTGGAAGAACAGAGTTCTTGAAAAATCTCAAGAAAAACTTGATTGAGAGACTTGAAACCCTAACTTGAGGACGAATGATCAAGAAACCTATCTTTCTTGAGATTCTTTAATTAGTTTCTTGAAAATTCCATGACCAAGAATCAAGATTTCTTTGGATGATTCATAATTGAATGAATGAATTTTGAGTTGGACAAAATAAAATTCTTGGAAAATATTCTTCTTTTGTTTTCCTTAGGGTTTTGAAAGAGAAGAGAATGAGTGATTCAAATAAAAAATTTGATTGTTATGGGCCTTTTCAAGGAATTTTTAAATATTTTTCCAGAGGTAAAAATACAAAAACGACTCTTTTAGTATTTTCCGATCAGATTAATCATTACTTCGTTGTATTAGGTTAGTAAAATGTTCATATATATTTACTTAAAAGTCAGATTGATGCAAAATTGGTGGAGTTTGAAAGAAGATTCAAATATCTCTAAAATGATAGGTTATGAGTCACCTACATTTTATATTCTAAAAGATATGGTCATTTAAATTTACATTACTAGAATCGTATATCAAAACTTAATCGGTAAGGAAGTTTTCAACTCAACTTTGTGCTAGAAGATTCTTTATTGTTGTGATCTTAATGCATCTCTGAATTTATTCCCATACTTCAGAATTAACGGTACCACCTAATAACAATTTAATAATCACTTGATACGACCTTATACACAAATGAAGAACGGTTTGGGTCTTTGCTAGATATTAAAGTTTATCAAAATGACTAACAATTGAATAAGAAGAATTAATACCAATTAGTTAACAAGATTCATAATCTTAACAATATAAAATATTAACTTAATTATAAACTAATTGACTCAAAATATAACTTCAATTAAATTAAATTTAAAGAACTTAATAAAAAACAAAATCTTTTGAAATGATTTTTGAATATTGATAGAAGGTGGTACTACATATATATATACATAATTGTAAAAAAATATAATTGTTATTTAAAACTAAAAAGTGATAAAATTACTTAAAATAACTTTAATAAATATTTTTAGTTTTATAAGACCAATTATTTCAAATTGTTTGAAATTAAAGAAACTCCATCATTAATCTATATAATGGATGACCAAAAATGGGGTGTCAACACTTAGTGTGTTGCTCAGTGCCCGGAGTGGTTCGGACATCATCTATTATGTACAAACTTTTGTACTCAATAAAGTTGTCATACCTCTAATTCTGTTATATACTTTTACTCTATTTCATAACTCAAGGAACAAATGAGCACGTCGTAGAAATCTATATTACATATTAGAAGTTTTTGATATCACTAATTCTTTTGTGACGTTGATATCTACATTGGATAGATTTTAAGAGTGTGAAATGATAAGTAGCATCTGTTCGGGCATAGAGATTTTTGCATCTGTTAAAAGCGTGAGAATTGAAAGTAACGACTCTTCACGAAAGGGTTTTCAGAGCAAGGTTTTACAACTAGGAAAGAAATAGCGTATTACATTTTAACAAAAAGGCTTGTTTTTATTCGGAGTGTTTTGATAATCTGTCACGACCCAAAGTACACCTAGCCGTGACATGATGTATAAGACTGCGAGAGGCCCCATAAAATCCACTATACATACATACAACACAACATAATAGAACAAAGTAGAAAATCACATATTTATGGAAGAGTTTGACATAAAAGCGGAAGTCTAATCATTGTCTTAACAAACCTTTCTAAAAATTAGTAGAGTGGCTTGGACGTAACCCAAATACCATTTAGAATGTCTCCAAAGTAAATGACATCAGCAAGTAAGGTCTTCGATGTCTTGTCCGCAAAGTATGATGACTCACCAAATCAAAGCAATAAGTTGCAATTCATATCTTGTCACGAGTAGGATGAGAAGAAGTGAAAAACCCTACATTATGAGACAACGTAGGAAAAAGTATGCACTAGTACATCAAATGTAATAATTATAAGAAATATTCATGATATGAAAGATGATCATAGGAGGACATGAAGGAAAACATGATATACATGACCAAGATAAAACATATTAAAACCTTTAAAGAAAAATCATATATTGTGAACATGGTCAATGTAACCAGAAATCATAAAAAGCTTCATAAAACCTTTAGAAACAACTTAGTTTATTTTGTGGAATATTTATCATTAATTGACATAGACAAGGTGATCTATAACGTGGAATCTGGTGGATTGCTCCCACATCGAAAAGAGATGTCCTTACTTTTCAAGACAAGGAACTTAAATTTCTAGCTTAGGTGGACCACTAGCCATTTCTTTTCATTTTAAATACTATGGGTGGCATGTAGTTAAGGTCAAATAGATTGCTACTAGATACTTAGCCTCTCCTAACGGAAAAGCTTCATCACAGCGTCCTCTCGATATGCCCTGTGTTGATAACCCATGTCCTTGTTGGAAATAAAAGGGCGTGGTGAGTCAATATTGACTAATGACATTGGTTCTAAAACATTGAAGATAGTGAAAAACTCCTACATCTAATGTCCCTACTGAGATCTTAGGTCCATTATTGCAACTCTCGTTACCTTTGTGAGAAATGGGTTGGAATTTCAAGAAGAAGGGGTTATTACTAACATTGATGAAATATTAGGTACTTTCAACCTATCCGAGCCAATAAAATTCCAAGGTTCCAAAATTAAAGAAATAGTAGCAGAGTTACGAGAAAATAAAAAAATATTATATATGGTAATTCAGTTCATTTTAAAAGGAGATTGTAACTCACTTAGAGGCAAAGGTTATGAAATTTAATGCTGAATGACCTAGTGATTCTCTTACTTTTACCCAATTCTCATCAACAAATAAATTATGTGAAGTTGAGTAAGAAATTCAAGTCTTAAAAGTAGAGAGATTGAGTGAAACTCCTTGATGCTCTCATTCACTCCCTATACTCTTCAGAGATACATTAATCTTAAATTAAGGAGAATGTTCATTCCCTCAAAGTGGAAACGCAAAGGGGGTAATGAACCCAATATCACACTACGATGTAAAATTGTGTGCACGTTGGAAGGCATCTCATCGGTATCCAAACAAATTAAGTTCGTAGTTTGATTTTGAGTTTTTGAGTTTTAGCTTACATCTAATTTTTATGTTTGAGTAATCCTTGTGATTCTAGAGTATGTGGGTTTAATTTGTACAGGTTTGGAGGCATGAATATAAAAGGAAATGAAATTTGGGGGTCAAGCCCCTTCAATAGATGACTTGAAGATTGCAAAAGCGACCTGAACGTCACTTAAGCGAAGGTAACATTTTCAAAAGTCAGAATGCAGGATCCAAAAAAATTGAAGACAAAAATGAAAGGTCCAAACTCTCTCTCTCTTCTTATTCTATCTCAAAACTACTCCAAAACCTTTGGTCTTCATTGTGAAAGCACAATATATTATGTATCTCTCACTCTTGCTCTCTTAAAAAATATAAATTTTCTCTTGAGTTCTTGTTGCTTTGTAGAAAATTAAGTGTATTATATGTGTGAAAAGTTCTCAACTTAGGGGGTTAAATTTTTATGTGCGAGGCCGAATCTTGATTATTATTTATTGAATGCTTATTATTATTTATTAAATCTGTATGTGCAAGGCCGAATCTTGTGTGTGGATTGATTTATTATATTTGGGGAAGTCTTGAGTACCCATTTCATAGTGAAATTGATAAAAGAAAATATAGGTTGTACGTCATTTTTTTGATAAAATTCTCATTAGAACTTAAAGATAACTTTCGAAGTTTTTATGCTAAAATTATTGAGTTTTTCGAGTGCTAGTTTGGTAATTGTTGGATTTGAGCGATTAATGGTTGATTCTTGTATAGAAATGTGCAGAACGATTTGGTTGTTCATGTTCAGAAGGCTTCTGTTGTGAGCCCGAGCATAAATGTCCAATGGTCTATCACAAAGGCCAAAGTTCTATGCTCTGATTTGAGGGGTGAGGCAAGAACATGGATGCCTATTGTATGCAGCCAGATCTTCTAATGTGGGAACATTAGCAACATTCCGGGGTTGCGGGCACATATCATGGCATGTTTACTAGATGATTTCCCAATAAATATGGGAAAGTTTATTGTAAATGAGTTTTGAGAGTTCAAGATCTATGATAGCCTCTCCCTTGTTATTCCTTCATTGATCATAGAGCTATGCAAATAAGCTGAAGTGGAAGTGAACAATACTGATACTTGCGTGGAACCTAAAAATCAAATCTTTCCTTTTAATATGTGTGGTGAAGGCGTTGTGGTAAAAACAAAGAAAATGAAGGTTAATTGGGGAAGTTCGTGCATGTGGAGGAGAATTATCCTATACCTCCAGTTTATAGGCCATTCAAATTGTTGTCTAGTGAGTTGAAAATTGTGAAGGAGATAGTGACGAGGCTGCCTCAAAGGCCGGGTGAGTCATCTTCTGGGCCGGTATCATATGTGCCACAACATGAGTTTAATTTTTATTTAAGAGATCAAATGAAGTGCAAATCTCAGTCTAAATATTTGGACAAGGCATACACTGGTGTGTCTAAGTCACATAGTGAATTAAGCCGCTCTCATAACAATATGAAGAAGTGGGAGAAGAGTAGGGACATGTTATTCATATGGATATGGAAAGGGGTCAAAGGCCTTTGTAAGGTGTTGAAGGTGAATTCTCTACTCCCAACTTCTCAGATGAATGAGGTTGGAAGTGAACCAACTCCATGGAGTGATAATGAGAGACATAAGGACATCGAGGTCATTAGAGTGAAGAGGAATGAGGCGGCCCAAAGAGACCATTCTATTCTTTTATGATTTTAATAGTTGTGCTGCGAGGACACAATACCATTTTTATTTAGGTTCTCCTCTTTGGGTTTGTTTTTACAATTTTATTGATGATTTGGATTGATATTCTGGATTAGTATTTTTGATTGGCCTTGTGGGGATTTCACTTACATTGTATGGTTTGGTTGTTTTAATTATAATTTTTATTACAATTTTAGTCTACTTTTTTAGTTTCCTTTTATGCTAAAAAATTATCATGGTTGTATCTTTTTTTATGCCTTAAGCAGCGGAAGTCTGAGTACACGTAGCTTGTGAGGTTGGAGTAGCCCTAGTGACAACTCGACAAAAATGCTTAATTTTTTCCCAATGATAGATTGGGTGATGTCATTCATAAGGGTAAATCATCATTTTGTTTGATGTTGTTGGCCTTGTTGTTGATTTTGTTTGAGGTTGCGACTTATCTGGTACTAATATTCTTAGACAAGCCATTTGAATCATTAATGAGCACCCCTCTAAAAAGATTTGTCAAAAAGGTATATGGAAATGAATTACTTTGTGATAATATTTTGACTCTTTATGTAACTCCATAATTAATGTGTGGTAAATGCGAAAAATAACTCCAGTGTTCATGTCTAGGAAGTGAAAATTATCCATCTTTAAGAGTTTGAATGTCATGTTGATGAGTGATATATTTTCACTCATTTGAGACATTATTAGCTCAACCATTAATGTCCTCAATGCCTATTTATGTCCTATTCTGGTGATATTTTAATGTCTTGCATCTATGGAGGTTAAAGGAATGCAATGATGAGTACATAAAAAAGAGGCCAAAAACATAAAAGGAGTACAAAGTCCAAACTAGTAGTCGCCTAACCAAAAGTGTGGATCGCCATTGGCCAGACCTCGCCCAAGTTGACACTTTCCATAGTTGAAAAAAATTCAACGTATATCGGCAAGCTAAAGGTGAAACAGTGATTTGCCGAAGTAGAATGGGTGATCTAGAAGGTCCATCATCGAATTTGACAGAATTTAAGTTAAAATGAAAGTTGAATGGCTGAATATGGTTGTAATCAGTGATTGGCCTAATCTAAAGGCCTTACTTAATCGATTTCACCATTGAGGTTCAAACACTTGAAGCCTGAAGCAAAAGAAGGAAAACTAAACATCAAACGATGATTTGCTAAACGTGTTAGGTAAAACAAAATTATGTTGTCGAACATGTCACGCATGGATTTTAATTTTGGGGAAACTCTCAATAGATTAAAAGAGAGAGAAAACGAGAGTTTTGGAAGTTTTTATGATGCCTAAAATAGATTTAATAATATAGCCATTCTTATTTTTTGGGGTTTTCAAGAACTCTTGTAATTGACAATTATGTGCTTAAATTGAAGTGTGTGTTGAACATTATTGTCACACCCCAAGGCTACCCTAGACATAAAAACAAACGTAGGATCACGAATGACATGATCATGCTAAAAGATTATCGAATGAACAAAACATTAAAACCATAATTAACTAAAGGTAGGGAATACCCAAAAAGGCAATACTAATCTGATTATACAAAAGACTGAGTTTAATAACAACTGGAAGATCAAACCCAAAACTAAAGCTGAATCTGATGTTATGTTTGAAAAAGACTCTAACTAACTAAAGTTGCTGGGACATGCCCCATCTAACTCTAGGAAAACTGAATAAAATGACTAAAGTGTAAAGCATGTTTATTATCCTCAAAGTACAAGGACTCATCACTGAAGCTATTGAAGGAAAGATCGGGAACCGATCTATACATGATTTGGATGTTGATTAAGTGAACCTACATCATGAAAAGATGTAGCAAAGAGTATGAGTCAGTAGTTGGAATGTACTGAGCATTCGGGATATAGAGTTTAGTTGATTGAAATACATAACTAAACAGAGCATACTGAGCAATAACATAGTTTGAACTGAATGTAAATACTTAAATATACTTAATACTAAGCTAACCAAATTAAATGACCAACTATATAACATTTTGATACTAAATACTGAAATATATTGGTAACTTGGTCAACACACTACACTATGACTATGAGAGCTACTAGTAGCCGACATAAAACCACAAGAGTTATCCATGGAGTTCAATGTTACACCCCATCGAGACGACCCAATATACCTTGCAAGGGGTATAAAGATATGCTCACTAAATATTTTGCCTATAGAGGGAACTTAACTTACGAGGGCATGTAGTTCTGGGACTATAAGGGTGACCAATCCTAGTCCACTCGGTATTAAGCCTACTCCCAACTTAATATGTAAGTAACAAATTATGACTGAATATTTGTAATACTGAATAGCACAAAATACTAACATGGTAAATAAAACTGCAACATTAATGTACTTATAATGAAACATTTTTTACTGGGGCATGTACATTTGAATAAACTAACCTGGAAAGTGTGATTTATGAAGTGAACGAATATACACAACTAGTATTCTGAGTTTTATACAATAAGATAAGTAAAAATTCCTCAAAAACATGATAATATGATTTGGATTAGTCTAATGGCTGAATCAAACTACTTCTCTAAAGTTCAAGAAATTCTAGATTTAAACATGATATAGAGAATCAAGACAATCTGTCTAAATTCTAGGGACATAATGGGTGAAAGATACCCACTAGTTAAATCTCACATACCTGGAAATGAAATTTATGGAGAAATCTTTTGATTTTGAGGATTGAATTGAAGAAAACTGCCTGCAAAAGGGAGAGGACTTGGTCGACTAATTCTTCTCTTTTTCTGTAGTTTGATAAACTTTTAGTGAATAAAGGTTTTGGTTATTTTCTGACTAGGTTATTAAGCTTAATTTGAGTAAAACAACATAGTGTAGGGGTTAAACAACGTAATTTAGGTGCTCAACACATAGGGAAAGGACCAAAACAACCCTAACTTAATTCTTGAAAAGCCCATCCACGGAGGGAATGACGGTCTATCATTCGACCTGTCGACAATCGTTTGCATTCATCATTCATGATCTTCTCGAAAAGGCTTCACTAAAACTATCATATTTTTTACTTAGAGATGGGATTATAGCACACTAGGTGGTGTTGGCAAGAGAATACAATTATCTATTAATTGGTATGAAGGGGACACCTAGTTCCTTTTGTGCTAAGGTTTATTACCATTTGAATTTGACCCAACAACAATTTCCCTTAAACTGGCTACTGACCCTCACCTACTGTCAGACCTACGATCCAATTACAAATCATATTGGTCGACCATGGGTGGGATCAGAGACTGTTAAGAGTTGGGACTTGATAATGGAACCCCACTTAAGGTCTGTGGTCCTACCTATGGTCCGTGGGTTGTTCCATTAGTACTTGAACTAATTTTGTCTAGGATTTTTCTTCATTTTGAGATTCAAGGTGTTACATTATCTTCCCCTTGAGAACATTTGTCCTCGAATGAATTTTAAACTAGCTAATTATGGAGGGAAGGAGATGCATTCCCTACCCATACGCACTAGAAACTGATTTCTGACTAAATTGAGTTCCAAAAACATGCAAATATGTTGAAAAGGCATGAAAAAGTCAAAGAACATGATACTAAAATTGAATTTACGCATGAGTAAACTAAGAGACTAGAGAGGAAACTATTATCTTAATATGAAATTGAATCGGAAGGAAAGTAATAAGGATACTAGGCCTCCGTGGATACTTTTGTTTCCCAATCAAGTTCATCAAATCTCATCACCCCCTTGTGGTGATACTTTTGGGAAAACCCAAGCGTCTATCTCAAACTCCAAGTCCCTTCTCCTTAAATCTGCATAGGACTTCTATCTTAAATTTATCTCAGATGATCTGAGCTTTTCCATAACATCGTGAATCGAATTTGTCCCAATCAAGTTTGTCTCACCTATTGATCCACCTTAGAAACACATAAGCGATTATATCCGTCTTAAGTGAAAACCTCTACTTTATGTTGATGAAATGTACTTTCCAATTGAAGTAATGTATGATCATGATTTATTGTTCCTTAACCTTTGTTACCAATGAAGATTCAATTTTATTATGAACTACACCACTATCTGACATGTCTGCAAGACTAACTCCTAAGTGAGCAAACCGGTGAACATATTTTGCTAATTTTTTCCCTTATTCCTTAACATGTTCTACACTACCCTTTAGAGATCATCTTTCTGGACTTAAGGTAAGAGATGAATCGACCTGTAGGCCCTGAGCTACTACCATATCATTCTAAGACAGGATCACTATAAACTGAAACCTAACAGTCCTAGTTCCACAATCGACTAAGGCATAACAAAAATATAACAAATCCATGCCTAGAATGATATCAAAATCTACCATTTCTAACTCTATAAGATATATTGAGGTGAATTTCTAAAATATTGTGATAGGGAAGTTTCTATATGCATGTGTAATTATAACTGGGTTACCAACTGGAGTAGAAACTGAGAAGGGTTCTAAAGGAGTTTCTTGACTGACACCTAAGATTGCTGCTCTAAAGAGAGTTACAAAGGTAAGAGTAGCTATGCATAAACATCTAAATGAAAGACTCGTAACGTACAAGTTACCATATTAGAAGAATCTTTCTAATCCTGATGAGCCTGGAGAGTATAGAACTTGCCTAGGTGCTAACCGCCTCTTGTACCATATGCGACACCATACTGAGTTAGGTAACCTGTTGTGTTGTTTGTCCTATAGATCGAGCCCTACTATCTTTACCTTCTTGACTTTACTTGACAGAACGACAATTCTTCACACTATGACCAGACTGACCACATCCACAATATCCTTCCTTGCCTGCAAGACACTCACCCTGATGGTTCTTTCCACACTTTGGACAAGTTAGGTAGGTCCTATTTCTTGAAACAATCCATGAGACTCAGATCCTAGTGCCCTACTATTCTGGTCATGTCAAAACTAGGAGTGATTTCCACCACACGATTTTTGCTAAGAGTACGCATAGTTCCATGTTTTAGCTTTCTTATTGTCCTTAGCTGATTCCTTAAGCTTATCTCCCAACCTGCTGAGCATGAGTCATTAGTGTAGATATATTCATATAATCTAATAACATAGCATTTCTATTAGATCTGTCAATATGGTTAGCCCACTTTATTCTGGCTAAACCCATATAGGCTTTGAACTTTTATGGGTCAGGCCGGGCTAGCCTATTTTTGTGTGGGTGGGTTACTGGCTTGCCAGGCCAGCCCTTTTTTTTAAAAAATAATTATATATTTTTAATTATTAAATTAAATTTAAAATTATAATTTAAAATTATTATAATAAAATATTGACAAAATAATATTATATGATATTAATGTTACTACTTGTTAATCAAATCCACTAATAAAATTCTTTTTACTATATTTATAAAGTTTTTTTCAAGTATAAGTATAAATATCTAAATAAAAATATTAACCTAATTATTTTGAGTTTGGTCTCTCTTTAATTTTAAATATTAATATTATATTATATTTTTAATTAATTTTATTAGCCCACGCGCTGGCCCTACTGATATTTCTCAAGTCCCTCAATTCAGCAGACTTATTCAAGCGGGTCTAAAAAGCCCTTTTCATAAATGAGCTCCAAAAACCATACCCTATCCCTATTAAATCTCGGGTTAGACCAGGCCGGCAAAACAAACCTATCCCATATTGACACTAATTTCTATAGTCTGTCTTCACTAAGTGGGATACTCAAAATAGATACTTACTCGTGTGCGCCCTTGGGTAGGAAACCATGTGTTGAGCATAGCTATAAAGTTGGGTGAACTTAAGTCCATACTTTTGGACAAACATTAAACCTTATCTGAAATTCATTAACTCCTGAACATTAGCCTCTGTCAACTCCCTTGGGGAGAATCTCTCAAGAAAAGCTCTGGTAAAACACTCCAAGTTATAGGAGTTGTATCCTTACTCATGTTTTCGTTCCACTAAGTGTACCATATGTGAGCCACATCCTTAAAGTGATAGGATTCCAACTCTATTCTATCATTACCAGTCTCTAGCATCACTTTAGAGATTTCTTGAACTTGAACAATGAAATTTTGTGGGTCCTTACAACCCTGCAACCCTAAAACTGAGGCGGATTCATAAAATTAAAATCTCAAACTATAGCTGACATTGATTCACTATTTATATTAGTAGGAACTAGAATTTGCTTATTGTATTGATTAGTCATACTCCTGAATCGTATTCTAAAACTCTACATTGAAAAGCTCATGTTCTCCAACTAGAGGAACTGCATCAGTATTCCTTGGGTAAGCTCTACGAGGAGCCATGGTCTAAAATGTATAACAACGAAATAGAAGGGAGATTATACCCACACATGATAGGAATATCAAGAAAGTAACTTTTTTTTCCTAAAACACTTTGTAGCCTCCCTCTTATTAAATGTGGTGCACTTCATAGATAAGATAAATCTCTCACTTAAAGCAGTCCCAGTCTGTATCTACTTACTCTATAGGTAAGACTTTTATGAACAGCATGCTCGCACACTATACACTCATAAGCCAATTCACTCGCTTCAGCCCTCGCCCTTAGAGAAAAACCCTTGTAGAAGTACTCCCACTTTAATTTTCACCTCCCTAAATCCTATATTAGAGGTAAGATAGTTGGTTATATGAGGAAGGAATTCAAACTTAAGGATATAGAAGTCTTTCTAGAAGACCCATGAAAGAGACTCAATGCAGATTTTTAGACATTCTAGGATTCTTAAACGTAATGCTCTGATACAAAGCTAACCCTGAGCTGTCATATCATAAACATACTAAAATAATACTGAATGAAATTTACTATGCAGAAGCTTAAAACCATTAGTAATTGAAGGTGGGGAATACCCAATACTAATATGATTATATAAAAGAAATGATTCTAATAACATCTGGATTATCGAACTCAAAACTAAACTTGAATCTAATGTTATATTTGAAAAGGCCTTTAATTAACTAGAGTTGTTAGAACAAGCCCCCAGCTAATTGTAGATAAACTGAATAAAAATAGTAAAGTATGAAGGGTGTCTAGCGTCCTTAAAGTATGAGGACTCACCGCTGAAGCTGATAAAGTGAAGATTAGGAACTGATCTATGTGTGATCTGGATACTAAGTACCAAAACCTATATCATGAAAGGATGTAGTGTAGAGTATGTGTTAGTACTTGCAATGTACTAGAAATGTAGGATATAGAGTATAGCCTAATAATATACATAATTGAACAAATCATACTAAGAAATAAAATAATTTGAACTTAATTTAAATACTGAAATATACTGAATGCAATGACCAAGTACATAACATGTTGAGACGGAATACTGAAATATATTGGTAACTTGGTCAATACAATACAATTTGATTGTGGGAGCTACTGTTAACCTACATAAAACCACGAGAGTAATGTGTGGAGTCCTATATTTACGGCCCATCGAGAGGATTGGCATGATCATTAAATATTTTGCCCAACGAGGGAACATAACCTACGGGGCACGTAGTTTTGATACTATGAGGTTGACTGTCCCTATTCCACTCGATATTAAGTGTACTCCCAAATGAATACGTAAGTAACACGTTATGAATGAATTTCAGTAATGTTGAATAGACCAAAATACTAACATTGCTAGCTGAAAATAAAATATTAATGTACGGATGATAATGAAACATTCTTTATTGGGGCATGCATATTTGAATAAACTAACCTAACAAGTGCAGTTCATGAACTTAACGAATCTACATAACTAGGTTCTGTGTGTCATACAAGAAGCTAAGAAACATGATAACATGATTTTGATTAGTCTAAAAGCTGGATCACAACAATTTTTAATGTTCAAGCAACCCTAGGTCTAAACATTGTATAGATAATATAGAATGTGACTTAATTCTAGGGTTTTAATAGGTGAAAGGAACCCACTAGTGAAATCCCACATACCTAGTAACAAAATTTACGGAGATAAATTTTGAGTTTGAGGCTGAAATGGAAGTAAACGTTTCTCACTCTTGAAGAGGGACTTGTCTATTGCTTCTTATTTTGTTTTCTCAGTTTTGAGGAACCTTAAGTGAATAAAGATTTTTTTATGTTCTAACTAGGTAGTTAAGCTTAATTTGAGTAAAACAACGTAGTTTGGGGGTTAAACGGTGTATTTTAGGTTTCTAACGCATAGGTGAAAGGAACAAAATGAACCTAACTTAATTTTGGCAAAAGCCCATCTAGGAGGGAATGATGGTTTGTCGTTTATGATTTGTCCGACAATGCCTCACTAAAATGGGTATAACTATTTATTCAGAGATGAGATCTTAGCAAACTCGATGGAGTTGGAAAGAGGATTTAATTATCTATCATTGGGTAGGTTATGTGCCACCCCTAATTTGTTTTGTTTCAAGTGTTATGACCATTTGGAGTTGATGAAACAATAAAAAACCTATTACTTGCTACTTACCCTAACCTATGGTCAACCCTACAGTCTGTAGGTCCAACCACGAAGTACTGATTGAGTGTGGATGGGATCAGAGACTATTAAGAGTTGGACCTTAAACATGGAACTCCAACTACATTTCATGGTCTCACCTGCGGTCCGTAGATGGTTCCATTGGTAACAACACCAGCTTTTTGAAAACTAGGATTTTTTCTTAATTTTGAGATCCGAGGTTTTAACATTATTTATTAATATAAACATCTCTATGGATTTTTACCACATATGATTATGGGTTGTGTATTGATTTAATTTAGTGGGTCTTATGCATAGCTCTGTTTTATTACTATTCATCCATGAATTTAGGATTTTTGGAATGAGTTAAATTGACGTTTTAACGTTTCAAACTTAATCCTAGTCTAGATGTCCAATTGATGCTCAAAAGAGATAAATTAAAGTTGGGTGAATAACTTGATGCATGCAATTTAGGTTTAGCTTCTATATTTTGCTCAAAAGAGAATTGCGGTTCAATTTTAGTTGCCAAATCTACTAGAAAGAGAGATTTCCATAAGGGAGTTGGTTAATTTGTAATTACATAGATGAGACCAAAATGATATTCTATGATATGATGCTATGAGATCGAACAATATTAGTTTCATCAAAG
Organism: Solanum lycopersicum; assembly: GCF_036512215.1. Lineage (NCBI taxonomy): Eukaryota > Viridiplantae > Streptophyta > Magnoliopsida > Solanales > Solanaceae > Solanum > Solanum lycopersicum. The sequence continues at coordinate 33,247,071 of NC_090809.1, forward strand.
ATCACCAAGTCTATCCATGTTTGTCTAACACTATCGAGCAAGAACTTGTACCCCTATTTGACATCAATGCCCATTCCAAAAACCCCTAATCACCTATTACCTATGAAATCCTTGAGTTTATCTTAATTGTTATAATTGATACCAAAACCATTACTATAAATTTAACCTCATTTTTTAATTACTACAATGAATCGGTTCACACTCTTCATTTCCTAGTTGAATTCTTATCCTTAACACTCCTTGTGGGATTCGACCCAAGATTTTGTTGGATATTTTTATTATCGACGTCTGCTTACTCTTCTAATTTTTCAAAGGTAATTGGCGTGTTATCCAAATTGGGGCCATTGACGGGGAATGCTAGATAAGTACTCAAGTTGTTAAGTTAGTTTGTAACTTTGTTTAGTTGTAGAAGAGTGATATTTGCTTGATGTTGTTGTTTTACCCATTTTCAAGTAGATTCATAATAAAAATGGTAGTGATGATTCTAGTCACTATGAGAAAAATAATCATACAAGTGACATGAATGACATGCACATGAATGTCTTTGAAAGCAATAGATCTATCCAGTTTCCTACTACTACTAGAGAGAGATGTTCCACGTAATTGGCACCATGTTACAATTACTCCAAATGAAGGGAATATTTTGGGGACTTCCCAATGAATACCCTCCAAACCGTTGTGGATTTTTGTGGCCGTTTGTCTTCAAAAACATCTTAGAAGAATCTATTCGACTGAGATTATTTCCCTTCTCCTTAACAGTGGAAACTACTAGATGGTTAGACAAATTTACGAATGGTTCAATCTATTCATGGGAGGAATTAATCTCAGCATTTCTTGAAAGATTCTTTCCTCCCTAAAAAATGACAAATCTTTGGGACAACATCTAGAACTCTAAAAGATTGGTTGGTAAACCTCTTCACTAGATCTGGTTGCAGTTTCAAAAGTTGTTGCTACAATGTCCAACCAATGGTGTTATAGATAATTTTATGCTATAATACTTTTATTGTAACCTTCACTCAGTCAACAAAGTTTGACTGATAAACCTATCCGAGGTGGGTTGATGAAATACCCTGTTTGATGTAGAAACAATGTTGTTGGATCATATGACCAAGATAAACTGAGCATGGTACACTAGAGAGAATCAAGTATCTTCTCGACAATGGAGTATGAGTAACAAACAAATGAAGAAGATTCACGAATGTGATGAAAATTTGGCAAAAAAGAATGACTGCATGCAATTTTTTTATCCAACCATGTCATGGAGGTGGTTTCAAAATGGTGAATTCAATTAGAACCATTAGGGAGCAGTGCTTAATGATGTCAAATATGAGACATTGTACAATAAAAAACGATTTGCTTGGGTAATTAATGGGGTGGTTCTCAGATGAATTATCCTAGGTGGGGTGGGAACAAATGTTGGAACATGGATAGGGATAATGGTTGGAGCGATTAGAGAGATTGAGGTGGCAATTGGAGAGATCGTGAACTAGAAAAATATAGATATATTCCACCTTATGATAATCCCATGCAGAAAAAAGGTGGACTTGTAAGCCGAATTGATGATATGCTACTAAGGGTTGAAAAATCTATTAAGGTAGTGAAAGGTTTGAAAAAAATTACTTCTCCACTTTAACTTAAACAGTTACTTCACATATCGTGTCAATCAAGAAAATGGAGAATCAAATGTGTCAGCCCATTTCAATCCAAGTCAAAAGAAAACATTTCCTAGTGACATCATCCCCTACCCCAAAAATGATTGTTGATAAGTAAGAATTGTGTCATGCCATGATGTTGATAAGGATCTTATTGAGAAGCAACCCAATTTTATTTTATTTGCTTTCAATAACATGTGTTGTGAGTGAGGGTGAAATGAAGTAAAAAGTTGAAAATGATGCATTGGGTGATGCAAGTACCCATTTGGTGATGCATTGAAATGTGTAGGCGTACATCTTCATGTTCTCCTTCTACGTCAAACTTTCTAAAAAATGGTGCTATCAAGTTCAGCGAACATGGACATATTCATCAATCCATAAAACTAAACTAGGTGAACAACATCGGGTCCACCTTGTAGAACTTTAGGTTTGTATTTGTTTAGGCATCATTTGTGACTTAAGCTTCTTCAGCGATTCAGTAAACATGTTCGGAAATGCTAGTCACTGACTTTCGAACGTTCCTGAATTGAATGAACCAAGAGTTTTCAATCTTTAATAGGCAACCTCTGATCTCTTTTGCACTTTAACTTCCTAAACTCTGAATCTTAAGTACTAGTGAGTCCTTATTGTGAGTCAATTTACTTTTGTGGAGTATGTATTTGCTTAAGATTTTCAATCCCAAACCCTACCTCCCTCATTTTGTATTGCTTTGCTTCTCTAAGGTTGTTTTTTAAGTTTATTTTTGTTGCCCTTGCTTTAGACTGGGCCTTTTGAACTGGGTTGTATGTTATTGTTGATGTTTTGAAGTTTAATATGTATGGTTTGCTAATCAGTAGATTGAATAGTACACATGAATTAGAATAGTTGATTTTGTGCCCGGACTTGTTAAAACTGAATGTGAAGGTAAATGTTGGAATCGAATAATTAATATGACTGGGCTTTGATTGGATTCAATATAGGTGAAGTATGAAATCCCAATGTTGTCCCACTGACTTTTATTTTCCCAATGATAGATATATTGACATCTTTGTTATCATCAATTTAGCAATGTTTTCTGAATTTTGGAGAAGTATGACTAACCATGGTTAGATTAGCATGTGGGTAGCTTGTAAAATGGTTTAGGTATTGGGTAGTTTTACATGTTTGTGTTAAATTTTTGAAGAATAGGATTAGGCTTGAAATTACCTAATGGAGAACTTGTCTTAGTTCGCCAAGGTGATTAGGAAAATCGTTAAGTAAGCCCTTGTCACCTTCTGTGCTTGAGTTGGTGACTTGTCTTTGTGTGACGAAACTAACTAGGAGGATCACTGATTTAGATTTGACATCGACCTTATGCTTGGTATTAAATTTCTTTTGCGCAATCACATATACTGAACTTTTGTTAGCTTGTCGAAACCAATTTGATGAATAACTGAGTTGGAGTTGAAACAATTTGTCATCATGAGTAAAATATCTTTTTATTTTGTCCAATTCGGCTAACTCGAGTGAGCTCAGCCAACCCGTTAGATGAATCTCATTTCCCATAGACGAGCCTCATAATATGATTCTACCTATGATTATTTCTGAACTCTTCTCAACAAATTTTCACGTGATCTTTGTTTTGATATTTTGTGCCTTGAAATAAATGGGTAAATTTAAAGGCAACAGAGTGGTATCTTCTAACTCTAAGAACGAGTCTACTCCTCTCCCTTCATATAAAAGGAATAGGTAGAATTAAAATCAATGTGACCTCCAAACAATGGGAGACAACTCTACACTTATACGTATGTGAGAAAAGCACCTAAGAAGGTGGTGGACAAGAAGAGAAAACATCTACAGCCCAAGTATCCATAAAACCCACAATCACATGCCTCCAGAGTTCTCTCGATCATATCTCCAAGAGACCACAATGCTCTCAAAGTAGCAGGAGAATGGACCATTCTCGAAGAGTGGTGCTTCTATAAGGATGCAATGATAAGCGACTACCCTTCTATATGTGACACCATCAAGTTCGATGGTTCTGAGAGTTCCAAAAGAGCTCGACCCTCTTAAATCACAGCTTAGATTGAAGAGTTCTACGCGTCATGTGCAAAGTCCTTGACCAAGAAAATATAGGGTGTCATTTTGAAACCGTTAGAGTAAATTGAGGCATGAGGGAAGATGGTGTAGTGTCATGGAGGTGTTATAATGGTGTCCTAGGCACGAAGGAAAAACATGACTATTTGTATAAGCTACAAATGAAGTAGAGCTTCGATATACTTAAGAGGTGGTTGGCACTTATAATTTCTGATATTACTCCTCCATGGATGGTGACAGAGTAAAAATTGAAAGGATAGACATCAACATTTCTGCCTCGTATTTGTTTGGGATATATGCAAGAACTTTATGTCGTCCTAAAATGAATGTATCCTCTAGAACACGAAGGTTGTATTGGTTTGCAGCGTTATTAGCTGGGCAAAGATCCACATTGGGTATATTATTAATGAGGAGATGCTAATGAGATCCCGCTGGGAGAACACATTTCTTTCACTCCTACTCTTGATCACTTAGCTGAGTGAGGTTGTCAGAGTGCCATATAGACGAATCATAGATGTAAGATTTACCCCTACATCCTTTAACGACATTTGAAGTATAGAGTCTAACTATTTGAGAGATGATGTGGCTAGGAGGAAGCTTCCACCACCTGACACCACTATGGTAGTAGATCCCACTACTTTGGAGTCAAATGTTGCTCGTCCTTCTTTTTCATCTAAGCCTTCTAGTATCACTCCCCCATCAACTGTGCTATCTATTTCTTCTACACCTTATCTATGACTTCATCCACCCATCATCACAACCTCTCTTGACTAGGGCTTTATATATTGTATGTGTAACCTTTCCCATTCTATAGATGCAAGGAAATCTAGGATAGATAAGGAGATGTCCAAGATCATTGAATTGAAAGGGTGATTTGAGGTTGTAACGTGCCTAGTTAGGTTAAGGTTGTGTTGCATATGACCACTCTAGCATTGTATGGGGAGAGGTTAGACAACCTGACCGCTAAAGTAGAGGATATAAAGCAATGTGAGGGCAAAAATACTATTTTGACTGAGTTGAGGAGAGGCATATATATCCCTTGGGATGATATGGATCAACTGAGGTACACTAATCTTAGCATGTTTTGGGGGCATATATATCCCTTGGGCTTATGTGGATCAACTGAGGTACTCTAATCTTAGCATGTTTTGGGGGTAAGGTTTCATAGCACGATATGCCTGAGGTTGTTCATCCTACTGAGATGAGAGAAAATGCACTCGGAGGGTTAGCTCAACAACTAGTTGATGTTGATAATGAGGTTGGTAATGATATAGTTGAGGAGACAGATGAGAAAGAGAGCGAACGTGCAGGTGATTTCTAAGACCCTGGAGGAGCTGCTAGAGATGGAGGATTCAATAGTTCAAGAGACTTTGGAGAGATCACTTCTAGATACTTCAACGAGCTGCAGTAGTAGGGTTTTCTTTATATGCCACTTTCCACATATCCATGTGTCGGGTACTATATGCCACGGATAGTTCTACCTTGTTGCCTTCTATTTCTATTGTGTCGAGTATTGATGCTCAAGATGGTCATCCCCCTCGAGCCTCAAGATCAAAGATCTTCATACGCATCGCTTGTCAGGAGGACCTTTCACTCGTTTCTCCGCCCATACTTATATTTTGATAGCATTGAGGACATTGCTAGATTATTTTTGGCGAGGTGAGAGCACATGTGCCTATATTCCCCCTTTTTATTGTATTTTGATTTTAGTATTATTTTGAGATATTGTAGTATTTTTTTTCCTTATGATATTTTTGTTTTGGTTTTATTTTATCTCTCTGTCCATTGTCCCTTGATTTTTGGCTATGAAATGATTGAGGTTACTTGTGTTGTCATTGTTGACTTTCGAGGATCTATTAAACCCAATATCGATGTCTTAGATAGTAATTATGAAGAAAGATGTCTGTTGTGTTGATATGACAAGAAGAAATTGGTGTGACTTTACTATTGAATGATCTTTTTCATTATTGTGTTGACTAGTTACGTATTGATGTGAGTCTTGCAATAAACATCGAACAGAAGCTTCTTGATTTTGTAGAGTTGTTCTAAATTATTGTATTTGAAGTTCCATGTAATGAAAGGTTCTACTTGAAAGCATGCTTGTTGATTCTTATAATTGTCCTTGTTAGTCTTGTCTAACCTTGGTGAATGCAAGAAATGATCTTGGGAAAAATATCTTAGAGGAAACCCAAATGTCCTATATTTTGTTACTACCTCTTGAGGTGTGCAACCATCTTGTCACCATTTGAGCCTAAACTATTTCTTGTCAACCTTGTTAAAACATCTTGAACCAAATATTTCCCTAACTTCTCACTCATGAATCCTCTTCTAAACATTGTTTTATTTGAATAGCTAAATTAGACCAAAAACTTAAGTTGGCGTGAAAAAAATAAAGAAGAATAAGAAACTCAAGTGAAAGTAAAAAAAAGAAAAAAGAGTGAGACTAAATCTTGAAGCTTGTTGTAAAACAAAGGACCCCTTGTTATAAAAAAAATAAGGAAAAGAAATTGTGTGTGAGCAAAACTTGAAAATGAAATGAAAAAGAAGGATGCGATGAAATAAAAAGGGTGTGTAATAAATCTAATGAAAAATAGAGGTTTGAATCTCCAAGTGAAAAGAATGAAAAGAATTTGCCAAGAAATGAAAACGAGTAGAATAATGCTTTGAAAACGGGAAGATTAGGTAAAAGTTATATTAGAACTGGATATCATTTCGAGCCTCTTAAACAACAAATTAATGGTATGTTTTATCTCTCTAATTTTTTCTCGTATTTTCTTATGAGGAAAAACACAAGATCCGGTAGTAATATTCGGTGATTTTAAATGTCTTAATTTGTGTCTCAAATTGATATTTGTGTTGTATTATTTTATGTATATATAATTATATATATCCATACCCTTGGGTGATTTATTAGTATTAACACATGATTTTACATAAAATATGAACATCAAAGAACATACCCTCTTCTTCTATCCTGAATAGTGAGAATGTTTTCACCAAGCTATCATCATCATCATTATTATTATTTTCATCTAAATTTTGGTAGCTATATTGGATTTCTATTACATACGAATTCACATCAAAAGTGAGTACTTACCACTACCACAATCATGTTGGTGACTTATTTATATTTGATTCTCCATATGTTTTTTTATTTATATATTCTATGTTAGCTCTTTTTACATAATAAGATATATATATATATATATATATATATATATATATATATATATATATATATATATATATATATATATATATATATTAACTTTTTTAATTTGCATATGATCCTTATTCATGATTACACCAGTACGTATATGATAATATATGTCTTAACAAATATGGTTATCACAAAATCATACTTCCTCCGACCACTTTTATTTGTCATGTTGTGCTTTTTGAAAGTCAATTTGACTAATTTTGAAAGTTAAATTAGATTACATTAATTCGATACATTAAACAATAAATTTAGATATTCAAAAATTATATGAAAAGTACTATAAATTGCATTTTTTGCATATCAATATGATGAAAAAATACATTTTAATTAAAATGTCAGTCAATGTTCTTATAGTTTGATTCAAAAAATAGAAATCATGACAAAAAAGGTGGATGGAGGGAGTAGTTAAATAATATTCATCTAATATATCACTTGATCATGGTAAAAATATAGTATAATTTGATATAACGGTTGCAAATAAGCTTTTATTTCCTCTTAAATAATCATGAACATAATATATAATATATGTGAAACGTACTATACTTTGTGAATAGTTAGTAATACGATATAAATTTTCTATTTAATCCTTGAGTAATATTTTATTTATTTTCTTATATTAGAACCTTTTTTCAATTGCATTGAAATGTCTTTAATAATCATTTTAAATTTAATTCTATTTTATAGGGTGGTCTTGATTGGATGGTCCGAATAACAACATTAGATCCCACTAGTAAGATCAAGTTTTGTATTCAATAGTTTTCACTGAATTTTAGCTAAATTCTCGATTCATTTATATTAGTTTGGTTATTGCCTTTTTTTTATTATTTTAATAGGTCTAATGTATTACAATAAAATCTATCACCTATTTTATCAATACAACCCAAATGGAGGCAATATTATTTGAGCTAATTCAGTGTTCTGTGACATGATTAACTGAATCAATAATAATTTATTCATCGGAGGTGTTCGACAAATATGGAACTTGGTCTGGATAAATCATTGTTCTTCCGGGAAATAAGCATGTCATCCAATACACCGGAATAGTGGATGACAAAGAAACTCAAGTACAAAATTATGCATTACCAGCTAAGTTGTAGATCCATTTCTCCGTAACTAGATCAAGCTTGATAATAACCCATTAATAGTTGCTAACGAGAGCATCAACAAGATCAAATTTGGTGATCCAACTATAGCTTGGTTAGGTCAAGATTGGCGTTGGAGAAAGATTGTTGGCAACCTTAGAAATATCATGATAACCAATTGTCAATATTGTATCAGAGTAGGGACTTCTTGAAATGGACCGAACCCGCTCACTTCATTCATCTACTAAGAATAGTTAATGGTTTTGAGTATTTATTGGAGAAAATAAATGGTTTGAATACATTGTTTAATGACGACAATGTCATGAAAGTCAGTTTGGATATTATCATATTTGACTAATATACGATTGTTACCTTTGACACGAAAAAAGATAGATACGTTTTGGATGATACAATGATAAATGGAAGAAATGGATCGAGACTGGATTATGGTAATTTTTATGCATTTCAGACCTTTTATGATACTATCAAGAATCAAAGAATTTTGTGGCGATGGACAAATAAATATGACATTTTTCCAACATATTTCATCAACAAAGGATGGTCTGGAATAGAGATCATTCCTCATAAATTATGGATTGATATTAGTGAAAAACATTTGATTAATAGTCGGTTGAAGAAATTGAAATGTTAATAATGAAAAAGATCGCGCTAAGAAACTATAAATTAAATATGGGAGAAAATGTGGAAGTTCAAGGAATCACATCTGCACAGGTTTGATAATTTTTCTTTTTGTTTACAAGAATAAATATATATTTTGTATGAATTATAATGACATATAATAAGATACATGCTTGAGTCATTTAAACAACCACTAAAATTTATGTTAGAACATCCTACAATATCATTTTCCTGGACATGCAACCATTTCTCAAATTTATAATAATGTAAAATGTTTGATGATCAGAATGTTTTTTTGTATGAAATTATTCTTAAAATAAAAATATAAAACTAATGGTGAGTAGTAATATGATGACAAATTGATGTTGAAGTTACATTTTCCTTTTCAAGTTTGAGAAGTAAAATGTAGAAAAATGTCATCCTAGTTAGGCTGATCTTTATTCCCATGATGTATGTGATATTAAGGGTTTGATAATTCATGGTGGACATGGTCCATTTGAACTCCTAACATCGTCTTCTAATAACTTGAAATAGTCTACACTTGTATTTTTTTTTATAGTTTCTAAGACCCAAGATAAATACAAGGTTCTCATGTATTCTGATGCCTCAAAATTTATCTTTTGATCAACTTTTCTTTATCAACAACTTTTGTAGTGAGATCTTAGATTTAAATTTTGAAAATGAAAAAAGTTACTCACAGAAAATTCTTTGCATGTTTAACATATCTAATGTGATGCGGATATAAGTTAGTTGAGCCAATGAATTTTGGATATCTAATAATTGTAAACATAAAAAATGTTGTTATCCTTATGCTTTTCCAATAAGATAAAGTTGCCATAATATTTTATTTTTTTTTATTTTATAGGTGAAGCATTAGAAATCATTCAAAGATGTATAAACCATCTTTTTCCGGATATGTTGAGAAAAATTTAACCGATGAAAGATTGTAGCTACTGAGTTAGGTAAACTTTCTTTAGTAAATATTTTTCATATCAAATGCCCTCAAAACTCATAATTTCAACTTTTTTTCTTTTGCTATGTTGACAATTGATTGATTTATTTTCCAGATTGATCACTCATTATTGAATGTTTTGGTGATGGTGCAAAGAAATGTATTACATCAAGAGTTTATCCAACTTTAGCCATCTATGACACACGTCTCTTTGATTTCAATAATGGTACTGAGATGGTCAAAATTGAGACACTTGATTCATGGAACATGGCTAAATTCGAAAGATAGATTTAAAATATAATTGCTTTCAATTTTTCGTTCTCTTTCTGTGTTGGCCTTTTTTTTGGACGAGAACTTGTAAATTTTCTATGTATAGTAAACCTTGAATAAAATATTCATCTTTTCTACTAAACTAAATAATGACACTTATTCAATGCAATTATCTTTCTATTAAGTTCTTATTTCATATCAAAGTACACAAGTATTTACTTATTCCTTGTGTATGCATATAAATTGTAGACAAATAAATGATTTATATACATGTAATTCGATTAATGAAGTTGGGAATTTCTCCATCCATGGGAAAATGATTGATTTTGATTGCATATTTACAAATAAAATTTGGTTAGAAGTCTGAAGTTAAGTCCATATGCCTATTGTACTATTCAGGTCTACTTTGTTTAATCCTTGAATGATAAATTCTGTTAGAGAAAAAGAACTAAAATTGAAAGGAAAGGGACTATGTAAATGTTGGAGGCAAAATTATTCTCATCATTGTACATAAACATTATACAAAAACTTTAAAGAAATTCCAAAGTACATAAACATTATACAATCTTGCCGACACTTGTCATGCCTTTCAAAACCAAAAAATGATAGAATCTCCGAACTCCAAATTCTTTGTGGAAACACTTTATGAAAGTCAAGTAATTTCATAATATGCACCCTGTGAAAGTTCAATGGAGTAGGGGACGACCTCAAAGATGCAAACCACTTTGTATCTTCAAGAAAGAGGTGGATAAATTATCACGTGAAATCAACTTTCTGGCCTTAAGAAAAGAAACAAACTGGATGGTAAATGCAACCCTTAGAAATCTATATCCCTCACCCCTACTAGATGGTAAATACAACCCTTAGAAATCATCTTTCTATCCTTAAGACAAGAAACAAACTGACTCTTAGGCATAAACTTTTCCCATTTCTATTCTAGGATGGATTCATTGGGAAGCTAAAACTTGACTACAAGGGTTCTATAATCAATAGAAGCATAACATGAATGCAGTCAATCCATACCAAGGATAACGTCAAAATCTAGCATATCAAGATCTACTAGGTCAATATGAGTGACGCATAACATGAATGCAGTCAATCCATACAAAGGATAACGTCAAAATCTAGCATATCAATATCTAGTGGGTCAATATGAGTGACTCTATGGAACAAGGAGATGGAACATTTTCTTTAGACCCTCTTAACAAAATTAGACTCACCAACGCAAGTGGAGACCGAAAAAGGATCTAATAACACATCAAGAAGAATATCAAACCCCAAAGCCACACATGACATCACAAAATAGAAGGTAGTACCAGGGTCAAGTAAAGCATTAACATCAAGTTGGAAGACTTTTGACATACCGATAACCACATCGGGAGGACCCTCTTGTTCACCACAAGTCTAAAGTGCATAGAATCAATTTTGCTTGGGAGCACTTGAAATCGAACCACTAGGAGGAGATTGTCTACCTTAGCTCTCTTTAGCCATAAGTACAGGTCAGTCCCTCATTTTATGACTACTTTTTCCACAACTTAAGCAACTATTCATTTCGGCTAAGCACTTGCCCTCATGCTTTCTTCCATTTATAGCACAAGTGTACAATGAGAATCCACTACCATCCCCCCATTGAGGCTTAGACTTAGACACCTTATCTTTGTTGAACTTAGATGGATAATTACAAGAACCTTGAGCGGAAAACCTTTGTCAAAACTTAGAATGACCATGTCCATAGAACTTTGAGTGTGAGAATCTACAATCATCGTTTTTAGACCTCCTTTCCTACCTAGACCTTTCCTTAAGTTTCTTCTCTTCGATTTGTTGAGCATGAATCATGAGATGAGAAATGTCCATGTAATTGATGAGCATGTTAGTACGTCATTCTTTAACAACCATTTCAGAAACACCCAAAAAGAACTTACTCATTTGTTCCCTAAGATAGACAATCATAATGGAAGGATATCGAGAAATTTTTTGAACTTCAGAGCATATTCTTTCACACTCATATTTTCTTGACGAACTTTGATTAACTCAATCCCCTTTTCCTCGCTCTTCTCAAGGGGAAAGAACCTATCAATAAAGCAATTTTGATCTTTTCCCAATCAAGAGTACCCACATCTTCCTTTCTCCCTTCTTTTGATTGGTTAGACCATATTCAAAAAACTCCTTAAGTTGATAAACCAATCCATTACGCCTTCTGCACCAGCGTCACTCCCACGATCATCAACATATTTTAAACCTCATGAATGAACTCTTGAAGGTCTTCCTCAACCTTAGAACAATAAAAATCCATAGTATTAATTCTAGTGAAGTCTCTCACTGTATATGTTATCGTACTCACATTTGGGTTCACTGGATCCTCAACCTCCCTATTGGCTTGGCCATCATGGCTTGAGCCAACACTTGAAAATCATTCCTAAACTCTGCATACTTTCTTGGCAAAAGGATCAAACAGAACTTAAGGAGGAGTCTCTATATTTACATTCTCTCCCGCATTCCGTCTAGCATATAACATTCTAGTGATCATATTTTGTAGAGCATCGAATAAAGATAAGGAGAGAAATGATATATAGTTAAACTCTATTGAATGTTTTTATAGTAATGAAAGAAGTTGAGTTTCCTAAACATGTTATATCATCTCATTCATAAGTGTGACACGCTTCACACTTATTAAAAAAAACTATACTCGGTGTACTCCGATGTGGATTATGAGACTTCCTATGACCTTTCTAAACATTGTGCTCTTATTACCAAGTTTGTCAAGACCCAAGGTAACCATAGGCGTAACATGGTGTTCAAGACCCCGAGAGACCCCATACAAGCCCTTTGGCCTTCATTATACAAGATAATAAAAATAAAAGATCAAAAAGACAATCTCAACATAAAAGAGTTTGTAATGAAACATTAATCTAAGTGTCGTCTCAAATCGATATAGTACATAAGAGGTGTGTGGAACGTATCCCATACATGAAGTCCAAAAACTAAAATAATATAAAAAATGTGTAATACCCTAGAATCTAGTAGGCTAAACTAAAGCTAAACATTGAGGGTTAGAGTTATGTAAGTGTGCAAGGGCTTTAAAGACTGGGGAGATCCCCCTAGAAGTTAACGCCGTCGTCGACCTTTCGGAGGTCTTGGAAAAGCCTCTTATCATTCATTCATTGCATCATCGTAGAAATTTAGAGGAAAATTTAATACTTTTCATAGCACATCAAATGCTAGAACATCACTTCCCTTATAAAATCATAAGTACATAGTTAATACACTAAGTCTCTTTTGCCATCTTAAGACACAACTCAATTGAATAGAATAGGATAGGGACACGACCCTTCACCACATAAAATGATAAACTAAACTATTACATGAACTTAAAAAATACCTTGACATGAAGGTCCTTAAAACGTAAGGACACACTTGAACTTGGAAATAAGAATCCAAGATTCTTATTCAATGAAAGATCCTTTAGCCATCACCACCTACACATTGTGGAAAAGATGAAGAACGGTGGTATAATAAATGCACTAATTATGATAACCATGCAAAACATGATTTAAAGAGGACATTTAGTTAGAAATCATGCATCGTGCCTTTTGTTAAACTTCATGAACAATTGATACCGTAAGCACAATATATTCACATACAACATATAGACATGAATATCACACATAGAAAGACATGAAGCTATTTTATCACATTAAGATTCACTCAATTGCTCTAGTACATTACCTTCCTTATTACCTTAGATCCTTTCACTAAGAAACCCTTAAGTAATGCCTACTATAATGTATCACCTTAAGGTCACCAATGAAAATCCTTCATGCGAAGGAATTCATCAATACAAGCTCATATATGCATAAAGTCATAAGCATATTGTAGGACTTAATCGACACATAAAAACCATCATCCAAGACAATCCCTAAGTCACACTAATGAAATTTACAAGTAGCATCCCATACTGCTACTCATACCAAGTGATCCTACGAAGTCATCCTAGACTTAGAAACATCACATTAAATAAGATACAACACGTACTCTTAACCTTACACATAAGACCAACATACTTCATTAAGGGTCACATAAGAACTCTTTCATTCACTACATCTTAATCATAACTCATTTGGTTCATATTATAGGAAAGCCACCCTCACAACACCTTCATAAGCTTTGTTGTGCAATGTACACATGGATTCCCATACCTCCACATATACTAAGTAGACTCATTTACAAGTCATAAGTGTAATTCACGTGGATAATCACACTTCAAAGTCTTAAGTTAAGTTAGTTCAACCTTAATATGCATTTCTATCAACATACATGAACCATAAATCTTATTTCATAAAAGAACCTAATAATACCCTCCTTTTGAGTCCACTTGTGCAATGCATAAGAAGGGTCCATCTTCCTACCTACAATAAGTGACTCTTCGAGAAATCATGAGTAATACTCATATTATTATCTTAGTTCATTTCCTGACTTTAGGAAGACTTAGCCATAATCGAAGTAGACCATGTGAGCTACATGGAATTCAATGTCATATAACCTCACACCGAAAGAAGGCGTTCTACTTTCTAAGATAGAACCATACATAATAGCTATCTAGGTGGATCCACTAGCTAGAACCTACGGGGCACATAATTAATGGATAGTGAGATTGTTTCTAGAAACCCAACCTATTGCATTAGCGAAGAAGCTTCCATCTCATGAGTATCACTTGGATGACCCAACCCATTGCATTAACGGAGTAGTGTTTTCCTCATTCTACATATCCACTCAGCGCTAAGCATAAACTCTCTCATTAATATCTTTATGCATTTACTTATCATTAATTATAAAGGTAGGCTTTAAGGACTTGATACATCATACATCATATAGCTCAAAGGTTCCTAAGATGAGAATGAAATTTCATATTAGAACCTACATTATATGAGAATGTACTTTCACGTAATCATAATTTTCATATGATAGTCTATAGAATACAATTATGGAAACCATCCATGCGAATCTCATTCCTAGACTATCATTAGTCTAGTTCATTCATATATTCATGTGTGTGTGTACCTATATGTGCAAGACATTCACATAAACACTTCCAGACCACACATGCTCGTAATCATATAATTTACATGCATAATAAGGTGTCAAAAGTCCATATGAGAACTATTCTTTCAATTGACACCTTAAATCTATCATACTGATAATTATGCAAGAGTGTGTGTGTACGCATATTTTTCAATATGATCACATAATATAAATCACATGCTATTGAGGAAACCATCCTCCAAATATCACAAGTCATGTAGAACATCCCTTAGTTCATGAACAACTCACATATAGAGTATTAGGAACTATAGACCACACCCAACATTATAGCATAGAAGACAAGAACATCATTATAATTTGAATCTAGGACTCCTAACATGCATAGGATCACATATTGACATAGGGTTACAAAGGTAAGGGTCATCACCATCAACATGTAGACCATACCTAACCCTAATAACATCATTCACACACACACACACACACACACACACATATATATATATAGATTATGCTACTAGAATTGTAGACTACACAACTTCATAAACATGATAATCATACTATTAACTCATTTCACATCTATTGCCTTCAAGGTCATGATCACAACATAGATAGATATACAATAATGTTAACACCACCACCATAAGTGGACGATACCACAGTGTCAACTCCAATACTATAATTACAAATTTAGGTGAACTTACCCCTTCTCGAAGATATGATCACCATTTATCAATTATCAAAAATTCATAATTAATTAACATAAATAGAATTAACATTAAGCAATACACAACAATCTAATCACAATTGGATTAACATATAATCAAGATCTCAAGACCCACATTATAGGCCAATTTTAGAAATAGATGGATTATGCATTCTTTCATAAATTCCTTAGGAAATTATCATAAAAATTGAATAATCATCAACTCATCACTAAAATGTCTTTGAAACTCGTTTGACAATGAACCCATGGCTAGACTAAAAGATAGGATTTTTAAGTAATACTGAAAAAATCTTTGAAATAAATCCTTCTATGAAAGATTAACTAAGGATAAAGGGTTAACATACCTTACTACATGAGAAGCCCACAAAAATTGGAGAAGAAACCATTAGAATCTAGGCCCTAGATTGTTCTTGAGCTTAGTCTTCAATGGAGGTTCTAGAGAGAGTTTATTTTGAGAGGGAAAGGTTTTGATTTAGATGGTAGGGTCTAAATGAGAGTTTAGTAACTTAAATGCTCTTATAAAAGAACTAGGGGTGAATTTACTATATCATCCCTAGCTTGTCCGCACCTCAACAACTTTTGCAGGTTCAATCGACGTCCACGTGTCACGATCGGGGAGCACCCCCTAGACATAACTGGCGTCTTAGTCCTTGAAGAGGACTTAAATTATCCCTTAGCACATACATCCTAGTATATTATAGGTAGATAAAATGAGGAAAATTTAAAACTTTTACATAGTGAAGTATACTTAGACTTCTCGTTTATCATATAAAGGAAGTTTACATAAACTTCTCATTTATGAAGTGTACATATACTTCTTAATACAAACCATAATCAATTCATAAAGTAGTCTAATAATTGTCTCACATATAAATCATTTATAATAGAAGCATAATAACTTGGGCATAATATGCCACATATAGGCTTACAACAGAGTCTCCAAAAGATGAGGAAAGAAACAATTGTCTTAGACATATCACATACTAATAAAGCTAGAGAAGTGTCACCATCCTCGGACGTCAAGACTCGCCAACAAATTGGGAAAAGGTCCAAGTCTTCCTTGCAAATAGCCTAGAAGCTCTCAATGGCCGAAACCTACAATGTTTGGGAAAAGGGAAGAAATATGGGTTAAAAATAAACCACATGTACTATGTATGACTTCTATGAATAAAAATCATCAATACATTAGAAAAGGGACAATTTAGTCAAAACCATGCGTAGTATTGAATAACCTTAACATGCACATTCAATAAAACATCATAACTCAACCCAACATGATATTAACCCAACATATAAGCAACTTAAGCAATACTTGTGCAATGTCATCCAAGTATCACATTAAGTCACCTACTTCATCCATACAATATAACCTCATGTTTCATTATGACATGCTTTATTCATCAGGTCATATATAACTTGATATGCATAAAATATAATCAACTTAATCGTAAAAGAACACTATTAGAACCATATCTTAGGATACCATATGTGCAATGTGTAAGAAAAGTCTCATACCCTTCCTCACACTATGTAGAAACCTTAAAGAAAAGCCTCCCTATAAGAGTTCATATGCTTAACTTGTTCATTTACTTTTACACTAGGGAAAAAAGTGAAATAACCGACATTAGACCATGTGAGATACATGAAATCCGATTTTCTAATTCCACACCAAAAATTAATGCTTAACACTTTCCTAAGGTAATAACCTTTCATACATACCTATCTAGGTGGATCTACTAAGATGGAGTCCTATGTGAGCACATAGTTAAGGCTTAAGGAGATTGTTACTAAAAACCTTGACTTGATTGGCATAAAGGTTTCCATCTCATGAGACAACACATAACTTGGGAATTCGATCTTACTAAACATGAGTAAACCCATGTGGAGAGCTGGACTTACTAAATGTAAGATCCCCATCTCATTTACATGCCCTTCCGGTGCTAAGCATGTGTTCCCTTTAGTAATCATATTTACTCATCATTCAAGTTCATATTAGTCTCTACTAGACTCCTATGTAAACGTATCATCATAATAGCTCATAGGTATTCATAACTGAGAACAATGCTTTCACTTTAGAAAACGTATCATCATAATAGCTCATAGGTATTCATAAGTGAGAACAATCCTTTCACTTTAGAAACCATCTACACCTGATTACACCTTTCACTCAACGCTTTATTATAATCATGAGAAACTACTTTCAATCATATAATAATCATATCATAACATACATACATACTTCATAGTTATTTCAAATTTCTAGAGTTAAGAATAAGGAATGCTTGTCATCAACATCAAAACAACACATTAGACATAGGAGCATTACTAAAATCAAGAAGAATAAACCTTCATACCTTCTTGTCCTTTCATGGCCTTCATACTTCCATTACAAAAGAATAAATAAAAAGTATATAAACAAAATAAATTCGAGAAGTAATACATAGAAGTTATCATTCTACATAATCATATGCTCATCATGTTTCACAATTACCATAGAATTTCTAAGATATAATGAGTTTAGGGAAGAACGAGGGTCCAAGGGGAAATATCAAGTGATTACCAATAATTATCCATGATTACATAGTTAATCAATAATAAAAGATTATAATTCCTTACAATTGAATAACAATTTTTTTTTGAAAGGAGAACCCATGTATAGATTGAAATCCTAGTCTTGGGGAAGTTTGAAAATCTCTTTGAAAGGACCTCTTGGAGAAAATCCCAAGAGTGAAAGAAATCATACCTTAGGGATGATTCTTCCACGAACTTGAGATGGATTCCTTGGCAAATTTGAGACAGGGCACCAGGCCCCAATCGACGACTGCACGTCAATGGTCCGTCGACCAAACCATGGACCGTGCTGATCATCCTTGGTTCTGGTCGGAGAGTCCTTTCTAAAGGCTCTTGGTGCTGAGGCTAAGGGTAAAACAATGACAACATCGATAGATCTTCCACCAAACGACGGCTCATCATTTGGTCTCGTGGTTGCACACTGCCACAAGACTGTTTTTAAGGTCAAATATAGGGTCATCCTCAAGGACCCTTAGAGTGGTTCTTGGGGTGTCTAACCCAGATGTTTTAACCCTAAAAACACTCTATTATACATTCTAAACCTCCAAATTTTACTTAATTCGGACTCTTTAAACCCCTTTGAAACACACCAAGGCACGCTAGCTCATCCTTCACAAATCTCCGGATGTCATGGTCATTTCTTGATATTGACTCTAAGACTTCCTAATTGAGTTTATTACTTTTTCTAGGCTTAGAAATTTTTTTTTAAGTATTGCTTCATCTAGTGAGGCTCAAGACTACGTCATGGAACTTTTGAAGTGTTACACCACCAAACCACAGATCATGGTCTGGTCCACGCCCCATCAAACGGGTTAGTGGTTTGGGTTAGAGGTTTGAAACCTGCAGACTTTTCAGGAATGATCAACGCCCACCCTTGACGAGCCGCTGATTGGTCAATTGGCCGTCATTTGGGTCATTTTTTGTGCTATCAAGGAGGTTGCTTGGCAGCTTCTTGTCAAGTAGATGGGGTCATCCTCTAGGGCCCTTTCAAGGTTCTTGGTGGAGTCATACCCGGACAATAAACCATGAAAAATGTTCATCTAAGTCCTATGGTCCTCAACACTGATTTGGACCTCAAACAACAACCAAAATATCCATCAAAACACTAAGGCACACACACAAGCACATAGAGGACAAGTCTCTGAACGTCTTGGTCGTTCTTGGACGGTTGACTTCCAAACATCTTCAAACAAACTATACAAGTTGTAAAAGACTTTATCAACATGTTAATAACTCTTAAAGAACATGTGAGTCTCTAGATTAACCTAGTTCATTTTGGGGTTCGTAACTAGGGCCAAGGGAGAGGACTTGGGCAGTACACTCTCCCATAGACATTGTCCAAGCTATCATGACCACCATGACATATAATAGTGAGGAACACGGGACGTGTTGTGGCTCTTGGTAGGCTAGGCAGTATCTATGCCAAGGCTACCCAACAGAGAACCCTCCCCACGAGCCACTTGACGTCTCATGAAGACCACCGCGGGCCATGGGAGGGGTTGTGTTGATTACTTGGAAATGAGGGGGAAAGGTGTGGCCACCTTAGATACTTTATCAAGGTCCGCGAATGGGACCACGTCTCATGAGACCTCACTAGTCCCTCGGAAGGTCACTTTAAGTTTACAATTAATTGGTCAATTTTGCTTCTAATCCAAATTAAGTGAGGTTGTTTTTCCTAAGTCTAGGGTTGCTATATAAGTTACTTTTACTCTAAATATCCCCAAATAAGTCATATTTACGAAACCCAAAAGAATCCCTAAGTTCATCCTCTATAAAGTATTCTCTCTAGAAAGTCGAAGAAGAAGAAGAAGAAAAAGAAGAAGAAGAAGAAGGAGATTCAAGCTAGGGTCAAGAGAAAAATTTTGTACATCAATTTCATTGGGATTTGTTGTTAAGGTATGGTAGTTTTCATTCATGCATTTCTCTTAAAATCTCCAGTTTCAAAAAGATAGAAATCCCTAAATGTTATGATTTTATTAAAAAGTCATGCTTTCCTTTAAGACTTGATTATAAGGGTTGAATTATGTTATATAAAGCATTAATTGATGATTTCCTATGGTTTTTATGATATATCCCTAAGAATCATGAAATTCCCAGATTTCTCAGTTGTGATCTAATGATGTGGGTCTTTGTTGATGAAAGAGGAATTTCATGAATTAATGCATGAAAAGATAGAATCACATTATTATAATTAAATCCATATGTAATGCTTTAATTATAGATGTGTTGATTCAAACTAATCATTGCACCTTGAACGGGAAAAATATGAAATTATTCATACTTTTATGAAACATATGTAAATTGTCACACCCCAAACCGAGTCGTGAGTGACACCAACACTTAACCTCCTATGTGGGTGAACCAACGAATTTGATCCCAACTTATATTTATCATTCAACTTACAAAATACTAACCAGAATATGTAGCCTAAATCTTATTAGTGTAAGAAACACAAATCCATTATATTCTACAATATGTCATTCTCAAAACCTGGAAATCATTACATCATAGACATCTAATCTCTAAATATGAAGTCTAAGAGTATAAAAGACACCACAAATAAATGAAAGAAAGTAATTTGTGTCCAAAAAATAACATCAGGTTATCACCAAGAGAATCCAATACAAGCTTGAATTAATAGCTCACCCTTGAACTTGATATGCTGAGACTGGCTAGAGCCGAGGGCAAGTCAAAGACTTTGGTACACTCATTGCACTCCATAAAAGGAAAACAAAAAAAAACACAAGTGACAACTGAAGCAAGTACACAATCAATCACAATATCAAGTACACATATGGAGACTCATGCCTTCACACCACACTCTTTTGGAAAATGGGTACTTTGATATTGGGTACACTAAGTTAATTCAATATCTTCTTTCTTTAATGTTACTGTGTCGGAACGTGACACTTCAATCCAATTATACTGTGTCGTAGTATCAAACTTTGATCTTATAATATCATGTCGGAACGCGACACTCTGATCCAATTATACAATGCCAGAATGTGACACTCCGATTCAATAATACTGTGTCAAAAAGTGACACTCCGATCCAATAAAATCATTGCTTAATCATTTATCATTACCAGTTTTCAATTTTATTAAAAGTATTTCATCAAACCTTCTATATTCAAGGCATCACTTTGATAGACAAGGCTCAATATTGTAAATTTTCATGGTCTCAGGATTTCAGACCAATCACAAACCACACAACCAAGCTACACAATCACACAATAAAGTACATAGAGAACTTGACAATATCATTTAATGCATATAAATCACTATTAAGAGTCTATCTATCTAATAGAATAAACTATAACCTGCCTCCACCGAAGAACTGAGTCAAGCAAGTTTTTTTTAATAAGTCAAGCAAGCTACTTCTTCAATACTATTCCTTTTCTTAATGCCTCCGAACCTTTCCAATCTGAAACAGTCATTGGCCTCTTTAGTGATTGTGTCGTCGTAGTTGAAGTTCCTAATGAGTTACTAACTCAAGATAGAAACCCCTAATTTTTATTAGGACTGATTACGGAAGTGGTAAAAGTGGTCCCTATTAATTTTATGTTGTTTTCTTTAACCACCAACTATATAAAATATTAAATATACCCCCATTAATTCTGTAATTGTATTTATTAATAGTCCAAAGCACCCATTTAGAATCTATCAAAAAGTATTTTATCAAATAAAAAGGTGTAGTACTCAAAACGGCCAAAAGGGTCGTTACATTAGATACAAATTTATCCATCGTTCGTCCTTGAACGATTAAAGAAAGGGAAGGTAAGAAATGGTACAAGAATCAACGAAAATGTGTAAAAATCTTTTGTGCATATCATGCATAGTCTCACATGGTCTTACCTAAAATGTATCAAACCAACAAATGGGAGAGCTACATCTCCTCTCATACTATGTCTCAAATAGGGTCATATCACTGCTCTAGTGGTAGCTATTGTTGTATGTAAACTAAACTAACAACAAAATGTATTCTCATTAGCCATCAAAGCTTCACAAATACACATCAACAACGATCAACAATGATCAACAACACCATAAAATGGTGAATGAAAATTGATTTCAATCCAAAATGAACCTAGACCAACCATTACACACTCACAATGCACAAAAAATCATAGATCTTATCAATATTTCTTTCCCACAACATAAACTTTTACGAGCTTAAATTATAAAAAAAATCTTTAGACATCAGGTACTCATCAAGGAAAAATTAAACTTATCTAACCTCAAGAATAAAATGATCAAATAACCATCCATCGAGCAATACACCCTAACATATTGAACCACTAACAACTCTATCGAAATGCAAGTTAGTAATTTTTGTAGACAAACCTTGAGAATGACAAAACTATAACCAATGGTCCTCACATTTAATCACATGTATCCAAAACATGATACTTATGATGAGATAACTCTTAGTTCTATCGAATAATTGTCAATAATCATGGTAGCTCTCCTATAAATTCTCATAAGCAAAGTTGTGCGTGTAGAATCACTAGTAAACTTCAACTATCCCAAATAACACTAATCTTTCATAACTTGAATGAACAAGTCCACCCTATCAGGAGGACAATAACAGAATCGATACACCCGATCCATTACTAGGGACTCGCCTATAGAAGTTAAAAAACACACAGACGTAGAAAGTGAATCGTACTATAAACTACGCTCAGAATGAAATATTTGGTCACATAGTAATGCACATAACCTAGGACGAATAACTCTAGACACTCCTTCTATAGTCCCACATCAAACATTTTCATTCATCTAACTATCTCTTTGAATTTGTTTTCTACCCACAATCACCAATTTAGTCCCTATTATAATTTCACATATAATTTATTTATTGAAACCCAAATCCATTGAACTGAACACTCTTAATAATAACAAAACATCTTAACCATACCGATCATCTACCTTACTCCCAAACCATGATTTTTTCATAGTATGCTTATCAAATACATGTTCAAACTATGGCTATCTCTCTTTCCATTTAAGCATTTCATGACAATACGAGTCCCAAACAAGGCTAATCGCACTAATTTAAGCTTTCATAGTCAATCTCCATCGAGATAAAATTATTAAATTACACCTAAAGTCAAATTCACACCACTTCCACATACCATGTTTAGCTACCATTCTAAACCATCAAATACCTCATGCCAACATTTAGGGAAATTCTTGGTCACTAAAATTATTTTGTCTACTAGAATCTCTTAACCTCTATTCACCATCAAATATCTATGTAACACTTCATAACCTTCTATGTGGTCCCATCAATAGAGTAGTATTGATCCAACTCTAAATTCTTAAAATAACCATGTAGAATTATATCTCAACGTATGCATCATTCTTAAGTCATCTATCTTAATTTGGTCTATCTCACCCCATGTAAAACTCTAAATTTTCCATACCTCATTATTTATCATCCAAATCAAAACTCAATTTTTAAAAGTAGATGATAAATTTCTAATAAGATATACTGAACCAATTCACATCTCACAATAATATTTAAACTCATAGCAAAAATCAATGGAACCTTCAACCACACCCCAAGGATTTATACGAGATGTCTTATTCCTTCACTTTTCTCAAATTCTTCTCAAGGTGGAAAATTCCAAATATCTATACCCTTCAATATATTAGACACTTATGTCTCTCGCTCTCTTACCGATCTCATTCTTTTACCAATAACCCATGACATTTCACTTTACACTCTATATCAATCCTCTAAGGGAAACCCTTGCATAAATCTTTTAATAGTCAAAAGTAACAAACTTTATGACTCCAATCATGCGTATTTCTTTCAATGCTCGATAGCCGATGCAATCGATCATTTATTACCTTACAAATTGATACCTTTACAAATAATATCACTAAGAATGCAGACTTATAATGAAAAATTTGAATTGTAAATCCAATTGTATAACTCAATCCTTTTATCTATCAACATTTGCTTATACTTTGAAAACCTTCATAAATTCACGTATCTTAGCTTATCAATTATCGTCTCTCCATTAATTTTATCATATCCTTTGCGAAAAATTCAATAGTACTCGTTACTGAACTCAAAACCACATAAGAACTTATCGTCACACTTGAGTTGAACGTATGTACACTCTTTTCTAAAGTCTTCTCCAATAACTTTTAACCAATCTGATGAACCCATGCACTATTTACCATAACCAAAACAAAACAAATGCAATCATGTGACTTAGAACTCAATCATTTATCCGAAGATACCCTTTTAGCCTTTGCAATCAACTAGAATAATCTCAGTTTGCCTCTCTTTAAAGTCTATACTAATCAAATTAAAGGGACTGACCCAATGTTATATACAATTTCTTACTGAAATCTTCAACTTACTTCACCCAACTATACTCACTAAGACATTCTTTCCCTATAAGTTTGTCATTGTATATAAATCTACCCTTTAAATCTTAATATAAAATCACCAGCCCTCCTTCGGAACCCTCAAGATATATTTCACAACCTAAATGTATTAATATTGTACCAAAGATTAACCACGAAAAATTTTCTTAAAAATAATGCTCGACTCAAGCACCCGTAGTAATAAGTAGTTGACTTCTCAAATGTGATAGCAACACTGAGTCTCATTATTTAAACATGTCATACAACTGATAACTCCTTAAGTAAGTATTCCCACTTGAAAATCAACATAATCATTTCCATATAACACTAAAACTACATCGTGAAAGCCTGTTAGACCCATCAGACATCATACCTATCGAGAACATCATACATGAATAGCTCGCATAATTCTACCCATTAAATAATATAAAACATTATCAAATCCATTATGTCTCTACCCCCAAACACAACCCTAAAATCTTAACATTATTCCCACTGTAACGCCTGCACCCCTCTAATTATAATATTATAATAATTAATAATGCCCCTCCCCCCAACTATATCAAACCAAATTCTACTCAACCGAAATATTATTTCATAACAATATTATATTCCCTCAAGTCCAATTTTTCATCACTGATACCGTTTCTAACTTTTCCAATTTACTTTCTCTACCTCCTTTTTAACTATTCATAATATAATAATTAATATTAAATGACCCAGATATATTATGATAACTTTATTGACTGTATTTTCCAAAGTAATGGTGTTCATGATTTAGTCATCCCTTGCAAAAATTCTTGAATATTTTGACATTGGAAAAGTCATCTGGCTTCACCCCCTCTACCTCTTACTCTGCTCTACCTCTTATTCCTCAAAATTTGGGGCAAATAATTGGATAAAAAGCTACAAAATTTTGTCTTCAGGCATAAGCCTTTACAAATTGGTACCTAACATGACACTATCATTACATTTTGCGTCTCCCCGAAATTAGTATGCCACAAACTCAACACTAAACCTCTCCATTATATTTATTTTATGAAGCATCTCAAAAAAAATCAACAATGAAAGCATAAGCATCTTTATAATCAATACCCATGAAGAATGAGGGGTTTAAATTTATGAACTTAATGAAATAAATCATGTTAATCATTAGTCATTACAAACCATGTAGTCAATCGAGAAAATTTACCTATTTCCAAGAACAATTTTTTTTTGTGTTGATTTTTCAATTCCAATATTCTAGTACTAACCACATGTGAAATAGATGAAGAGTTTCATATACCAATTTGTATCACCTAGATTTCAGTTGGGTTCAAGTAGTACCACGAAAGAAAGAAGGAATGAAGTTTTCCTAAAGTCATATATCCTCTCTAAGAAAAGGTGTTTTCATACCGTTCCGCAAGTCTCTACTGGACTTGTCATTGTGTGATGAAATCACCACACCAAGCGCTCTGAAACCATGTTTTTCACGACCCATATCGAGTTAGAGTGGCACCCCATTTAACCTACTAGGTGGATGAACCAAAAAAATTCGATCCCAACTTATATTTATCATTCCCCTTGCAAAATACTAACTATAATATAGAAGCTTAAATCTTATTAGTGTAAGAAACATAAATCCATTATAGTCTACTATATGTCATTCCCAAAACCAGAAAGTCTTCAAATTAAGGACATCTACTCACTAAATACTAAGTCTTAGAGTATCAAAGACACCGAAATAAATGAAATAAAGTAATTTGTTTCCAAAAATTAAGGAGATCAGGTCATGACCAAGAGAATCTAATACAAGCTCAATGAATAGTTCAACCTTCATTTTGATATGGTGAGACTAACTAGAGATGAGGGCGAGTCAAAGTCGTTAGTACACTCACTGCACTCAATAAAAGAAAATAAATAAGAACACAAGTGACAACTAAAGAAAGTACACAATTAATCACGATATCCAGCACACATATGGGGACTCATGCCTCCACACCATGCTCATTTGGAAAATGGGTTCTTTGAGATTGGGTACATTAAGTTAATTCAATATATTCTTCCTTTAATGTTATCGTGTACAAATCTAACTCTCTGATCCAACTATACCGTGTCGGAAGGTGACACTTTGATCGAATAATATCGTGTTGAACGTGACACTCCGATCCAATTACACCTTATCTGAATGTAACACTCTGATCCAATAATACCATTTTAAAATATGACACTCCAATCCAATAATATCATTGCTCTATCATTTATTTTTACCACTTTTGAATTTATTAACAACATTTCATCAAACCTTCTTTATTCAAGGCATCACTTTGATAGAGAGGATTTAAAATTATAAATTTTCATGATCTCAGGATTTCAGACCAACCACAAGCCACACAACAAGCTAAATATCGCACAATTAAGTACATAGAGAACTTCACAATATCATTTAATGCATATCAATTGCTTTTAAGAGTCTATCTATCAAATCGAATAAACCATAACCTACCTCCATCGAAGAACTAGAGTCAATCAAGCTACTTTTTCAATATTATTCCTTTCCTCAATGCCTCAGAACATTTCCAAACCATTACAATCTGAAGCACTCCTCGGCCTCCTACTGATTGTGCCACCAAAGTTGAATTTGTTTATGAGTTTCTAACTCAAGATAGAAACCCCTAATTATTATTAGGACTACTTATGGTAGTGGTAGAAGTGTACCCTATTAATTTTAATGTTGTTCTTTAACCACCAACTACATAAAATATTGAAACTACACCACTTATTTTATAATTGTAAATATAAATCGTCCAAAACAACTATTTAGAATCTATCAAAAAATATTTTATCAAATAAAAAGCCCTATTACTAAAAACAACCAAATGGGTCGTTACATAAATTCTTTGAGAACACTTTCAGAGTTAAGTGTCAATGATTATGATATGGTTGTTGTTGTGTTGTTGAAAGGACATTTTCGTAAACACATATGAAATTGATTTGAAAGGTTTTCTCACCTAATTGAATCTAAAAGTTACATGTACACATGGATTGTGAATGGTTTTGTCAAGCATAATCTAAGAGCTATCCTAATGAACTAAGTTGGTTTTATTGTCAAGTGCATCCTTCCATGAAACATGAGTTCAAGACTTAATAAGTACTCCATGGAAATTAATGCTAAGAACCGAATGGATATTGAATATAAGATGAAAGTTTTTACGCAAATTGAGTCCGACTTCCAAAATGGGAACCTTTTACGCTAGTTGAGTCCAGGTTTCTCAAATATATATTCATGAGATGGACACCATCTATTCAAGCCAAGTATACATTTCTAGTAACAATCTCTTTATCCCATAGACTATGTGTCCTCATAGGATATTTAGCCAGTGGATCCCTCTACACTATAAAACCATGGTTCTACCTTAGGCAACAAATACAACCCTTTCGATGTGGGTAACAATGGGTGATCATGTCATAGCTCACACGGTGTCATGTTGGTTAAGACTTATTTTCATAACAAGAAAATAAATAATGAACTATGGTTACTCAAGAGGCTTTGTATATGAGTTTAAAGGTTTTAAAGATGACGATCATTTATGTTGCCTATGTCTTATGACTTATGATTATTAACCTCTTATACTATGTTTAACTTGGTAAATTGCATGCTGGGATGAAATGTCCCTTTCAGCATGTTTTCCATGTTTTATGCATGATTACTTAGTGCATTTTTTTACTAACACCTACTTTTTCCCATATTTTTTCCATGTGTAGGTTATGATACTCGAGATGATCATTTTTGTGTCTAGATCTTGGATTTGACTGTTTTCCCAAGCTTGGTGAGTTCTCATGGTTCAACAACAATTTTCCTTATGTTTAGTTTCTTTCTTGTACTTTATTTTTTAACATATTGTATCGCCTAGGCGCTATTTCATTCAAGATTGTAATAAATGTATATGATGTGACAAAGTGTCTAGACCTCCGCTTTCTTTTATAAAAAAAAATTAGACTTGAGATGTGTTTTACTATTATCATTATATTTATTATGTTATGAGGCCTACTATGGAGTTCTTAGGGGTTCTATACGCCATGTTACGTCTAGGAGGTACCCCTGGGTTGTGACAAACTTGGTAATCAAGCACAAGGTTTAGAATGGTCCCAGGATTATGTCTCATAAGACAACTCTAGTAGAGCCTTGCTTATCAATGTGAAGCAAGCCAAATTTATGAATGAGAAGCTACAAGATGTTTAAAACTCTTAAGTTGTGGGATAGATATTAACTCTGTAAGGTATTTCTCTTAATGCTTACTCATGGTATATATTACTAATTAAAGGGATCTCGCTTGAAGGAATGAGTAAGACAATGTAAATAAATTAGCTCCTCCTAAAGATTTGGTTGATCCCTTGACTGAGAATATGACAAATGCGGAGGTTAAGTTGGCTTTCCAAATGTTGGATCAAGCCTTGGTGACACAAGCCAATAGAGAATTTTTGCTCCCATGAACCCTAATGTGAATTTAGAGACTTCAAGAGTGAGGGACTTTGGAAGGATATATCCTATGGAATTTTATGGCTCCAAAGTTGAGAAAGACCCTCAAGAATTTATCGATGAAGGTCAATAAGGTAATCACTATTATAGGGAAGACTCCGGTGGAGAAGGTGGAGTTGGTTGCTTATCAATTAAAAGGTTTTGCTCAAGTTTTGTTTAACAATGAAAGGAATAAAGGCTGGTGGGAGCGGGTCCCATAGAGCAAGACACATTTATGTCTGCTTTTCTTAGCAGGTTTTTTCCTCTTGAGATAAGGGAATAAAATGTGCAAGAGTTCATTAACCTTGGACAAGGAAGTATGAGTGTGAGAGAGTATACTCTAAAGTTCACCCAAATGTTCAAGTAGGCTACACTATGGTGGAGGATTTGAGAGCTAAGATGAGCAAGTTTGTGACGGGCGTATCCGACATGGTAGTAAAAGAATGTTGTATGACAATACTCATCCATGATATGGATATCTAACGTAATACGATGCATGTCTAACAAATTGAGGAAGGAACACACAAGGAAGAGAATAGGGAGGCAAAGAGGGCTAGGACCGATGATGGTAACTTCTCCAATACAAGGTTCAATGGACAAGGTCGACCAGATTTAGAAAAATGTTTTCCAACCAAAGTTCCTCCAATGCTCCTTCTAAGTTCACTAGATATAGACTAACTAACCTTAAACCCCAAGAGGGTAATGGTAGTGTATCTTCTGTGGTTAGTCTTACTTGTGTGAAGTGTCGGAAGAACATGATGGTAAGTTTCTTTCATATGTGGAAAAAGTGATCACAAAATGAGAGATTTCCCGATGTTTAAGGTTAAAGAAAGAGGGGGCACGCAAGATCTTCCTGGTGGTTTAAATTCCAATGCTCCTAAGCAAACATGCTTCCATGTTCTCCAAAATCAAGGTGAAGAAGAGAATTCTCCGTACGTGGTGATATTTGATATGCTCCCTCATGAGTTGTTAAAACATTTTTTTGTCTCTACTCATGTTGGTGATTATGTGGTAGCTAAAAGGGTTTATAGAAGATGCCTCGTTTCCCTATCCCACAGGGTTACCCTTGTTGATTTGTAGAGCTTGACATGTTAGATTTTGATGTTATTCTTGGTATGGATTGGCTGCACTCTTGTTATGCATCGATTGATTATAGAACCCTTGTAGTCAATATTCAATTACCGAATGAACATGTCATTGAGTTGAAGGGGGATAATTAATGCCTAAGGGTCAGTTCATCTCATGTCTTAAATCTAGAAAAGATTATCTCTAAGGGTTGCATGTACCATCTTGTTTGGGTGAGGTATGTAGATTATGAAACCCCTATACTTGAGTTGGTCCCCATTGTAAATAAGTTTTTGGAAGTGTTCCTAGATTATCTACCCATTATATCTCTCAAGTGGGAAATAGACTTCGGTATTGACAGTCTCCCAAGTATGCAACTTATCCTAATTCCTCCTCATAGAATAACCCAAATTGAGCTAAAAGAGTTGAAAGAATAGTTGAAAGACTTATTGGATAAGGGTTTTATTTGACTGAGTATCTCACAATGGGGTGCTCCCATTTTGTTTGTGAGAAAGAAATATGGGTTTTTCGTATGTGCATCGATTATGTTAATTGAACAAAGTGACCATTAAGAAAAACTATCATGTTCTAAGGATTGATGATTTGTTTGACCAAATACAAGGGGCAAGTTACTTCTCAAAAATTGACCATAGGTCGGGTTATCACCAATTAAGGGTGAGAGACAAGGATATTCCAAAGACAAATTTTAGAAACCTGTATGGTCATTAGGAGTTTTTGGTAATGTCGTTTGGATTGACTAATGCTCTAGTGACATTTATAGACTTAACTAATAGGATGTTTAAACAATACATTGATATGTTCGTGATTGTGTTCATTGATGACATTTTGATATATTCAAGGAATGAAAATGATCATGTTGATCATTTGAGGATTGTATCGCAATTTCTTAAGGACCATAAAATTTTTGCAAAGTTTAGCAAAATGTGTATTTTGGTTAAGACATAGCATTCCTTGGGCATGTTGTATCAACTAAGCATACTGAGGTATATCCTAAGAAGACAAATGCAGTCAAGAGTTGTCCAAGACCTCTAACTACTTCAGACATTAGAAGCTTCTTGGGTTTTGCCGATTGTTATAGAAGGTTTGTTGATGAATTTTCTTCTATTGCCTCTCCGATGAAGACTTTCACTCAAAAGAAGGCTAAGTTCATTTGGTTAGAAGTTTGTGAGAAAATTTTCCAAGAGTACTTCTGCTCCGATGTTGACTTTATCGGAAGGCATGAATAGTTTATCAGTGTATTGTGATGCCTATAGACTTAGGTTGGGATTGTACTCATGTTAAATGGTAAAGTGATTGCCTATGCGTCAAGGCAACTCGAAGTAAATAAAAAAATTATACTACTTATGACCTTGAGTTAGTGGCGGTTGTCTTTGCCTTAGAGATTTGGAGGCATTATTTATATGGGGTTCATGTTGATGCGTTAACCGATCACAGGAGTTTGCAATACGTGTTTAGTCAGAAGGATTGGAATATTCATCAAAAGAGGTGGATTGAATTATTGAAGGATTATGACATGACTCATTCTTTATCACCCAGTAAGGCAAATGTCGTGGCGGATGCTCTTAGTAAATTGTTTATGGGTAGTTTTGCACATATTAAAGATGATAAAAAAAATTGGTTTGACATGTTCATAGGTTGTCCCGGTTATGTGTTCAATTAGTGGACTTCACCAAGGGTGGTGTTACAGTTCAAAATGTGTCTGAATTGTCTTTTGTGGCGGATATGAAATCTAAGAAAGAGCTTGATAATATTTTGGTTAAATTGAAAGAGGCGGTACTTAAGAAATTCGTTGAGGCTTTTTCCCAAGAGGGAGATGGTGTACTTGGATAACAAGGTCATTTGTGTATTCCTAATGTTGATGACTTCAGAGAGAAAATCTCGATGAAGCCTATACTAATCGGAATTCCATTCACCCAAGAGCCACCAAGATGTATCGCAACTTGCGGGAGGTTTACTGATGGAATGGAATGAAGAAAGACATTGCAACTTATGTGGCTAAGTGTCCTAGTTGTCAACAAGTTAAGGTTGAGCATAAAATACCAGGAGGTTTATCCCTAGATACAAGTATTCCTACTAAGAAATGGGAACAGGTGAACATGGACTTTATTGTTGGTTTGCCTCGCATCCGGACACAACATGACTCTATTTGGGTTATTGTAGATCGGATGAAAAAATTAGCTCAATTTATTCGCATAAAGTTTCCTATTCGGCGGATGACTATGCTAAGTTGTATATAAGAGGAATGGTCAAGCTGCATGGAGTGCGTTAATCCATTATTTCCAATTGTGGCCCTCATTTCACTTCTCACTTTAAGAGGTCTTTCAAAAAAAGGTCTTGGCACCAAGGTTAACCCTACACGGCTTTTCATCCCCAAACCGATGGGCAAGTGGAGTGCACCATTCAAACTTTGGAAAATATGTTAAGGGCTTTGTAATTGACTTTAAGGGTAATTAGAATGATCATTTGCCATTGGTAGAGTTTGCCTACAGTAATAACTATCACTCAAGTATTAGTATGGCTCCATTAGAGTCCTTGTACGGTAGGAGGTGTAGGTCTCCTAAAGGTTGGTTAGGGTTGGGGGAAAGTTGCTTTGATAGGTCCTGAATTGGTTCATGAGGCCATTGAGAAAATTTGACTAATTACAAAGAGGTTAAGAACAACTCAATGTCGGCAAAATTCTTAAGCCGGTGTGAGAATAAGGGATCTAGAATTTGAGGTAAACAATTTGGTATATTTTAAAATCACACCCATGAAGGGTATGATGAGATTTTTCAAGAATGGGAAACTTAGTCCCCGGTATGTAGGACCATACCAAGTTTTGAGACGTGTTGGTAAAGTTGCCTATGAGTTAGATTTTCCTAATGAGTTGGTTTCGATACATCCGGTGTTTCATATCTCTATGATTAAGACATGTATTGGAGATCCGGCATCCATAATCCCCTTAGAAGGGTTGGGGTTTGATGAAAGTCTTTCCTATGAGGAAATTCCAGTAAAGTTTAAAGACCGACAAGTTATGAAATTAAGATACAAGGAAATAATTTTTGTGAAGGTCTTATGAAGGAGTCAACTAGTTGTTGGTGCTACTTAGCAGGCCGAGACCGATATGATATCCCCTTATCCTCATCTTTTTCCTTCTAGTCATATTCTAGCTTTAGGTAATGAGTTCCTTCTGAGTTTTCCTTGTTTTGGGAGTCATGTCTGTTATATGAGTTTTCTATGATTTCCTTATGCCATGCATGTTCATGAGAAATTTATGTTTTGAAACTGAGTTTATATGATTGATTTTCTTCATGTTTTTGTGCATTGAGTAGGAATTGTCTGTTGACTTCATGAGATGATTCATGAACATGCTTTGATTATGTATTTTGAGAATAAATTGCATAAAGGCTCCATGAGATTGTGTTGAGCATGCTTCTAAGTGTATCTTAGAGAAGGTAATTACTCCTAAGATCATAAGAAATGTTGAAATTTCTTGCATAATGGGTTGTTAGATGTAGTTTCTACTTCCATGTGATCCATTAAGTATGTTTGAGTAGGAGTTGATGTTTCCTCCTTGTTTGTGTACATTTGATGATGTTTAATGCTTCTTCTTTAAGTCTTTACTTTTGGAAGGTGTCTAAAATGTCATTCGAGGACAAATGTTCCTGGGGGAGATGTTGAAACACCTCCGAAACTAGTAGGCTAAAACTAGAGCTAAATGTAAGGGTCGGAGCCATAGAAGTGGGCAACGGGAAAGGGAGAGGACTGGGGCAGTCCACTCTTCCCTAGATACTTCCCAAACAACCACGACCACCACTACAACTCGTGGTGAGGAGCACGAGGTAGGCTAGGTAGTATCCTTGCCAAAGCTTCCCAAAAGAAGACCTTCCCACGAGCCATTTGATATCTTCTGAAGGTCACCTTGGGACGTGGACGGGGTCGTGGTCATTACTTGGACATGAGGGGGAAAGGTGTGGCCACCGTATCCACTACCTCAAGGTCCACGGAGGGTACCACGACTCGTGGGACCTCACGTGGTCCTGCGCAGGTCACTTTAAGTTGGGAATTAATTCGCCAATTTTGGTTTTAATCTAACTTAAGTGAGGTCGTTTTCCCTAAGCCTAGAGTCACTATATAAGTAATTTTTACCCTAAACCTCACACAATTAAGTCATATTTTCCAAAACAAAAAAGAACCCCAAAAGTCATCCTCTCCAAAATATTCTCTCTCTAGAAAGTTGAAGAAGAAGTTGAAGAAAGAGGAGGAGAAGGAAAATGAGAAAAAGGAGAAGAATTATAATAATAATGAGAAGGAGGAGGAGGATATCCAAGTTAGGGTTCAAGATCAAGTTTTTGTACATCAATTTCATTGGGCTTTGTTTTTAATTTTGGCAGTTTTCACCCATGGAGTCCTCCGAAAAATCTCTAATTTCAAAAAGATAGAAATCCTCAACCTTTCAAACTTGAATTTAGTGGTTTAATTATGTTATATTAATCATGAATTGATGATTTCCTATGGTTTTTATGATATATACCCAAGAACCCATGATATTCCCATATTTCTCAATTGTGATCTTATGATGTGGGTCTTTTTTTATGAAAGAGGAATGTCATGAATTTATGCATGAAGTTATAGAATCACATGAATTACAATAAAATCCATGTCTAATGCTTGAAATTCGGATATGATTATTGAAAGTAACCTTTAAAGGGAAAAGTATGAGATTATGTATGTTTTATGAAATCTATATAAATGCTTTGAGAGTGAAGTGTCAATGATAATGATATGGTTGTTGTTGGGTTGTTGAAAGGACATTCTCATAAACACATATAAAAATGATGTGATAGGTTTTCTCAGACAATGATTATTCTGAGATTGAAAAACTTTCTCACCTAATTGAATCTAAGATTTACATGTAGACATGGACGGTGAATGGTTTTCTCACGCATGATCTTAGATTTATTCTAACAAACTAAGTTGGATTGATTGTCTAGGACATCCTTCCATGAAACATGATTTAAGTCAAATCTTAATAAGTACTCTGTGGGAATTAATGCTTAACACTGAGTGGATCTTTAATATGAGATAGAAGCTTTTACGCAGGTTGAGTCTGACTTCAAAATGGGAATCTTTTGCGCTAGCTAAGTCCGAGTTTCTAAAGTATATCTCATAAGATGGAGACCATCAACGCAAGTTGAGTCCAGGTTTCTAGTAATAATCTCCTTATCCCATAAAACACGTGTCCTGTAGGATATTTAGCTAGTGGATCGACATAAGATAACAAACCATGTTTCTACCGTAGGCAAGTAAGACAACTTTCTCGGTCTGGGTAACATCAGCAGTGATTATGTTATACCTCACATCATTCATGTTGGTTAAGGCTTATTCCCATAACTAGAATATGAATAATGAACTATGGTTACTCAAGATGCTTTGTATATGAGTTCAAAGGTTTTAAAGATTATAATGATTTATGTTGCCTATATTTTATGACTAACAATTTCTAACCTCTTATACTATGTTTAACTTGGTAAATTGCATGCTCTGGAATTAAATTTCCCTTTTTAGCATGTTTTAAATGTTTTTATGCATAGATATCACACTTAGTGCATTTTTGTACTAATGCCTAGTTTTGACTATATTTTTCCCATGTGTAGGGTCCGGTACTCGAGGTGATCATTGTTGTGGCTAGATATTGGATTTGATTGTTTTCCCGAGCTTGGTGAGTCCTCATGGTCCAAGGATGGGTTTCCTTATGTTTACTTTCTTTCTTGTACTTCCCTTATGAACATGTTGCATAGTATATGTCTATGGAAAGACGAAGTGCTAGATTTTCACTTTTTTTATGAAAAACTTTTTAGACTTGAAATGTGTTTAATTCTTATTATTCTATTTCTTATGTTATGAGGACTAAGTGGCTTGTATGGAGTCCTTCGGGATTCTATACGTCTTATTATGTCTAGGGGGTTCCCTGGGTTGTGACATAATGAAATAAAAGATCGGTCCTCGAATATATGAGAACTCACCAATCTTCCAGTCTCTACAAACGATTCCTAGTCGCGGAAGTTCGAACCTAGAACGTAGGACCCTAAATTTTGATTAAAAAAATGCAAGTAAGATTATGTGTTAGTCCAAAAAATGCTCTGAGTATAAAAGCCACGCATAAAACAATTGAAAATATGCTTAAAAGGGGACATTTCATAACATGCAATAATCAAGCTAAAACATAAGGTAAAAGAGTTAAACAACAAAAGTCATTTAAAAATGGGATACTTCATGAGATACTTCTTAAAGTAAACTTAAATCATTATTGTGGGAGATTTACCATTAGCTAACATATAAGACCATGTGAGCTCTTACACCCTGGGTGTGGCTGGCACTCGAGAATCATTGTTGGATCTAAGCAAACCCTTGGCCTTGCTTACTTAACTCAGCAGAAAACTCTAGCACTTTTACAATGATCAAATGAACTTACTCAAATGGTTAAATAATATAAGTCAAAATGTTAAAATAATCTAACATTTAACTTCGCCAAAAATGGCAACCCAAGTCTTTAACATAAGAATGATAATGTAAAGACTACCGAACTATTAAGTCTTTATGAAGACTCTAAAACAATTTAGATAGTAGTTAGGGCAAACCCCACAACATATTAATGAACTAAAATAGAAAGCAAATAAAAGAGTCCTCCGGAATGCAATGAGACTCACCAACAGACTCCAAATGCTCAAACTGGATCAACGAGGCGCTAAATGTTGATCCTGATGACCTACGCATACATCATGATATGATGCGTGCCAACTGACATTTGTATATTTAATTACAAGTATGCGAGTTGGAATGCTAACAAACATAAGCTCGAAAGAGATTGTGAAAGAAACACTTATCTTGACTCTTGTCAACTCATGAATAACTCAACTCAATGTATAGTAATAAAACACAAGCAGTATATATAAAGATTATAAAACAACTAAAACAATTTTTAGTTTTTTAAAGATAAAACAATAACAAACATAACTTTACTCATATAAAAAGTAATATAACTTCTATGAGAGATTCTCTAACCGACAACCATCACTAAGAGCTTAAGTGATGCTACAACGTTTTACCTCACGTTGCCAAGGATCATCCTATACCTTGACATCGGTATAGAACATGTAATACTAAGTGGATCCACTAGTCTATGCTAAAAAATCACTAAGGAATCATCTAAAAAGTATGACCCTTAGCCTGCCCACGATGGCTAAATGGTTTATAGGGTGTTGAGTTAATATGAACTCGCGTTCCCATATCGATGCTCAATTCTACACCCACAATGTACTTATCTCATATGTTTTTAAAACAACTTATTCTCTGGTTTGAGATAATAACTTAAACTTAGCTTAAAAGCTCTCTTGGAACCAATGTTCCCTTTTGTTGTTCAAAACTATTTTGGAAATTTCAGTTTCCTCTCATATTAAATGTGAAAACATTTACTGTTGAGAATACTTAGTTACCATATATAATTTTAAAGAGAATGAACTTTGCTCTTACTCTTTAGTAAACTTCAAAACTTAAGTCTTCAAAAAAAATTGAAACGTTTATAAAAGATTTATACAAACTTGAAATGAACATCTCTTGAATTCTCTTGACTTCAATCTTAACTGCTCTTGACTTGAATCTTAACTGATCCTTGCATTGAATTAGATTCAAAGATTATGATTTGTGTTTGGAAAGATCTCATGATGTTTGAAATGATTCCAGATAGCTTAACATGAGAAAAGACCATAAATCAATATTTGAAGGTGGGTCCGCGACGAGGAGAGGCATTTAAATTTTGGTTTTGAAAGATAACTTTTGAGGTAGAACCCCTCGTGTCAGCTCCACGATGCAAAGTAGAATATTCAATTCAGGGAACTAGGCGCGTAGCGCAGCCACTCTCAAATTTCGTTCGACGAAATTTCTTATTCGTTTTCCAGCTCCAATTCACCCAAACTCAGTTCTTTTTTGTAAATCACTTTTCGATAAATGTATCTAAGAATCCAACTCAAAAAGACTCTACAATGCGACATAACGATCTCAGAAACTTCTCAATTCAAGAACAACATTCAAATTCAAGAATTCATGGCAAGAACACAAACTTTCAAACTCTTTAAGGATAAATTCGTTGAACGAAACATGTTTGGCGCATGGGTGAATGAACCCATCGCTATGAAAGACTCATATACCTAGTAGGATTAATTCATTGGTAATTCTGTAACCAAAATCGGTTGTTCTTGGAGAATCTTGGTTTTCCTCTTCTCCTTTCTCTTGTGTTCTTTCTCCAAAATCCCTAACATAAACTGAACTCACTCAGTTTTGACCCCAATTATTTTATTAAAAATATATTTAATTAACTGGGTAAGGAAAAGACCAAACTACCCTTCAAAAATCTAGATTGGACATTTCCTTAATCCAATAACCATCTTCTAAAGGGCATAACTTACTCATATGAACTTGGAATCGCACAAACTTAGAGGCATTGGAAAGATCATTCCAATCATATATGGAACTACACCTAACTCATCCTGAGCTAAGATTTATGATTGTTTGAAGTTGACCAAAAATTTACTTTAACTTACTTAAAAATCCTCATATTTCCCTATACTTTCCAAAAGTAACTATTTATAAATCTTTTTAAACTTCCTTCTGGTTCTTTTATAGTTGTGAGATGTTACAAACAGGAAATCTAATGTCTGCCCCATATCGGAAAGGAGTGTGGTACTTGTCAAGGTAAGATCATGAACTTCTAGTTTATGTGAATTCATAAGCTAATGTCTATCTTAGACAATTATCTTATGGGGACACATAGGTATGAGATAATGAGATTGCTTCTAGAAACCCGACCCTTACTAATGGAAGAGATTCCATCTCAATATCCTCTCAATGCAAAGCATAAATGCATGAAATAGTTTTTTTCTTATTTTGTCTTTATCATCCATGGAAGGGCACACCGTACTTCTAAATGCAAGCCAAGTCGTAAGTCATCCCTGGAAAAGTACCATTGATACTACCAATCAAAGTTAGTTTCAATTCATGCTATTACGTGTTCATGAGAGACCATTTCACAACACAACATCATTGATACTTTACTCTCAAAGCATTTTTAAAATATTTACGTCAATTTCACAATAGCATGCATAATTCCATAATTCTCTTATAATAGTTCAAAAATCACTTTCTATCATGATAATCTAGAAAAAGGGGTTAGACATGAGTTCATGGGAGCACATCATAAAATCATGTAATTATCTCATCTAATGCTTGATAGCTCATAAAACAATAAAGTAAATCGATATTTAAAGAACTAACGACATGAAAGAAAAATCCTAACTCAATTGGAGATTTTTAACTTTGTAAATCGAAAAATATGGGAAGTCCATGGAATAAAAGGGCTTCATTAATGAAGACTATCATACCTCAATGCCAAAAGCTTGCCTTCACTGGTGGAATTATTTTAGGCTTATCTTGAAAACCCTATGTTGACTCTTTCTTCTTCAAGTTTTCTAGAGAGAGAAATATTTTGGAGAGGAAAACTTGTTCTTCTTTTAAGAATTTGAGAGAATGATTTAAATTGGGAAAATTTGGGGTTCAAAATACTTATATAAGATTTCTAGGTAAGGGTAAAATGACATAATATTATGATATAATATGGGAAAAGACCCGAAGGCCCTTAAAAGAATAACTGTCGAGCTCACCGACGACCACGACCCACGGTCCGTCGATTAATTCATGAACCTTCCTAGTGGGCGTCGATAAGTTCAGAGACCAATAAATTTTGCACCTCAAATGATGGGACCCACCCACGGACCGTGGTCCCACCGGTGGGTCGTGGGTCCCAACCATGGCACATTCTATGTACTAACTTATACTATTGTCTACATTGTTTCACTAATGTAGGGTTCGACTCTCCTACTTCCCACACTCGTGGCTAGATTATCCCTAGAGTTTTTACACAAATTGGTGAGTACTCATGTTTGAAGGACCGATGCTCTTTCATTCTTTCATGTCTTTTCATTTTGAATTTTATATGTGATGGAGTACTTTATGAAGTTTGAAACAAAGGAATAAAAAACCTTTCTCTATGACCTCCTCTCCTTACATATTACTTACGTCTCAATCACTCCTATGGTGTAATAGATGGCTTTGAGACTTATGTTAGACTTTCACTTACTTTTTGTCAAACTATTTATTAAACAAAAATGTCTTTTGAACTCTTTAAGATTCTATTATCTTGTATATGTATGCTAAGTGACTTGTATAGTGTCTCCCGTGATCCTATTTGTCATGTTACGACTAGAGTGCACTTTGGGTCATGACATTAACTTAGGGGTCGATTGGTAGAGTGTATTAGAGAAAATAATGCATGCATTAGCTTGATATATTAGTAGTACCTTGTTTGGTGCACTTTTCTAATATATGCATAACTAATGCTTGTATTAGTAATACACTCTATTGTGTATTAATGAGTGCATTACTTATATCATTTAGTTGCAATGAGTTCTAATGCATGCATTAACATTATAAAAGACACAATTGACCTTAAAAACTTATTTTATATCCTTTTCACCATATTTGTGGAGGGTATTTTTTTAAACAATCTTTTTTTTAAAAAAATTATGCAATGCATTATATTTAAAACTTGCATTAGATTAAATAATCACAAAACTATTCTCAAAGCCTTTTTGAAACATTTCCTTTTCTTTTAAATTTTCTTTGTTGTCATGTGTTTTTATTTTCATTTATTTTTCTATGTCTTTTAATTTGTTGATGTTTTAATAGGCTTTATGACTTCTTAAATATATTTTTTGAACGAATTTCAACATGATTTAATAAGAAAAATTACTTTTGTGGCGATAAATTTGATTTTAAAAAATTATTTTCCAACTTTTCACAAAAATATTTTGACTTAAATAGTATAACTATTTAATATTATTTTTAAAAAGAAAAAAGAAGAAGAAGATGAAGAAGAGGAGTTGATGATGTTTTAGCAAATAACTTTGTTGCAACTTGCAAGAAAGTGTAAAAATAAATAAGTATGAAGGATATTTTTGTAAACATATATTTTCAAATAGAAATTATGCAAGATTTGTAAGTTTTAATAAATCAAACCAAACAATGTATAAGAAATAATGCTTACATAACTAATGTAAATATTAATAATGCAAGATCTAATACAAATATATTTTACATTATTTTTATAAACTCTACCAACCGATCGGTTAGTGTGGAACTTATTTTCATTACAACAGTTACATACTTATATTAGGCTCGCAATTATAACTCAAGCTCTCAAATTCTTGCTATTTTCGATTATGACGCCTGACAATTACTTAACCTCGAACAAAAAGAAAGTTAAAAAGAGAGAAGAAAGGAAAGAAAATACGTTGCTTTAAGTTTAATTGCAGCGAGATCTGGTGGACTGGTGCACACGCTTTACAGGCGCGTAAGAAGCAACATCTTCACCGGTTAACAGATTTAAAATTCCGATATCTTCTCTCTCTCACTCAACCTCCACCAAACTCGCCGATCTATTCTCCATCCTCTCTCAATTCATCGCCTGGATTTGCGCCTTCATCCATGGCGTGCATTTCAGTCCAGTGCTTGGTACTACTTCCCACTCTCGCTATACTATTATCACTCTTCACATCAGTGGAATCCTCAATTCACATCTATAACAGAGATCCGTTCAGAGAAGTCGGAAATGCTTACCTTGTCTCCGGCGGAAGTGAAGGCGTCGCCTCCTCCCGCTTCGTTCCTCCACCGCGTCGCCCATTTCGCTCTACCGCCCATGATGGCCTATCTTATATCAGGTGAACTTTTCAATTACTCTGGGCTCTAACTATATATATGTCTGTGTATACTTATATTCAAGTGAGCTTAGGAATCAAAGTGTAAATCCAGCTGAGGGACATTGTTCCCATCCGTCCAAGTTTTTGGTTTGTTCTGTCGGGGCGATCAAGCTGACTAAGATACTATTAAGTTTTTTTTTTTAGAAGAAGAATATTGCACTACTTTAAATCCAGGATCCACCTAAAACTTTAACAATATCTGTATAAAAATGAAGATGAATATTACACAACTTTAACAATGTGTATAAAAATGAACACAACTTTAAATCCTGGATCCACCTAGATAGATGGTTCATTCATAATTGCAAAGTGTATATATGTTATGTACACTGTAACCATTGAACTGATTGAGATTGTTGTAAACATATATTGTATGTTAGGTACATCATTACCACCGACTTTAAATCCTAGATCCACCTTTGGTAGCTGGTTGATATGTAATTGCAGATTTATCTGTGTGGTTATGATAGATAACCCACAATTATTATGGAAGATGGTCAGATCTAAAATGATACTTGGTCTGCACTTTTTATTAAATTTCCAGAAGACCTATTGTGATGTTTGTGCAATTTAAGGGATAATACTGATAGATAGATTTTTGAGTTATCATGGATGTTTGAGTTGATTTACAAACACAAAAACTCCACCACTGAAGAAGCTAATCATACACAGTAAGATTAAATCTGTTTGTTGGCTTAGGCTGACTTTAAAGGTTGGATTTAACTGTCACTAAGTTGTTTCTAAGATTAGATAGCAGGACAAAGGTTGAAATTACTGCTGCTAAAAGATGTCATACTAGACATTTTGGTGCCAAGGTTTTCTCCCCTTAAATGGGAAGTGGGGAGGTTGAGTCAAGATAATGTTAATTCCAAAGAATTCGAGCAAATGAGATGCTCCCTCTGTCCCAAAAAAGATTGACATAAAACAGAATATAAGAGTCAAAAAATGTATGAGCGTCAACCACATGACATTTTCGTTGTGATTTCAAACATTAGTTTCTAATTTTTTAATTAAAAAAGAATCTCTATCTTCAACTATATAAGAAGTAGGAGATGTCACATATCCCTATGGAATATCTAGAAATGTCTTAATATCATAGTAATATGGAAATCGTTTGACTGCCTAAATAGTAGTAATCCATTATAAATGGGACAGAAGGAATATCTTAGTTTAGAGTTGACTATGGGCTAGTTATTGAAGTTATTTGACTGGCTGGATTGGTGGTATATTAGACAGTGTAGGTATGATATGTTACCTTAGTCAAAAAGATAGAGTAGGTCTGGTATAGTGCCTCGAGATGGAAATCGATGCTTTCGATGGAAAATATGATGCAATATGCACAGTAAGACATTCTTCCAAAATATATGTGAGAGAAAGATGAACATATTGAATTGGACCAGCTTTCTGTAATTAGCTTATGAGACCAAAATAAAACAAGCCACTGTTATTACTGTTACTTTTTTTTTTTGGGGG
This sequence comes from Solanum lycopersicum, assembly GCF_036512215.1. Taxonomy (NCBI): domain Eukaryota; kingdom Viridiplantae; phylum Streptophyta; class Magnoliopsida; order Solanales; family Solanaceae; genus Solanum; species Solanum lycopersicum. Next base: position 33,290,569 of record NC_090809.1, read on the forward strand.
GGGGAGGGGGGGGGGGGGGAGGTGCTCAGTGTCATTGTTTGTAACCTGTTTGCATTAGTATCTGATGAGTTGAACATTTAAAGGTTTGAGAATATCACATTTTGGAGGAGCAAAGCAGCTGCAGACCAGCATCCAACTATGGCGTATAGTAGTGGGTTGATTCAAATCATAATATTTGAGGCTGCAGATCGTGACAATATTGGTGGTTCGCCATATGGTGGGCAAAGGTCCATTTGTTGCACCGCTGATCTTGCTAAACTTGAAGGTTGCAAGCAAGGTGAAGTCATTAGAACACCTTCAGTGACGGATGCTAATTGGCCAATGGTGTTGAATGTAAACTTTAAAGGAAGACAGTTGTCAGTCCAATTGAAGAAGAAGGAGGTTTACATAAAAAAGACGGGAATGTATAACCTCTTCTTCATTTCATGTGATCCTAAGCTTAAGGGAATGAAGGTATCTGGGAGGACAGTATGGAAAAATCCTGATGGATATTTGCCTGGTCGAATGTCACCCCTAATGAAATTTTATGCTATAATGACCGTGGCATATATACTTCTCACTGCAATCTGGTGTCTTCAGTATGTCAGACACCGGCAGGACGTTCTGCCGCTCCAGTACTGCATCACTGGAGTTATTGCCCTTGGGTTATTAGAGATGATATTTTGGTATTTTGATTATGCTTATTTCAACAATACTGGTGCAAGGCCTGTGGGACTCACGAGTTGGGTTGTTACAATTGGATCCACAAGGAGAACTGTTTCACGCCTTCTTATTCTTTCTATCTCAATGGGTTATGGTGTTGTTCGCCCTACCCTTGGTGGTCTCACCACAAAGGTGCTCCTTCTTGGAATAACCTATTTTGTGGCCTCTATACTGCTAAACATTACCGAATACGTTGGTGCAATAAATGACATTGCAGGGCGAGCAAGAATTATGTTGGTCCTTCCTGATGCGTTGTTAGATGCATTTTTGATCTTATGGATTTTCACTTCTCTTTCAAAGACACTGGAGCAGCTGCAGGTTGATATCTTACTTTTTCACTTCCTTTTTTTCTCATAAAACGTCTGACTCTCTCACGACTTGTTTTTCTTCAGGCAAAGAGGAGTTCTGTGAAGTTGGATATTTACAGACAATTTTCAAATGCATTAGCAATCACTGTCATTGCTTCAGTTGCATGGATTGGATATGAGGTTTGTGTTTGATGCATGAACTTTAGAAATTAAATCAATAGGGCTTTTTAATTTGATCAGCATGATATGACTACTTAGAGGCTTGTCCCTTAGGTCTATCGTAATTTCCTTGTTTAAAAGGTTCACTAAATGTGGGCATACTAGGATAAGGTTTCAGTACTACCTAAGCACTTTTCTGGATATAATACAAAGTTACTGTTTATCAAAAAAAATGTGGGCATAATAGGAGAGATGAGATTAGGAACAAAGATATACTGGGAAAGGGGTAAGTGACTTTATTGGTGGACAAGATTAAGGAAACAAGATTGAGATGGTTTGGGTATGTGAAGAGGAGTACAGAGGCTCCAGTTAGGAGTGAGTAGGTATAAGAGTTTGGTCGTGGTAGGTCTAAGGAGAGGTAGAGGTAGACCAAAGAAGAATTGAGGAGAAGTTATTAGGCAAGACATGAAGCATCTTCAACTTATGGAGGACATGACCCTAGATAAGGGAGCATGGAGGTCGAGCTATAGAGTAGTCTGTAGCCGAATGACTTCTCTCTTTTCTATGGGAGAGTATGATTCTTGTTGAGTAGGTGTACAGAGGCTCCAGTTAGGAGTGAGTAGGTGTAAGAGTTTGGTCGTGGTAGGTCTAAGGAGAGGTAGATGTAGACCGAAGAAGAATTAGGGAGAAGTTATTAGACAAGACATGAAGCATCTTCAACTTATCGAGGACATGACCCTAGATAAGGGAGCATGGAGGTCGAGCTATAGAGTAGTCTGTAGCCGAATGATTTCTCTCTTTTCTATGGGAGAGTTTGATTCTTGTTGAAGCACCTTTTGCTCTCTTCTTCTTGTCAATACTATTAATATTGTTCTTCTATTATCTTTTGTTATTCTGGCGCTTGGAGCCTGTCTTCAACTCAGAGAAGAATTTTTCAACCATCCCAAGAGATGTCATACAATCAGTTGTAGTTGATACAGCTAATATATACCAGCTGAAGCACTAATTTTTTTAAAATTCTTTTGGAGTAAGAGAAAGAACTTAACCAAACATTTCATTATTGACTCATCTTCACTATGTACCATATACCTCTTTACCATGAGCTATGCGACTTTGACGTGGTAATTAAATATTATAGGGTGGTTCTCAGTAATTTTTATTTTAAAGGTACTTGGAAATGTTGTTCAAGTTTCAACCGCTGTCATGTGTGAGTTTTGGGGTAACTTGTAGGTTCGTAAAAGGGAACCCAAATAATCCTAAAAGAATTAGGTTTCTTCATGACTATTTCATACCCCAACTTTCCATATTCCAAATTTTGAGGAAAACAAAATCCCATTCCATAGTATATCTTCTGTCCGTCAGCTAATTGGAAATCCGTGATTATTTCCATTACAATTTTCCCATTAAAGATCACATTACCTAGCAAGCTATGGAACTACCAAGTACAGTATGCTCTTGTGGTTTCTTTTCTTCTTCGGGGTGGAACTGATCATACTGTCAGATCTTCTCCTACTGAAAGGATCCTTCTTTTCCCTGTTGACAAGACAAGGATAGTCTGGTTGAACAACCCTCCACTTACAATCATGAGATTGGGTGTTTGATTCTGCAAGGGCAAATATAAAGCCACTATTGACAACATGAGAAGTGGAGGGGCTTCGCAGGGTGGGGTTTAGTGTATGAAAACAAAGTTCCAATCTGTTTGATCTGTGGCACCAGTGATCGCCTGTATGCCGGAGTTTGTTTTAGAAGAAACTTCTGTTACCAGCTCCATTTGGCTGATCGGTTGTATTTCAGTTTTCCCCATCATCATATCCAAGTATGTTGATTGTTAATGGTCTTCTCTTTAATCCTGGATGAATGTTATAGGGATTCCCACAACCTGCAGAGCTTAAATCGTCTAGTCCTTTCCTGCAGGTTTACTTCAAAGCAACAGATCCCTTCAATGAGAGGTGGCAGGGAGGTTGGATCATCACCGCTTTCTGGGACATTCTCGCCTTTGGACTGCTGTGTGTCATCTGCTACCTATGGGCACCATCTCAGACCTCACAACGGTAAATATTTTGGAAGAGTCATAAATAGTGTTGTTTTTTAATCTCGAGTGATCTAGTAAATCATTTAATGCAGGAAGATAAAAATGGTCAAACATTAATTGCCTGAAAGAGATGCAACATATGCATTATTTGAAAAAGAGAATGCATCCGTGCTTTATCCTGACATGACATTGTTTTTGGTTCTTCAAAAGACTAAAGCATGAAAAACTGAAGTCTGCAATTTCATTTATACTTTATACTTAATTTTTCCTTTCATATTTCCTCCACCTTCCATGTTACTATCTGTAGTAACAGGTCTTTTGTTCAATCCAATTACACCATCTCTACATGTTTTGTCTCAATTTGTGTGTGAAGGATTAAACTTCACCATTTCAACATTTATCTAGTCAATTATTGAGTTTTATACTACTTCAACTTTTGCAAAGTTTACCATTACTGAACAGGATAAACCCAATATCCTAATGAATCCAGGTTTGGGAACTGCCAGAAACTCCCTTTAATGAAGAAAAGGGCAGGCTCCTAATGCTACCATTCTTTTGGACTTGCCATTTCTCAAAAAAGTTACCTATCTTTAAACTGTAGCAATTTGTCAGGGGTAAAAACGTAGCAAAGCTAGTTTTACTTCTGTTAGAAGACAATTTCTTTCCTGAATTTACAGCCAGACATTTCAACAAGATGAGAAAAGTTCTGAAGTGTTTTTAGGCTTTAACTCCCCTTCAACCTTTACCTTTTATTGCTCTTAACTGACACAGTTTTCCTTCCAGATATGCATACTCTGATGCAAGGGGTGAAGACGAGGATGAAGAAACTGAATCCTTATGCAAAGAAACTCCACAAGGTGACATTGGTCTTATCAAAATGGATAAGAAGGAAGATAGTGAAAGTTCTGATGTAGAAGATGATACACAAGAGGGTAAAAGGGAATGATTGGTGTAGTTTGAAAGCTTGCTTTACAGAGATCAATTCCGACGAAGCATACAGTAAAGGGAATGATTGGCTCCGCTAAAGGCAAACTTCACAAAATTAATTCATTGAATTTATACAGAAAAGTGTGCTGCATGATTTTCAACAAACCGCAGAAGAAGAAAGCATAATACATGGTTTGAATTGTGTGAAGTGTTCATTTGAAAAATGGAACTGGAGATGAGCAATTCCACTTTGCATTGTAAGTAAGTAGTAAACCTTCATCACCTCGCATGTGAACTTCAGATGTAGTGTTCCATTTCTGAAAGAATTAGAAAAATGCTTCCCAAGGTCTAATTTGATGGACCCTCTTATATTTAGTGGCAGTTTTGTTCAGATCAAACTATTTGAAAGTGTAGGGTGTGAGTCAGTTAAATGTAGTTGTCTTCATGCTTGCCTTTTCTTTTTCTATTTTTTGGTTCCTGTAACATAGGGGAATAAGCTGATTATGCAGAACTCCTGTATATTTGTCATATATATTAATGTATCTTAATGTTTTTATTGCACCCTATAGTTTTGAGCCAAGGATGTATTGTCTTCAAATGCAGGCAAGTAGTAGACTTGGACCTTGAATATTCCTTAATTTATAAAAAATATAGCGGGGAAGTCTATTCATGATATTTTATGATGTGTACACGATGTCCTTCAAGGAAAAATTATGCAACATGACAAATATTAATAGGTTCTTATGATTAACCATTTAAGTTTAAATATTACAATTTCTAGTTGTATATGGGATTTTATAGCAAATCTCTCCTCTCTCTCTCTCCTCCCACTGCCTTCTCTCTTGTTCTTCCTCTCTCTAACCCCCCTTCTCACCCCGTCAATAAGAAGAAATCTATTCAAATGCATTATGTATCAATTGTATTCAATCAAATATAGGCGAGAAATTGTATTTTCTATCAATTGTATTCAAAAAACTATCTTGTATTTTATATCAATTGTATTCTATATCAATTTTATTCATGATTCATACAAACACAATGTGCATTCATTCTCTCCGTCAAATGTGTAATGTATCAATTGTAACTAATCAAATATATGTGGGAGATTTGTATTTTATGTTAATTGTATTCAAAACACTATATTTGTGTACATCAACTGTATTTATATTCTATCAATTGTGTTTGTGATACAACAAATACAACATACATTTATCCTCTCTCGATCTCGCTCGCTTCTCTCCGCGTAATATGTAGTCATTTTTATATGAATCAGTTAATGTTTGTATTAGTTCCCTTAAACCCGTGAAAGAAACAATGAATATAAATACATAAGTGTAGTTGCGAACTGTAATTAGTGAAAATGTAGCTGAGGAGTTCTATTTAAGGTCTAATGTTTGATGGTTTTGACAGTTTTTAACATGAGTCAACTGGTGGATTCGCACTCTTTATCATCTGGGGAAACTGTTCACTACATTAATTCAGAGAAATGCCTAGTGTTACTGTTCACAACCCGAGGTATCACAACCTTTGCAACCAATTCCTAGACTACCATCTCTATTTCTGCGGAGGCTGAAGAAGGAAGCTCAGGATAGTAAGTTCTTGAAATTCATCTATACTTCATCAACTTTCAGCAAATATATCTTTGGTAGGATGCCCGGTTATGTCATATTATGCTAAGTTCATGAAAGACTTGGTCAGTTTCGGGCCGGCAAATAATTTGCATTATTGTAGTACTATTGCTATAAGGTTTTTGTTTAAAAAAGAAAGAAGACACAGGGACATTCACTATTCCTTGCACAATTGATGTATTTCATTTTGCAAGGGCATTTTGTGATATGTGGGCAGTATAAACCTCATGTCACTTTCCATATACAAGCAGTTGGACTTGGAAGCCCCCAAACGGACCACTATGAGGTTATTAATACCATGCCAGTCAATTAAGAGGCTTGTCGGCATTCTTTAAGATGTGTTGGTAAAAGTAGAAAGTTTCATCTTCCGTGTCAATTTTGGTATTCTAAATTTTGAGATGGACTTTTAGGTTCCTATGATTTTGGGGAGGCCATCTTTGGCCATAAGTAGAGCATTAGTGGACATGGACAGCGGTGAGCTCAAGTTCAGGTTAAACAAGGAAGAGGTAAAATTCAATGTGTGTCAGTCAATGAAGCAGCCACGAGATATGAGTGTTGTATCAGTGATTGATGTGGCTGAAGAAGAAGTGGTTAAGGTGTATGTTGAGGAGAGGTTCACTGTTGAGACCTTAGTTGTAGTAATTATGAATTTTGATGGCGAGTGTATCAAAGGTATGGAGGAGATAATAAATGCTTTGTAGAGTATGAGATCATATCCTTGTTCCCCAAAGAAGTTGAACATATACTTGAAGAATATCCCATTTCCGATTAAACCATTTATTGAGGAGCCACCAATGTTGGAGTTAAAGAATTGCTCGACTATCTCAGGTATGTGTTTTTAGGTGAAAGAAATATTTTATCAACTATCATGGCTATATATTAGTGTTTGGATCATATTCAACCACTGTGATAGTGTTGAGAAGGTTCAAGAGGGAAACTGGTTGGACCATTGTCGATATAATCGGTATATCTTCTAAAATCTACACGCACAAAATTCATTTGGAAAAGGAGTGTAACTCGAGGAAAGATCATCAGAGGTGATTACTCGCCTATACAAGAGGTGGTGAAAAAGGAGTTCATTAAATGTAGGTGTGGTATACCCAATGTCTGATAGCGGTTGGGTTAGTCCAGTGGACTATGAGAAGCTGAACAAATGGACCTTGAAAGACTATTTCTCAATGTCTTTCATGGATCAAATACTGGACATATTGACATGTGGAGGTTGATACTGCTTCTTAGATAGTTGCTTTTGTTATACCAATCTTTTTATACTGGAGTAATTTATGGATAATTTTTCTGTAGTTGGAGATTCCTTTGATGAATATTTGTTAAATCTTAGCAGGGCAGTAGAGATATGTAAAGAAACTAATTTGATCCTATATTTATTGGGAGAAGTGACAATTTATGGTGAAGGAGGGAGGACATTGTGCTAGGCCACAAAATTGTTGAAAAGGAAATTGGAGGTGGATAAAGTCAAGATTGAGGTTATTGAGAAATTGCCTCCTCATATCTCTTGTAAAAGGGATCAGAAATTTTTTGGGGCATACGGGAGTTTTACCATTGATTTATCATTGACTTTTCAAAGATTACACACCCCTTGTAGAAGAAGTTTGCTTTTGATGAGGCTTGCATGGAAGCTTTTGAGTGTCTGAAGGAGAAGTTGATTTCGGTTCCAGTTATCATTGTTTATCATTGTTCCGAACCATTTGAGGTAGTGTGTGATGCTAGTGGTGTATCCTTAGGTGTTGTGCCGGGGGAAAAGGCCTTCACTCATCTATAATGTAAGCAAGGCGTTGAATGGGGCATACAAAGCCTTGAGGTAAAAAAATAAATAAATCTTAAAAATGTGGGCTACGGGGTTAGGTATTTTTTTTACGGATAAGATAATTATTCATCTTTTAAGATTTGAATTTTAAATTAATTGTTTAGACATTTCAATAATGTACATTTTCATATAAATACAATGTTAAAAATAACTTATATCCACTGACTATGGATAAAAAGAATTACACCTAATTTTAGAAATACTTATTTCTTTTAATTTAATTATCATATTTTCATATTTAAAGATTAGTGATTCTTTTAGCTTCTTTTTTTTTTTTAAAAGACGCTCTATAAATTTAAGATTGTTTTGGAATAACATTCAAATATTTTTTATACTATCGACTTTGAGTATTACTTAAACAAATTGGAATACAAATGAATGTATATGGATCAAAGTTTATTTTCAATTAATTTTGGTATTGTCGATAAAATGAACTAAGAAGAGAAAAGTTGAAGCAATGGAAGCATCTATCCAAAAACTTTTCATGTTAGAAAGAAGATTTAATAAGTTATGAATAATATTTTTTATGAAATCAATTAGTCAAGATTTTCTTTTTAAAAAAAGTAAAAAGTTATCATTGATGATTGTCTCAAATTGCTTCAATGGCGTCGATGGAGAATGAGGTAAAACTAATGAGTACAAGAAAACACTGCAAAATATCTTTTTATCTTTGGCAACCAAGAAGAATCCTAAACAAACTCATACAATTAATTTAGAGTTCAAGTTATCATATAATACTTTTATTATTATTATTATTATTTAAATATTAATAATAAGTAATATAATTTAAAAAATAAATATTTCTAAAATGAGCTGAGGTGTAATTTGTCTATGGATACAAGTTAATCTCTTCTTTTTATTTGTGTGTGTGTAAATTGTGTTTATGCATATTTCTTATTGTTTGTGTGTGTGTAAATTGTGTTTATGCATAGATTAGTTTTACTTTTTTAAAAAAAATACATTTTTTTGTTTCTTTTGTTATTCTTTTCTATAGATTAAGAAAATACAAAAAAAAAGGTAGTAGTTATTATTATTAATAATTGTGTATTATTCAAAAAATAATTTTAGTAATTTATCTTATATTTTAGCGATAATGCAGAAGTATCCATGAACTATTACTGAAATTTCAGCAACACACATTACTTAAGGAGGGTCATATTAACTTCCCACCCACCCCCCTCCTCTCTCTCAGATTTATTTTTTCATATTTTTGTACACCTTTTGTGCTTAGGAACCTCCAATCAAGTAAGTTGGTTGTGTTTGTACACAAATGTTTCCACGTCAGTAAATATTTTTTAAAAAAATCTTCTTATATTTTTTAATTTATATTTAAATTAAGTTAATATACGTAATTTTTAAATATTTGTTTTCCTTGTACAATTCAGATTCCATATTGTACTCTCGATAAGATGTTGAACATCTCCCTAAAAGTGGGTCTGATCATGCCCCTCCTATTTTCTTACCAGAATGTGCCGCAAAATTTCAGCAGGCATTTTAGTTTTTTTTAAAAAAAAAATTGGACTTCTTATGAATCATTTAAGGAAGTGGTTAGAATGAATTAAAATTCTAAATTTTCTTATAATCCTTCTTTGGATTTTAAAAGAAATATTAAGAGGATCAAGAAAACTTTAACTTTGTGAAGTTGAGAAGCATTTGGGGATATTTTCAAATATTAATCATCAGGGAAGAGATTGCTAAGTTAAAATAAAAGTTGTTTGAGGAAGGTCAATCAGCTGAGAATAGAATTGTGATGCAAAGGGATAAAGTTGAATACTCCAATATTTAGCTTTAGAGGAATCATTTTGGCAAAAGAAGGCTTGTTACAGTTGGTTTGAAAATGATGATAAGAAGAAAAATCCAAGACTTGCAAGGTAGATGGTTAGAAGATCAGGGAAACATATCTCTTCTCACTGTTATTTTTTGTCAAAATTAGTTCTCAACATAGAAATGCTACAGATTTTACACTCTTAGTTCATATTCCAGTATTACTAGTCTCTGAGAAGAAAAGATATTTGGAAAAGATTTTGGACCACGATGAGGTGAAAAAGGTAATTTTCAATCTCAATGGAGGTGGCTCGTGTGAACCTGATGGTTTACCAGGTAAATTTTTTTAGGTCTGTTGGTGTTAGGATCGAATTCACGCACACACACTAGATGAATGAAGAACACAAGAACTTTCAAGAGAAAGAGATGAGAGATCTACAGAGAGAAATAAAACCCAATATTTCGTGGTAAAACCCCGTGAGTAAACTTCCATGGCGGTGAGGTATATCTATATTAATAAATCAGAGTATTTTTTATTACAGAGAATAAATAGGAAAACCTAAAATAGAGAATAAATTGGAAAGCCTAAAAAAGCGAATAAATAGGAAAACCTAAAATTAATCAGGCTCCACTACCTAACAATTCTCCCACTTGGCGACTGACTCAGTCATCCAAAAAATACATTCTCAAAAAAAATCTCTTCATCATCAACATCTTTACCACACCGCAACATCTGTAGCAACAACTACAGAAGACCAATCGAGGTTTTAAATAACCTCAGTTTCCCAACATCAACACATTTCGTCAACATGTCTGTCGGGTTCTTTGCATCCTCTATCTTCTCCAAGCACATATCACCATCCTCCACTACCCTGCTAGTGAAATGGTATCGCCTTCTGATGTGCTTTGTCTTCGAATGATAGACTAGATTTTTCACCAACTGTAAGGCACTCTGGCTATTTGAGTAAAGAATCTTCTCGCTCTGCTTCTTGCCCAATTCCTCAAGATAATCTGCCGGCCATATCATCTCTTTCCCAGCATCAGCTATTGCCACATACTCAGCTTCAGTAGATGAAAGAGAAACACACTTTTGAAGCCTGGACATCCAACTCACTGCTGTTCCACCTATGGTGTAAATGTACCCGGATGTACTCTTCCTCGAGTCAACATCCCCACCAAGATCAGCATCCACAAAACCTTGTAGAGTCACCTTGCCTTTGCCAAAACAAAGTGAAGTACTAGATGTACCTCTCAGATATCTCAGAAGCCACTTCACAGCTTCCCAATGCTCTTTCCCAGGGTTCGCCATGTACCTGCTAACTACTCCCACTGCATGTGCTATATCAGGTCTAGTGCAGACCATAGCATACATCAAACAGACTGCTGAAGCATATGGAACAAGTGCCAGGTGATCACGCTCCTCGGCAGTCTTGGGTGACTGCTTCTTTGACAATTTAAAGTGATTTGACAATGGAGTAGTCCTGGGTTTAGCATCATTAACCCTGAATCTGCTCAGAACCTTCTCAGTGTACAACTCCTGAGATAGATTTAAAGTGCCAGCAGATCTATCCCGAGAAATCTTCATCCCCAAAAACTGCTTTGCTGGACCCAAATCTTTCATCTCAAACGTTGCAGACAACCTTGTCTTTAGATTGTTAATCTCTCTCATACTAGATCCTGCAATCAACATATCATCCACATACTAGAGTAGAAAGACATATGAATCAATGTATTTCTTGAAGTAACAACAAGGATCCTTTTCATCTTTGCAGAATCCACTCTTGGTCATGAATAAGTCAAACTTCTTGTACCACTACCTTGGTGCTTGCTTTAGTCCATACAAGCTCCTGGTGAGCTTGCACACTATGTTTTCCTTGCCTGGAACCACAAATCCTTCCGGTTGCTGCATATAGATCTCTTTGTCCAAATCTCCATGTAAAAACGCTGTTTTTACATCCATTTGCTCTAGATGCAAATTTTCCGATGCAACAATACTCAATAGAATTCGAATAGAGCTTAACTTCACAACAGGAGAGAATATTTCAGCATAATCGATACCTTTCCTTTGTGAATATCCTTTAACCACTAAACGAGCCTTGAACTTTCTTTTGCCATCTGGTTCAGTCTTGATTCTGAACACCCACTTGTTCAGCAAAGCTCTCTTCCCTGCAGGTAACTCAGTACAACACCCATGTGTCATTCTTCTCAAGTGACCTCATCTCATCATCCATGGCTTGCTCCCACTTGATCGAATCCTTCACCTGTAGGGCCTCATCAAAAGACTCTGGTTCCCCCTCATCAGTCAGTAATAAATAGTGTAATGAAGGTGAATACCTATCTGGTGCCCTGATGGATCTGGATGATCTCCTTAACACCTGCTCAGGTGTAACTTGCTCCACTTCAGATTTTTCAGTAGGAGTTGGTTGATTATCTGCTTCGGCATCTCTGGGTTACTCTTCTCCAACTCAACCTCAACTCCCACTTGCTTTGTAATCTCTAGAACCTTCTGCTCTCTGTCCTTGTACAGGACAGACTCATCAAATGTCACGTCATAATGTCTCAGAATCTTTCTGTTCTTGTCATCCCAAAACCTGTTACCAAACAAATCAGAACCATATCCTATGACGTAACATTTCACAGCCTTGGCATCAAGCTTGTCTCTCTTTACTGGATCAACATGAACATAAGTTGTGCAACCAAAAGTCCTCAAGTGTGAGTACTTGAGTTTTTTTCCTGTCCACACCTCCTCTGGAATCTTGAACCCTAAAGGAACTGATGGTCCCCTGTTGATCAAGTATGCCGCTGTGCTCACAACATCAACCCAAAGTGTTTTGGGCAGCCCAGAGTGTATCCTCATACTCCTTGCACGCTCATTCAAAGTTCTGTTCATCCTCTCAGCAATTCCATTTTGCCTTGCCTTACCAGGAACTGTTCTCATCAATCTGATTCCCTCAGCTGCACAGAATGCCTTGAACTCCGATTCGTCATACTCTCCTCCATTGCCAGATCTTAGGCATTTTATTTTCAAACCGGTCTTATTCTCAACTTCAGCTTTCCACTTCTTGAAAGTTTCAAACACATCTGACTTATATTTCAAGAAGTAAACCCATACCTTCCTGCTGAAATCATCAATGAAGGTAACATAGAATCTGGATCCTCCAAGTGATGATACTGGAAATGGTCCCCAAACATCTGTATGGACCATTTCCAACCGCACTTTCTTTGTCTCTCTAGGAGTCTTTGTGAAGCTTACTCTTTTCTGTTTGCCCATAACACAGCTCTCGCAAAGACCCATATCAACAGACTTCAGACCCTCTAATGCTCCTTTTGCAACCAGCCTCTTCATTCCTTTAGTATCATGTGTCCAAGTCTGTTATGCCACATACATGAACCGGAAGCACCTTCACCAATAGCGGCCATGTTTATACACCCTGCAGTGGTGCACAAGGTTCCAGATTTGGCCACGAGCTACTACCATAGCACCTTTCACGATCTTCCACGAACCTTTTCCAAACTCTGCTGCATATCCCGTGCTATCCAAACTGACCAACATAGATCAGATTTTTCTTGATCCCAGGAATATATCTGACATTCCCCAATGTCCACTAGTTTCCCGAGGTGGTCTTTATGCAAACATCCCCCTTTCCTTCAATCTCTAAGGCTTTATTGTCAGCAAGATATACTTTTCCAAAATTTCCAGATTTGAAGTTTTGAAACAACTCCTTGCTTGGAGACGAATGGAAAGATGCACCAGAATCCAAAATTCATGATTCAACCGGGCTGTTCACACTAAGGATTAGAGCATCCCCAATGTCCTCTGCTGAATTTACAGAATCATTGTCATCTCCAAATTTCTGATTCTGTTTCTTCTTTGGCTTTGTACAGTTCGTCCGAAAGTGCCCTTTTTCTCCACAGTTCCAACAAGTCACATTTGATCTGTTCAGTGATTTTCCTCGATTCTTTGATTTTGATCGACCATGTTGATTTTGGCCTTTCGTCTTACTTCTCCCCATTCGATCAACGCTGAGAGCACTGCCCGATGAATCTCTCACTTGTCGTTTGCGAATACTTTCTCTAAGAACAACATCACGGATTTCATCAAACTTCAGTTTGTCAGGTCCAGGGGAACTGCTAATCACAGAAACAACAGTATCCCAAGACTCGGGCAGAGATGACATCAAAATCAACGCCTTAATTTCATCTTCGAAATTAATATCCACAGAATTGAGTTGACTCACAATCATATTGAACTCGTTTATATGATTAGATACGGATCCAGTTTCAAACATCTGTAAATTGAACAATCTACGCATCAAATATACCTTGTTCATAGCCGATGGTTTTTCATACATGTTTGACAGTGCATTCAACAGACCGGACGTAGTCTTCTCCTTCACGATGTTGAACGCCACGTTTCTTGACAAAGTCAACCAGATCAACCCTAAAGCCTAGCGATCCTTGAGTTTCCACTTCTCCTCCGTCATGGATTCTGGCTTCACCCCGGTCAACGGTTCGTGAATATCTTTCTGGTACAGATAATCTTCTATCTGCATCTTCCAAAAACTGAAATTGAATCCATCAAACTTCTTGATTCCAAGCTTCGAACTATCCATCTTCTATGATCGTGTTGAATCTCCTTAGCTCTGATACCAGTTGTTAGGATCGAATTCACGCACACACACTAGATGAATGAAGAACACAAGAACTTTCAAGAGAAAGAGATGAGAAATCTAGAGAGAGAAAGAAAACACAATATTTCGTGGTAAAACTCCGTGAGTAAACTTCCACGGTGGTGAGGTATATTTATATTAATAAATCAGAGTATTTTTGGTTACAGAGAATAAATAGGAAAACCTGAAATAGAGAATAAATAGAAAATCCTAAAATAGCGAATAAATAGGAAAACCTAAAATTAATCAGGCTCTACTACCTAACAGTTGGGATACTAATGAGACTTAATATTTGTAAAATGGTTACTGACTTCTTTGCAAGAGACACTCTTCCCCAAATCAATTAGTTACTCTAATTTGGCTCTCAAAATTTATAAAGGAAAGAAGTATTATTAAGAATGTACACTTTCTCATGCGCTTGTTACTGATATTGGTAAAAGAGGAAAACTTGACAATGTAGTTATCTAGCTAGACATGGAAAAAAAAGAACATATGATAGGGTGTATTGATTCGTTTTTATGGAAGTGTCAAGGAAGATGAAATCTATAGTACTTTTGTTGACTTGATATGGAGGTTGTTGGTTAACATACACTATTCAGTTCTCATCAATGTACAATCTCATAGTTTATTTTCACTCCTCCAGGGAAGTAAAGTAAGGTAATTCTCTTTACCCTACTCTTTTCATTATATAATTGCAAAACTACTCTCTAGAGAACTTAACTGATTGTACAAGGATACTCAATTTATAGGGTATGAGATGCCTAAATGGAGCACTAATTTAAATGATATATCATATGTTGATGATACCATCATTATTACTTCCTCTAATGAATATTCATTGAATTTGATAATGAATAGTGCTTTACATGAGTATGAGGAACAATCAAGTCAGTTAGTGAACAAGCACATGAGTTTCTTCAGTCTGCATCTTAATGTTGCAAGATATAATGTAGATATTGTAGAAAATTTCCTTGGTATAAACAGGAGTTCCTTCCCATGAAACATATTAGTTGTTTAATTAACTATTCTAGGAAAAGTAAGAAGCCCTATGCTGAAGTAAATGAGAAAATCAAAGGAAAACTCCAAGCATAGAAAGGGGGAATAATATGAATAAGACCAAGCAATCATTTCCAGGTGACAACCCTTGGTGTACAGCTAATAACAATGATCAATTTTCTTTAGAAAGTGTCTTGAATCTGTCGAAAAATAAAAATAATTATTGTGCAAACCTCAGTCAATTGTGGTGTAAGGGTCTTCTATTCAAGCTCTCATTTATAGCTTGGAGGACCCGGAAGGGACAAGTTCCAATTGATGCTCTTATGCACACTTGGAACCCAACTTTCTCAGATATATATGGTTGTTGTACTTCTCCAATAGTGGGATCTATAAAGTAGTTGTTTAAAAGGGGAGATATTGATCAATGTGTTAAGAGATACTTTTTTATGGTGCTGGTATTTCTCCTTTGCTTTAGCTCAATAAATATATAAGAAAGTGATGGAGTTTGGATGGTGATCCAAAGAAGCAGGTTTTCTATCAGATAGTTTCTATTATTATTCTATAGTTTCTTTGAAAGAGAAAAAATGTCATTCTTCGTCATGTATGGAGGAACTTTTTATAAGGGCAAATTAGGTGGTGATTGATTATATTATAAAGTTAATATTTCTTGGATCAAAATACTCTTGTCAAGACCTAACATGATTTGGTTGGTTTATTAGATATCTTAAGACAATCGGGTAGCTTTAAGATTGTTAAGTGGTTAAACCTTTTATAGTTTGGTTAAGTATAACATTGATGGGACCTACCTCAGCTGCATTTTGTATTAGAGATTCAAATGGAAATTTTATGTATTTCATATGAGTTAAAATTAAGGACAACATTAATCTGATTGTTGAGGCAAAGAAGATTAGAGAGGGTCTGATTTTTTTTTAAGTAAAATGGAATTAGGAATGTAATTAGAGAGTTTGGTTCATTAACTCAAAAGCCAATACTTAATGGAGTTTGGGAAATCCTTTGTCTATTTCAATGGAGATTAGGTATTTCAAGTCTCTCATGAGGTACATAATAGTAAGGGTACAACACGGAAATACCCTTGTTGATTTCTTTGTTAACCTTGTGTTTTCTTTTGCAAGTGATTATTTATTTGATCATTTATGATAAATTCCTAGTGCTGGAAGTGTAAAAACTATGATTGAAGAGATGAAAAACACACCTAAAATGGTGGAATATGCATAAACTCCATTGATGAAGTCAAAGGTAAATTGAGCGAGAAAAACTTTTCTGATTGAATTGATAGAAGAATGAAGAAGATGCAGATTACAATTAACAATAGTTCATTTATAAAACTAATTAATTAAGCTAACCGACTAACAACTAACTAACTGTAATCCTAACTAATTCAAAGCTGACGTGTACAATAAATATCTCAACACCCCCCCCCCCCCAAGTTGGAGGTGGAATTAGCACAGCCAACTTGTCTAAAACTGCAGAGTGTTTGACTCCAGCGAGTGCCTTGGTGAGAATGTCTGCTAGCTGATCTCCAGTGCCAATATGATGTAGGGAAATTAAACCTTCTTGAATCTTGGCTCGGACAAAATGGCAATCAATTTTAATGTGTTTAGTTCTTTCGTGAAAAACAGGATTCATAGCAATTTGCAAGGCTGACTGACTATCACAGTATGCAGGAAAGGAGTCAGTGTATGGTACAGTAAGCTCTTTAAACAATCTGCTCAACCAGACTAGTTCTCCAACGACCTTTCTAATGGACCTGTACTCAGCTTCAGCAGAGGAAAGTGACATGGTTTCTTGTTTCTTAAATTTACAACTTATAGGACTTGATCCCAATAGCACAATATAACCTGTAACAGACTTTCTTGAATCAGGACATGCAGCCCAGTCAGAGTCGCAAAAAGCTTGAATTATGTAGTCATTAGTAGAAAACATAAGAAGACCTAGTGTTGGATCCTTCTTAAGATGCCTGAGCATGTGATATTCTGCCTGCAAGTGGGATTCTCTAGGGTCGTTCATAAACTGACTAAGATGTTGTACTCCATATGCAATGTCTAGTCTAGTATTAGTGAGGAAGTTTAACTTTCCAACCAGTTTTCTGTTAGAACTAGGATCTGATATAGGCTTACCCTCATTAGCTCTTAATTTAACTATTGTATCAAGAGGAGAAGTGACACTTGAGTATTGTGAGCAATGGTAGTCTTTAAGAAGATCAAGAACAAACTTCCTTTGTGATATGAGTACCCCAACTTTAGTATAAAGAATTTCTAGCCCCAAGAAATAATGCAGTTTCCCTAGATCTTTGATTTTAAACTGATTATGGAGGAAGCTTTTCAATCAATCAATTTTCACAGAATCAGTTCCAGTAAGAAGAATGTCATCTACATACACAGCGATGAACACAATGGAAGAACCTTGTTTTCTGTAAAACAGATAATAATCATTGAGAGAATGAGTGTACCCTCTGGATTTTAAAGCATATAAAATTTTGGCATACCATTGCCTACTTTCTTGTTTAAGCCCATATAGAGATTTGTTGAGTTTGCATACCAAACCCTTACTGTGTATCTTTAGTCCTTGTGGAATGTCCATGTAAACCTCTTCATGCAACTCACCATGAAGAAAAGCATTATTAACATCTAACTGATACATGTTCCAGTGTTTCTTTACAATAGTAGCAATCAGTGCCCTCACAATTGTCATTTTAATAACAAGAGAAAAAGTTTATGTATAGTATATTCCATAATGTTGTGTGTAGCCCTTCACAACTAGTCTGGATTTATACATTTCTATACTTCCATATGCTCTATCTTGATCTTGTACACCCACTTACACCCAATAGCCTTTTTACCAACATGGATAGGCACAAGATCCCAAGTATTTTTATCATACAAAGCAGTTAACTCTTGTGTCATAGCTTCTTGCCATGCAGGGTCCATAGCTTCCTCATCATGATGATGGTTCACAATCATGTGACACACTCAACAAAAGAGATTTACTGTCAGGATACAAGGTTTCATAAGCAATATGATGGTGATGAGAAAACGAGGCATGTAAGGATGTTGAAGCTTGAGTAGGTTGGTGACTAGTGCAAACATAATCTTGGAGGTAAGTTGGGGCTTTGTGAGTTTTAGTGGATTTTCTGGTAGGTGGAATTATCTTAGATGGAGTAGATAATAAATTTGGTGATGAAGGTGAACATGTAGAGGATGTATGTTCAGAATCACATTCCATTATCAAAAATAAGAGGAGCAGCATAATCAGAATGAGTATCAGGAAAAGAAGAATGCATAGACTCATAATCAGTGTCTAAGATTTGACTAGAAATAGAAGAATTCATAAAAAACCTAGAAGTAGTTGAAAAAGGAAAGATTGTTTCATGAAACACAACATCTCTAGAGATATGAATTTTCTTGTTGATTAGATTGAGGACCTTGTAACCTTTGATACTAAAAGGATATCCTATGAATACATGTGGTGTTGCTCTTGGCTGAAACTTGGTTCTGTGATGTTTAGGGGTAGTGGGATAACATAAGCATCCAAAACTCTTCATGTGAGAGTATTGAGGTTCTTGGTTGTACAGTATGGTAAATGGACATTTCTTTTGGAGTAGAGTAGTTAGAAGTCTGTTGGTTATGTATGTAGCTGTGAGTATACACTCACCCCAATATTTGGTTGGTAACTTCGATTGAAATAAGAGTGCTCTAGCTGTTTCTAAAAGGTATTTATGCTTTCTTTCAACCACACCATTTTGTTGTGGTGTGTAAGGGCATGATTTTTGGTGAAGTATTCCCTTGGACTGAAAATACATGATGGATTCTTGGTTTAGAAATTCAAGACCATTGTCTGATCTTATGGTTTGAATTGTTGTATGGAACTAGTTTTCAACCATATTGACAAAAGACTTTAAGATGTGCAATGCGTTGCTTTTACAACTCAATAAATGTGTCCAACTGCATCTACTAAAGTCATCAACTAGGGTAATGAAATTTGAGATTGTCATAAGTAGGTACATGATAAGGTCCCCACAGATCAACATGAAGTAATTCAAACAGTTTAGATGTAGTGTGAGTTTTGGGTGGAAAGGGTAACCTGGTCTGTCTAGCCATAGGACATATGTTGCAAATGAAATGCTTCTTAGGGGGAAATTTCACAGGGATTGATGAGATGCCTTTTATTTTTAAAAATGGAACATGGCCTAGTTTGTAATGCCATAATAGATCATTGTAATTTGTATGATGTAAATGAAACATAGAATCAGAAACAACATTGTGTGCATTACTTGGAATGGTGTTTAGATACATTTGAAACAGAATGAAAACATGGACTTATTACATTGGAAAAATAACCAGAATTATTATGTGAAGTGAAATGCAAACATGAAAAACACATTGACAATGAGAGACTATTTTATTGTTATGAAAAGAAGGGCATTAAACTGTAATTGATTATTGGGGAATGGAAGAACTCTTTAGCAGACAATCTGAACAAAGGAAATATAATCCATCTTGTGCTCTACCAATCTCCAGAGGCCTCTTTAGTGAAGGGCCCTGCAAGATACAAGACGACTCAGAAAAAGAAGCAATACATTTGAGATATGATGTTAGAGAACTGATAGAGAATAGATTATATTTGAAGGAAGTAAATGAATAGAACTTTGTACAATGTGATCCTATCAGTAAGCCTTACATCTCAAATTTCAGTAACTTTAACATTGTATCCATTTGGCAATTTTACGAGGAGAGGGAATGGTAGTGTGGTGATGTTAAAAAAATTGTTTCTAGTGAAGGTCATATGGTGTGTAGCTCCTGAGTCAAGTATCCATAAATCATTCCTTGATTTTAGACAACCACGTGAAAGTATATTAAAATCAGTAGATGAGTGACAAGCTACAATACCTGCAAAGTTTGCAGCTCCACATGTTATCTTCTCATCAGTGTTTCTATCTCCTGTTTTCCCCAACTGTAAATGTTGCAATAGGCTAATAAGCTGACCACATTGTTCACTAGTGAGACTGGCATATGGAGATTCATCAGTTCCTATGTTAGGATCATCAGCAAAAACATTAGCTTCTACTCCTTTACCCTTAGTAAATCTGTGGTTTTGATTGTTGATTGATTCCCTTTGATTTTGAGTATTGGTGTATCTGTTCTGATTGAAAAACTATCCAGTAACATTGGTGTTCTGGTTGGGATAGCCATGTTATTTGCAACATTTATCAATAATGTGCCCTGATTTCCTGCAATAACTACAAAAAGGCCTAGATCTATTTTTTGCAGATTGATTATTAGATGAGTAATTTGTTCCGAATGGTCTTCCAGTCAAAGAATTTGATGAGCTAGCATTCATAAAAGAACTTGATGATCTAGCATTCACAGAAGAGTTCATTGAACTTCCTTCAGCGGATATCTGACTTTGGGGCTTGAATTCTCGTTGTTTCTCTTCTTGAACTAACAAGGCAAAAGACTGAGCCATAGATGGTGAAGGATTCATCATTAGTATACTACCTCTAATGACTGTGTAGACTTCATTCAGCCCCATTAAGAATTGAATTAACCTTCTGTCCTGTTCTGCCTTATGCAAAGTGTCTTTTCCCCCACAATTACATACACAACTGCAATGATTTTTAATGTTCAAATTACTCAACTCCTCCCAGAGTATCTTCATTTTAGTGTAACACACAGTAACATCAAGTATACCTTGATTGAGATCATTGATCTCCTTTCGAATCTGAAAAAGCTTAGCCCCATTCGTTTGATCATAACGATCCTCCAACTCCTTCCACAACTCTGCAGCATCACAAACATATTCTACACTGTCTGCAATATCCTTGCTAAGATAATTAAGAATCCATGATGTGACCATATTGTCACATCTTTTCCATTGACGATACTAAGGGGAATCAAGGGCAGGTTGTTGGAGTTCACCAATAATAAAACCTAATTTGTTTTTCACAGATAAGGATCTCATTACACTTCGTCTCCATGATCTATAGTCAATTCCATCAAAGTTCGCAGTAACTAAAACTAGATTTGGATTATCAGACGCATGGATATAAAGTGGATTACTTACATCAATTTTGTTTCCCCCTGCTATAGTAGAACTTTGGCCAGTGATCTCAACCATGATGAACTTTGTTTGCTTGAAAACGATGATAAACAATCAAAGAATCAGAAAGAAGAGAAGGTCGAAACTGCTAAAAAAATCGATGAAAACTGATGAAAAACTGGAAATTGCCGACGAAAGCCTACACCGGTTCTGATACCATGTAAAAACTTGATTGAAGAGATGAAAAACACACCTAAAATGGTGGAATATGCATAAAATCCATTGATGAAGTCAAAGGTAAATTGAGAGAGAAACTTCTCTGATTGAATTGATAGAAGAATGAAGAAGATGCAGATTACAATTAACTAGAGTTTATTTATACAACTAATTAGTTAAGCTAACAGACTAACAACTAACTAACTGTAATCCCAACTAATTGAAAGATGAAATGTACAATAAATATCTCAACAGGAAGGAAGTTGTTACATTAAGACAAAATGGACACTTCAAATCTAAGTAGAGTCATGATCTTGGCTTCAGATATATTGGTTTAACTTGTTAATAATTGGATACAAGCTAACTTGTGTGTCTACAAATAGCATTAAAAAATACATTAAACAGAGATATCTTCAGTTTTAAGTTTGAAGTATTTTTAATTGATTTGAATATCTGCACATGTGAGAGTTCATGTGTTCCTCCGATGTTAAGTCAAGATCAGTAGAATGACGTTTATCGCCATTGTTGACCTATTTGGCCTAGGGAATTATCTAACCCACAAAATAGATGTTTGAATAAGAAATCATCTCTATATCAATTATTCCCTTCGTCTCATTTATGTGATACCATTTCTTTTTTGGTCAGTCCCGAAAAGAGTATCACATTTGCTTATATGGTAAGTATTTAAATGTACAATTCTTCTTTTACTTTTGTTGGTCAAATTTAATTTTAAATATAGTACTCTAATACATTTATGAGGAGAGAGAAAAATGTGAGTTAACTTTTTTGATGTACAATTTGATAAATATTTCAAATTCTTCCTTATTTCTTAAACTCCGTATTTGATCAAATATCGACACATACAATGGGACGAAGGTAATTTTTTTTACTTTAAACAGTGAAATTGATGGTGATATCAATTTCGATGGAATTCAACCCATCGTTCCTAAGAATAAAGGGGAGGATTTATATATATGAGAAAATCATTAAGTCATTCGAAATAAGATATTTATTTATTTGTTAGGCTTGGTAAGCTTAAGGTATGTATTAAATCTACGACTTTGAGCAAGAAAGTAACTTGAATCTATCATTTGAGCTCAAAATTTACACTTAAGATCTACAAGATGTAAAAGGATGAGTTGAAATTAATCCACAAAAATCATTATTCAAAAGGAGTATATTCTTATATAAAAGTTGTTTTGTGTACGAAGAGGACAAATTGACCAAACGAGAATCGATGAACTTCCAGACATCTCTAATAGCTTTTGATGTTATGTAGTCCTTTTTTCTCATTTCCTATTTTCTTTTTTACTTTCCTCTTCTTTTTTTTGGACAACGCCACTTTTGGGCCTTATCCATATAATAGAAAAATATAATATAGGAGTAATATTACACATATATAGAAGTAAACTTTATAGTAAAGTAAAAACCTCAAAACACAAAAAACTACTCACTTCAAAACTACTTTTACATAATATACTAAATAGATATAGGCCCTATCTTGCTGTGACTTGCCTTGGAGGTAGTCCTTCCTCAGAAACATTAGTAAATAGATCAATACTTTTAGACAATGCATACACAATTTCAATCATCCTGGGCCTTTTTGATGGATCTTTATTCAAACATGAAATAGCCACAGACATCACATTCACAATACTCTCCATTATTAATTCTTCCCTTAAAAGACTTTCATCGATCCATTCTTGCAATTTCCTTACCTTCCTCTCTTCACTTCCTTCCGAAAAATCGCCAATGTTAGCCCACAAGACTTTTCCTTCATCATCTATAGCTTCCTTCCCTGACACTAGCTCGAGCAACACAACTCCGAATGAGAAAACATCCATCTTAGTGGATACAATCCCATCGGTTAGGTACTCAGGGGCGATATACCCCTGAGTACCTACAATGTGCATTGTTATAGCATTGCACCCTGATTTAGCTAGACCAAAATTGGCAGCTTTGGGCTCTCATGTTGGAGTCTAAGAGAATGTTGCTAGTTTTAATGTCTTTGTGGACAACTCTTGGCCTTGTATGTTCATGAATGTCAATTCTTAGTCTTGTTTTCCAACTCAACTTTTCAGGTTTTTCACCATGAATCCATGAATGTAGTGAACCATTTTCAACATACTCACACACAAAGAAGCAATTTGCTTCTTTAGGGTCTATGCAAAAACCTTCTAGCTTCACCAAATTCCCATGGTTCACCGACACAAAACAAAACAAAAAAAGGAGGAAATTATTAAGTAGTCATACAATACAACAATAACATATTCAGTGTCATGCACAAAGTATGGTCTGAAGATGGTAGAGTCAGGGGTGGACCTACCCTGCACAAAGTAAAGATGGTAGAGTCAGGGATCAACCCACCCTTGGTCGAGGAAAATTACATTGTATATAGAGGTTAAATTTTAGTGTATATATATATATATAAGTATTGATATCTTTTGACACAAGTGGAAAGTTTAATCTTGTCACGACCCAAAACGGGTCGTGAATGGCACCCACACTTACCTCCTTAGGTGGGCGAACCAACACATCTAAACCCCAACATATACCAATAGTTCAACTATAAATAATATAAATAATGCGGAAGCTCCAAAAGATACTAAGCAACCAATTTAAATAAGTTTCTAAAGTTTAATACTTATCATCCCAAAATCTGATAGTCATCACATCAAGGACATCTAATCTCCAATACTAAGTCTAAGAATATCGAATACACTAAAATAAAGAATAAAATGGTATGTGTCCGAAAGTATAGGACATCATGTCGTGACCGAGAGAATCCAACACGAGCTTGAATGGATAGCTCACCCTGTAACTTGATATGTGGGAGGCTGGCTAGAGCTGAGGGAAATCAGAAGTCATAGATACACTCGCTGCATTTCATAAGAGGAAAACAAAGAAGAAAACAAGTAGGAATCAGTACGAGGCAACATGTACTGAGTAAGTATCATTGGTCAACCCAAAATAGTAACTAATATACAAAGAATAAAAGTATGAACTCAACTATAGCACTTAACATGTGATAAGCAACAAACAACATGAACAAGTGTCAATAACAATAATAAGCACGTATTAAGTCAATGGTATCAAGATCACACATGAGGACTCATGCCTCCAAACCAAACCATTTTGGGAGTTGAGTTCTTTGAGATTGAAAATCTTCCATTAATTCAACATATATTTCCTTTAATATTATCGTGTCGGAACGTGACACTCCGATCCAAAAATACCGTGTTGGAACGTGACACTCCGATCCAAGAATACCATGTCGGAACGTGACACTCCGATTCAAGAATACCGTATCAGAACGTGACACTCCGATCCAAAAATACCGTGTCGGAACGTGACACTCCGATCCAAGAATACCGTGTCGAAACGTGACACTCCGATCCAAGAATACCGTGTTAGAAAGTGACACTCTGATCCAAGAATACCGTGTCGGAACATGACACTCCGATCCAATTATACTATTAATTTATCCTTTATTATCACCGCTTTCAATTCATTGTTATATTATTTTCATCAAGCCTTCTTTATTCAAGGCATCACTTTGATAGATAGGATTAGAGAATATAAATTCTACGGTCTCAGGATTTCAGACCAATCACAAACCACACAACCAAATCACACAATCACACAGTCAAGTACATAGAGAACTTCACAATATCATTCAAGGCATATCAATCACTATTAAGAGTTTACTATCAAATAGCATAAACCATAACCTACCTCCACCGAAGAATCGAAGTCAAGCAACTACTTCTCCAATGACACTCCGATTATCTGTGTCTAGCCTATACCCATCAATTCACCTAATTCTATAATCAATCTCTTAAAGTTTAAGCCTAATGGTAAGTCTTAATTCCTCCTATTAGCATAACTTTAGTGGAATTTAAATAACTCGATAAACCTAATATTTAATTACCTAAGTCAATATTTTAAAACTTGGCTCATAACAAGATAAATATGGAAAGAATTGTAATTTAAGGTTACGTCTATGTCCAGTAACCTCTACCAGGGAAAATCAAAACAACATGTTACATAATTTATAACACCCATATGCAAAAATTCTCAATTTTATCATAGAAATATCAAAGTTTATTATCCCACCTTACTCTCTTATTGGTTATATATTTGGTCTCAATTTTATAATCAATAATTACATAAGAATTTAAAACCTTCCTACTATTAATTGTTTGTTATTCTTCAATAGACCATTAGGCCATCATTATATGCAATTCAAAACAAAGGCATTTGTCATTCAATATAACAACTTGAATCGCAAAGAACGTGATAATACATAACATACGAAATTTATTTTAAAATAGTAAACACATGACGGTAACAATTTAATCCTCCATGAACTAATTAAATTTTCTATATATAACTTTCACTTGCCACTCATCCACCAACTTTAAGTCAATTCTACCAAACATTACACTAAGACATATATTAAAATGTACGCCCGATCCCTCTTCACAATAACATAGTTCTAATTTATATATATATATGCACACACCTTTTCCTTCCAATCAAGAACATAACAATAGTAATAATAATAATACTCACAAGCAGTTTCTGTACAATCCAATACGACTCCACTAATTTTTCTAGCGTTTATTGAATATCCCTCTTTTCTAATTCAAATATTATACTAAAAATAATTAACACAATCATGCTAATACATTCAAAATCCAACTCTAAATTTGATTACCTGATGAAACAACCGCTTTATGACTGCTGCAGGTATGATTTCTCTTGGCTAAACCCTTATTTCCCCTCTACAGAATATTTCCTCCTAAATATTATATAACTAATTATAAGAGTGGTGAAAGTGACCCCCTATTAATTATAATATTATTTCTTAACCATTAACTAAATAAATTAGTAAAATTATCCCATTAATTTCATAATTATAATTATGAATAGTCCAAAACACTCATTTAAATCTATCAGAAAGTATTTTCTAACATAAAAATTTCTAGTGCCCAAACCGACTACGCGGGTTGTTAAGGGGTTGCAAAAGTTCCTAAACCATTGACACCACTTTATGAGAATTTTGTATCAGTCTCTAAATAAAATATACACAAATCTTATTACTATCTTTGAGGTAGAATAACAATTTTCAATAGAATAGTACATATCACATTGTTAAAAAAAAGTTATTGATTTATCAATCAATATCTAATATTGTAACGATGCCCTAATTATAGTAACGGCTGCAAAATAGGACCTGATGCGTTTTCTTCATTTAATAGGATAACTAATAATTCTAGTCAAAATAGTACAGCCAAAATGAGGTCAAAGACAATAAATTTCATTCAGGAAGAAAATTTATTTTGAAGTTTGTCTTAATATAATAAATTATTAGTAAAAGATGCTCTTTTCTATGACAAAAAAGAAAAAAGAAAAAAAATTGTTTTTAGATATCATGTTAATTTTTAATATTTCAATTATTATCACGATAATAATATATCTCGTGAGAATCATATAAATAAAAATATAAAAAATAATATATACAAATTTTATTTCTAATATACGCTCGACTTTAAAAGCAGATACAAAAGGATTTCCTTAGTAAATAATTGAGAAACAAAAAGAGGAGTACTTTTAATGAAAAGATAGACATCAAAGGACAAATAAATTGAGTATAAAATGATGTAGATTAGCTTAAATTATAAAGAATACGACAGGTCACTAGACCAAATAATTTAAACTGTTTAATATTTTATTAAAATTAAGTACTTAATCTGATCCATTGGAGGAAAAACAACTCTGCAGTGGAATTTAACATTACTAAAATAACAATTGAGAAAATGACAAAAATAGCCTCTAAGGAGGGAGAATATTGTTCACCTTGAACTGAATTTATTTATCAAAAGTTGACACTTTTAATCTTCTCAAATACTCAATAATTTATGTTTATAAAATTTGATAAAATAATTAATATTTTAATCATAAAAACTAAAAAGATCTTATCAATATCTAAAATATGCTGCAGAAAACATCACATATAGACAACTTCATACCTAAAAAAGAACAGCACCACTAAATTATAGAAACAAATCAAAACTAATCAAGCTACAAAAATAGTGCCTCTCTAACATATAAATTCAATAAATATCATATGAAAAATTAAAGATATTACTTTTTAACAAACTTAAAAGATGGAGACTATCAAATATAGTACATACTTAAAAACTATTATAAATCAACCCTCCACATATATGTACACCATGTTTTCTTTTTCTTTTTTACTTCTTGTTTATTATTCATTACTGGTCTTAGGAAACGTGCGTTGCACGTTTATCCTTTATTGTTAAATTTCTATATAATAAAAAATTATGTTATAAAATAGGAAATTCTGAAATTAGCAATAGTAATTTTACCATTTATATTTTGTTCACTAAATAATAAAAAAATATATTATGAATACTTTAGCATTTTTTTGTTGTCCTTCATTTGAAGTTTCTCATTCTCTTTTCTTCTCATATTGAATCATGAATATAACATAAATCTTTGTAAATTGATTCTTAAAGCATATTGAAATTTTAATTCTGAAAGTGTTCTTAGAATAGTGGAGAAAATCTTCATATTCAACTTTCAATTTTAAAAAATTATGATTATGAGTAATAATTAATATTTAATAATCACGTAGAAGAATAACACATTCTCTTAAATAAAATAATATTTCCAAGGCAAAAGTAGACATTCTAAGTTGGACAATTACTACTTAACTATTTATGGGTCCAACCAATAATCTGGAAATCGGAGTTCACAATTTTTCAGCCATAATAAAATTTCACATCAACAATAAATAGCTTCTCATCACAGTAAATAGAAGTATGATGCAAACAATATATAAGTTCGAAAAGACATCATCAATTTGATACATATGCAAATGATATAAACACTAATTGATATGTTACGAAATACACTTGCAGTCACCATCATAATTATTATGTTAATTATTTTAATTATTCCATCACATATGCATCTTCTTTTTAACCTTAGAGAAATATTAACATATGATTTATGAAGAGAAAAGAATAATACTCTCTTTTTTCATAAAATTTCTCTTTGAATAATTAATATAAATGGAGCAACACAAACTTTTCAAAATGACTTGTTCTAGATATATGATCAATTTGAAGAATGAAAGTTTTCACAAATAAATAATAAACAAATAAGATCAATAGATTATACAATATAAACGAAAAATCAAATAAAAAAATATTTAAAAAAATCATATGTGAATTTTTTAATTTAGTTATTCCTCTCACTACTAATAAATAATAATCTCAAAAATATATTTAAGCTAAAGTAAAACACTCTATAGATAGTCACAAATAAAAATTAACTGATTAATTTTTCATTATGAATTTCATCAATGATTAAGAAATATAGGAGAACATGAATTGTATATCACTAATTTTTATATAGGACACAACATATTCCACTAGAAAACAAAATTATAAGAAAGTATATCGATCAAAATATTAAAAAAGGATGCACAAAATACTTAAGCTTGACAAGAATGAGTGGATAAAAACAAAAGGAAATTATTGCAATACAATATAATGAGCAAGATTAATTTTTTGCTTGATAATCTCTCATCCTCCTCTTATCACTTACATAAAGACTGCTAGGTATTTTATAGCAGTAGGTAGGATGACTTTTGAGTAGATAAAATTAATTTGCATTAAATTAGTTCGATGATTTTAGTCCATATCAAATTTATGTAAAGGAAAAACACTTCAAATACTCTTGATTTTTACAACAAAAGAGAAATTAATTATTAATGTGAATTTGATTCATGGATTGATTTAAATAAGTTATTTATTAAATATTTAATTATATTTTATATTATTTGTTTGAATTAATTTACTAAAAGGACAAAATGGTAATTCAACTTTGAGCTTTAAATCTTCCACTTATAATAATATATCATATAGCCGTTTATTTACCTTTTTAATAAATCGACATATTTTACCCATTTTTAAATTAAAAAATAAAATAAATTTTTAAAAAAATATTTTTTTAACCTTGGGTAATTGTTTTTTCTATTTTTTTTACTTATTTTATTTACTCTTTATTTTCTTTGTCTTTCCTATTGATTTGATTTCGAACACTTATATTTAAGATAAGCTAATTTCAAGTGCATATCAAAATAATTGAAGAAAATCAAATAAAATATTAAAAAATATTAAAATTAAAAGACACTTTTTAATTGTTTTTAAAAAATTACACATAATTTTTTGAAAACAATTAAAATTTAAAAGATAAGAAATTGATGAAATAAAAAATAAAAAGTTTAAAGTGAGAAAGAAATTAAAATAATTAGATATCTATAAATTTTAATCTATTTATCATTTATACTACCTTAAATGCATAAACTCTCAAAATTGAATTTTGAATCTATTTAAAAAATATTTTAATTATTTTATTTATTTATTTAATCAATTTACTTTTATTAAAAGAAACTATCTTTTCACATTAAAGGTGTCACGACCCAAATCGAGTCGTGAGTGACACCCACACTTAACCTCCTAGGTGGGTGAATCAATAATTCAATCCCCAACTTATATTTATAATTCAGCTTACAAAATACTAACCATAATGCGGAAGTTTAAATTTTAATAGTGTAAGAAACACAAATTTTATTATAGTCTACTATATGTCATACCCCAGAATCTGAAAGTAATCACATCAAGGAATTCTAATCTTCAAATACTAAGTCTAAGAGTATTAATGATATCAAAATAAATGAATAAAATAGTTTATGTCCGAAACTAAGGACACCATATCATGACCAAGATAATTCAACACGAGGTTAAATGAATATCTCACTCTTGAACCTGATATGTTGGGACTGGCGAGAGCTGAGGGCGAGTCAAAGTCGTTGGTACACTCGTTGAACTCCATAAAAGGAAAAGAAAGAAAAACACAAGTAGGGCTCAGTCAGGGGCAACATGTACTGAGTAGATATCATCGACCAACTCAAAAATAGTAACTAATATACAATGAATAATAGTATAAACTCAACTATAGCGCTTAACAAGTGATAAGCAACAAAAACATGAACCAGTGTCAACAACACTAAAGTAAGTACGTAATAAGTCAAAAGTATCAAGATCACACTTGAAGACTCATGCCTCCAAAACCAAACCATTTTGGTAATCGAGTTCTTTGAGATTGAGTAATGTTTTCCTTTAATATTACTGTGTCGTTACGTGACACTTCGTCCAATTATATCGTGTCGGAACGTGACACTCCGATCCAAAAATATCGTGTCGGAACGTGACATTTTGATCCAAGAATATCGTGTCGGAACGTGACACTCTAATCCAATTATACCGTGTCAAAACGTGATACTTCGATCCAAGAGTACCTTGTCGGAACGTGACTTTCCAATTCAATAATACCATTAATTTATCATTTATTATCACGACTTTTCAATTCATTAATAACATTTCATCAAGCCTTCTTTATTCAAGGCGTCATTTCTATAGAAAAGGTTCAAGATTATATATTTCACGGTTTCCGAATTTTAGACTAATCACAAACTACGCAACCAAGCTACACAATCACACAAATAATGTACATAGAGAACTATTCAATGCATATTTATCTCTATTAAGAGTCTATCTATCAAATAGAATAAATCATAATCTACCTCCACCGGAGAACCGAATTCAAACAAACTACTTCTTCAATGCTTTTCCTTTCCCCGACGCCTTCGAAACTTTTCAATCTATCACATATGTATTATTTGTAAGTTAACGAGTCTATATACACTCATATTATTCTATGTCTAGCCTGAACATAACCTAATTCTATTATTAATTCACTAAAGTTCAAACCTAGGGTAAGTCTTTATTTATCTAATTAACATAACTTTAATTTAATGTGATTCACATATTATAATACACATAATATTTAATTAACTATGCCAATATATTAAAAGATAATTTTTAATAGGATAATTAAATAATTTAAAAGTTGAAACTCACTGTCTTGCATTTCCAATTAGTCACTGCAAAACTAAATTTGATGCACTACCTATACTCATATACCAAAATGACCACAATTATGCCAAAAGAATGCAATTTAGGCACACACTATTATAGTTTAATAATTTTCAACGAAAAGCTATTCGATCATCACTTGAAAATCAACGGTCCAATCAAATTGAAACCCAGTTCTTTCACAATCTAAAATATTGTAATACTATTTAAATATGATATAAATCAATACATGGATTCGGCGTGGTGAGTGATTACGTGAAGCCGCCTTTCAATTTTTCCTGTACCATCTTGCGACTCACAATTAATTTTAATTTATTTTTTTAATCATCAACTAAATAAATTATTAAAATCATCTCACTAATTTCATAATTATAATTAAAATAGTCCACAACACTCATTAAGAATCTATCAGAAAGTATTTTATGAAATAAAAAGCTCTAATTCTCAAAACGATCAAATGGGTCGTTCCATTAGATATCAATTTACACATTGTTTGTCCTTGAACGATCAAGAAGGAGATGGTGAGAAAGGATACAAGAATCGATAAAAATATGTGAATATCTTTTGTGCATATCATGCTCAACCTCCCAATGTCTTACCTCAAATGCATCAAATCAACCAATGAGAGAGCTATATCTCATTTCATACAATGAGTCAAATGGGGTCATCTCAATACTCTAATGATAACTTTTTGTGGTATTGTAAACTCAATTAACAACAAAACTATTTCCAGTGGACTTTTCAACTGACCGATTCTTCCACTAGAACTTAACACAACCATCGGGACAAATATCTTCTACCATAACCATGATAAAATCTTGAATCAATATTGACTACAATCAAGAGTCAACCTAAACCAGCCCCACACACTCATACTACACAAACCATCAAAGATCTTATTAAGACTTTCTTCTCATAACATAATCTTTCACGAGCTTAAGTTATAAAAAAAATCATCTTTGACATCAGATAGTCATCAATATAGAATCAAACTTGTTTGACCTAAAGAGAGAAAGAATTAAGTAATCATCCATCGAGTGATACGCCTAAGCATATAGAAATGCTTATATTAGTAGTTGTGACCGTTATTAATCCTTAAGAATGACATAACTAGATATTACAGTCCCCACATTCAACAACATATAGCCAAAACATTAATATTAATGATGAGATAACTCTTAAGTCTATTGAACATCGGTAATATTTGTGGTAGCTCCCCTACAAATTCTCATAAGCAAAGGTGTGTGTGTGTCGAATCACTAGTATACTTAAACTATTCCAAATAGCTCAAATTTCTTTTTTGCATAACTAAAATGATTAAATCTGCCTAAACATCCTATCCTATTAAGAGTACCATCGCAGGATCGGTACACCCAATTCACCACTAGGGAGTAACTCAGAAAAGTAAAAATATGTGTGAGCATAACTAGTGAATCATACTCCATTACTGGAACGAAATAAGTGGTCATATAAAATGTACGGAACCAAATCAAAATAATATAAGATACTCCTTCCATAATACCCATATCAACATTTTCATTCATCTGATTCTATCTCTTCAACTTTTTTGGTTACCCACAATCACCAATTTAGTCCCTACAATAATTGCACACATACTTGATTTATCGAACTCCACATCCACTGAAGTCAACACTCTTAATACTAACAATACATCATAACCGCACTAATCATATCAAAGTATTCTTCTCAAATAAATGTTCAAACTATGGTTATCTCTCTTGATTTAAGCATTTCATGACAAATACGAGTCCTAAACAAGGTTGATAGCAGTAATTTCAAATTTGATAGTACCTTTCCATCGATATAAAGCTATTAGATCACACCCAAAGAGAACTCCGCATCACTTCCACACACCATAGTTTAGCTACCATTTTAAACCATCACATATCTCATGCCATCACTTAGGGAAATTCTTGATCACCCAAATTATTCTGAATACTATAAGCTCATTACTTCTATTCACCATCCAATGTTTATATAACACATCATAACATTTTATATAATCCTATCAATAGAGTGGTAATAATTCAACTCTAAATTCTTAATTAACCCTGTAGAATTATATCTCACCTTGTACATCATTCTTAAATCATCTATCATTATCGAAGCAATCTATAACCACTTGAAACACTAATTTTTCATACCTCGTTATTTGTCACTCAAATCATTACTCAATCTTTATAAAAATCGATGATAAACTCCTACTAAGTTTGTACCGAACCAATTCACATCTCACAATCATATCTAAATTCATTGGAAAAACTAATACAACCTTTAACTACACTCCATGAGTTTATACGAGAGGTCTTATTTCTTCATATTTCTCGAACTTTCCATGATACAAAATTTTGAATATCTTGAACTCTTCAATACACCGAATTCTTGTTCCTCTTACTGCTCTCTTACCAATCTTATCCTCTGGCTAAAAACCCTTGACATTATATACCACTACGAATATATACTTACTACTAAAATTTGAATTGTGAATTCAATTGTGCAACATAATTCCCTTATCTATCAACATTAGCTTATACTTTGAAGATTTTTGTGACTTCGTGTATAATAACTTATCATTGATCGCCTCTCTATCGATCTTACTATATC
The DNA here is from genome assembly GCF_036512215.1 of Solanum lycopersicum. Taxonomy (NCBI): domain Eukaryota; kingdom Viridiplantae; phylum Streptophyta; class Magnoliopsida; order Solanales; family Solanaceae; genus Solanum; species Solanum lycopersicum. Next base: position 33,324,512 of record NC_090809.1, read on the forward strand.
TTTCGCTAAAAATTCAACCTTACTCATTACCAAATTCAAAATCATAAAGAAATTTTTTTTTATCATCACACTTGAGTTGAACCACTGTACATTTCTTTGTCAAGTTTTATCCCCTGGTTTTTAATCACTTTGATTAACATGTGACATTACTACAAGAATAAGATCAAAACAGATGAAATTACACATCTCCGAACCTAATTCTCATTTCCATTAAAGATACCCTTTAAGTCCTTGCAACCGGAGAAAATATGCTTACTGTCTCCTCTTTTTAAAGGCTACATTTATTTCATTAATTTTATTTCATTTTCATTATGACTCTAACTCTATTAAATTCTATCTGAGCAGTGCCCCAACATCTCTCAAAATTTTTTATACAACCACCTTACTCACTAAATAATAGAAAGTCGCAACATTAGATAATCACAACTCATTATTACCCTATCAAATTTATTTAACCAATAATTCGTATTCTATAGTTGCATCTCAATTACAATCAAGCCCTATTATCATCATGCTCAGTAAAACCTTGTCATTACTACGAAGTCAAACTTTTTATCAACATGAAACGTTAATCTAGTTATACAATTAGATCCAAAGGACTAACCCAAATTTTATACTCACTAACTAAAATCTTCAATTACCTTCAATTAAGTATACTTATTGTGTTTCTTTATCCATAAGTTTGTCATTCTGGTATCAATCCACTCATTTGGAGCATAAGATAAAATCACTTTCCCTAAAACCCTCAAGATAGACTTCATTACCTAATGCATTTATACCGTACCAAGATTCACCACTAAAAATTGCCTTAAAATAATGTCGAAGCCAAGCATCTATAGTAAAAAGCTATTTGGTTTCTCAAATATGTATACAACATCGAATCTCATTATCTAAACATGTCATGCCACTAATAACTCCTTAAGTAGTTAGTATTCACACTTGACTATCGATGTATTCATTTTCACATAACACTACTACCGTCAAAGGCCATTAAATTCATCACTAGAACACATCATACTTATTGAGAAGATCGTATCCAAATAGCCCACATATTTCTACCCATTGAATGACTGTAAAATATTATCAAATTTGTTCTCCCTCTAACCTAAGTAATTTGATTTACTTCTTACATCAAGTCAATTACAAAAGCAATGCACTTCATAACTCTAACCAAGTAAGCATTGATCACCCTCACTGATATATAATCAGTCCTTGGAATCGTCGTAAAGGCTCTAACCTCAATTGACACAACCTAATTTCATCATTCCTAAACAACCTATATGTGTTATGAAAACTCTACCAACTGTATTTTCTAAAGTAATGATGTTCATTTTCTAGATGTCCTTTACGAAACTTCTTGCATGTTGTCACATATCTAGATAAAGTACAAAATTTGACTCTCCGTTTCTCTATATTCACGAAACTATCTCTCCTCGTATTGCTCAAAGTTTGGGTATATAATTGTTTGAAGAAGCTAGAACATGCTACCTTAAGCCATAGGTAGTGCATTTACTAATCGACACTTAACATGAGACTACCACCACATTTTGTATCTCTTCGAGACTAGTATGTCACAAACTCAACACTAAGTCCCTCCATTATATTCATTTTATAAAGCAAGTAAAAACAATCAACAATGAAAGTATAAGCATCTTCATAATCAATACCCACGAAGAATGAGGATTTCAACTTTATGAAGTTGATAAAAAATTATATTGGTCACTAGTCATTACAAACCATGTAATAATCGAGAAAATATACTTATTTCCAAGGATACATTTTGTTTTCTTTGTGGTGTTGTTACTTCAACTTCTAGTACTTCAGTACTAACCAATGAAATTGAGTGAAGAAGTTCAGGTACCAATTTGTATCACCTAGATATCCATTGGACTCAAGTAGTACCACGAAAGAAAGAAGGAATGAAGTTTCCCTAAAGTCTTATAGTCTCTCGAAGAAAAGTAAAGACTTTCCCATACCGTTTGGCAAGACTCTACTAGACTTGTCCTTGTGTAATAAGATCACTGAACTAAACTCTTTGATATCAAGTTTATCACGACCCAAATCAAGTCGTGAGTGGCATCCATACTTAACCTCCTAGGTAGGTGAACCAATAATTCAATCCCCAACTTACATAGGAACCACTTAACCTGCATACATGAAATATGCAGAGGACCTTACCACATTAGTAAACTCATAATTAGACCATCATTTACCATTAGTGTATCCTAATCTCCCACTAATATTAACAATTGAAGACATTGGTTACGAGACCAGTGGCACACTTGCAGCGATAGAAACCCACTTCAGTATTACCAAAGACATCACATGCATTAACCTCTCACTTTCTTTAGAAATCCTAGGTCGCGCCATCATTAATTAGTAATCATCCGGTTGCAGAATTTGTCCCCTAATCCATTCTCTATCAACTATATAATATATATATATATCCTTCATCCCACATTCTTTTACAACTGTACAACCACCATACAAGTTACTAATTATTCTTATTCAATGTTACAAAATCACTATACTTATTAAACATTTCAGCAGCTAATCATGTACAAAAAAACATACCCGCAAAAAAAAGTGCACGATCGCGCTTTGATGTCGCCATTTCCTCGCCTCAAACCCTTACTCTTTCTACAAATCACCTATCAACCTAACTGTATACCTTAAAGTTATAAAGGGGTAAAAGTGACCCACTATTAAATTTAATTTTATATCTTTTAACCACCAACTAAATAGATTCATTAAAATTACCTCACTAATTTCATAATTATAATTACAAATAGTCCAAAACACTCATTTAGAATCTATCAAAAAGTATTTCATGTAATAAAAATCTCTAGTTCTCAAAACTATCAAATGGGTCGTTACAAACGGGTTGTGACTTTTCTGATGAGTCATGACTTTTCTGATGGGTTGTGACATTTTAGATGAGTTGTGACTTTTCGAAGGACTATGATATCTGTTTCAAAAGGTTATGACTTTTTCAAAGAGTTGTGTCTTTTCCAATGAGATGTTAGTTTTCCGACGAGCATGCAATTTTTTGATAAGCAATGACTCGAAATAATTAAAGGGTTGTGACTTTTCATATGAATCATGACTTTTATGAAAGGTTGTGACTTCTTTTATGGTTGTTAAATTTTAAATGAGTTCTGACTTTTTCGAAGGGCTGTGATTTATTTAAAGGGTTGTTACTTTTCCAAAGAGTTTTGACTTTTTCATGGAGTACTGACTTTTCAAAGGATTGTAACTTTTCTTATAAGCCACAATTAGCACCTTTTCATAATACTATTTATTAGTTATACATAGAGGGTTTTCCTCTCCCTTTCAAACTACAGGTTTTTTTTATGTATTCTATTCTTCTTCTTCTTCTTAAAAAATCTTAAGTGTAATTTGCAACAGTAGATTATGTGTGAAATTTAGTGAAATTTGAGGTATCACATATGAAAGAGTTGATGACCAAATTGTAATAAATCATTTATCAATTCACACTCATATTTTTCTTCTTACAATTTCATCACATACATAGTTCAATATTATTTTATATCATTTTAGAACATTAATACCCTTTTAATTAACCTACATATTTATTTATTAAAAACAGACTTGTTTTCTTTGAATATTCACAATAATTTCAAAATTCATGTCCTTCGATCATAAATCGCAACCATTCACTCTTTATAAATTTTTTCAGATCTCTTTCCTATGAAAAATTGACACATTTAAAATTTTCATAAAATGATTCATGTTCAATCCATTCATATCTTTCGTCGAGATTTGTAACATTAAGATTTAGATTATAAAGAAGAAAATAAGATAACAGAGAAATATGCAATTAACCATTAACTTTTTTTCACATAGGAAACTTCTATATATAGTGTCTGGGGATTTTCGTTTCTCTTTTCTTGTTTTTATTTTTTGTTAATTTCTTTTATTTTTTGATTAGAGAGAGAATTTAATAATTAGTATCAATATTATGAGTGAACAGTGAAGAATGCACACCTTGTAAATTATTTTTGTAGTAAATTAGTATATCAACTTGTAGAAGAGACAATAATAATAAACAGATGTGATAAAAGACTCGTGATTGGGTAAGATATTTCTTTTTTATTTTTTTATTTTTTATTCTTTTACCCTCAAAAGAAGGAGATTCTTCCTAATTTAACTAAAACAACTAGCATCAATGTAGTCTATTGAATTATTAGTTTTAGTTTCATGTCCACTATTTCAAAAAATAGATTTTCACTTTAACTTTTAATATGATATTGATTAATTTTTAATCGATATGTTATTACAAACGAATGAAGAATGCAAACTAAAGGTGGCAACAGATTTCAATCGTATGAAAAATTAGAGTGAATATAGTATGAACATATATTTTCTATTTCCTTCGTTATTGCCTATGAAATGTCCATATATTTTTTCTTTTTTATATTTATATTGAGTATGAAATGATTAAAGAAAAACTTCCTTTTATTTTTTGTTCACTTACTAAGAAAATGTTATGTCATAAGATACCCTATTTGCTAGCTATTTAAAAATAGATATTGTGATGGATCATAAAATGATCTTAAATCAAATTAAAGATTCTATAAAAATACTTTAAATTTATTCATCTATTTTTTAAATTGAATAAGCCTTAATGTTTTATATCACGATACTACTTCTATAAGATAAAAGATACTTTCATTAGACATCATATGTATGCAACAAAAGAAAAAAAGAGATCACTACAATTCTGCAACGATAAGGTAGAAACTAAAAGAAATGAAATATTTTTCACCATAGATTATGTTGTTCATATATTAACATTATATTAAGCTACTTATCTGAAACAAAGAATTGGTCAAGCTAAATATTTGACATGCACTCAAACCTCTATTAAATCATCATTCATTATTACAACATTCACTGTAATGACATAATTGTCTTCACAAGTAATTTTGATGTTACATTTTTTTTGTTTATAACATTCTACTTATAACATTGATGACATTCACTATAAATATATATATATTTTTTAAAAATACCTTTCTATGATAGTCGTACTAAAATATTCATTGAGTAATAGTCCCTCCGTTTTATAAAGATTGTCTATTTTGACTTGGCACGGAGTTTAAGAAAATAAATAAGACTTTTGAATCATGTAGTCCTAAACTAAAGTTATGTCAAATGTATAAAATTGTCTTTAATCTTGTGGTCTTAAACATGTCAAGTAGAAAGTTGAAATTAAAATGTTACAAAAAAAAGAGGTCAATCTTTTTAACACAGATTAAAATAGAAAGGAGTCATTCTTTTTTAAACGGAGAAAGTAATATTTTTTAAACATATACTAGCTATAAAGATAAACTATTGAAATATTTGTGGTTACCATTGTTAGTGTCTTGCGCATACTAAATTTTAATGAATATTTAAGAGGAAAATTGTACTTGAATGGTGTATGTTATTTATGCTCATTACCTCAAGAAGAAAGACTATTGGTGACTTTTTGTTATTGACTTTTTATTTTATTGGTTAAATTTGTTTACAAAATTGAGTAAAGTAAAAAATATACTATCAATGAAATCCCACTCCTCTCAATATTTAAATTTTGAATGTATTTTAAAATGTTTCAGTGATATTAAGTTATTTTGATCTAAAAAAAATAACTCTATGACAATTTGTATTAATCATATAAAAACATGTTTTTTGTTCTTTCAATTAAAATCATTTACTAAACACCTTTAGTTTAGTAATAATAATAATTCTATTTCACGACGTCGTATACTATATGATACTATACACACGTGCTACACACATGCCGTGAAACTAGTATCAATAATTATGTGTACTAACTAATTATAATGTTACCAATTAAAAAGGGACAAGTGTCTAATTTTTTCACTCATCACTTGGGTTCAAGCAGAGGACAAACACACGCCTATAAAATTGGGTGCACGTGCACCCGACAACTTTGAAAAACTCATATGTATATATGTATGTTTATCTTGAAAAATTGACAGAAACTATGATATAATTAACAGTACACCTATGAGGAGCATATAAATGTCCTAATGTCGTTGGTACAAACAAGAGCCTAGAGGAATCACCCTAGAGACGGGTTTGGATCCAGCTAATGTCCTTTTTCACAATTTTTATTTCGTCACGGTCCAAAAATGTGATGAACCAGAAGGTCATTTTTGAAAATTTTAAATATTCGTTTAACTTCAATTAATTAATGGATGAATAATTATAGATAATTATCAAATCGATAGTTAATGAGCTAAAGTGATAATTTATTTAAGATCCTATACCATTTTTACCACTTATATTAAAAATAAGTTGGTGAAATTTAATACTTTTAACTTATAATTTTTATTCAAAATTCAAAGAAATAAAGTGAAAGAAAACTACCCTAGATGAGACTTCGTGCAAGATCAGAAACAAAGATTCGACCTCCTGATAATCAATCTCAATTTAGATCCAATTCTATTTTACATCAATTGATTCTGGAAGGTTATTTAAACTAATTACTCATTAATTAATGGGATAGTGGTGATTCGTGATTTTTGAAACTATTGAAGGCAACCATTAGTTTTATATTATTATTAAATTAGTATAGTAGTAGTGATATATGTGAGGATCGCAGTGGTGATTCATGTATTATTATTATTATCGAATTATTAATTTGATATAGTAGTAGTGATAGTAAAGGGAAGGGGGCTGTGGTGATTTCACATGATATTGATCCCTTGCTCTGGCGGCTTTGCACATGTAACGGTGCAAGTATTATAATTATCATCATATTCCTTTCAATGTATATAAGAATGCAGATGGTAAATTAGGATGGAAATTTATACAATTCTCTAATGTATTGTTTGACGTCTGTAGACAATAAAATTCGCGTCAAGAAAATAATAATTAAGAATGGAAAATTACAGCAACAATCAATTTTACTATTTCAAATGTGAGTGTTACAATCTCTATAATTCCTCTGAATTCGCCTTTTCAAATATAAATTCAAAGGCTTTAAAACTTGTTCTTGAATCTATGATGAACTTGAACTTGAACTTTATCTTAATTTTGACTTTTATTTGAATTCAAGGGCTTCGAGCTTGTTCTTGAATTCGGTGGTCTTGATCTTGATCGTTCTTGAACTTGAATGCTTGAATACTTAAACTTGTAGCTTTGTAGAGAATTAAATGGCGTTTGTACCACGGAGTTTCTTTAGCTTCTTATTTGGAATTTTCTGTCTCTTTTCTGAATTATGAGGACCCTATTTATAGTTTTAGAATAGTGGAGTTGCGATAAGAATAGGATTCTGTTCAGCCAATTAGATTTAACTGACATGACATTTGGGCTTTATGGAGTGAGTTTGTCATCTTTGACTCAAGTCATGATTCTATTGGTTTTCTTATTTGACTTGGCATGCCACATCATCTGCACACGTGGCGCCAAGATGGGCTCTAGAATGAGATGAGATTGGGTTTAACAAATTGGGTTCATCCAATGTAGTCCAAATCAATTAATTTAGACTTAATTAAATTCAAATTTATTGGACTTAAATATTTAACTCAATTATATCAATCCACAATATTTATTTGGATTAATATATTTATGAATTTAATATAATTCGAATCATTTTATAAATTTATATTTAATAAATTTTAAATGATTACAAATGCCCTCTGCTTCAAGTCTTGTCGAGATATTTTATCTTTTAGAGACTAGGCTTGAAGTATTAACCGGTTACTAAATTCACCTTAGTTCAAAATGAATTATAATTGAATTAACAATTGTAATCCTACTCAATTTCATATTCCTATATATGGTTTATTGCCCAAACCAAAAAGAAATCATAATTCAATTAAGAATTGTAATCCTACTCAATTTCATATTCATATAAATATTTTATTGCCCAAGCAAAAAAGAAATTGTAATTGAATTAGTAATTGTAATCCTACTCAATTTCATATTCATATTATGTTTTATTGTCCAAGCCAAAAAGAAATTGTAATTGAACTAGGAATTGTAATCCTACTCAATTTCATATTCATATATATGTTTTATTGCTAAGCCAAAAAGAAATTGTAATTGAACTGGGAGAAGGATTTTATCCCACCACATGACATCTATAAATAGATACATTGTCTCCATAATTTTATATTCAATTACAGATTGTGAGCCTACGACGAAAAGGGCATACTCAAGGTAATTTTCCTCTTTTCTTTTTAATTTTCGTCACTTTTTTACAGTTTGACATGTTTGTCGTAGAAAATGCATATCTCATTGTAGAAAACTCAAAATCATAAACCGTTTGATTTTTCAGAAACTAAGCTTTTAGATCTCTAACATATCAAAAATTCAAAATTTAGTACCTTCAGAATCTTTCTAGATGATTTTTTAAAATTAGCTCAAGATTCTGTCATGCTAAAAATTCGTCACTTTTTTTACAGCCTGACATGTTCATCGTAGAAAATTCATATCTCAATGTAGAAAAATCAAAATAATTAACCGTTTGATGTTTCAGAAATTAGAATTTTCGATCTATAACATATCAAAAATTTAAAATTTAATAACTTCAGAATCTTTCTAGATGATTTTTTGAAGTTAGCTCTAGATTCTGTCATGCTAAAAATTCTTCATTTTTTTACAGCCTGACATGTTCGTCGTAGAAAATTCATATCTCATTGTATAAACATAAAAATCATGAACCGTTTAATTTAGGAAACTAGATTTTTTGATCTTTAACATATCCAAAATTCAAAATTTAATACCTTCAGAATCTTTCTATATGATTTTTTGAAGTTAACTCTAGATTCTGCCATGCTAAAAATTTTCAGATTTGTGTGGCTTACTAAAAATCTCGTGTCTTTACGTAGGAACAATGAAATCACAATCCGCTTGATGATTCTGAATCTAGACGTAAAGTTCTACAACACATCCAAGATTCAAGATTTAATACCTTCCGGGTCTTAAACATCTTGACGGGTAACAATCTCTCCTTCACTTGTGTAGATCAACAAAATTTTTTTTATATTTTATGGATACATAATGAAAAGATTTATCACATGAAAATGTGTTTAACGTCCATGTCTTAACAAAAAAATAAATAATACTCTCAAGGTGTTCCATGGCCCCGAATGCTTAACCAATTTGAAACTTTACTAGAATGTCATGTAACGCTCCCGCCATGAAAACAAACTCAAGGTGTTACAAGATCTCGAATGCTTATCCAACTTGAAGCTTTACTAGAATACCGTGTAACCCTCCCGCTTTGAAAACAAACTCAAGGTGTTACAAGGTCCCGAATGCTTAATTAACTTGAAGTTTTACTAGAATACAGTGTAACGCTCCCCCTTGAAAATAAACTCAAGGTGTTTCAAGGTTCCGAATGTTTAACCAACTTGAAGCTTTAATAGGATACTGTGTAACACTCTCGCCTTGAAGATAAACTCAAGGTATTACAAGGTCCTGAATGCTTAACCATCTTGAAGCTTTAATAGAATATCGTGTAATGCTCCCGCCTTGAAAATAAACTCAAGGTGTTACAAGGTCCCGAATGCTTCACCAACTTGAAGCTTTAATAGGATACCGTGTAACGCTCCCGCCTTGAAAATAAACTCAAGGTGTTACAAGGTTCCGAATATTTAACCAACTTGAAGATAATAGGATACCATGTAACGCTCCCACCTTGAAGATAAACTCAAGGTGTTACAAGGTCCTGAATGCTTAACCATCTTGAAGCTTTAGTAGAATACCGTGTAACGCTCCCGCGTTGAAAATAAACTCAAGGTATTACTAGGTCCCGAATGCTTGATCAAATTGAAGCTTTAATAGGATACCGTGTAACGCTCCCGCCTTGAAAATAAACTCAAGGTGTTACAAGGTCCTGAATGCTTAACCAACTTGAGACAGAATAAACCCGTGAAAAGACCAGTTTAAGGTGCAAAGGGACAAATATTGTCCACCTTAAGGCATGGAATTTGAAAGGTCCTTTTAAAGATAAATCCGTCGAAACTCTAGCTTAAGGTGTAAAGGGACAAGTTTGTCCACCTTAAGGCATAGAAATTTAAAGATTCGTTGAAGGATAAATTCGCAACAAAGCTAGATTAAGGTGCAAAGGGACAAATATCGTCCACCTTAAGGCATGAAAAATTTAAAGATCCTTCTAAATATACACCAGTGAAAAGGTCAACTTAAGGTGCAAAGGGACAAATATTGTCCACCTTAAGACATGAAAATTTAAAAAGATTCTTTTAAGTATACATCCGTGAAAAGTCCTAGCTTAACGTGCAAAGGGACTAGTTTGTCTACCTTAAAACATAGAAATTCAAAGATCTATTGAGGGATAATCCGCAACAAAGCTAGATTAATGTGCAAATGGACAAACCTCGTGCACCTTTAGGCATGGAATTCAATTACATACGCATTTGGAGACTTCTACTTATATACCTGAAGTCTTACCTTCATGCTTAGAGTATTTGAATACTTCAAAATGTATACTTGGAGAATTTGGATACTTCAAATAATAAACTCGAAGAATATAATGATTCCAATTTGCATACTTGATCTAATTTAAAGAATTCCACCGTACAAATAAGAGATTCGTATTTTATAAGGCTTTGCCCCTTCCATAGACCCATCAATACTTCGTGCAAGTCTTAAGTTTGATGAGACAAAAGATAAAAATAAAATATATATCGCTTTGACTTTCATGCAATAGATCAAGTGGGAACATTTTTTTGACACTCATGCAACTGAACTTAGAATATGGTTCTAAGCGCCTACGTACCTCAATAAAGAGGATCAAGTCACAACGTAGTTCTGGGGATTTGATTATTCTTGTTTTTGTGGTTGTGCTGTACACAGATTATACTCTTGCGGGCCAGGAGTGACATGCAATTTAGGCTCGTACCTTAAGGAGCATCATCTCACTTCAAGAATAGTATCTCTTTAGGAATTTGGCATTAATAGGATTGATCCTTAAGCCATTAGCATCAACAAGCTTGTAAGCACCATTTTAATATGCTTCTTGCACGACATATGGTCCATCCCACTTTGAGGTAAATTTGCCCCCATACTTGTGCAAAGTAATGCTTAGTCTTCTTACCGCGAGAACTTGATCTCCAACTTGAAAGCACCTCAAGCGAACCTTCTTAGTAAAATCACGAGATAGACGAGCTTGATAACATTCAAGATTTTGTTGGGATTCTAACCTCTTTTCATCAAGTGCTAACTCAGCAAGACGCAATCGAGAATTTTCTTCCTCAGTGAGCCCTTCTTGAATAGCAAGTCTTAAGGAGGGTATTTGACGCTCGAGTGGCAGGACTATTTCAACTCCAAAAGCAAGTGAATATGGTGTTGCTTGAGTTGGTGTGTGATATGTTGTCCTATATGCCCACAAAGATTCTTCCATTCTTTCATGCCAATCCCGTTTGGATTTGGAGACAACTTTCTTGAGCAGGTTGCATAGAGTCTTATTGAATGCTTCAGAAAGACCATTAGCAGCGGCATGGTACATAGAAGATTTACGCTACTTAAAGTAAAAAAGATCACAAATCTTGTTCATTAACTTGTTATCAAATGGTTTGCCATTGTCTGTTATTATATAGCGAGGTATACCAAAGCGATAGATAATATTTACTCGGATAAAATTTGCAACATTCTCTTCCTTCACCTCTTTAAGAGCGACAGCTTCAGCCCATTTTGAAAAGTAATCAGTTGCAGCCAAGATGTACAAGTGTCCACCAGAAGACTTTGGTAAAGGTCCCACAATATCTAGTTTCCAAGCGTCAAATGGCCAAAATGCGATGGTTGGGTGCAATACTTCGGGTGGCAGATGAATGAAATTCGCATGAAATTGAGAAGCATCGCATTTCCTGGCGTAATATAAGCAATCTTTTACCATGGTTGGCCAGTAATACCCCATCCTCTTTATGTGAAAGTGAAGTTTTGGTCCATATTGATGTGATCCACATACTCCTGAGTGTGCTTCTTGCAAAGCTTGAATCGCTTCTTCGATTCCCAAACATCGTAATAACATACCCTCAAATGATCTCCTATATAATGTATTCTTGTAGTAAAGGAAACAAGGTGCACGATGACGTATGTCACTTTTTCTTTTTGGATTTTGTGGAAGTATCCCATAACATAGGTAGTCAATGATGGGTTGTCTCCGATCTTCTTTCGCAGCTTCAACAATGGTGACAATATGATCAAGTTTATTTTCAATATATTCTTCCTCATTTGACGGTGGTACTATCCATTTTTGACAGACAGTTACTTGCGTTTGATCAGGAAGGGTTAGCGTTAAAGCTAGAGTAGCCAATGCATCAGCTTTCTTATTCTCAGTTCGACGCACATATTGAAGGTTTACATCCCCAAGCAATCTTATCAATTTTTAAGCATAATCATGATAAAGGCGCAATTCAGGCTTTTTTACCTCATAACTTTTTAAGAGTTGATTAATCACCATTGAGAGTCACCAAAGACCTGTAAATGTAATTGTTTCATATCAACGGCCATTTCAAGTCCAAGTATCAGTGCTTGATATTCAGCCACATTATTGGAGCAACATTGTTTTAGAGTAAAATAGAATGATAGAATCTCTTCTTGTGAAATAATGAACACCATGCCAGCACCAGCTCCGCCGCGATGTGCAGCCCCGTCAAAGTACATTTTCCAAGGAGGTTGAACTTCAATTAACATCGCATCTTCATCAGGAAACTCATCAGTTAAGTCCCAATCATTTTGTATAGGATGGTCTACTAAGAAATCCGCTAGTGATTGTCCCTTCACGATTTTTTGAGGAATGTATACAATCTCAAATTATTGGAATTGGAGGTACCATCTTGCTAGTCGGTCACTAAGGACATGTTTTGACATAACAAATTTGATTGGATTTGCTCTAGAAATAAGGTGGACAACATGAGCTTGAAAATAATGCTTCATCTTTTGAATTGAGAAGACCAGTGCCAAGCATAACTTTTCAATTGGCGAATAATTTATCTCATTTGGCGTCATCGTTCTACTTAAGTAATAAAGAGCATTTTCTTTGCCTTCACTATTCTCTTGAGCTAACAGGGCTCCTACGGACCTTTCTTGTGATGCAATGTAGAGTATCAATGGTTTTCCAGGTATAGTGGCTGCCAAAATCGGAGGTTTCGCTAGATACGACTTGATACTTTTAAAGGTTTCGCTACATGTTTGGTCCAAGTTAAAAGGAGCATCTTTCTTCATGAGATGACTGAATGGTTGACATCTCCCCGCTAGATTTGAGATGAACCTTCTCAAGTAGGCTAACTTTCCTTGGAGACTTTTTAACTCATGAATATCTCGAGGTTCGGGCATCTTTGATATTGCATCGACTTTGGCTTGATCAATTTCAATTTCTCGATGTCTCACAATAAAGCCAATGAACTTACCGGAAGTAACTCCCAAGGCACATTTCAATGGATTCAGCCTTAGTTGATATCTTCGAAGTAACTCCAACACCATCCTTAAGTCTCTCAAATGATCACCCCTCTTCCTTCACTTTACTACCAAATCATCAACATAACATTTAACATTTTTATGGATCAAGTCGTCAAAGATATTTCGCATAGGCCTTTGATATGTGGCGCCGGCATTCTTTAAACCAAATGCCATCACTTTGTAGCAATAAATACCGTTTGGCGTGCGAAATGCAGTGTGTTCTTCATCTTTTGGTGACATGCGGATTTGATTATATCCAGAAGAACCATCCATGAACGACATTGCCTCATAACCAGTGGTGGCATCAATCATCAACTCTAAAATGGGAAGAGGAAACTCATCTTTAGGGCATGCATTGTTGAGATCTCTAAAGTCAACACAAACTCGAATTTGACCATTCTTCTTCCTCACAGGAACAATACTTGAAATCCATGTAGGATATTTGACCTCACGAATAAAGTCTGCCTCAATGAGTTTGTTAACTTCATTTTCTATCAATGGAATCAAGTCTGGTCTAAAACGTCTTTGAGCTTTTTAACTGGACGAGAACCATTTTTAACTGCCAATTGATGGACTGCTACTCTAGGATTCAATCCAGGCATTTCTTTATAACTCCAAGCGAATACATCTCTATATTCTTTGAGTATATTCATGTAAGCGACTTCTTCATCAATTTCTAGAAACACACTCAAGTAAGTTGGCTTCAGATCTTCATCAGTGTCAAGGTTAACTTCCTGTTCTACTGGCTTTTCTTCATGCTTTTTAGAGATATACATTTGGATCGGATCCAATGACCCAAACGTGATAGAGATCTGGTTAGAACTAGACTTCTCATCATCAAGGATAATTTTATTTTTGTTAACCAATCGCATCACTCTATCCTTAAACACAAAACATTTTTCAAGAGGATGACTTACAAGTCTGTGATACTTGCAATAATTTGGGTCATAACTTTTTCCAGCTTCATCGGGTCACTTCAACTCTGGCAAGTCAATGAGCTTTAACTTAAGCAATTCATCAAAAATTTCAGAAATGTCAGAATCCAAGAAGGGATACTTTTTCCTTGCATCTCCCTTAGCATCGACTTTTGATTTGAACGTGCTTGAAAAGTCGTTCTCACATTTTGCTTTATGCCCTCATTCGTGGTGAACTTTGCGGGTGACACATTTACACTCATGGATTATTTGTTGTCATTTCTGGGCAGAAACTTGCTCCATCTCTTGGGTTCCTATTTGTCCCTTCCTTTGCGAGGATCATGGACAACAATCATATCTTTTCAGGCAGATAACATGCTCAACTCCATATCATGAGCGTGAGTAGCTAAAACCTCAAAAGATTTTGGTTTTATTCCTTTCAAGATGTAAAGAAGCTCCCAGTGCATTCCTTCAATACACATTTCAATTTCAGAAGCTTCACTGAGCCTATCCTTGCAATTTAGGCTCGGATTCCTCCATCGATTTATGAAATCTATGACCGGTTCATCCTTCCTTTGGCGAGTATTTGTGAGTTCTACATGCTCACTGTGCGCCTTGTGCTATAGAAGCGATTGAGAAACTGATGTTCTAGTTGCTCCCAACTATCAATAGAGTTAGGTTCGAGATCCGTGTACCAATCAAAGGCATTTCCTTTTAGAGAGCGAACAAACTGTTTGACAAGATACTCTCCATATGTTCCAGCATTATTACATGTCTCCATGAAGTGCGCTACATGTTGTTTTGGATTTCCTTTTCCCTCAAATTATTGAAATTTGGAAGGTTGATAACCAGCAGGCATTTTAAAGTTATCAATCCTAGCAGTGTATGACTTAGCATACATATGAGAAGACTTGGTGGAGACTTCATACTTATCTTTGATAGTGCCTTCAATAAAATCCTTCAAGTGATCGAGTGGGATCATTCCTTCAGAAGAAACTGGCATCTCTTTAACAAACGGGGCTTCGTTAGCAGGATCTTCGATTTCTTGAACTTCAATGCCCTTTCCAGGTGCATGGCTCGCATATCCATCTAAAAGTCCTTCTATCTTTTCCATCAACTTTTCAATTCGAGATTCTTGGTGTTGTACATGCTTCGTCAATCCTTCAACCAACTTCATCCGATTTGCGAGTTGTTCCTCAGGAGAGGAAGCAGCAGTCACCATCGTTTGCATGATCATCGGAGATGCAGGAGAGTAACATGGATTGTCACGTAAGTTAATTTTCAGTGGACTCACGTGACTCGATATACGTGGATATGATTCATAAGTTGAATCATAGTTCTCCCTTGTGGTGGATTTCTCGGAACCATCTTGCTCAAGTAGAGACAATGTCTTCTTGATATTTTCAGCAACACTACTTCCTCATTCTAGAGTATTTGTGGAGGAACTTTCTCTTTTTGGAGTCGAAGACCCAAAAACAGGAGTTGACGCAGACAACACTTGAAGCGTTTGTTGTCCTAGTGTAGCAACCTTGCTTCTCGTAATAGCTCCAAAACTTCCAAAGGTAACACCAAGGATGTCTTCAACTTCACTAGAGAACTTGGAGCTAGTGACCTTAGAGGCGGTTGATCGAGAGCTGTTGTTCATGGAAGTCATCTTGATATTCTTTGACGTTTGAAAAGTTCAAATGAGAGGTAGAGATTGTCCCACTGGGCGCGCCAGAATTAGTAGACAATAAAATTCGCGTCGAGAAAATAATAATCAAGAACGGAAAATTACAGCAACAATCAATTTTATTATTTCAAATGTGAGTGTTACAATCTCTATAATTCATCTGAATTCGCCTTTTCAAATATAAATTCAAGGGCTTTAAAGCTTGTTCTTGAATCTATGATGAACTTGAACTTGAACTTTATCTTGATCTTGACTTTTATTTGAATTCAAGGGCTTCGAGCTTATTCTTGAATTCGGTGGTCTTGATCTTGATCGTTCTTGAACTTGAATGCTTGAATTCTTAAACTTGTAGCTTTGTAGAGAATTAAATGGCATTTGTACCACAGAGTTTCTCTAGCTTCTTGTTTAGAATTTTCTGTCTCTTTTCTGAATTATGAAGACCCCTATTTATAGTTTTAGGATATAGGAGTTGCGATTGGAATAGGATTCTGTTCATCCAATCAGATTTAAGTGACGTGACATTTGGGCTTTATGGAGTGGGCTTGTCATCTTTGACACATGTCATGATTCTATTGGTTTTCTTACTTTACTTGGCATGCCACATCATCTGCACACGTGGCGCCAAGATGGGCTCTAGAATGAGATGAGATTGGGTTTAACAAATTGGGTTCATCCAATGTAGCCCAAATCAATTAATTTAGACTTTAATTAAATCCATATTTATTGGACTTAAATATTTAACTCAATTATATCAATCCATAATATTTATTTGGATTAATATATTTATGAATTAAATATAATCCGAATCATTTTATTAATTTATATTTAATAAATTTTAAATGATTATAACGTCATTTGGGCGTAATTTTTATATTTAAGTTATTATATTATGATTCAAGTTTTGATATATTGGGATGTATATTTAAATATTAGATGACTAGTATTTTGTGAGTACCATTCGAATTATGATACTGAAAAAATTGGGATTTGATTATAAATTTGGGTGAATTTTAATGTTAAGGTCAAATACATAATAATGTGTGTAGTGTTAGTTCCGAAACCTTATTTTGAATATATACTTGAATAGATTGCATCGATTCGGAAGCTCGACTGAAAGGGAAGGCTCAAATCCCAGAGTGATTATTCGATTGACTTACAAGTAGATTTTTAAGCCCTTGGTAAGCGTATGAAATTCATGTATTTTCTTGTGTTATGTTTGAGAATGATTTTGACTTGTTGCTTATTTTTTGATGCCGGATTATGGTTGCATTATTGTGAAATGTGTCTTTTTATCAAAATGGTAATTTTCTCATTATTGGTTTGAACATGTCATTTGCATTAGTTCTGAAACGTGATTGTGATAAGTGTTATGTGATAAGAGGATGTACCATTTCGAGAATCGTATCACGCGTCGCGATGGATATTATATTTCGAGGAATGCATCACGTGCTGCAATGGTTACTATTATCGAGGATCGTATCGCACCCCACGATGGATGCATGGATAGATATGTCCCCCATGGGTCCCAGACTGAGAGACATCGGATGTGTATCATTAGGTCATACATGTATTATTTTATTTGAAATTGCATTGCATGACATTGCACATTTTGAACATTGGTGAACTTGAAGTTGTGTTTTGCTGATCTTGTGAGTGTTTTTTGTGAAACTTGTGACTGACAAATATTGAGTTGTTATTAAGAGTTGTAACATGTTAGAGTGCTGTTATTGAGTTGTGTGCTTTGTGAACTGTGAACTGTTAGGTTGGGCTGGTTCTATGCAGGTTGTAGTGTGGAGGTTCGGATAGGGTGTAATGAATACTCGTATTTTGTTCTCTTATCTTGTATTTTACAAGTTTGCTTGTTGGGTACCGTGTGGTTGGATACTCACCCCTTGCTTGTACAAATTTTTGAGGTAGTTGTTTGTCCTCTCAGCGAACCTTCTTACTCCCGTTTATGATTTCATTTTTACTTGAAAGACAGCGTCATTTTAGACTTATTTTATTTCAATTCTAGTATATAAATTAGAGGTTTTTGCACATGATGACAACCAGGTCTTGGGAATTCAATTAAGTTGAATTGTTATTGGACTTTTGTTTTATTTTTGTACTTAATTAGGTGATTAAGTTTTAAGATGACTTATCTTGGTGGGATAAGACGTCACGCCCATCTTTAGGTCATGACAAAAAATAGATGTAATGTTACTCGTCTTATCCCGCGAAGACAAGTCAGACTAAACTCAACTATTACAAAAAAATGCAGAAATTTCATAATCAACTCAAAAGTACCCCAAAAATTTGATTGTCACGTGTATTAGTCTCTAAAGTATTACAATTGAATAGAAAAGTACAAGTCTGATAAGACATTGTTTGTAGAATAGAACACAATCATAATTAAGAAGAAGAAGAAGGTATGTTGAGATGAAAAACAGCTAACTCACATATCTCCAAGAAGCCTCTGAAAAATAAGAGGATGGGAAGTATCACAAAATCAAGGATCGTAACCTATAAGAAAATCGTAGAAGCAAGTGGTTGGTACCAAGACACATGGTACTCAGCAAGTAAACTTTTGAACACAAGCTAAGGAAATAAAATATGGGTACTTCTTACACTCTAACTGAACCTCCACAACTACAACCTACATAAAAACATCTCAATCTAAGAGTTCACTGTTTACACAACACCCAACTCAACAACAATCACTTTAACAAATTACTTATCATCAACAACAAACACAATATTCATTAATCAGAACTTTCATAAAAGGGCACTCACGATATCAGCAAAGCACAAGACTAAGTTCATCAAATATCAAGTACTTCAACCACTAATAAAACTCAAAATCTTAAAGAATGAGGGATGCCATGGGATGCAATGCAATATGATACCATGAAATGATATGCCTCAGAATACCAAGTACTCTCTCAATCGTATATACACTATATTCTCGACTCATGACCCATGGGGCACTCGCAAGGTCCATATACCGACACGAATGATCTTCATGTGTCTGTGTGGATAATCTCAACGCACTATCATAAATCAAACAAATTCTACACGGACAATCTTCACGTAACGTGCCCAAGTTATAATCTTAACATCTCACCATTTCCAGCACGGACGATCTTTATGTGCCCAACTTATACTCAAGCTCATCTTAATGCATGGGCACAATATGATTTCAATAAAAGGGATGATGCATTTCAATCAAATATTGATATGATATGTAATTACCTCATCTATCACAAGTATACAGATTCAATAAAGAGCATTACCACACATAATAAGTTTAATCAATAATATATCAACTAATTTCATATGTTTTGGCATTCTTGAATTACAATCCGCATTATTTAGTAATAAATTTTTCCTATAACACTGGTACTCATACCAATGCTCGTCAAACCATTGGTACAAGACCCACATCCTTCACCCTTACCTATGCTATATTCAATTTTTAATTATTTTATTAGAAAAATATCCTTCAACGAAGTCATTCAAACAATTCTCAACACATCACACACAAACAATTAATAACATTGTCATTTATTATCCCTTTTCATTATTACAATTAATCAATATGGACAAGTCAACCCATCACCAAGTCTCATTACCCACAAAAACATATTACAAGAAAATACACAAATTTCATACAGTTAACAAGGGTTTAGAAATCTATTTGTCTCAAATGATCAAATAATTATTCTGGAACTTGAGCCTTCTTCTTTTGTTGAGCTTCCAAATTAATGTAATATATTCAAGTACATAGTCACAATAAAATTTTGATACTAACAATACCCATATGCTATATGAATAGCCTTGACCCAAAACTCAACCAAATCTATAATTAAGTTCCTAAATCTTAAGTTTAGAATTAAGTCTTAAATTCCTCACGTATCATAATATATAAGTATTCATACAATATGGTCGACCTAATATTTAATTACCTATCTCAATATACTAGAACTTAACTCATAATGTGATAATAATAAGAAATTAAGCCAAATTACAAATCATCCACTCAAAAAATGTGACCTCCGAGCCTAAATATCATTACACCCTCTCTGTATACCCAGAAAAATTCGTAAGTAGCATCCACATATTGCATACGGATCATTACATATCAATATCCACTAGAATAAATCTCACAATTTTCCCCAGGGACCCATGTTAAACAACTACAAATTTTCGCTTCAATTTATCATTAATGCTCAACCTATTAATATAATAATTGAAAAAGGGCCTAAAATAACCTTAAAGTATTGAAAATGGTATAAAATTACCCTCCATCCACCTATTGGCTCCAAAATGCCCTTCTCATCTACCTATTGGCTCCAAAATACCCTTGTCATACACCTTTGGGTTCAAAATTGACCACATATTTAATCTTTTTAAAATTAAACTCTTTAAATATTTTTTAAACTACTTGGCGTTCAACTATTGGTTATAGTTTAATTTATTAGTATAATTCATAAACGAATCCACTACTTACTCATTATAAACTAAACCCCACCAATTAATAATCCAATTATAATATCAAAATCGTCAGAAACACTACTAAAACACGATGAAATTATAGATTCCTAAAAAATGACATCCAAAATTATTCGAGTCCGAACTGAAGCCCCAATTAAATTTAGGTTGAGCCGCTTATTTAGGAGGACACTTTCAATAGAATTCTCTTTCAAGATTTAATTAGAAAGTTATGATTAAAAGTAAAGAAGTAATACATCCTGAATTAATTGATGCACTTTTTTTTAAATATAATTTTATAAATATTTATGATTTATTTTAAAACCTTTAATATATTATTTTGAAAAAAAATTTGCCTATGAAGTAACATTACATAATTGAGACGTAAGAATAATTAAGATGAACATAGTCAGACTTTGAAGTTTATCGGTAATTTTTGTTAGAAACTTGAATGTATGATAATTTACTTCTATAGATATTTTTACCTCAAATTTTTAAAAACACTCAATTGGAAGTAGCTTTTCTGTTGTTGCATTAATAATGTGACGAGTTTATTAATTTGGAGGGGTTTAATTAGAAATTGGTGGGTAGTGGATTGATTTATAAATTATACTAATAAGTTAAATTATAACAAATAGTTTAGCGCCACGTATTTAAAGAAATTAAATAGTTTAAATTTAAAACCATTAAATTCAATTTTGAACCAAAAGGTGGATGACAAGGATATTTTGGAGCCAATAGGTGGGCGGGAAGGGTATTTTGGATCCAATAGGTGGATAGAGGGTAATTTTGTACCATTTCCAATACTTTGAGAGTATTTTAGGCCTTTTTTCGTATAATAATAATATGATATATGCATATCTATTCAGTAATTAAACATCCCATAATCACTGGTCATAATTGCCCTAAAATATATCCCTCGGTTCTTGTCGACAGTGTGTCTAAACCTGACCTCAATTCAACAATTATCAAATAGAAATTTAATAGAACAGTAGATGTTTTTGGGACAATTTTCTATTAATCAACTGAATATAAGGAATTACAACTTGAAACAATGGAAAATGAATCTAAAGTTTAGAAGTTTCCATGGATGAGTCCTTAATCTGCAGAAGAAGAATGAGTGGGTTAGGAAGGAAGAAGAAGAAATGAGAGATATCATAGAGAAGAGAGAATAAGTGAGAAGATACTAATTATCCGTTAAGCCCCTCTTTCCTCTGCAAAGTTGGTTAAATCAACACGACTAGTGCTAGTTTGGCATTGATGATGTGGCTGCATCTCCACCCTCTAAACTCATTAATCTACATATAATCTGGACCATTGCTTCTAATTGGTAGTCATATCTACGTATTGGAAGTCAAGGTCATGACAATTCCCACCCCTCAAAACATCCTTTTCCTCAAGGATCAATAATAAAATCAAGAAACTTGTCCTTGATGAAATGATAATCTTCCCATGTAGCATCTTTAGGAAGTCACTATCTGCCACTAAAGAACAACCACTGGTCGAACTAAAATTTGACCATCCTTCTCAGTAATTGGTAGAATAGATTGCAACACCTCTCTAGCCCCTATCTTCTTTTTGAGAAGCGATACATGGAACATTGAATGGACTTTAGAAGTAGGTGGAAGATCTAGCTTATAGGCTACTGGTCCAATCCTTTCTAGAATCTTGTACAGGCCATATATTTGGAGCTAAGCTTCAAATTTCTTCGTACACTAGTGGAGGACTGAAGCTTGAGGTATACCATCTCACCAGGTTGAGACTCCTTTTTAGAACTATGAAGATCAACATAGTACTTCATTCTTTCTTGAGCTTTCAACAAATTGTCCTTAAGAATTTGTTGTATATGTTGCCTCTTCATGAACAAATCTTCAGTAGCAGGCACCACAATATCCATCATTGGTCCCATCGATAGTTGAGGAGGTGAGTACCCATACTAATCTTCAAAAGGGGTGCAATACGAGCTTGTGTGACAGTTGTTGTTGTACCACCACTCACCTAAGTGAAACCACTACTTCCACTGATGAGTTCTGTGACTAGTCATGCACCTCAAGTATTTTTTATACACCGATTAACCCTCTCTATTTTCCAATCTGCTTGAGGATGATATGAAGAACTATATAAGAGTTGTGTGCTACTCAATTTGAAAAGATCTTGCTAGAAAGTACTCAAAAATATCCTATCTCGATCAAGAATAATGAACTCAGGTGCACCACGAAAAGTGTGTACTCTCTTCCAAAATTTAGTTGCTACTTGCAGAGCTATGAAGGGTGGGATAGAGATATAAAATGATCACCTTTAGTGAGCATATTAACCATTACAATAATAACATCCTTTCTTGAGGATTTAGGAAAATTTCAATAAAATCCAAACTTATGTGTCTCCATGACTAATCAGGAATGGGCAAGGGTTGCAGCAAACCTTGATAGGGAACATTCTCATCCTTGCTCCTATGATTAACCTCAAACTGCACCATCATTTGTTTCATTGAAGGAAAATAGAGTAATATAGAAAAACTTTTGAAAGTTGCAAGTTGGCCTGAGTGCCCTCCTACGTTAGAAGAATAGAAGGTCCAGATCAATTGATGACAAAGAGGTCCATTAGAGCCCACATAAATCTTCCCCTTCCTTCGCAATACTCCTTAGTAGAATTGCCACAGATATGGACAATTAGTATTACTTTCAACTGTGTAATGAGCTCTACGGACATAGGATCTCCTTCATAGCTAGTTTCAACCCCTTGGGCCCACAATGGAACTGTTGCTCTAATATCATGGAATTGACCTTCTTCATGCAAGTGGTTTTCCTCTTGTAGGTTAGACATTATATTAGCTTCACTCAAGCTAACCCCTTCATATTGCCTTGAGAGTACATCAGACACTTTATTCTCTGCCCCTTTCTTATACTGGACTTCATAATCTAACCCCAACAATTTGGTCACACCACTTTGTTGCATTGTTGTAGTAACCTCTGTTCAAGAAAATACTTAAGGCTATGATGGTCAGTCTTGACCAGAAAATGCTTATATCAAAGGTAATGTCGCCACTTGTCTACTACATTCAATCGAGCTAAATATTCTTTCTCGTAGATGGAGTTATATCTATGCTTAATAGCCAATACCTTACTAAAATAGGATATTGGTCTTCCCCTTTGTAACAGCACAACTCTGAATCCTGAATGACATGCATCAGTCTCTACTAAAAATTCTTCATCATGAATTTGGTAATGCAAGCATTGGTGTGGCAGACATGACCTTTTTAATTGCCGCAACAGATTGATCAGCTTCCTCAATCCGCACAATAACATTCTTCTTCAACAAGTCAGATAGTAGTCTTATTATTCTTTCATAATTAGGTACATATTTTCTATAATATCCTGTTACACCAAGAAATCCCCTCAAAGCTTTCACAGTTCTAGGGGTAGGCCATTCTTCCATATCTTTAAGAACATGCCCTAAGTACTCTTTAGATTGACCAAAAGAGCACTTGGACCTTTTTGCATACAAGAAATGAAATAATAAGGTGTTGGACACCAACAGTAAATGCTCTACATGTGCAGACAATGATTTACTATAAATGAGAATATCATCAAAAACACAAAAACAAACTTCATGAGGTACAATTGAAAGAATTCGTTGGGGCCTAAAAGGTAACGGAAACTTTGGTAATCCCAAAGGGCATACCTTAAACTCATAATGACCTATGTGAGTTATGAATGTCGTTTTGTACACATTTTTAACCTTCATTCTTATTTGATGATAACCCTCTCTGAGATCAATTTTGGAAAAGACAATGGTCCATATAGCTCATCTAAAAGGTCATCAATGACGGGAATTGGGTACTTATCCTCACTTTGATCTCATTCAATCCTCTGTAGTCTCACAAAACCGCAAGGTGCAATCCTTTTACTTAACCAATAGAGCTGGTGAGGAAAAGGGAGATTAGTTATGACTAATAATCCCATTAGTAAGCATCTTCGAAACATGATTTTATAATTCCTCCTTTTGGTAGTGATTGTATCTATAAGGTCTTAGACTAACTGGTGAGGCTCCAGGAATTAAGTTAATACCATGGTCCAGTTGTCTCACTGGTGGTAAAGACTGGCTCAGCAAATATGGACTAGTACTTGTCCAACACTTCTTGTATATGGCATCCACCTGCTTTTACTCATTGTAAGACTATGCTCCTAGCATGAATAAATTAGCCATCAAGTTTTGATCCTTCTTGATCAGCCATCCCATGACACTACCAATGATCATACTCAAACTATTTTCACCTATAAAAACATGTAGAATGGTTTTGTTTCCATTTCTACCAATTGTAACACACTTTTTTTCATGATCGAACTTGGTAGGATTATTTCTCTTATTCCAATCATTTCCTAGCACTAGATCATATCCTCCTTAGTTGATGATTCTTAGATCCTCCTTGAGGCTTTTACATTCATTTTCCAATTAAAACAAGGGCAACTAATATGACACGTCACATAATTTCCATCAGCAACAATGACCAAATGCGGGATTCTCAGCCACATAACCAGTGTTATCAACTGCTTGTTCGTCTATGATATGAGTGCTATCAGAATCGATCAACACCGCTAATGCCCTATTCCCTACAGACCCTTTGACCAACATAAAATTTACTCCTAGGATACTACCAAATAATACCCTCAAACATGTGTCCTTCATAACCTTCTGTTGTATCTCTCATTCAATGATAAGATCTGGTGGTTCAGGTACTTCTTCATCACCCCTCATGCAATTCAACTGCTCAGCCTTGCGGTTA
Organism: Solanum lycopersicum; assembly: GCF_036512215.1. Taxonomy (NCBI): domain Eukaryota; kingdom Viridiplantae; phylum Streptophyta; class Magnoliopsida; order Solanales; family Solanaceae; genus Solanum; species Solanum lycopersicum. Next base: position 33,349,812 of record NC_090809.1, read on the forward strand.
TGTCCTAGGTAGTACTTCTCTCCGCACCTGAAACATAACTTGTTGCTCTTTCTATATTCATAAACTTCTTGGGTTAACCTAAAAAGTGTTTGGTCTAGGTTTGTTCACAACAATAGGTTTGAAGTAGTTTCTGTTAGAACAAAAATACTCAAGAAACTGATTTGAAAAAACAAAAATAGAGTGAACTTATGAAATTCCTTGTATATATTAATCTATAGAAAGTCTGAATTTATACAAGGAAAAACATAAACATTAAAATTAAATAAGAACATGTGCCGCTAATTACCATAAAATGGGCCACTAACTGCCATAATAGGGACACTAACTTCAGAAAGTTGACCAACTAAAGTTGCCTAAGTCTAGCTAGAAAATAGGAAACACTAAACGAAAATAAGTAAAAACCTGTGTAACACTCCTCCTTGGCTTCTTTGCCTAAAATCTTCAAACCTTTCCTTTGGAAATGACTTGGTGAAAATGTCAGTTTGTTGGTTCTCAGATGAACAATGAACAAGCAACACTTCATTAAATTATTGGACTTTTCTGATAAAATAAAACTTGATCTTGATATGCTTAGTTCGACCATGAAAAACTAGATTTTTTTAGATTTAAATTGTTGAACAGTTGTCACACATGATCTTGGTAGCTTCTGCTTGTTCATGGCCTAAGTCCTTCATCATCTTCCTTAGCCAGATAGCTTGATTCACAACAGATGTAGCAGCTATGTACTCAGCTTCTGCTGTTGATTGAGCTGTAGTTTCTTGTTTTTTAGAGCTCCAACTAAAACAATTTGTCCCAAACAGAAAAGATATCTAAAGTTGTTTTTGGAATCATCAACTCCACCAACCCTATCACTATTAGAGTACCCGATCAGGTTCATAGTTACTTCGGTAGATGTTGAGAAAAAATTACAAACTTGTTGGTTCCTTTAATATACCTTAACACTCTTTTAGCCGCTGTGAGGTGTGTGTCTCTAGGAGAATGCATTTTAGATATAGAAGTTTGCCAATTAAGCTTCTATGCAAACTATCGTCCACTTCTTCGGAATCCTCTTCCTTTCCAAGATTCACACCAGTATATATTGGAGTACTCACAGGTTTGCAGTCTTGCATTTTGAACCTGTTTAGAATATCCAAAATGTATTTTAGCTAGCATATGAAAATTCCTTCACTGGACTGCAACACTTCCATGTCGAGAAAGTACGTCATGACTCTAAGATCAGTCATTTCAAATATTTTCTCCATTTCATCCTTCAACCTTTGGATTAGTTCAATTTTGCTTTCTGTCACAAGCATGCCATCCACATAAATTGATACAATTAAGGAATCCTCAGCAGCATTGAATTTCACATACAAAGTAGCTTCACTTGACTTCTACTAAAGCCAAGTTGGATGAGATGATTGTCCATCCTCTCATACCATGCCCTTGGAGCTTGTTTTAGGCCATACAAGGCCTTTCTTAAGAGATAAACTTGATACTCTTTTTTGGGAGTTGAGAAACCATCAGGTTTCTCTATATAGATCTCTTCAGCAAGAAAACATTCAAGAAAGCCGATTTGACATCAAGTTGATGAATATGCCAGGAACTATGAGATGCAAATGCAAGTTTAAGCTTGATTGTGTCATACCTTGCTACAGGGGCAAACATTTCCTGGTAATCCACACCATATTGTTGTGCGTATCCCTTCACCACCAATCTAGCCTTATGTTTGCAAACTGTTCCATCAGGATTGAGTTTTGTCTTGAAAAACCATTTTACACCAATCACCTTGCAATTTCGAGGTCTATCAATAAGCTTCCAGGTTCCGTTCTTCTCGATCACGTCTATTTCTTCTTGGATAGCTCTCCTCCATGCCTGAGAGTCTTTTGCTTCAGCATAGCTTGTTGGTTCAGAGGTAACCAAGTTACACCGTTAATAGACATCTTTTAAGGATCGAGTTCCCCTCACTGGTACATCATCCACTAGTTCATCTTCTGAAAGTTGAGGTTGCTCTATTGAAAATAAATCAGAATAAGAGGTCTTCTGATTTTTCCAATCCCAGCCTGCTGCTTCATCAAAATTCACTTTTCGGCTGAGAATTAGTTTGTCTGATTTCAAACAGAAAATCCTTTAACCTTTGGATGAACTATAGCCCATAAATATGCCTTTATGAGCCTTGTTGTCCAGCTTACTCCTTTCTGTTTCTGGAACTTGATAATAACATATACACCCAAAGATTCTGAGATGGTGTACCGATGGTTTGTTCCCACACCATGCTTCATATGTAGTCATGTCCTACAAGGCCTTAGTAGGCAATTTGTTCAACAAATATACAGAGGTATTGACTAAATCAGCCCAAATCTAATTTGGGATCTTTCTTTTGAGCAAAAGACATCTGGTCATCTCCATTACTGTCTTGTTCTTCCTTTTAAACACGCCATTTTGTTGTGGAGTGTATGGTAATGTCAATTGGCGTTCAATACATGCGTTATTACAAAACTCCACAAATTTAGAAGAAGAATATCTAAGATTACATTGATTTTCTACAAAAGCTTTAAATTGTTTAAAAACATAAAGACTTCACTCTTCAGTCTTATGAAATAAACCCAACACATTCTAGTGTAGTTATCAATAAAGAGGAGAAAGTATTTGTTACCACTCAACGAAATTGTTTTCATTGGGCCGCAAACATTCGTATGAATGAGCTAAAGTTTCTGGTTAGCTTTCCGTACTTGATTTGCTTGAAATGACAATTTTGTTTGCTTTCCCTGTTGGCAAGTTTCACAAACTTGAGCATTAGAAAGAAATTCAGGCATATTTTTCACTAGCTCCGTTTTTTCATCTCCACAACGCTTCTCATATTGAAGTGACTAAACCTTTTGTGTCATAGGTTTGTACATGTTTGTGAAGCCTACTCAGTTATTTTCTCCCAATCAACTGAAAAACATTTTGTTGCTCATATTCATAAAATAACTTTACTCCACAAGGGTCAGAAACAACACATTCACAATTCTTAAAAAGCGGAGAATAATTATTTTCAAGCATTTTTCCAACACTGAAATTTTTTTGACTCATATTAGGTGTGTACAAAACATCAGGAATAGTTTTGATACCTGATATTGTTGAGATAGGCGTTGTAGCTCTGCCTTTGACTTCTACTGCCTCATCGTTTCCCACTTTTACTTTAGATTTGTAAGTGTCATCGAGGAATTTGAACAGTTCAACATCATTGCACAAGTGATGTGTGCAATCACTGTCAAGAAGCCATGAATCAGAGGATTCACTTATTGAAAAGTAGAAACTGCAAAGAGTTGCTCCTCATGTGCATCGGCAGCTTCTGCTTTTTGTGCTTGCAAAGCACCAGAGGCCTTTGCTCTTGATTTGCAGACCTTGGATATGTGTCGCCTCTGCTTACAGTTGCAGCATATAGTATCAAATCTCCACCAACAATACTTCTCCAAATGTTTATTTCTTTTACAATGTTTGCAAGGAGGGAAGTTCTGCTTCACATCTCCAGTGTTGTTTCCTCCATCATGCTTGCCCTTATTCTTTTGGTGGAATGGTTGCTTTCCTTGTTGCTTTTGTACAGAGAAAGCTCCTTTACTGACTTTTCCCGTCTCATATTCCTCCTTTAGTCTTGTGCACGAAGAGCACTCATTAGTTCACCTAATGAAAGTTTGCCTAGGTCTTTGGATTCTTCAAGAGAGGAAATCTTAGATTCAAACCTCTCAGAAAGAGTCACAAGAACTTTTTCCACAATTCGTTTTTTTGTAAACTCTTCGCTAAGAATTCTAATGTTATTAACAATTAAGGAGATTCGATCAGCATGATTACTGATAGTTTCATCCTCCTGCATATTCAACACTTGCATTTGACGCATTCTATCGCTGCATTGATATTGACACATTCTATCGCTGCATTGATATTGACGCATTCTATCACTGCCTTGATATTCTTCTTTCAACCTATCCCAAAACTCTTTTGCTGTTTTGCAAGCCATGATTCTGTAAAATACAGAATCTTCCACAGCATTCTACATAAGCAACTTGGCTTTAGATTTTGTTTGCCCTCTCTTCGTTGTTGGATTTGATCTGAGCCAAGGTAGGATTTGATGATAGAGCAGCAAGTGGTTTATCTTCCGTCACAGTTTCCCAAAGTTCATAGGCTTCCAAAGAAGCTTGCATCTTCATAGACCATATTTGGTAATTTTCACCAGTGAAAGTGAATGGTGGATTTAAAGGTAGGTTGTTGGATGTCATTTGTTTTATAGCTTAAAACTTTTTTGTCCAGTAAGATCAACTAGAGGCTCTGATGCCACTATTAGAACAAAAAAACTCAAGAAACTTATTTGAAAAAATAAAAATAGAGTGGACTTATGAAATTCCTTGTGTATATTAATCTGCAGAAAGTTTGAATTTATACAAGGAAAAAACATAAACATTAAAATTAAATAAGAACATGTGCCACTAACTACCATAAAAGGGGCCACTAACAGCCATAATGGGGATACTAACTTCAGAAAGTTGAGTAACTAAAGTTGACTACGTCTAACTAAAAAATAGGAAGCACTAAATTGAAATAAGTAAAAACAGTAAAAATAATAATAAGCTGGAAAAAAATGTCAATTGTCTAACATTTTGAACCACCGGCAACCGTAGTAATTAGATTACTTCCCATAACATTCTTTGTAGAGCTAGACTCTCCCACCGAATAGAAAGTTTTAGCCCTTCTTCTTCTTCATCACTTCTATTGCTTTCTCCTGTAGCCTAGCCTGCTCTATAGTTGCTTTTAATGTTACCAACTTAAACATTTTGACCCCAAACTTAATTTCCTCTTTCAAAGACCCAATAAAACTTGACAGAAAATGAGCCTCATTCAAGGCTGAATTCCTTATTATCATATGGGCTTTCAAGTCTTCAAACTTGCCAAGGAATTCATCTACAGTTCCTGTTTGAGATAGCTTATTAAATTCCTCGACTGTATCTTCAACCACTGTTTCCCCAAATCACACACATAGTTCCTCCTTAAATTCAGTAACTACTTTTCTATCAAAAACTAGTGAATTATATCAAGTCCATTCAAATAGAGTGCAGCTCCCTCTACCTTCTGATTATCAACAATTCTATATAGGTTAAAATATTTTTCACACTTACGCAACCATACCTTAGGTTTGTTCCCTTCGAAGCTTGGTAGTTCCCGTTTAGGAAGTGGAATAGGCAATCAAGCCCTACTTTCCTGATGCTCTTCAGTCAGACCATCTTCAGGAGAGCTGACTGATGCTCTTTTTAGAGATTCCAAACGATCCAAAAATAGCTCCAAAGTTCACTTGATTCCAGTTTGAGTCTTTTGAGTTCTTTGCAGTTCATAGTGAGATCTCCCAAAATTTTATCATGACGAAGCAACTTATCATCTAACAGCTTCATCCTGGTCCCTTCAACCATTTTCACCTTCATAAATTGAGTGTAACCTTGCCCTGATACTAATTACTAAAACCTCACCTCAATTCAACAATTATAAAATAGAAATTTAATAGAACAATAGAAGTTTTTTGGACAATTTTCTATTAATCAACTGAACGTAAGGAATTACAACTTGAAACAATGGAAAATGAATCTAAAGTTTGGAAGTATCAATAGATGAGTCCTTAATTTGTAGAAGAAGAATGAGTGGGATTAGGAAGGAAGAAGATTAAAGGAGAAATCTGAGAGAAGAGAGAATAAGTCAGAAGATGCCCATTATCCGTTAAGCCCCTTTTTCCTCTGCACAGTTGGTTAAATCAACGTGACTTATGCTAGTTTGGCACTGATAACGTGGTTGCATCTCCACCCTCTAATCTCATTAATCTACGTCTAATTTGGATTGTTGCTTCTACCCGATAGTTATAACTACTTATTGAAAGCCAAGGTCATGACACAGTGACCCATAAAACAATGTACAACCATTAGTTTGAAACACCAATATTGGAAAAACATTAAAACCAACTCGTTACACCCCAACATATAATAATAATAATTTGTGCTAATACATCCTAGGTCACCACATAAATTGGAGCACCTTAAGTATGTATATTTTACCTCAAATAGTTTTGTTTTCTTGTCGAAGCAATGTTGTTCCCAATGCCAATCGTGTGGGGAGGTTGCATATAATTCATACAATTTTAAAAAAGAATATCAAACCCTATTTTACTTATATCAATATATGGGTCATATAGTATTGGTTATGAAGAAAATAAGGACTTAGACCACTAGTCATAAATAAAAAAAAATGCCCATCAAGTAAATAATTATTGTTATCGAATAGTTTAAAATTTCTAAACTAACTTCACCGACTGATTAAATATGACTCCAGAAAACTATCAGAAGGTGTAAAATGGTAATTTTATAAAAGTTTTCGAAAATGACCTTTCAGGTCATTACATATTTTACTTTTAGTTAGAGCTCATATTTGAACTAAGGTAATATTGGTGCACTCAAAACGTTTAAATCCTGGGTTTCGTTTTTGCCTTTAAAAGGGTGCACATTCTCTATATCACATCAACTTTTATGATGTATTTATTGCATTTTAAAGTAGTTTAGGGATGTAATAGTGCACTAGTTAAGTTAAGATGTATTGTTCAAATTTCGATTATAGTTTAAGGGTACTCATGCATTATACCTATAACTTATTTTTATAAAAAAAAATCTTATTTTTGAAATTATTTTAGAATGAATTGAGATGTACAATAAAATGAAAAGAAAGAGAAGTTTTATATTTGACTAGAAATCTGTATTTTATTAAATTTTAAGTCATATCAAATGTAAATATCATTAGCAAAAACAACTCTACATTTTCCTCTCCCTTCAAAATCCACGTTCGCTAGGTATTCAACTATTCATCCTTTAATATCTAAAAACATACACATTATAAATTTAGATATGTTCAAAGAATAAATGAAAAGATTTTTTTTATTATATTTTACCATATGATCTAACAATATTTTTTTTTTGTTCATAATCATAATTATTAATCAGAATAATAAATCCTAACCAACAATTTTTTTCCTTTATTTTTTAAAAATTAAATTTTAAAATATTCTCAAAAGTATTGATATTTTTAGTTTCTATTGATATATTCACTTTCCTAATATGATATTATAAATTCTTTCTTATTTAATACAACTATATCTATAATTTAAATAAGGGATAAAAATAAATGCCCTTGACCGTAAGGGAAATGACTCAAAAATATCCTTTTTCTTCTACCTATGGATTAAAAATGTCCTTCCAGCACCGATCCACCTATTTGGATTAAAAAAATGTCCTTAAATTTAAGTCTAAAGTTACCACTCCTTTTAAGCTGATGTATCATACATAAATTAATTTTTTTTTCATTAAATATGTGACATTACTTTAATTGATCCACATCTTATTGTTTAGATGCCTTTTAAATAGTTACTTATTGTGATTCATAATACGTCTTATGTAATTTTCAGATAATAGTATGGTATTCCCTCTTAACACAAGTTCTTGATTGATTTATCAAGATGGGGTTTATAAGACATTGAAGAGAAAGATGTGGAACAAGCTTCAATTGAGCAGTGGTTTAAGCTTGAGCATCTCAGCCAAGAACATCAAAAGAGGCAACAGGGAAAAGAAAAAGATATACTAAAAGCATGACTGTAAGAGGACTGCAGCAATATAAGTAGTCCTAACTATGGAATTCATTTTAAAAGTTCAGCCTCGAAAATTTTCCTGATAGCCAAAGTAATCTCACGTAAATCAGTGATTCATGAAGATTTGGAAACGAAGGCAAGAATTTGAGAAGAGAGAGCTTCCGCATCATCCTATAACAGTTAAACGCCTTCCTTTGTAGTGGACATGGCTATGCTCATGATCAGACTTGCATTTAAGCCGTCTTCATTTTGGGCTTCAATCAAACACTAAATGCTTATTAAATTCTCAGGCTGCAAAATTGAATTGATGACTTACGTCGTCAACCACCTAGGCTTGACTTGTTACTTTTTTCCTGACTATTCTTTTTCTCCGAGCCTTAGGCACTGGTGTTTCCCCTTCAGAAGCTATGCCAGTCTGACCCTGTTTGATCCCAAGAAGCCCAAGCCCTGAAACTATGGCATTCTTGGACAAGAACCATTTTGAAGAAGGCTGATCAAGACCCTCAGTGGGTCTACTATAAGCCTTCAAGACATCATCTGAATGGGCCAGTGGATCCACCTCCACACCGAGCCACGCTAGTCTTGATGCCTCTCCTACTCGAACATTCAAGACCCTGCATACATTTGACTGATTATTAAGCAGTAAAAATCAAATCCAATGAGCACCAAAATTAACCCTCTTTATTCTAAAGCACTGCATCCTTCTAACCTTCAGTACTTGGGATGACAGAAAATACGTTTCTATAATCAACGCTAATCTAGTTTAACAGACACTAAGATGGTTCAGACTGACATTTAAGCACTATCGGAAGAATCAACAAATACAATAAGTGTGAATCAAAAACGGCATTGCTCTTCTACAGCAACTACTTATTGTAGGTCCTAAAGCATTAAGTTTTTTCCCAGAAACCCAACGAAGCAAATTTAGACTAGCTGTTCCTGCATGGAACACGCTCCTATTTTTCCACTCAAAAAATTATATCATGCCCTTTTTCCTTTTATCATTATTCATTTGTGTTAAGGCTGCAAAAAGAATCCTATTCTCTCTAAAAAGACTTTGCATATGCTACCACCATTCAAACAGTTAGTAAGCTTAGATGTACTACTAAACGTGAACTTTAGTTGATGGATGAAGTTTGCACTTGCTGAAAAAAGAAGAAAAAAAACTTGCATTACTGACAGTGTACCTCAGGGCAGTGCTGAAGAAGAGAGCCACTCCAATAACATCAAAGTGGTTAACTACAGCTCTGTCAAATCCACACAATAGCTGATAACGCAGGTTTGCATAAAGACCAAGGAAGGCACCATAACCAAGGGCATTACTGCTCACAGATGGTACTGTCACCGACAACCTAGCAAAGAGTAGTAGCAAAAGAGATTTAGACAAGAACATAAGGTGTTAATCAGTGGTATTTTACCTTTATATAAAATTAAATGGGAAATTGAATTGCCAAGTATGCCAACCAATATCTACCTTCCCTTCTTTCTAGTGACAACAAGATTCGATACAGCCCCTTGGAAAGCCCCTGTAGTGAGACCAACCAAACAGAGCTCTGCAGCCTTATAGAAAAAGGACTGAATTCTCTTTTGCAAGTCGAATTCTCTTAGTGGATAACTCTTTTCAAAGACATTGTTTGGAAGCTTCTGTAATGTGTTTTGCAAATCAAACTGGAATGTGTTCCCATATGAACGACAAGGAGCAAGCGACCAAACAACAATAGCATTGCAAGCCGTTACAGTAAGCACATTAAGAAGGGCAAGATCCCACTCCTGCTTTATCCTAGAAAGAAAAAAAGAATTTGTTTAATATCCTGCATGCACTTTTTAATGAGTTTTATCTCCTTTAACTGAATAAGTATACCTCTCCTTACGGTTTTTGATCTCCCACCAAACTGAGCAACCAATTGTACTGGCTTGCTCTAGAAGCAGTTTGTATAAAAATACCGGATCTGCAATCATCCTGTGTTACATATTCATAGAAAATCAGGCAATTAGAAGCATCAATCTAAATCTGGATAACTTTTTGAATGGCTATGACATTTATAGAAAGAAAAGATTTATTCACTACCAGCATATCAAAAACATGGAGGTGCCAAAGAAATACCCTGAGTGTACCAAAATTAGGGTAAGAAGGGTGAGGTTTTGGATGTTCAGACATGCCTCTGCTATTACACCAGTAGCTTCCCATATAAAGCTAAAGCTTGTCTCAAGCAATTATTTTTTCCTGAGATCTTTTGCGAGCTTAGTTTCTGCATGGGAAATTTTAGTAGCTCCATTGGTTGGCCACCTGAACTTTCACTTTGTTGGTGAGGATTCGATTCCCATCTTGTTATCCCCTCTAACATTTTTGCTTCCCCAACCCCCGTTTAAAAAAATAAATTAGAAGAGCTCAGTCCTTACGCAGATATCTATTCTTCTCCCTTTTCTCTCTCTTCCACACAAAATAACAAATTGTTGAACCAAATTTGATTATTAATTCCCCATAAATTCAACAACAATAATCAAGGAGAAGAAAATTATCCTAATAGAAGTTTCTTGGAACAGAAGCAATCCCGGAGGAGATGAGCAGGACTTCCACAGCTCAGTGTAAGTTTGAGATTGCAAATGACAGAACTTCATTAAAATGGGCTCATTCCTGCCATGTTAACAGATAACAACAACACAATATCCAGTGCAATCCAATAGGTGGGATACGCAAACCTTATCTCAAACTCGTAGAGATAGAGAATTTTTTTGGAAGACCCTCAGCAGCTGAAGTAACGCATATCGAAGCATATGAAAAAGAACACACAGAAGTAGAGAAGACGACTAAAGTTAGACATATAACAATGCAACTACACAACTATTTTGTCTCTATTTATTTTGGTTCTTAAAAAAACATTGTGGGTGCTCACTTCAATGAAGCGAGCGGTTCACTTAAAGTGTGAAGCAGAGCCTTGTATCCTTTTTACGCTAAATGTTTCTGTGAAACCTGCTACCACCAAGCCTATCCCCAGGAAAATGAGACAGCGCTCACTACTATCCTAATGCACAGCCTCCATATTCTCTTATCTAAGGTCATGCCCTCAATTAGTTAAAGATGTGCCATGTCTGTCTAATCACCTCTATCCAATACTTCTTTGGCCAACCTCTACCTCTCCTTAAACCCACCAGTGCCAACCTCTCACAATGAGGCTCCACAAGGCATTAGGGCATTTTCTTTTCACATGCCTGAACCTTCTCAGTCTTGCTTCCCTCATCTTGTCCACCACAAAAGTTATTCACACCTTGTCTCAGGTTTCTAGTCTTATCTCTTTTAGAAATGCCCACATATCGACCCCAGCATCCTCATTCCCGCTTCTTGTCCACTGAAGATGAGTTCTTAATTAACTAACACTTTGGCTCATACAATGTAGTCAGCATAACCACCACTCTGTAAAACTTAACTTTTGATTTTAGTGGTACATTCTTGTAATAGAGGACTCCGGAGGCAAGTTTTGTCGTCCATCCCAACAATACATTGTGCGACATGCTCCACTTCCATGCCAACCTCACGTTGTACTTCACCGAACTTGCACTCCAAGTAATCAGTTTTGGTCCTGCTCCACTTAAACTCTTTTAGACTCCAGGGTTTTTCTCCAAAACTCCAGCCTAGCTTTAACTCTGGTGCGAGTCTCATCAATTGGTACTACGTAGCTTGCAAATAACATACAACATGGCACCTCACCTTTACTATGACACAGCAGTTCATCCATCACCGAGGAATATAAAAACGGATTAAGTGTTGACCCATGCTGCAACTCCATCAAGACTGGCAAGTGCTCCGATCTGCCTTACCCAAGTCTCTTCAACCAATAAGTTGTCTTCCTCATCTTTACTGCATTTCACTTGGTCTAAAGTTTGGAACCTTCATCTCTCTCGCCTTGGCTAGCCTATACAAATTCTTATCCCTGCCTTTGTCCTCTAGTTCTACATATAAACATTTGAAAGTTGTCATTTTTGCCATTCATTGCTAACTTCACCTTCTTCCTCGTCATCTTATACAAATTTCCTATTCACCCGCTTATCCTCCTCTTAGCGCTCCACCAACTTTGCATAAGCTAACTTTTTCCCTTTCACTTTTCTTTGGACTTCCCATTCCACCACTCATCACCTTGATGTCCACCAAAGTTGCCCCTCAAGAGCCCAACACCTCTCACTTCTTCCTCGATGCAACTACTTGTCTTATCCCACATATTGTTTGCATCCCCAACTACTTCCATGTTCAGAGATGGTTATCAATATTATACAAAAAAAAAAAAAATACACTATAGGAAAATAAAGGATAGAGAGAGATAGTCCAAAAGGAATACATGCCTATTAGAGCAAGAGAGGAAAAACTAGGGACAACCGGAGAGGAAAAGCTTGAGGGTGAGATTTCACAAGAAAGTGAGGCCGATGAGTTCCTGGACAGTGCCAATGAGTTGCATTTTTGGATAGCAAAATGAAATTTTATGTTGCCAAGATCAATCTGGAAAAAAACCTGAGGAGCTGGGAGACTAAGGAAACCAAGAGAAATTGATTGGAGGTCATGTGGCTGCACATTGCTCTTGAGATGTGAAAATTAAAAACAAAAAGGCAAAACAAGCTAAATATATTTTTGTTTGAAAATAAATGAACCAACTCCTCCAAAAAAAAATTGAGGGTTTTCAAGCTCAATTCATCTAAAAAGTGAGCATCAACTAAGTTTGAGCTTCAACATGGGTTGAGTCATAAATAGACGAGCTGCCCATGTTCTGTTAACAAATGCCTAAGCACATTAGCATCTCGGCTCAAAGCTTTCAAGCTTTTGGAAGAAAAGGACAAAATCCCCCTTCCCCTCCCCCTTCCTTCAATGAAACCACAAACGCAATATAAAAAGGATACAAATTCTGTCAATTACTCCCATTTCAAGATACAAAAAAGTCAAGAATGAAGCCACATTTGGGTATACACAAATTTTGAAGCTTTGCTAGTTGTTCCCAACTTGGATCATGCCTGCTTGCATCTGGTAGATTGTGTGGATAGAAAGAAATGTTAGGTTCTTTAAGGAACTAGTAGTTCTATCCAGAAAATTAGGATGAACTTTCTTAGGGTGTTCTTTTTTTGGTGTAGGCAGAATTTGTGGGGGAAGTAGGTGATTTAGTTGACCAAACGGACGATCTATTAGAATATAGGTTTTTGAACAGGGTTCTTTTTGTACCTTTTAGCTGATTTTGTAAAGATGTAAGCTTAACACCTTCTTTCTGGGGTGTTTAAGTTTACTTGTTCAATAGTAATACAAATGTTACCTTCCTCAAAAAAAGAGTACAACCATAGTATCTTTATATCTTATTTAGATGAGCCATCTAAGAAGCAAAAAGTATGACCTCCGAGTAAGAAAATGCTTGTGAACAAACTTCTTTGCAACCTCACAGTAAAACTTGATAGGCTAGAACCCTAAAATTTCTAAATACAGCTAGCGGACAACAGTCTCAGTGTAGCACAAAGTAAAGAAGGCAACGGTCAGAATATAATCTTCAGAAAAAAAAAACAAAGGGACTGGGATATGGGCAGAGTTACTATTTTTTTTTTCTTTCCTCAGTTCCAGATTTAAACAGTGAGAATTTAATTTTGCAGGGACAGCAGAGAGATGTTCCAATTCAGTGAAGTTGTGTTACTGCATGCCAGTAAAAGAAGCCAGCCAAGAAGCTTATGGGTCAGTGAACAAGGTTTGGAGCTCTAAAGGCACCAGTGGAAGTAACGTGCTTTACATGACTAGTTATCAGAGAAGCTTTGTCTAACTCAAGACAACTTGCAAAAGAGGGGCATACAACTAGTCAGCAAATGCTTTCTATGTGGAGGAGGAGAATCAGAATCAAACAAACATCTTTTTGCATAGTCCTTTCACTTCTCAGATTGGGCATCAATGTTTTGAGCCTGAAATGAGTCATGCCTAATTCACCTGCTGATCTGTCACTACTGACACAAAAAAGGCCTTATCAAAGAAACTGAAGAAGACTTGGACTCCATATGTGCACGCATTTGGCGGTGCATTTTGAAGGAAAGAAATTGAAGACATTTTGAAGGAACAGCAGCTCTGTACTGCTAATCAAAATCTGAATGTACACTTCTCATTTCTTTTTTGGTGTGAAGTGGAGCATAGATGATGCCAAACCCCTATTGCACTTCATCAATTTTTTTGTTTTTCTGGGGTTTCAATCGTCTTATCCCATTCCCCGTCCCTTATGGATGTAATTACAACACTTCTTAGTGTAAGTTTTTACATCAACAAGACTTACCCTTTCAGAAAAAAAAACTACACAGAGAGATAAGGCTTTGATTAGCAAAGTAATTTCTCCAAAACCAGCTATCATACAAACGTTAAATAGTAGAAAGGCTTTTTTCCAGAACTTTTGCCCTTTCCAAGTTTTCTGAGTAATGTGGTGGTGTAGTGCTGTATTTACCTTCCAATGAATGCCCTTGATAATCCTTGAGGAAGTGACCGCGAAATAAATCTAGCTGTTGTAGGTCTGGCATTAATGGCAAGAAATTTCACCATTTGAGCAGAGCTAACTAAACCCTGAATTAGAGGTACGACTAAAGTTAAGACATATAACAATGCAACTACATAACTACATTAAATAAAGTAACTTGCCATTTCATAGGCTTGTCGAAGCCCAGCTGGTAAATCCATCATTGTCTTCTGCCACTCATTTAGCACCGCATCAACAAATTTCCGATCAAACAACTGCAAATATTATTGAGAAATTATGAGAGATACAATAATGCTGTAAATTTATTCCGTGAGTTAACAGAAACCATTTCCATCTTCGGAACTCTTACCTCTTGTAGTATCATTCTTCTCCTAAATAATCCACCCTCATCTCCCTCATCACCATCATCAAAGTCATCAAAGTAATCATCATCATCACCGTCATCGTCACCTCCATCACCACCACCATGATTTAAATTCTTTCCCATATTTCCACCTCCTCCTCCGGTTGAAATCTGTGATTTTGCACGACATAAGCAAAATTTTTCAACGCCCAAAAGTTACCAGATTGTACCACAAAATCTACCACAAAAGTTGATCAGGAAATAAACAGAAAACAAGGCTCTTAAACATGGGTGGGATATTGTCTCGTCATATGAAGCAAGCACATACCAAATTCACACAATATTCGCCAGCCCAGTTGAAGCACATTACTATTTATTTCTATAGTTGTGGTGTCCGGCCAGCTTTCGCACACCTCGACTAATTCCAGAACCTACCGCCAGCAACAACTACCAAGTAACTCTTTCTACTATGGCTAGGACAAATGAGAAGAAATCACCTAGTGTTTTTAGTCTCCTAGGATTTGAATCTAAGGCCTCCTGATCCTTAACCCACTTCAATTGATCAGTAGGTCACACCTTGGGTGCGAAAGCACATTAACTTTTTCACATGTTCATTTTGACAAAGGAGACAAACTAGAACCAAACAAGCAGAGAGATGCATTCTCTGAAGGCACATAACACACATCTAAGATGCTTTAATCAACTTCAGATTCAAGTATATTGGACGCATATTTTCACTTGTAGTAAGTTATATCTGATCAGTCTTTTTTAACTCTTAGCTCCTTATTCTTTTGCAGAAAGCAAAATATAGAAACGGAAATTTTAACTTCCCCGGAAGCCACCTCTAATCTATCAGGAAGAAAGCAACACCAGGAAACTCACACCGCAAGACTATTTATTCCTACAGAAAAAGCAGCAACGAAAAAACACATTTTGCTCAGCTACATAATTTATTCTATAGCGAAAGCAATGTGTCTACACCTCAATTCTTTTTTTAGCAACACATCTGAAGGAAAACCACAAGCAAATATAAAGATGAAACTAGATAAGAATACAGCAACAATTTCAGTTCCATTCGCATGGCCCAGCTCCACAACAATCAGATTTTGATATATGATCATCTGTGAGGAGCGGTAGACACACCTTAAAAAGTCTTATGGTGCTCCAATGATAATATGATATGATAAATGATGTTCCTTCAGACAAGTGCAACAATCTCACAGTTTTGACTCAAACAAAACCTCTAACTCTACTACATGGGGGCTTTCTCAACACCGGACACCATCAATGTTGTTCTTCAGCTTCAGTGGTTAGCAGTGTTTTTTAAAATGGAAGCACAAAAAGCAACATAGTCTATGGGACTAGCAACATAGTCTATGGGACTCGAAGCCAAAAGTGAGAAGTGAAAGCACACACTCTTAGAAGTGAAGCGCACTATTTACGAAATAAGATCAAGTACAATATACAAATAAATATAGTGCTATAATAGTCCAATTGCAATTAAAATAACTAATTTCAACATCCAATAAGCAACAACGTTGTTACGAAATCAACTCCCCAACGTTGAGACTGACAGGACAGATCAGTTCATGTTGGGATCTCTTTGTGAGATTATTTGAAGCAGGCTTCTGTGAAGCTCATGGCTTCACCCTCAGAGCAGTAAACCGTTGCTTTGCATCGCGGTTAAACCACAAAACGGTGACTTCTGATGACACTAGTGATTAGATTAGTAAAAAAGTTAGGTACCAAACACAATACATGAGTGGAAACCTCTGAAGCTGATATCCTTACAAGTTACACCAGATTAGAAAGTAGAAATTGATGTCAAATATTTGAAGTTGGAGTATCTTTACTACATAACCTTGTATATTTTATCCAACTTTGGTATAAACTCCAGATATATATCAAATATAAATAGCATACCACAAAATACAGCAGCACTACAGCTCAATCCGAAGCTATATGGGTCAACATAAGATTGACCAATATCCATTTGATTGTTTTCAGGGCCGGTCATTCCGAAATTATTGACACCTTACAATATAGTGCAGAAATGGAAGTTTCTAGGAATATACAAGACCACAATTTCATCAAGAAAAGCAAAAAAGTAGAAGAAAATAATTAGTATGAAGGAAGGATAAAGCTGGTAAAGTCAATTATTTTGTTCACCTTTTCCCCGTAAAAAAATAGAAAAAGTAGTGATGCACAAACCTCAGGGCTAGACTGGGTCTGTTTCTGGGTCAAATTAAGTTTCGATTTCTCCAACGTAACTGCACCAAAAGCACCATATTTTCCCCCTCCTTTCATTACCGGGGCGGACATACTGGTAGAGGAGGACGATGATGGAGGATCAACCGACGGTGTAGCTTGAAAGCACCGCTCCAAACCGGCAATGGCATCGCCGTCGATGACCGGGGAAGTCGATGCCCTAATGACATTAATTTTACGGAGCGTCCCGCCGACCCGTAGAACTGGTCGCCGGATAACTATTGCCGGAAATAAGGGTTTAGTGGAAGTAGGGAGCAGTTGGGTATTTATGGGCATGATTTGAGCGGTTTGAAAAACAGAGTGAGACATTTGTGTTATTGAGTGTTTGTTGAGATAGAGAGTTTAAATTTTCTCTCTCTGCTCCCAAGAGAAGGAAGGAACAATGAGGAAGCTGAGGTTTTGATACAATGCCAGACGCAAACCCAATCCAGAAACGCAGTCCACCCGGGTCAACTCGCCCAACTTCCTTACCCGTGTGACTACGCTCAATGAAATGGTTCCATCTATAATTATTTATATTATCTCAATTTTTCAAATATTTTATAATGTTCAAAAATCATATCGATTACCTTTTAATTGGTTCGATAAATTTTATATTTATTTATTTTTATTTTTAAAATATCACATCAAAATATATTATTATTAAAATATTTTTCATGCAAGTATGTTCTTAAAGAAACACTTTAATTCTTCACCAAGAAGTGAAGAATGTAAAACCTTGTTGCTGTATTTTTTTATATTAAACATTAAATAGGAGTGCTTCCATATATTTTATCGTATTGTTTGGTGCAGTATCTATTATAGTTCTTTTTTTCACGTTTAACCTAATTAATTAAAGACTAATTGAAGAGTTAAGACTCAAAATCGTTCAATCATCTGAGGTCTACGATTTATGTTATACTTATATTTGAAAAAATGTTATAAAATGTATTTATATATTAAATTTAACATATAAAACATATTTATATACATGTAAGGTTATTTCGTTTGGTTCAAGTGTTTCTAGATTAAAAATATCATCTCAATTGTTCGGAACAGTTATACACTCAAATAAAAGTCAATAGTTTTATTTTGAGAAAATGGTCAAATAGCTCCTCATTATATGGTCGAATTCTCAACTACACATTTTAATTTTACGGGGAACCTATTACCTTCCTAAATTGTTTAGAACTTAAATTATTATCTCCCTAATTGTTGATCTGGCAAAGGGGGTGTATAACACTATTTGAAAGAGTGGTGAACAAAGTTAAATTATTAAAATTTTATTTTTGATTATTATTTATGAATATATGTATTTCTATTTATTTATTTTTCTTTGTTCATTGTCTATTAACTTTCTTTCACCCCTTTTTCATCATTAATGCGTCAAACCGATCTTCGCCGGAGCTTCGACCAACAAATAACAGTGAAATAACTAGACCACCTACACCATTGGGGCAACAACTTCACCGAATCAAAACCCCTTCGTCACTATTCACAAGCAGTAAGACGCCAATTTGGCGAACCAACAAACACCACAACTTTTTCGCTTCTGACTACGTGTTATTAACATGTACTTATAAGGTTAGTCAAAAACAGAAACAAAAATAAGATGAAGTAGACAGAAAACAAAATGATCCGAGTCCACAGAAATTAACATGTCTCCTTAAGAAATTTAATCCCCTCATTTTAACAGAGGTTATGGATTAATTTCTCCCAAGATAATAACGACTTATCGGAACGTTATCGTTACATTCGAATTAATTATGTTAATTAACTAATTAACTAATGTCCTGAATTAATTTATAAGTGATAGGATTAATAGAATTTATTTGATTAAACAAATTTTGTCCAAAAATTTTATTAATCAATCACATCCGAATCCGAAGTGACGGCGGCGCGAAGGGGAACTTTCTTTTTATCTCTTTAAGAAGTAAAGGAAGTGTTTCCTTATATAAGGACAACAATTTCCTTTTCTTTTGCCGATATGGAAGAAATGACTTTTCATTTGCACTTTGCAAATGACTTTTCATTTTCTCTCCAAATTGATTCACTCACTTTTTCATACTCTCTCTTTCCTTTTCCCCTTCTCAATGAGCTAAATCTAACAATCCCCCACATAAATGAGGAATGACTATTGTTAAAACATATGCATGAAAAACTTGTGTGTCTTGTAAGTAAGGTTTAATTGCATCTAGATAAGTAGATTTCCCTTTAAAAATTTTGTAGTGAACATATATCCAATATACTCGGTCAATCGGTAGATTTGATATTTTTTAACCGTCGAGCATTGGTATATATCTAGACAACATAAGTCATACAATCCTTGAATTATTCTTAGTTCTAATTGTTTTGTTCGTTTCAGCCATGAACATATATCGGATAGTAAGTGCTAAGAGAATTGGCCTTACCGGATTCTCCTTGAAGCGACTTACACTTCACACTCACATAGGTGATTTCTAAATATGTTATCTCGTAGATACATCATTCGATATACCCTGTGTCAAACTTAGAAACCATTTAAAAATTTCTTATGCCTTTATCCTGGTTACTTAACATTGCCTCATCATGAGAATGAACCATAAAATAATTTTTGACAATGTTGAACCGTCATCAATAACTTTGTTTTATCTCCTTGAATCTAGATCTTGGGATCTCTAGTCTTCTAGGTAGAGTTACCGCCACGATGACTTGTTCTCGGCCATAGTCTCATTCACGTCGATGATTTCTCAACTCCTTCTCTAGTTAGGCCTTTTGTAAGTGGATCCAACGCATCATACTTTGACTTTACATAGTCAATTTTG
Organism: Solanum lycopersicum; assembly: GCF_036512215.1. Lineage (NCBI taxonomy): Eukaryota > Viridiplantae > Streptophyta > Magnoliopsida > Solanales > Solanaceae > Solanum > Solanum lycopersicum. The sequence continues at coordinate 33,369,306 of NC_090809.1, forward strand.
AAATTCCACTAGAGAATAGTTGTATCACAGAGTTATGTCTTCGTCTTATGTGACAAGACTTGTCGTTATATATAACGCTTCCAGCCCTTCCTATTGCAGCTTGACTATCACAGTGTATGCATATAGGGGTCATTGTCTTGGGCCAAAACGGAATATCATCTAAAATATTCTGGAGCCATTCAGCTTCTTCACCTGTCTTGTCTAAGGCGATGAATTCAGACTCCATTGTAGAGCGAGCTATACATGTTTATTTGGATGATTTACAAGATATTGCTCCTCCCCCAATAGTAAAAACTTATCCACTTGTGGATTTTGTTTCAGTTGACCCAGTAATCCAATTTGCATCATTATATCCTTCAAGAACTGATCGATATTTGTTGTAATGAAAAACATAGTTTTGAGTGTTCTAAGTATCCCAAAACTCTCTTCATTGCCAACCAAGGATTTTGATTGGAATTACTTGTGTATCGACTCAATTTATTTATAGTGCAAGTTATGTCTGGTCGTGTACAATTCATGATATACATCAAACTTCCCAACACTCTGACATAGTTCAATTCAGACTGACTTTCACCTTTATCTTTGAAAGATGAAGGTTCACATCAATTGGAGTCTTTGACCTATTGAAATTCAAATATTTGAATTTTTCAAGTACCTTTTGAATATAATGAGTTTGAGAAAATGCTAGACCGTAAGGAGTTTTGAGAATTATAATTCCAATATCACATCAGCAATTCCTAGATCTTTCATATCAAACTTACTAGCGAGCATACGCGTAGTAGCTTTTATATTGGTGATGTCCTTGCTCATTATCAGCATGTCATCTACATATAGACATACAATGACTTCCTGATTTGGAGTATCTTTAATGTAAACACATTTATCACATTCATTGATCTTAAATTTATTTGACAACATGGTTTGATCAAACTTTGCATGTCATTGCTTTGGTGCTTGTTTTAGTCTATAAAGTGACTTAATAAGTTTGCACACTTTCTTTTCTTTACCAGGAACTACAAAACCCTTAGGATGTTTCACGTAAATTTCTTCTTCTAGCTCTCCATTTAAGAAGGCGGTTTTCACATACATTTGATGGATTTCAAGACCATATACTGCAGCTAGGGCAATTAACATTCAGATTGATGTAATTCTAGTCACTGACGAGTATGTGTCAAAATAATCAAGACCGTCTTTTTGTCTAAAGCCTATGACAACAAGTATTGCTTTACATTTTTTAATAGTTCTATCATCTTTCATCTTCCTTTTGAAGATCCATTTTGAACCCAAGGGTTTGTTTCCTAGAGGAAGATCAACCAACTACCAAGTATGATTGCTTAGAATTGATTCAATTTTATTATTGACAGCCTCCTTCCAATAAGTTGAGTCACTAGACTTCCTTGAATGTTTGAGGCTCACTTTCAAGAAGGACTGTTACAAAATAGATCCAAATGAAGTAGTTGTCCTTTGACGTTTACTGTGTCTTAGACTCTCTTCATTGGTTTCATTCTCTTTTGGTTCTTCTCGAGGTTGTTTAGATCCCCCCCCACTAGATGACTCAAGTCTACTTTTACATGGATATATATGTTCAAAAAATTCAGCACTATCTAATTACATTACCATATTGTCATGAATATCCTGATGTTCGGACTTATGAACCAAAAATCGACATGTCTTACTGCTTGTGGCATATCCAATGAATACACAATTCAAAGTCTTAGGCCCTATTTTAACTCTCTTAGGTATAGGAACTTGGACTTTGGCTAGAAACCCCCACACTTTGAAATATTTAAGTTGGGTTTTCTACCTTTCCATTTCTCCTATGGAATAATATGTGTCATTGAGTGAGGCACTCTATTGAGTATACAATTTGCTGTAAGCATAGCTTGCCCCCACAAGTTCTGTGGTAAATCTGAACTTATAAGTAATGCATTCATCATTTCTTTTAAAGTTCGATTTTTCCTTTCTGCAATTCTATTAGATTGAGGAGTGTACGGAGCAGTAGTTTGATGGATTATTCTACTTTGTAAACATATTTCTGCAAATGGAGATTCATATTCTCCTCCTCTATCGCTTCTGATCATTTTATCCAATGGATTTCAACTTCAGTTTTATATCGCCTAAATGCATCTATTGCTTCATCCTTACTATTTAGCAAATAGACATAACAATATCTAGTGCAATCGTCAATACAAGTTATGAAATATTTTTTCCCACCACGTGATGGTGTTGACTTCATGTCACAAATATCAGTGTGAATCAGTTCTAAAGGATTTGAATTTCTTTCAACAGATTTATAGGGATGCTTAGCATACTTAGATTCAACGAAAATTTGACATTTTGATTTATTGTACTCAAATTTTGGCAAGACATTTAAGTTAATCAATTTTCGCAATTGTTATTAACGTGTCCCAAACATTCATGCCATAAACATTTAGACTCAAGCAAGTAAGAAGAATCAAAATCTTTATTCATATCAATTGCAATTACATTGAGTTTGAAAAGGCCATCACCGAGGTAGCCTTTTCCTACATGCATATCATTCTTACTTACTACTACTTTATCAGAAACATATACACATTTGAATCCATTCTTAGTAACTGGAATTGAAACTAAATTCTTTCTCAATTCTGGAACATACGAGACCCTGTTCAAAGTCACCTTGTTTGATGTCATCTTTAAGAGGACCTTGTCAGTCCCTTGAACTTCCACCTTTGCAACAAGGGAGTTTGCCATAAACAACTTCTCATCTGTAGGTGATGGATTATATGATGAAAATAATTCTTTGTTGGCACAAACATGACATGAGGCACCAGAATCTATCCACCATTCTCTTAAAAATTTCAAACCAAGTTAAATTCTGAAAGCATTGCACAAAGATCATCCATTTCTCCTTTGGATTCAGCTAAGTTTGCTTGATCCTTTTTCTTCTTGTTCTTCTTAGGTTCCGTCATTCAATAGCCCTATGAACACGTTTACTACAATAAAAAGAAGCTTCTATTGAATTTCTTCTTAGGTAAATTGCTTTTTGGACTAGATGTTTTCTTTTTTTTTCTTTAATTTTGTGGGATCTTCTTCAACAATATTCACTCCAAATATTTTTGAGTTACAACGTGAACTTTTTTCTGCAGCCTTATTATCCTCTTCGATTCTCAACTTTACTATGATATCTTCAACAGTCATCTGCTTGTGTTTATGTTTTAAGTAATTTTTGAAGTCATTCAACAACGGAGGTTGAAAGACATCATTCACAATTAATCCTACATTAAAGATTATGTGAGTATTAAGGAAAAACTTAATATTTCTAACGTAGGCATTAAATAAATTTATACCTTCAGCAAGGAGATCATGGATTATGACCTGCAATTTTTGAACTTGGGTGACAACAGTCTTACTGTCTATCATCTTATAGTCCAGAAACTTTGTCACAATGAACTTTTTCATTCCGGCATCCTCTGTTTTTGACTTCTTTTCTAGAGCATCCTAGAGTTCTTTTGAGGTTTTGACATTTCTCTTCACATTGTACAGATCATCTTACAGGTCATTCAGTTTTATACAAAAAATCTGAGTGTGTATATACTTCTGTTACCAAGAATCGTTCTTCAGGCAGAGTATCATTCGACATAACAGGAACATTCTCATTAATGAACCTCTACAGACTCAACGTAGTGAGATAGAAGAACATCTTCTTCTACCATCTCTTGAAGTCAACTCCAGAAAACTTTACAGGTTTCTGATCCGGTGCTAAGGCAGCAGCTGAACGATTGTATGCAACTGATGTTGTTGCAGCACTTACTGTTACAACACACTCATTGTTCCATCATTCACTTGACTTGAATTAGTCATTTTTTCTTTCACAAATGACAGATAATTTTATTATTTGAAATACTAACAGTTAAGAACAAATCTTTACACAAAGTATTTCTGATTTAACGATAAAGTTTTTATGTTATTTTAATCATTAATCGAATGAATTTCAAAAATTGAACGATTGTATGCAACCGATGCTGTTGCAGCACTTACTGTTACAACACACTCATTGTTCCATCATTCACTTGACTTGAATTAGTCATTTTTTCTTTCACAAATGACAGATAATTTTAGTATATGAAATACTAACGGTGAAGAACAAATCTTTATACAAATTAATTCTGATTTAACAGTAAAGTTTTTATGTTATTTTAATCATTAATCGAATGAATTTTAAAAATTCAAGCAGATTAGAAAACAATAAAGGTTTTAATCTCCAGAAACCACAAATACAGAAACTTATTAAATTTCTTAAGATTGTTATTAACATGTACTTATAAGGTTAGTCAAAAACAGAAACAAAAATAAGATGAAGTAGACAAAAAAAATAATTTGAGTCCATAGAAACTATTGTGTCTCCTTAGTAAATTTAATCCCCTCACTGTACCCGAGGTTATGGATTAATTTCTCCCAAGATAGAACGGACTAATCCTGTTAAAGAAATAGCGGTACCTCAAACTTCTTTAATTTCAGAGAACTTAAGAACAATAACAAGTCAGACAGACTCAATTGGTTGACACTTTGGTTTCGAGAGAAAATATATGCAGAGAAGGAAAAATTTTCAGTGTTCAAAAAAATGAAAAATGACTTCCTTTTATAGCCATTTTCAGCAAGAAACGTATATGCTATGAGAAATCTATTCAGACCCGTTCTATTCAGAAAGTTGCGTCTTTTAGAAAAATAACAACTTTTCAGAAAAATGTGCTTGTTGGGAAAGTAACAATTTTTCAGAATGTTACCGTTACACGCGAATTGATTCTGTTAATTAACTAATTAATTAACGTTGGAATTAATTTATAAGACATCGGATTAACAAGGTTTATCTGATTAATAAAAATAAATTAAATAATTTTTTTAAAAAAAAATATCAATCAATCACATCATTTGCCGAATCTGAATCCGAATCTGAGGACGAGGCCGAGCGAGTGACGACCACGACGCAAGGGGGAACCTTTTTCTTAGCTCTTTAAGAAGTAAAGGAAGTGTTTCTTTATATAAGGACAACAATTTCTTTTTTTTGTTTGCCGATATGGGAGAAAAGAATTTTCATTTGCACTTTGCAAATGACTTTTAGATATCCCTCCAAATTGGTTATTTCAGTTTTTTATATTCTCTCTTTCATTTTCCCATTCACACTTTGCTAAACCCAACATTACGAACAACCGCTGAAATCCCAATTAAACTTTTTTTTCTTTAGTGGTGCAATTGAAGTTGTATTTCTGATAATTTTGATGCCTTTTCAATCTGGAGTGTTATTCTCAAGATGATGGAGAGCTCTTTTAGTGAGTGAAAAAGATAATGACAAAGGTGAAGGAGATCATAAAGAGAGACGCGAAGGTGGGGGAATACCCGACTGATCCATTAACGAATTCTCTGAATCAAACTTAGACAAAAATTTAGGGTTAAAAAATGGCTGAAGAAAGAAAAAAGATGAAGGAGATTTTTTTTAAAAAAAGAACAATTGCTGAAATACGTGTAACTGTGTGTGTTTCACTCACTTCACATTTAATTGGTTATTGGTATTTCAAGGGGGTATATAGTCCATTTTTAAAAACTTTAGGGGGGTAATGATATCCACATGAAGTTAAAGTGTGTAGTTGAAAATCCGAGCATAGAATTGGGGGGGAGGGACTATTTGACCATGGTATTCAAGACCAAGTAAAATATGATAAAAGCTATTAAGAAGAAATCATAAATCACATAAAAGATCAATTGATACTTGAAATCATTTGAGAAGCTATCGTACAATCTTCGGGGAAAAAACATAGTTCATTTGTGGGATATCTACCATTGACTGACAATAAGACTATATGTGATATAACATGGAATCTGGTTTGACCCTTACACCAAAAAATGAATCTATTTGCCAAGGTAGAACTTTGTCACATTCACTCTTTGCTAAAGTAGAACAATATGTAGGTCATTTATGAAAATCCTATGGGGGAACATAGTTAAGTAACAAGGATATTGCTTCTAGAGACCCAACTTTTTCTAAAGGCGGGACCTCCATCTCAAGGTCCTCTCGGTGCTAAATAAATCCCAACGGAAAAGACATAATCATAATCATATCAAAATACTAGGAAAGATAGAGTGGAGACTACCAATCCAATCATAAGTACATATTACAATAGCCGCTTTCAAATTATAATTTCATTAACTTCTTCATAATAGATACTCACAGTTCTAAGCCTTCAAATCATGATTCATTTCAATTGTGAGAAAACCATTCAGAAATCATTGACACTTTATCTTAAAAACATCATATTGCAAGAGATCCTTTATTTCTTAATGCATGCATAAATCCTTAATCAAGTTCATGATCATTGTTCATAAGTTCACAAGCTTTTTTTTTAAAAGTAGGCATAGGCATGGATTCATGTGAAATCATGAAAAAGTATCATATAATTGTATCAAATCATGCATTATAAGATTGAAAATTGAATCTTAATAAACTGAACCCACAAAGGATCACATAAAATCCAAGAGAATTGGGTGAAATATAATTAAAGATTGAGATTCTTTTGGGACCCAATGAATGAAAAGAAATCCATTGGTGAATTCCCACATACCATGATAATCAAATTCTTAAGAATGCAAAAAGAATGAGACCTTGATGTTTGAATCCCTAACTTCCACCCTGTGATCTCTTGAGAGAAAATTGGAGAAGAAGACTTGGGGAAATTGGGGGGGGGGGGGGATACAGAGAATGAGAGGAATTAGGCTAAGTCTTAAGGGTAAAAATGGTTATCGGGATAGTTATAGAACCAAAATGATGTAATTCATTAGTTGGGTAAGAAAAAACTAAAACACCCTTAATAAAACCATTGGACGGGTCTATACTTTGGATCTTTCGATGAACCATCCAAGGTCAACTGTAGAACCTATTACATCCAGTCAAGGATCTAGCCAATTACTACGGGACGTTAATCCTTCTACAATTCATAGACCCCTTCGGTAGTCCTCAAGTTCAAGCCCAATTTTTCTCTAAGTTTGGATCATCTCTATGAGTCCCTTTTATGGCCTGTAGGCCACTCTAAAACTCGTTATATTCATTCATAGGCCAAACATTAGAGACTTGACATTTACCAAATTCCAAGTCAATCCAACTATTTCCTTCCTAAGGCATGTAGAACTTCCTAAGCTCCCTGGGTGGCTTCTGTAGACTTTACATTAGTGTGAAAACACATTTTTCTTTACAACTTAACTTCCAATTTTTAAATTGATACACTTTCACACCTATACCATGTGTAGGCACAATGAGTGAAGGATTACCCAAGCACTTCTTAAGCATGGAAATATAAAATACCCTATTGACAACCGCTAACTCTGATGGTAGATCCAACTCATAAGTCACGTTATCATTCCTAAATGATATCCTTTATCATCCTTATAACATCCTTCGTGGGTGAAACCTTAAATTAAACCAATCATGTACATCAAACTCCAAATATCTTATCTAGCATCGGTATAGAACTTTTGGTGACTCTTCACTATTTTAACCTCTTTTGGATGATTTTCACCTTCTTCATGGCTTGATAAACCAAGTATGGTACTATCAACTAAGCTTCACTAACATAAAACTAACCAATAACAGATATGTACCTTCGCCTGTAAAGAGCTTCATAAGGATCAATCTAGATACCAAAATTATGATTGTTATTGGAGGAAAACTCTATGAGAGGTAAGTGGTCATTTTAATTAACCTCGAAATAAATGACACATGCTCTCAACATGTCCTTTATGGTCTAATATGTGTGCTCTGCTTGACCATCCATCTGAGTATTATTGGCAGTACTAAGATTTACCGTTGAACTCAAACTTCCTCAATTGAGCACTCATATATGAAATAATGGACAAGGGGACTTTATGAAGTCCAACTACCTCACAGATCAAACTACCTCACAGATGAAAAATATGATATAGTCCTCTACTGAATTTGTAGTCATTACTAGCAAGAAATGAGTTGATTTAGTCATCTGATCTACACTCACTGAAATCGATTTATGTTGTATGTGAGATCATAGTATGTTAGTAATAAAATCCATATTTAATATCCACTTTTATTTTGAAAGATCTATATTCTGAGCTACACCAAATGTTTTCTCATGCTCGACCTTGACTTATTGGTAATTCAGACATTTAGCAACAAAAAATAATTGACTTTTTTAATAGGTCCTCAAGTTTTTTATTTTAACACGTCCACCCAAATTTTAAATAAAACCCTTATTTCTAAAAGAGGAAAGATCCAAATTAGTCTTTTTTGTTCTCTTAACCTCCCACACTCTCATCTTTTTATACATTTATTGTTTGCTTCGTATCTTCATAGCTAGCGCTTCTTCTTCTTCTTCTTCTTCTTCTTCTTCTTCTTCTTCTTATGTTAGTGTTACATCTCATTATAGATTTATCATTAGAAGAATTTGAGAAGGGAAAATGTTATTATTATTCTTTTGTTGGTGTTGCATCTCATTGTAGATTTCTTATTTGAAGAAGTTGAGAAGGGAAAATATCAAATTTTGAATTAACATGTGATTTAAAAAGGTCTAAGCTTTAGAAATTACTTAACATGTTATTTTCAATCATTTTAACAAGTTAATAGAATTATTTAGTGTGTATTATTCATTTAAAATTTGGTTTTTCTATTATTATTTTTGCCACTGATTTATAATAATTTTTAACAATTGATATAATTATTCTAGTAATTTACAATAATTGCTGAATAATTTGTTGAAGATGTTGTTGAATAAATTTAAGCAACTACTATATATATTTTAGCAATTGTTGAATAACTTACAACAATTGTGATATTTTAACATAATTTTTAATGATCAATTTCTTAGTTCTAAGTTGAATACTTTCAGGTATCTTCAACATCATTAATGGGAGATAGAATAGTAGTAGGGGTTGATTGTAATGATGAATGGTTGAGTCCAACAATCGTTATATTTGGTCATGATAAATGTGATGATTGTGGTTCGAGATATCGCTATTACTTGTAAATTAAATTATGAGTTGGAAGATATTGTGATCACTTACATGCACATTTATGGTGAAAAGCAGAAGACGACTCCTTTGAAGATAAATGATCAGCTTAATTATGTACTTGTTTGAAAGATAAACCAAGAGGTATATTAAGGATCTACATGATTGAAATACTATGGAGAATCATAATTTATGTGATGACCAACAAATGTTGAGCGATGAATCTGGTAGGATGAATATGGATATTTCGGATGATGAGCGTGAAGTTCAACATATTCATTCTCCTGAAGTTTGGAGTAGTACCTTGAGAGCTACATTTTCCATTATTGGTAAAGTTGTGATAGATCGTAAATTTACTTATTTCTAAAGTTGCATTCTCTTTTTACACTTGATTTTATTTTTACTTTAGCTGATAATTAATTAACTTAATAATGTCATGCTCAAGATGATGGAACAGGTTTTACATTGATATGTTGTTTCAGAATAAGAAAGAATAAGACATTTCATTAAAAACTGTATGTGTGAAAAATATTTTGATTGAAGAAAATAATTAATTCATGTTCAATGTATTGCGTCAAATGTGAGCATCCTGAGTGTAAGTGGTGAGTAAGAGCGATGAATGTTTAAAATTCTGATAGATTTTGTATTAAAAAGTATGAAAAAATGCATAAATGTAGCCCAAAACATCTTACAAGTCATAATCCACACACCACAACAAAAGTCATTGGAGCATACTTCAAAGATAGATATCCCGAAGGTAAAGCTCCATTTACCAAAGATTTGAAAAATTCTATTCATAATGAATTGAGATGCTAGGTTAGTTATTGGAAAGTTTGGAGGGATAGCTTGATTACAAAGTTTTTGATAAGAGGGACACATGAACATGGATATGGAATGATTCTTTAGTCATATTCTTAGGACATCAAATTATGAAAGTAAAACGACATTAAAGATTGATGAAAATGTCAATTTCAAGTACTTTTTTGTGGCATATGGAGTTGGAATTCATGGTTCGCACAAATACGAATAGTCAAAGTTGTTAATCTGACATTTTTGAAAAGTAGATATGGTGGTGTGTTGTTGTATGCTATTGCATAGTGGAGAATCATATTTTTTATGATATTTTGCATAGTAAACTCTAAATGTGATGCTTCCTACATATACTTTTTCGAGAAATTGAGAAGTTTTGTACTTGATACTCTCAAATTGGGCATAATCTATGATAGACATCAAAGTATTGGAAATATGGTTTCAGTTGTATTTCCTTCAACTCATTATTGTTGTTGCATGAGGTACTTAGGAGAAAATATTTGAAATAATTTTCACAATGCAAGTGTTGTCCAACAAAAGCATATAATATTTATATGTTCAGCGATCATTTTAAATGGATAAAAGATTTGATTCCACAAGTTGTTACACATCTTATACGCTTTGGATTTCACCGGTGGAGCATGACATTCTTTCACGAAAATAGGTATAATTTGTTATAGTTATTACTGATAGGTGATATAACTAATGTATTTTTTAGCAACTACTGCCACTTTAATTTTTATAGTAACTATTGCACTTATTTCCGTAACTGCTGAGAAATATGCAACAATTCCTATAAAAACTATACAACAATTGTTGTAAATAAGTATATCATAAGCACATACTTATAATATATTATGGGACACTTATACATTACAAGTAACATATTATGACAACAAATATTGTTGAGTCGGTTAACTCAGTGTTTCTTGATGAAAGAGAATATCCTAATACTGCTCTATTTGATGCAATAAACAAGCGATTTTTACAAAAATTCATGAGAGGCGTATGAAATTCATTATCTTCGACTATCTTCATCCCTTCAATAGAAAAAATATTGCAAAAAATATTAATCTGGGAAACAAACTATTGGTCCATCAAACTGTAACTACATGTATATTGTCACCGGTCATGATGAAGTTGCAACATTTGATTGGCTAGCCAAATCTTCTACTTGTAAAGTTTTTGACATTGACAAAATGCATTGTCCACATGCTATGACAATGCTTTGATGCCAATATGGGGATGACTATCGGAGACACATTTATGAGTACTCCTCTAATAAAGTAGAGGTATACCTTATTGCATATGTGAAGGAAATTATATCAGTGTCACGTGAAGAAACTTGGAAAGTTCCTATTGAGATTTTAGAGAAAAGAATATCTTCTCCATTTTTTTGAGCCATGAAAGGTTAGAAGAAGGTCCTCAAAAAAACATAAGGGAATCGGAAAATCATTTTCAACGAAGAAAAATAAATGTTTTTTATGCAAACGAATTGATCACAAGATGACTACATGCTCCGAGCGAAATGATGCATAAAACTTACATTTGTTCTTCTTGTTTTTGTTGAATACATATGATCTTATATATATATATTTTTATACTAATTGTTGTTTTTGTTGTTATTATATGTGAACACATTTGATCTTGTATATTTGATACTAATTGTTGTTGTTCTTGTTATTATTTGTGAACACATTGTATCTTATATATTTTCGTACTAATTGTTGTTATTCTGATTTGAGAGCATATTTGAATTATTGTTATTCATATTATTATACTTGTTGTAGAGAATTTGAACAACTGCTATATAAAATATAATAACTTTCTTACTTAGAATAGAAAATGACAACAATTGCTAGGAAAAATACAATAATTTTCGTACGTGTTGTAAAAAGTTTAGCAGTTATTATAAAAAGTACAACAGATCATTTAATTGTTACAGAGAATTTCAGCAGTTGTTATAAAAAATAAAATAATTTAGTTAATTATTGTACAAAAGTGTAGCAATTGCTATGGAAAGTACAACATTTTGTTTATTTGTTGTAGAAAATTCAAATAAAATTAATAGCTATCCTAGATTTCCTTTTTAATTAGTCAAAATCATCCTATTTATCATTTAATATGATTAATATAATTGATTAACAATCAATATATCAATTTAAGTTGATTACATGTGAAATTACTTAAATTTTCGTTTGATATCTCAAATTACTATCTTTTTGTGTAAGATTACTATCAAATCTACTGTTTATTTAAAAATTGGACAAAGATCTCTCTACTTTCATTAAACACGAGTGTCATAACTAATAAACGAACATTTATTCATTCTAAATTGATTACATGTGAAATCGTTATGGAATTGATCGTCTAGTATCTCAAATTTCTATCTTATTATACAAGATCACTATATAATATGAATTTCATTTTTAAATGAAATCAAAACTACTATATTTATCATAAAATATGAGTGTTACAATCAATAAACTATCAATTATCAATTAACTTGCTTACTTGTTAAAGAAAATTTTAGCAATTGTTATATAAAGTACAACAACTTTCTTACTTGTCGTAGAAAATTGTAACAACTGCTATAAAAAGTACAACAATTTTCATACATGCTATAGATAATTTCAACAATTGCTTTAAAAAAAATATAACAACTTGTTAAACTGTCATAGAGAATTTCAGTAATTACCATGAAAAGTACAACAATTTTCTTATTTGTTGTAGCAAATTCAAAATTGCTATTTGTTCTAGATTTTCTTTTTAAAGTAGTCAAAACTATTATATTTATTATTAGTATATAATTGGAGGAGCATCTGATTTTTTTATATATGGTGTTGTGGCTATAAACAAATTCTTTACCAACACCTCTAAAAACTATCTCAATAATTGAAGAAGATACTCCTCCACCTTTTACATCAAAATTATACTCATCAATTATGATATCTCTCTTTATAGCCACAACGCCTGTAACGACCTGTTTAGTCGTTTTGAGCAGCAGACTTTATTTCTGGAAAAACAGGCTGAGGCGACGGACCCCACGACGGACCGTCATGGGCACGACGGACCGTCGCAGGGTCTCGTTTCAAAACACTTAGAAAATCTGAAATTGGGTACTGAAAATCGACTCTCTGAACTTCGTGACGGAATGGCAGGACGGACCGTCACAAGCGTGACGGACCGTCATAGATTGTTCAGTGGAAATTGACTCTCTGACTCTTGCGACGACTTGCAGGACGGACCATCGCAGGCACGACGGCCCGTCACAGGTTGCGCAAATCCCAGGCAGAATTGGATTTCTGGTTAAGTTTTAAGGGACGTTTTTGATATTCTTGCCTTAATTATAAATTTCGTGGGTTTATATTAATAAACTCAAATTCTTGGGGGTTAAAAGAGGTAACCCTAAGTTAATTAGTGGGGTATTATTGCCATCTTTTACACTTAATTATATGTTAACTAGGGTAAAAGAAAGAGGGCTTGAATAAAGAAAATAGAGAGGACAAGGAGAGAGAGAAATTGATCGATCAAGAGGCAGAGGGAATATCAAAGCTTGGGAAATTGCTTGTTGATTCCAATTCTTCGGTGGAGGTAGGTTATGGTTTTCATGCTATTCGTAGTAAACTCTTAATAGCGAATGATATATGTTAGTAGTATTGTAAACCCTTCTATATGCTTAATTGTATGCTTGCATGAATGATGTGATTATGTAATTATGAATAAATAAGCATGATGAAGCTATTGAATCCCAAATCTTGAAAAGAAACCCTAATCTACTTTGTTAATGATGATGCCTTGGTATAAAAGAAGGCTTGATGAACGAAAGTAGTGAGATTAGGGGATCGGGTGTCACGTTCCAACACCAGGATAGAATATGGATCGGGTGTCACGTTCCGACACCAGGATAGAATATGGATCGAGTGTCACGTTCCGACACCAGGATAGAATATATGGATCGGGTGTCACGTTCCGGTACCAGGATAGAATATATGGATCGGGTGTCACGTTCCGACACCAGGATAAAATGAGGATCGGAGTGTCACGTTCTGACACCAGGATAGTATATTGAGGAGCAGAGTGTCACGTACCGACACGAGGGGAATAAAGATAATGAATATTGAAAAATGTTAATATATTCAATCTAATGAACTGAATTCCCAAATGAGTATGATGAGGAGGCGTGAGTCCTCATTGATGTGCTTGGTGTTGTAACCAAGGGTTATGGTAACTGTAAATGCTGCATGCTAAGGATGTTAGTTGATTTTATGATATTGCTTAATATATACTGTTTTCTATTTTGAGTTGGCCGATGATATCTACTCAGTACCCGTGTTTTGTACTGACCCCTACTTTTATTGTTTTCTTCTTGTTTATTTGTGGAGTGCAGCAAACGTGCCGTCACCTTCGACTCAACAGTAATTCAAGCCAGTCTTACTACATCGGAAATTCAGGGTGAGCTAATGTTTCTAGCTTGGACTGGATCTTCTTCTTCAAGTCTTGATGCCTTGAACTTCCGGCATGGACTAGATTCTTATGTATTTTTAGCTTCTTAGAATACTCTTAGTTTAGTAATTTGATTATAGATGTTCTTGTGGTGATGACTTCCAGATTCTGGGGATAATGATAAGTTTTTGAGTTATAGAAGTTGATTTTTGATTTTTCTTATGAGTTTAAGTCTTCCGCATTATTTTCTGTTGATATTATATTGAAAAATTAAGGCTTAGATTGGTTGGTTCGCTCACATAGGAGGGTAAGTGTGGGTGCCAGTCGCGGCCCGGATTTGGGTCGTGACAACGCCATGCAAATTCATCTCAAGTTTTTCAGTCTTATCATCCTTGGTTAATATCTTAGGCACAAATTTAATAAAAATTCCATCTACATTCACTAGATGTAGAAATTATCCTTGGATGCAAATTAAAATAATATAAATGTGATAAAGAAACTGGTGCATTTAAAGATTATTATATGAGTTGTTCTAATTATTCCAACAATTGTTGTAATTATCTCAACAATTGATAGCAACTAATTAAACAAATAAAACACTTGCTGAAAATGCTACAAAAAAAAAATAATTTCACTTTAGCTAAAAGTGTTTAAAGAATAATGCTTACCGAGTCCTAAGAGGGATCAAACAACTCATAAATGCCAACTGATTTGTTATCAGTCGCCAAAAGCCGTAGAAAAATCCTCAGTGAAGACACTTTTTCGAAAACACCTTATATTTCTTTGGATGGAAGAAAAAAACTCAAATGCCCAACATTACATATAATAATCACAAAAAGAGATCATAAAATTGGAGGCACCAAAAAATAATGAATATATATATATATATATATATATATATATATATATATATATATATATATATATATATATATATATATAGCCCAAGGAAAACCACTTATACAAATAACATTTAAGAGATGAAGGCAAATATCTTCCTTAATTTTAATTGACCCACTATTTAAGAGATGAAGGCAACTTTTTTTCGATGAGTGACAAACACGATCATATATTGATAGTTGAGACTGCTTTCTGAATTACACCTCTTCACTTGTGGGAAATGCTACTAATTACAAGTGCATTATTAGAGAGGTTTATTCTTTTAATTAGATGTATCTAGGTTAGGGATGAGATTTGCAACTTCAAATAGGTGCTTGATTAAGTGATATAGGAATCATGGCTCTAGTTCAAAAAAAGGTAGTTCAATGTCTGGATCACAAAAGATGAGGTGTTTCTCATTAAAAAGCTTATGCAGATCGCTAAATATAGTTAACAAGTTTATGAACAACAATGTTATAGATGGTTCACTGATTAACATGTCATACTTATGAGGGTGCTAAAACATTCCTTAATCAAGTAACTAATACAAACATGTCTTGGCATACTAGATAAGTTGAGGTGGTAATCAGCAATGCATCAGCCTAGAAAAATTCAATGCATACTAGATAAGTTGAGGTGGTAATCAGCAATGCATCAGCCTAGAAAAATTCAATTGAAGAACGATCCAAGGAAGAAGCAAAATAGGAAATGATGAAATAGTCAATGACGCAAATAGATTATTGACTAAATATATGATGGGTGCCATTATATCATGTTGTTCACTTTGTATTTCTAAGATACTTAGGAAATTTTTTTAAGAATTTCGTAAGAAGAACAACGTTGAAAGAGCTTTCGTAAATTAAAACTAATTGAGAAAATATAATAAGAAATAGATTATAAATAATACACTAAATGTTTCTCATAAAGAAGAAAATCGAGCCCATTGAATGCACAATGTCCCCTTAAAGAAGTTATTCCCCTTAAGTACCTGAGGTTAATGGAATATATCCTCCAAGGATAAAATGATTTTATTTACTGGTGTATCGGTACCTAAAATCATGGTGTCAGTGAACCACTCAACGAAGTAAAATATATTTAGAATACTGGATTTAGTAGTAGTAAATAAGTCTAGAAAATCAATTTTTTAAATGAGAGAAAATTCCTCAATTTGTAGAAAACAAAGGGTTGTGTGAGAATGTTCTTATTGTGCCTTACCAAAAAAGTCACAAGCCTGCGGAAAAGTCACAATATTTCAAAAAGGTCATAACCTTTCATAAAAGTTACAACTGTTCATAATAGTCACAACTCTACATAAAAGTCACAACTTTTCATAAAAGTCACAACTCTTCATAAAAGTCACAACTCTTCATAAAAGTTGCAAATCTTCATTTTCCATTCACACCATTTAAAACTCAAAAATCCATCACATGAATGAGGAACGACTCCAAGACAAATAAATGGATAAGTATGCGTACTTTACAAGTAAAAATTAATTGCATCTGGATAAGTATCCCCTTAGACTTTTCATAGTGAACATATGTCAGATATACTCGATCAATCGGTAGATGCGATATCTTTGAACCGTCGAGATTTGATATATACCTAGAAAATCATATATCACACAATTAATCCTTTGCCATTTATAATTCCTATGATTATGTTCGTTTCAGCCATGAACACCTCCTGATTTCATAAGTGTATAGAGAGTTGGACTTTTGATAATCATTCTCTCTGAAGAGGCTTACACTTCACAATAACATAGGTGATTTCTAAATCTATTATCGCGTAAATACACTATTTGGTCAAATCTGTCAAACTTAGTAAATTATTAAAACCTTTAAGCTTTATTAACTCATGAACAAGCCTTAATGTTGTATACTAATTCCTGAGCATTGTCTTCATCATGAAAATGGATTGAGTTGGTTGACATGTCGAACCGTCAGTCACAACTTTGTTTTTCTCCTTATGATCTTTCAACTTTCTGTCTAGTTAGGCTTTTTTTTAAAGTGTATCGAACACATTATCCTTTGACTTTACATAGTCAATTGTGATAATTCTACTAGAGAGTAGTTTTTTAACGACATTATATGTCTTATATCATGACACTTTTCGTTAAACATCATGCTCCATGTCCTACCTATTTCATCTTGACTATCAAAGTATATCCATACTAATGCCAAAGGTTTGAGACAAAAAAGAATACTATCAAGAAATTTCAGAGTCTTTCAAATTATTCACTGCCTTATCCAGAGCATCTAGCTAAGAGATCATTGTAGAGCTAGTGATACTTGTCTTTTTGGAAGATTTCGAAGAGATTGTTTCTCTACAAAGAGTAAATACATATCCACTTGTGGATTTCACTTCATTTGATTGCGGTGATCTAATTTTCATCACTTTATCCTTTCAATACGACTTGATATTTGTTATAATGCACGACATAGTTTTGAGTTTATTTTAAATACCCCAAAACTCTTTTCATTTTCATCCAATGAGTTCTATTGGGATCACTCGTGAATCGACTAAGTTTATTAATAGCACATGTTATATCTGATCGCGCACACTTCTTGATATACATTATACTATTCAATACTCTAGCACAGCTCAATTATGAGTCAATTTCACCTTCACTCATTTGAAATGGAACATTTATTGGAGTCTTAATGATATTGAATCTAAATATTTGAACTTGTCAAGTACCTTTTCGATGCAATGAGACCTGTGAAAATGCTTAACTTTATGAAGTTCTGGGGATTACATAGATTGCATCAACAACTCCGAGATTTTTCTTATTAAACTTACTTTCTATCCTATGTTTAGTAGAATTTACGTAATTAGTGTCTCTACTGATGATCAACATGTCATTTATATACAAACAAACAATGACCGTGTAAGTTTAATGTAAATACATTTATCACTTCCACCATTCTTATGTCATTGTTTTAGTGATTGTTTTAGTCCATCTAGTGACTTAAAAAGTTTGCACACTTTTTTTATTTAAGAGGAACCACAGCCTCGAGTTGTTCCATGTAAATTTCCTCCTCCAATTTTCTATTTATGAAAATTATTTTTACATTCATTTGATGAATTTGGAGGTCATATACCGCATCTAATTTAATTAACATCCGAATGAATGTAATTCTAGTTACTGGTGAGTATGTGTCGACAAAAATAAAACCTTATTTTTGTCTACAACATTTGACAAAAGTCTTATATTTTATTTGTCAGTAGTTCCATCGGCTTTCATTTTCCATTTGAAGATTCACTTTGAACACAAAGGTTTATTTCCTGGTGGAATATCAACCAACTTCCAAATAGGATTGCTCAAGATTGAATGAATCTCACTATTGACACAATTGTCCAAAAGGACGAGTCTACAAAAGACAAAAGAAATGTACAAAATCATACTCGAAGGAAGTAGATGTCCTTTGATATTTACTATGCTCGAATCTCTCTATTAAGTACATTCTCCTTTTGTTCTTTTCAAGATCGTTTAGATATTTCACTAGACTACTCAAGTCTAATTTTACAGTCCCCAGTCTTAGATCCTATTTTAATCCTTTTCGAAATATGAACATGGGATTTTGCTAGACACCTCCACACTTTGAAATATTTCAAGTTGAATTTCTTTCCTTTTTATTTCTCACATAGAATAGATTGTTTCATGAGCTAGTCAAACTTTTTATTGCTTTCTTTCTGAAAAGACTAAACTTTTTGTTCTTCCCTTTTGCACTAAGGATAGTTCCTCCACACAGGTTTTGTGGTAAACGTGAATTTATAAGTAATGTAACCATCATTTCCTTCCAACTTTGTTTTTTCCATAAGATTGAGGTGAATTAGACAATAGTTTGATGGATAATTCTACTTTTCAAACACATTTCTGCAAAATAAAATTTATACTCTCCATCCCTATCACTTCTTATCTTTTTCCCAACTGATTTTCAACTTCATTATTATATTGTCTCGACGTTTTCTATTGCTTAATTCATACCATTCATCCAATATGCATAGTCGTTTCTAATGCAATTATCAAGAAAGTTACGAGATACTTTTTTTCATCACAAGATGGTGTTGACTTGATATTATAAATGTCTGTGTAAATCAAGCGATTAAAATACCTTTCAATAGATTCGTAACAAAGCTCAACATACTTAGATTTCACACCAACTTGACATTTTTATTTATTACACTCAGAGTTAGATAAAATTTCTAAGTAGATCAGATTTTCTTACAAGGTTTTGTAATTGACATGTCCCAGGTGTTCATGTCACAAACAGTTTGACTCAAGCAAGTAAGAATAAATAATAATATTGAGTTTGAAAAGCTCTCTGCGAGGTAGCTTTTTCTCAAAAATATTTGTTCCAATTTCTTACAATTTTGTGTAATACAAACTTTGTTTAAAGTAATCACCTTGTCAAATGTCCTTTTTAGAAGGACATTTCCATAACATTAAAAATTTGATTGTTATAGAATTATCCATGAACAAAGTTCATCGGGTCAAGTAAGAAAAAATAATTCAAATGCTTCTTTTATAAAATATCACAAATAATTATTCACAAATATTAATGTCTATAAAAATAGTTATATTTTATAGACATATCTTTTCATGAAAAATCACAAGATTTTAAGTGACACTTTTTCATTAAAAAAATTCAATTATTTTTAACAAGTATATATATATAATTTTGTAGTTTCATGGTATTCATACCATATTTTAGTAAAAGAGTAACTGAATGACCACAATGCATAATATATTCCAAGAACTTTGTGTGTCTAACATAATACAAAAGTATCATTGAATTTCATATCTTGTGCTCCAAACTACAGTTAGACACTAAGTCTAATTTTATCTTTGTCATAAGCAAAGAACCCCCACATTTTAAATGTGATCTCAAAAATATTTTACAAGTATTTGAAAATAGTATTTCCATATATTTTTTCAGATAATCAAAATGTCATTGGTAGTATGAAACCTATTTTGATAATATTATTCTACGAAAGAATTATACTTTTTTCAATTCTCTTAAAAATATTTACATAGTGTCAAAGTTCATTTCACAGAGGTACCTTTTGCAGGAACAAAATCACACACTTTAAGTCACTATTCTCTTTTTTTTTCTATCACAGTCAGATATATCATTTTGTATTTAGAATACTAATAATAAAGACAAAAAGTTTTGTACAATTTGTTTCTATTTAATAATGAAGTTTGTAGAAAATCAACAATCCAACAGTGTGTGACTTATTAGGGAAAGTTTTCAATTTCTTCAAAGCAATTACACAGTTTAATTTATCCAGAGTAGAAAACTACAAAAGTTATTAGTCTATAACAATTAGACACATTAAAATTTATCACGTTGTCAGCGAACCACTCAACAAAAGTAAAACATACTTACATACTAGATCTAGTAGTAATAGAAGAAGTCAAGAAATTCTTTTTTCTAAAATGAGAGAAAATTTCTAAATTTATAGAAAACAAAGGGTAGTGTGAAAAGGTTCTTATTGTGCCTTACCAGAAAGGTCACAAACCTTTGAAAAAGTCACAATATTTCGGAAAGGTCACAACTTTTTGTAAAAGTCACAACTCTTCATAAAAGTTGCAACTCTTCATTTCTATTTACACCATTTAAAACACAACATACCAAAGGTCAATGTTGTGGTTGTTAATGAACAAGGGAATACATATAAAGACGTATACCTTAATTAATTATGAGTAAGAAATTGATAAATGGTAAATTTTGTCACTTATTTGTGTCCTTTTTCTTGTGATTTTTGTGCATTCTACTCATCGAATGAGACTATTTATCTGTGTTGTATGAGAATAATAAGTTAAAGGTTGAGAAAAAAAGGATTGAAGAAAAATGAATCCAAAAGAGGAGAAAATGAAAAAGTTGTTGCTATAAATTAACTGTCACTGTTACACAAGAGTTGCAACAACAAAGAAAGGGTCATTCCTGTGATGTTGTAAATTGTCGCTTATACGAGAATCAATGAGCAGTAGAAATCCATGCATGTGGAAAAAGGGATGTCTAAATGACTGTCACACCTACGACTAAGTATCTGCGCCAACAATTTTAGACTATAGTGATGATCAATGTCGTCTTTTCAAATTTAGACATAAAACACCTTAACCTTTTAAAATAGTATCATAAATCATTTATGGACTAATTTTGACCTTAATTTGAGGGGATAAAGCCACCACTCAACTTGAAGAGTGACAATTGTGAGCTTAAATATATAAATCTTCAAATCTTTCTTCGTCTCTTGGTTGTACTTGAATATTTATTTTTGTAATGTTTAATTTTCACATTACGGGAGGAATTAAATCAGAGTACGATCTCGTTATTCCCGGAGTCCACGACTCTAGGAATTACTTTGGTGTCTTTTTTTAAAGACATGAGGAAGACATAAATTTCTTAACTTTGGGTATATTGGCGGATGTATGTCCACTAATATTGTCTTGAACGAATAGGAGAACAATAGATAAAACAAAAATCTTGGTGGTTCCTCATCTATCATAGATATTTATGTTTTTTTCAAGAGAAAAAACTTGTCGCATGTTGATGTTTTTATAAAGAAATTAAGAAAATAATAGATAAAGACTTTGAGGAAAAATATTGTAGAATTGTGAAAGGGAATTGATTTATTAATAATCCAAAGACTTATATATATAAATATAATTTCTAATTGAAAATATAAAAATATGCTACTAAATTATCAGTAAAAATTCAAATAATAAATAAAAAATAAACTCCTAAATATAAGTCAAATAAGACTCTAATAACATAATTTTAAAACCCTAAAAATAGCTAACTGATTTATATCTGCAATATCCTGAGACATATTCTCAATAGTCATTCTTGGATTAGGAATTGTAAATTGTAGTCATATATCAAATTGACCTTGTAAACAAATCTGTTAATCCATCATTTATCTTGTAAGGCTTGTGTGCATTATCTGTTTGATTAAATGAGAAACTCTTACCTCTCATTTCAACTCGTAAAGTCTCTTGCTTAGTAGAATCAAAGATTCGACAATATTTATTTCCAGATAATAGTTTAAATTCTTTTTCTATTAACTGACCAACACTAAACAAACTTTTATCAATATCAGACATATAAAAAATATCTAAAATTATTTTTGTACCTATATTTGTTTTAATTGAAACAGACTCTCTTTGCTTTTGCAGGAATACAATCACCATTTCCAATTATGAATTTCTTATTTTTCATTGGAATGAACTCTTTAAAAAGATTTCTTTCATATGTCATGTGTTTTGTACAACCACTAGCATGTGGGGTCCATCCTAATGTGCAAAACTTTGAATAACTCTCACAATTTCAAAGTTCGGCAGATTTGGTGTGCTGATATATTTTCAGCTTTCCTCAATATTCAAAAGTTGGTAAGTTGTGAATAATAAAAAATTGTTTTTCTTCTATATAACATTTGGAGGGTTTAGAATTTGTTCTCTATAAAAGGGAGGGTCAATCTTCACTCTTAACTGCACAAAAAACAAAGGAGAGAAAAGAAGAGTGAGGCATCACAAAGGAAAATAATTTGTGAGGAAAAATAGAGAGTGTGAGCGATATCGTAGTGAGGTGGAAAAATCAAACGAGGGTTATTTTGTTTTGAGTGCGTGGTGGTCTTTGGATTTTTACTCAGACCAACGAGTGTAAAAATCCTTAATATAGTGATATCAGTTGCTACTCTCAGTTCGTGGTTTTTTTCCTTATTTTGGAGAGTTTCCACGTAAAATCTTGGTGTCATTATTTCTCTTTTATTCTCATTGATTAATTGTATTGTTGTGTTCCACATCTGGAGAGATCTCTTGCTCTTGGCGGCTAGTGATTGCATAGAGGCGATTTGCCCCTCCGCCGGCACCAGAAGTAGCTCCTCAGGGTGCAAACATAGAGGCGATTTGCCCCTCCGCCGGCACCAGAAGTAGCTCCTCTGGGTGCAAACCTATTTGGTGGAGCAACTAATGAAGATTGGGGTAGGTTGCCTTGATTTTTATCACTTTACTGATCATTAGGGCATTCTCTCATGAAGTGACCCTCTTGACCACACTTGAAGCAACCTGTCTAGCCATCACGACATTTTCCAGGGTGAATTCTACCATATTTTCCACATGCAGAACTCCCACCACCTCTTTGTGCCACACTATATTGAGATAGGGCCGGTCTAGCCTTGAAGTGTTATGAATAGTGACCGCTATACTCACCGCGATTTCTGGTGCAGGTGCACTAGCAGATGATGGTGCATGCCCATTTAATTTATGGAATTGTGGTCGGCTCGAACCACCTTTCTGTTGGCCAGACTCATTCCCAGTCTTTTCCTTCTTGTTTCAGTACTTCTCTTTATTCTTCACCTTATCTTATTCAACTTGTTGAACGTATACCATCAGCCTCGATATATCCATGTCACCTATCAACATGGCATCCCTACCTTCCTAGCTTGAAGTACGACCCAACCTTGCAACAAATAGACTCATTCTACTCTTCATGTCTTTCACCATCACCGGAGCATAGCGAGATAGGTGGGTGAAGATCAACCCATATACATGAACACTCATGGAAACCTGTTTCAAAGTAAGGAACTATCTCACCTTGGCTTTATTTAGTTCACGAGGAAAGAACCTCCCCAAGAAGGCTTTCTCGAAGCAAGCCCACCTTGGATGGGGTGAGTCATAATCCCTACCCTCCTTCCATTTGATCGAACCATGTTCTGGACACACCATTCAGTTGGTATGCAGCCAATTCAACCCTCTTAGCATCGACCACATACATTATCTTCGTTGTTCAACTCCTCTATGAAGTTCTCTAGATCTTCAGTAGTGTTTGATATAATGAAACTAGGAGGGTTCATCCTAAAGAACTTATGAATTCTCAAAGTACCTACCCCTTCCTGTCGAGCTCCTTTCTGCTGCCCGACTTGATTGGTCACAACCGGACTCAACATCCGAATAGCTTCTGGAAATTCAGCATTGGTAACCTCTCTTTGGGGTTGCACCTATGGTACATTTGGAACCTCTTGTTCCACAGCATTTCTTCGTGGTCGACCTCTGAATGCTCTTCTTGGAGGCATGATAATCTGATAATACGCGTAAGCATGAATTAGAGAGAGACTTTTAGAGATAAACTCTTCGCACTAAAAAAGATGAAAGAAGTGAAACATTTCTAAATGTCGCAGCCTCCTAACTTTGATGTAGCACGGTTCAAAGCGTTGACCAAGATTCTACAGACACGGCTTCATAGACTCCCTAGGACTCTTGAACTTTTCGCTCTGATACCAAGTTTGTCACACCCCGAGCTACACCCTAGGCCGGACCAGCACTTGAAGACCGTTGTTTGCCCTCAAGTGAACCCCTGGCCTGGCTACTTAAATCAGCGGAATATAATACCTCAACTTTGACACGAGTAATACATAATAAAAGGGAAATACGTCATGTCATAACTTTCTCCAGAATGGCACTTGAGTCTTAATAACTTAAAAACAACTCCAAACTGAAATATTTTAGTCTAAGAAGCCTCTAAATTGTCTAGAGAGAGATGTTGGGACAAACCCCACAACATCCTATAATCTAAGATAATGTAGAAATAAAAAGATGTCCTCTAGAATAGAAGGAGGCTCAACACAAACTATGAAGCTCAATCTGGATCAACGAAGCACTGCGTGCTGATCCTGGGTACTTGCGTCTGCATCATGAAATGATGCAGGCTGTAGTACATTAAATGTATGAGTATGCGAGTTGGAGAGCTAAACAATGACTTAATATTAAGGGGATTAGATGAACTTACCTTGTCTCTACTCAACTCAAGAGTATTCTTAACTCAAATGATATACATATAAAGCAATTCAAATCACATACAAGATATCACCACTATGGGAATTACTCTAATCGACAACCATCATTATGAGCCTAAGTGATGATATAACGTCTTATGTCACGTTGCAAGAGGACCATCCTACATCTTTCCACCGGTATAGGACCTTACTCAACTTAGTGGATCCACTAGCTCTCCTTACGTGATCATCTAAAAAGTATGACAAGTCAATTCTCATATTGGCTACATGGTTTACATGGAGACTTGAATTAATATGAACTCTCATCTCCACATCGATGCTCAATACTACTCCCAAAAATGTACTTTAACTCATGCTTTTAATAAAAACTTCCTTCCTTTGGGTTGAGATAATTTACTGAACCCATTAGCTTTAAGAAGCTCCTTTTTGGAATCAATGTTCTCCTTTTAGTTCAAAACTCTTTTGGAACTTTTAGTTCCTCTCTTTACTCAAATGTGAAACATTTGAAAAACTCTTGGAATACTTATTTCCCATATATCTTTTGAGAAATGAACTCAACTCTTTCTCTTTACTTAACTTGAAACTTTAACTCTTAGGGAATACTTAGTTCTCTTATATATTTTTGGATATGAACTCAACTCTTTACTATTTCTTGACTTGAACTTTATGTATTTAAAACAAAGTGAAAACATTTGTGAAAGACTTGAGAAAACTTTATCTTGCCTTGCTTCTTAACTTCTAGACTTAACTCTTAACTTCTTTGACTTTGACCTTACTTTCCTTGAATTGAATTACGGATTCAAGGATAATCATCCCATGTTTATGGATGATTTCATGATGTTTATATGTACCTTAGAGTGTTGGAAACAACTAGGAATGAGGGGTACATCACTTAGGAACTAGTATAAAAAGATAGGGAAAGAATGGGGTTTCTAGGGGATCCCGACGCTCTGAAAGGGGCAGAGCACCATCGCCTGACAGACGGAGGTTGTCATCAAGCGCTTTAAGAGGCGTGGTGCACCAGAGCCTGACGGACAGACTCTGTCCTGAGAGGGTTTGGAGGCGTGGCACCCTAGCATCCCCACAACGGGTTTTCTGACTTTCTTCTTTGTTTTTCATCTCTAAACCTTCCCAAACTCCCATGGATCCGACCCCAAACACTTAGGATCCCTAATTAACTTATTACCCAATGATTTAGACATGGAACAATCCTAAAACATTGAGTACCACTAAGAGCGATCAACAACAAACCAATCAACAAGAACATCAAACTTTCTTTCAAGATCCCAACCTCTAACATGAGTTAATTCATGAAATTAACTGATTTGAATGAAAATAGTGTGTAGGTGAAGTAACCTAATACAAAATATCCCACATACCTTGTTGGGATCACCCCCGACAAAAATCCACGAAGCTAAACTTTGTGTTCTTGCGTCTTTTTCTTCCTTCTCCTCTTGTCTCCTTGCTTTGAAAACCCTAGTCTTTTTTTAGTGCATAAACTGAATGGGATTAGTTTAGACCCTAACATATTACTCCAACATGAAATAATTAATTGAATTAAGGAAAATACCAAAACACCCTTAATCCGGTTTTGGAACATTTCCTTGCTCAACTGCCCATCTTCTGAAGTCTAAATCTCACTCATACGATCTCAGAAATTCGCAAACTTGGCATCATTAGAAATATCTTCCAATGATATTTCCATCCATGTAAATAACTCACACAAATTCTTCCTAAGCTGGGAGTTATGGCATTTTGAAATAGACCAAACTTTCTTTTGAAATCTAGAAAATTTCGAGATTTCCTTACTTATTTCCAAATTTGATCTTTCTTGTTTTTATTAGCTTAGCCTTAGTTTATCTAGAATCCGAAATGTTACGATTGCAAATTTTGTCCAAAAATCACTCTTCTCTTTTGCCAAACGTACAACAATAAAACCTTGTAACTACTGCTTATTTGGTAAGCAACATAGAGTATCATTTCAGATATCATCTGAAAGAAAGTTAAATATACTTGATTTGGTATATATTGATGTTTATGGTCCAATAGAGATAGAATCGATGGGAGGTAGTAAGTACTTTATTACGTTTATTGATGAAGCTTCTCGAAATATGGGTTTATATCTTGAAAAGCAAAGATCAGGTGTTTCAAGTATTTCAAGATTTCATGCTCTAGTAGAAAGAGAGATCGGTCAGAAGTTAAAACATCTTCAAACAAACAATGGATGTGAGTACACTTCGAGAGAATTGAAGAGTACTGCTCAAAGATGGAATCAGACATGAAAAGACAGTTCCTAGAATCCCACAACACAATGGTGTAGCTGAGAGAATGAATCGCACCATTATTGAGAAGGTGAGAAGCATGCTCAGAATGGATAAATTACCTAAGTCATTTTGGGGT
Source organism: Solanum lycopersicum (assembly GCF_036512215.1). NCBI lineage: Eukaryota > Viridiplantae > Streptophyta > Magnoliopsida > Solanales > Solanaceae > Solanum > Solanum lycopersicum. Next base: position 33,396,648 of record NC_090809.1, read on the forward strand.
GAAGCAGTTCGGACAGCATGTTATCTTATCAATTGTAGTCCATCAGTTCCATTAGAGTTTTACATTCCATAGAGAGTTTGGACCAACAAGGAGATGTCTTACTCGCACCTAAAGGTGTTTAGATGCAAAGCTTTTGCATATGTACCGAAGGAGTAGAGAACCAAGCTAGATGATGAATCAGTTCTTTGCATATTCATTAGATATGGAGATGAAGAGTTCGGGTATAGACTGTGGGATCCTGTGAAGAAGAAGGTCAGCAGAAGCAGAGATGTAATCTTTTAAGAAAGTGAAGGTGGAACTTCTGATGATTTATCTGAGAAGGCCAAGAAAAAAATGGTGTAGTACCTAATCTTGTTACCATTCCTTCTTCTTCTAACCATCCCATAAGTGCAGAAAGTACGATCAGTGAAGTTTCTGAACAAGAAAAGCAACTTGATGAGATTGTTGAGCAGGGGGAGAAACTTGGTGATAATACCGAGCAAATAAAGTATCTGGAAGAAGAAGAACAATCTCAACCTTTGAAGAGATTAGAAAGATAAAGGGTAGAGTCATCCAAGTACCCTTTCTCAAAGTATGTCCTCATCAATGATGAAGGGGAGCCAGAAAATCTTAAAGAGGTGTTTTCTCATCCAAAAATATCCAATTGATGAAAGCCATAAAAGAAGAAATGGGAATCTCTACGAAAAAAAATTGCATATTCCAGCTAGTTGAACTTCCAAAAGGCAAAAGACCACTTAAGTGCAAGTGGGTCTTTAAACTCAAGAAAGATGGAAATGGCATGTTGGTCAGGTACAAAGCTCGATTGGTTGGTAAATGCTTTGAACAAAAGAAAGGTATTGATTTTGATGAAAATTTTCACCTGTTATCAAAATGACTTCTATTCGAACTGTTTTGAGCCTAGCAACTAGCCTAGATCTTGAAGTGGAGCAATTAGACGTGAAAACTACATTTCTTCACGAAGATTTGAAAGAGGTTATATGGAGCAACTAGAGAGATTTGAGGTATATGGAAAGAAACACATGGTGTGCAAATTGAATAAGAGTCTATGAGTGAAAATAGGCACCAAGGCAATGGTACAAAAAGTTTAACTCTTTCATGAAAAGTCAAACGTACACAAAGACCTATTCTGATCCATGTGTGTACTTCAAAAGATTTTATGACAACAATTGTATTATTTTGTTATTGTATGTGGATGACATGTTGATTGTAGGACAAGACAAAGAGTTGATTGCAAGGTTGAAGTTTGATTTGTAAAAGTCATTTGACATGAAGGACTTGGGCCCAGCACAATATATTCTAGGGTTGAAGATTGTTCGAGAACAAACAAAAAGAAAGTTGTGGCTAACTCAAGATAAGTACATTGAATGTGTACTAGAACGCTTCAACACGAAGATTGCTAAACATATAAGCACGTCTCTTGCGAGTCATTTAAAGTTGAGCAAACAGATTTGTCCTACAACAAAAGAGGAGAAATAGAGAATGACCAAAGTTCCTTATTCTTCAGCAGTGGGGAGTTCACCTAAGAGGTACCACAAGAGAATTCTTGTGTTTTGAAGGATCTGATACAATCTTGAAGGGCTATACAGATGTTGATATTGCAGGTGACCTTGATAATAGAAAATTCATTAGTGGATATTTGTTTACATTTTGGGGGGAGCTATATCATGGCAGTATGGCTGAGTATATTGCAGCTACTGAAGCTGGCAGAGAAATGGTATGGCTGAAACAATATCTTCAAGAACTTGGATTGCACCAGAAGGAGTATGTCGTCTATTGTGATAGTCAAAGTGCAGTAGAATTAAGCAAGATCTTTCAGAATGCACTCAAGCTAGAAACTTAGAGCTACCTCCTTCAGGTGAATGAGTCTGGAGGGGGAGATTGTAGGGGTGTGCATCAGTCGGTTCGGTTCGGTTTTATATATAATCGGTTTGGTTTATCGGTTTTTGGTTTTAAAATATGCTAACCTAATAACAAACCAATAAGAAATTTTTTATCGGTTTTTGGTTTATCGGTTTTTGATGTTATCGGTTTAGTTTCGGTTAACCCAATAAAAAAATATCGATCAAATAATATATAATAGTACGTATGTTATAATTACATGTTACCAACTTACCTGCCAAAACATAATAGGAAACTTTGAATGTTGATCAAATTACTAACATTCACAAACTTGCAAAAGCTATCGCCTACAATTACGAACTAGAATTAAAACTAAAATAAAATACTTTAATGAGACAATCTTGAACAGTTGCTTGATCCACCAGATAATCAACAAAGTTCTCACCAATATCCTAACCAAAAAATCACAGCGCCTAAAAAAGAAAAAGACAGTTGATAGACTATTAGAGTACATCTTTACATTTAATGACAAAATTGAACACACTTTGATGATGAACATATTTAATGAAATAGGCTCTATAAATGCATAACATCCACATTCAAATAACACTTTAAGCTGCATACTATTAGGCTTAGAGCAACTTGTATCTAGAGTGGCTTACCAAATATCAAGATCCAAGTGCAAAAAAGGAAGAGTTTTAACTCCACATTAATCATCCAGAATGCTAGTATTAGCCAAATCTATAAAGAATTTACGTTAATCAACTAAAAATATGCTTATGACGAATCACAATAACAACTCAAACTATTATAATTAAAATATCATTACCTTGTTCAAGCTGTTCGAGGACATCTATATCTTCTTCAACACTTATTGGTCTTGATTTACTTCTTATCCAATCTTGAAGGCACACTAGTGTTTGCACTAATTTAGGATTTAATGAACTCCTAAATGAATCCAAGATACGTCCACCAGTACTAAACACACACTCGGATACCACACTTGAAATGGGAATAGCTAGCACATCCCGAGCCATCTTAGCAAGAATGGGAAATCTGGGTAAGTTTATTTTCCACCAAGACAAGATGTTGAAGTTCTTGCTTTCAACTTCATTTTCTTCAGCAAGATATTTTTGCAATTCTGTTTTGACAGTTGTTGTATTTTTAGCTTTATGTTTCATTACATCACCCATGAATGTCCCTAAAGATCCTATCGATTGGACAACACTGCCTGAACTTGAAAGTAGTGAACTGGAATTTTCAAATGAAGAACTAGATAAAGATGAAGAGTGTTGACTACCTTTATCTTTAGAAAGGGACTTTACATATTCACCAAACAACCACTCCATGTAGTCTCTAACTCCTTTCTCTAAAATTGGAGCTTCTTTGCCAAACATCATTTGAAGTGCAAAGCCAACTGAAACAAACTTGTGACGAGGATCCAAAACGCAAGAAATAAAAATCATTTTGTTCATCTTCTTTGGAGTACCCCAATACTTATCAAATTCTTCTCTCATATTTGAAGCAATTTTACCCAAAAGATCATCGCTATCATCTTCACTTGATATCAATTTTTTCAAATAACAAGAAACCTCACAAATTTTAAGAAAATGTGAGTTTGTTGTGACATAGTGTGATCCAGATACTTCTCTGGTAAGATCATGAAAAATTTGAAGAAAATTAGCAATTTTTCTTACATTGTCCCAGTCATCACTCAAAAGGGCACCAACAACGCTTCCATTTTCATCTTTTCCATCTTCATCCTTAACAAACTGAAGGTAATGTAACAAGCCAATATCACGAGCAGAATAGCTGGAAAATGCATTTTCAAACTCAATAACTCTATTTAACATCAAGTATGTAGAGTTCCATCTTGTGGAAACATCCAAACTTAAAGATTTCTTACAATTAATATCAACATCTTCACAACATTCTTGGAACCTCTTACACCTTGTAGGAGACAACCTTATGAATTTAACTGCTTTTCTAACCCGTTCAATAGAAACAACAGACACCTTCAAACCATCTTGAACAATAAGATTTAGAATATGCGTCATACACCTCACATGAACGTGTTCTCCATTCATGAAATTGATCCCCCGTTTAGTGAACATATTAGATAACTCTTTCACAGTCACGTCATTCGAACTAGCGTTATCGATTGTGATGGTAAATATTTTTCTAAGCCTCAATCACACAAACATTTAATAATCTCATTAGCCATATCTTCACCTTTATGGCTGGAAATTGGACAGATTTGATTATCCTCTTATGCATTATCCATTCATTATTGATCCAATGTGCAGTGATACACATATAATTAATCTGTTGCAAAGAGGTCCAAGTATCAGTTGTCAGACATACTCTTTGACGTGCTTCACTGAGAAATCTCTTCAACTTTTGCTTTTCTTCATCATAAAGCTTAAAACAATCACGTGTCACAGTGGTACTAGAAGGAATCTTGAAATGAGATTGTGCTACTTTCATAAAGTTTCTAAAACCTTCCTTCTCGACAAACTTGAATGGTAGTTCCTCCACAATTACCATGCGACATAAATCTCTCCTACATTGTTCTTGCTCAAATTTCCAGGAAACAACAACCACATCACATGTATTCCCTCCTTGAGCAGATTGAAAGCCTATTTGAGTTTGACTTTTGTCAACAACTTTGGGCATCTTTTTACATGTTAACATATGAGTAAGCATTGCCTTTGTACCATTTTTAACTGAATCAGCAAAATAATCTTGGCCGCAATTCTTACACTTTGCTTTCTTATTTCCTTCTTCATCAACAAATGTTCCAAAATTATCCCATGCTCGAGACCTTTTCTTTCTTTCTTTTGCAACCTTTGGCTGAACAGTTTGTGTTTGACGCATAACATTTGAGTTAATACTTTCATCACCATGATCACTACCTCATCAGTTGAAATATTTTAAGCCATAGCCCATATGTGTGTCTCTGTAAAAAATGATTTCAACAATAATCACTAATCATGCAGCAATAATAAAATAATTTCAAGGTAAACTAAAGAGAAACTAAAGATATTTTAAAGGAAGTATTCAACATTGCTGAAAAGGAAAAGCCTGCTTGGTACTAACACAATAATATAGTTCAACAAGACATGTTTCTTTACATATTTTAATTAGAGAATTAAACAAAAATAAACTGATGCATACTACAACAATCAATCCTAGAAATCGAACCAAATGATCAAGACTACTGACATTGTGTTTGGCAGCAAACAAGAGCTTAAGACATGAAAAAGAAAAAGAAAACAAATGGTCAAAGATCCAAGAAAGGAAAAGAGTATTAATAATAAATAAATAAAATTATTATAAGTATGAATTCATACTTTTTGTGGGTAAAATTTGATGAATCTACATGAACTCATACATTGCATGCTAAATTTGCACTGGATCCCACGAGGTCGTTTAGTATATGTGGTTAAGCAAATAAATTTGGAATTAAGTATGTAAATTTGGAGAAGAAGAGAAATTCTCATCGAGTCACCGTCGCTGTTGCAAAACCTCCTCGAAGACTTGCCGGCTGCCACCGTTTCTAACCCTACAAAGTAAAGACTAAAGGCTCCAAAAGTATAAGTACTAAATATTGAGATACTGAAAAGCTAATATAAGTAATATTGAATCTATTTATGTATTAAATTATGTATATTTAATATTAAGGAAGGGTAAAGTAGTAAATAACTATCGTCTTATTGGGTTATCGGTTTACCCAATAACCCAATAGGAAAAATCGAAACCGACCCAATAACCCAATAATTATTTTTTTTAAACCCACTAAAAACCCAATAACCCAATAACAATAACCCAATAATATTTTATCAATTCGGTTTATTGGTCGGTTCGATTTTTGCACACCCCTAGGAGATTGTGGGATCCATCTCCATGTGCCAAACTTTGAATAACTCTCACAATTTCAATGTTTGGCAGATTTGGTGTGCCGATTTATTTTCAGCTTTCCTCAATATTCAAAAGTTAGTAAGTTGTGAAGAAGAAAAAAACTATTTTCTTCTATAGCATATTTGGAGGGTAGTGCATTTGTTCTCTATAAAAGGGAGGGTCACTCTCCATTCTTAAATGCACCAAAAATAAGGAGAGAAAAGAAGAATGAGATATCACAGAGGAAAATAGTCTCTGAAGAAAAATAGAGAGTGTGAGTGATATTGTAGTAAGGTAGAAAAATTAATAGAGAGATATTTCTTTTGAGTGTCTAGTAGTCTTTGGAGTTTTACTCAGACCTACAAGTGGAAAATCCTTACTATAATGATATCAGTTGCCCCTCTCGGGTCGTCATTTTTCCTTATTTAGGAGGATTTCTGATACGCTCAAACTTACTTCTCAAATAATAAGTAAAGCGGTCGAGTCAAGTAAATAACCCAACTAGTGAGGTTGGGATCGTTCACACGAGGAAAATAGTCTAGACTTAACTTCAATCTATTATTACTTTTGTTCAGTCAATTACTTCCTTGGAAAGTAAAAACAATAAAAGGGGGTTTCTATTTCTAAATGAATGAAAATAACTACCTAAGTTGAAAGAGACACTTAACAACTTTGAATGTTGGATTTTAATCAATTAATCAAAGTAACTAGGGTTTACGTGTTCCCACAGGTTCATAACTTGATAATTCTAACTATAACAATTCTTTCCTAGTATCTTGCATGCAAAGTGATAAGTTATGTATTTCTAAATTCTTGGTCCGGCTTCTAGAAAATCTCACTGCGCACCTTGGTCCGGCTACATGTGTTGCTTTCTAACCCTTATCTTTACCTCATATTAAGCATCGTATTCGATATTTGACTAAGTTATTACCTCGTACCAATTAATACTAGCCTATTAGATAGTATATACTAAATCTATGTTGATAATTCTTTTCCTATTATCTACCTCCTTGGTCCAGCAAGTAGCATTAAGGCGAGTTCTAACGTTGGTCATCCGTTAAAAAGACTTCTAAGCGAAAGAATTATTAATACATGCAAGACACTATTCTAGAATCGTTATTTTAGTTAGGTTTTATCTCATTATTTGTCTATGGTTCCCACACCCCTAGTTATGGAGTTTAGTTACTCATAGTCATAATCACAATATTCAAATATATTAAATAAGAATTCATGTACTTACTTCAATGAGAAAGAGTAAAATCCGAAAGTTTGCTTTATTAATTACCAATAATTAGTTGTAAGAATCTCAAAATAATCAACACTCTCACAAAAAGTCTAATGATTCTCAAAGGTCTAACAATTAAGTGTCTACTAATGTGATGTCTAACAATACGGAGTCTAACAATGGTCCCGATTCTAACCCCAAAAATGAGGTTTTTTGAACTATTTATAGAAAATAAAAACCTAATTAAACAAGAACTCTATTTGCTGGAAATCTACGAAAACGCGGCTGGGTCGACGAACCTCGCGACGGATCGTTATGGTCACGACGGACCATCATGGACTCCGTCTTCCCATACTTATGCAATTTCTTCTGTTGCTCTCTTCATTACCCTCGACGGCAAGTATGACGGACCGTCATAGGCACAACGGTCCGTCGAGGGCCTTCATTCCAAAACACTTCAACTCTTGGAATATGGGTACTGGGATTACTTCTCTGAACTTCATGACAAACCTGCAGGACGGACCGTCATAGACACGACGGACCGTCACAAGCTTCGTAACCCCACACTTGGTCAGACTTCCCCATCTTCCTTCAGCAGCTGCACTACGTTGCCACCTACGGACCGTCACAAGCACGACTGACCGTCATAAGCTCCGTAGGTGGTCTCTTCTGCATTTCTTCGCTCAAAATCTCCGCATTCATCTTTGGACAGATTTCCTGCAAAAAAAAAGAGAAACTTATATAAACATTAGCACAAAAAGGTTTTTGGACACACTAAACTTAAGGAAAAAGTATTAATAATACCGTGAAACCACGGTATATCAACACCCTCAACTTAAATTTGTTGTTTGTCCTCAAGCGACGTACTATGACTCAATACAAAATCTTTGTACAATATTATCCATGTTTTATCCTTTGCAATCATTTGGCTATCAATCCCGATTAATCTCATCAAATCTATGAATTCTATCACTATTACGCTTGAATTATGTGGGATCAGAACATGACACAGACGCACCATGCACTAACACCTATCCTCTTCAATTTCTCACCGAGGTGCTAACAATTCCGGTATTGCAACTAGTGTCCTCACTTGTAAAAAAAATCGTCATTTTTCACACAATGATTTCAGTTTGAGTATAAGGATTACTTTTCAACACTCGCTCTCAGAACAAAGTCACACTCATTCATACCTTTTTCCATAAGCTTGCCCTTATTTTCACTGCCTTAAGTTCGCTATAAAACCCTTAGGATCAGGATAGGACTTTCTTAGCTTGTAACATAGGCTCAGGGTCAGGTAGGGTATATTTAGGTATACTTTAGTGACTTTTTTCCCTCCTTGACATAAACCTTCCACTTTCTATCATTTTATCTCGCCCAGTTTCTCATATTCTTTCACCTTGCTATTTTCTCTTCTTTCTTCATTCGTGTAAGTGACTCTCTTCTTTTCTTGCTTGTATTTCTTGTATATTTTTCTTTTTCTTTACTTTTCTTTCAACTAATTCTTGAGTCACTTTACTTTTGTTCTTTCTCTTTCTTTGTTCTTTCAACCCCACTTTCCAGAGCATTCCTCATAATAACCACCCTCAACTCATGGCTTTGCCATGAGTTAAGGTACATAATACCCAAAGTTGGGTCAGGGCCATAACGAAGGTTGTTTACTGCATTAGTGTAACGACCTGTTTAGTCGTTTTGAGCAGCAGATTTTATTCTGGAAAAACAGGCTGAGGCGACGGACCCAACGACGGACCATCAGGGGCACGACGGACCGTTGCAGGGTCTCATTTCAAAACACTTAGAAAAACTGAAAATTGGGTACTGAAAATCGACTCTCTGAACTTCGTAATGAAATGGCAGGACGGACCGTCACAAACCCTTGGTGGAAATTTGGGTCTCTGAACTTTGCGACGACCTGCAGGACGGACTGTCGCAGGTACGACGGCCCGTCACAGGTTGCGCAATCCCAGTCTGGGTCAGATTTCTTGATACGTTTTAAGGGACGTTTTTTACTATTCTTGTCTTAATTATAAAGTTAGAGGGTTAAGGATTATAACTCAAATTCTTGGGGGTTAAAAGAGGTAACCCTAAGTTAATTAGTGGGGTATTATTGTCATCTTTTATTCTTAATTATATACTAATTAGGGTAAAAGAAAGAGGGTTTGAATAAGAAAATAGAAAGAACAAGAAGGGAGAGAGAGAAACGATCGAGAAAAAGAGGAAAACACCAAGCTTTGAGGATTAACTTGCTTGATTTCAATTCTTCGGTGGAGGTAGTTTATGGGTTTCATGCTTTCATAGTAAACTCTTAATAGAGAATGATATATATATATATATTGATAGTATTGTAAACCCTGCTATGTGCTTAATTGTATGCATGCATGAACGTGATCATATAATTGTGATTATATTAAGCATGATGAAGTTATTGAATCCCAAATTTTGATAAAAACCTAATCTCTTTTTAATGATGATGCCTTGGTAAGGGAGAAGGCTTGATGAACTAAAGTAATGAGATTGATGATGCCTTGGTGAGAAAGAAGGCTTGATGAATTGATGGAATGATATTAGGGGATCAGGTGTCACAAACCGACACGTAGAATTAGGGGATCGGGTGTCACGAACCGACACGTAGAATTAGGGGATCGGGTGTCACGAACCAACACGTAGAATTAGGGGATTGGGTGTCACGAATCGACACGTAGATTTAGGGGATCGGGTATCACGAACCGACACGTAGAATTAGGGGATCGGGTGTCACGAACCGACACGTAGATTTAGGGGATCGGGTGTCACGAACCGACACGTAAATTTAGGGGATCGGAGTGTCACGTACCGACACAAGAGGATTAATGAATATGAGGGAGCGGAGTGTCACGTGCCGACACAAGAGAAATAAAGATAATGAATCTTGAAAGATGTTAATATACTCAATCTAATGAACATGATTCCCAAATGAGTATGGTATTGAGGCTTGAGTCCTCATGTGTGAACTTGATGGTAATTGTTAATGATATAGTGCTTGTTGTTGCTACATGTTGAGTATCATAGTTGATTTTATGATATTACTTGATATATATTGATTTCTATTTTGAGTTGGCCGATGATATCTACTCAGTACCCGTGTTTTGTATTGACCCCTACTTTTATGTTCTCTTCTTGTTTATTTGTGGAGTGCAGCAAACGTGCCATTGTCTTCAACTCAACAGTAATTCAAGCCAGTCTTACTACATCGGAAATTCAGGGTGAGCTAATGCTTCTAGCTTGGACTGGATCTTCTTCTTCAAGTCTTGATGCCTTGAACTTCCGGCATGGACTAGCTTCTTATGTATTTTTTTAGCTTTTAGAATATTCTTAGTTTAGTCATTTGATCGTAGATGTTCTTGTGATGATGACTTCCAGATTTTGGGGAATGATAAGTTTTGAGTTATAGAAGTTGATTATTGATTTTTATTAATGAGTTTAAGTCTTCCGCATTACTTCATATTGATATTATATTGAAATGTTAAGGTTTAGATTGGTTGGTTCGCTCACATAGGAGGGTAAGTGTGGGTGACAGTCGCGGCCCGGATTGAGTCGTGACAATTAGCCACCCTCAACTTATGCTTTTGGCATAAGCTGAGGTGCACATGTCCAAGGAGAGACCAGGGCCAACACATTATTCCCAGAAAAGATCAGTTGGGGTGAAAAAGAAAGGTCTAATTTAAGCTCAGATCATTTGGATCAAAGAAGGATAAATTTCATTTGGTTTTCTTTTATTTAGGCTAAAAATGGTCTATATTGAATAACGTCCTACGATAATTTCCTAATTGTGTGTTATAGCTTACTTTTAGCAGGACTAACCAGGCAAGTTCTAGCTCAGTACAAATAGTGGACTATTCAAATCTTCCTCACACTCACTTGACATCTCATCACTCTACCAGATTATCAGACGCCTAGTTCGAATTTCAGACTTAGGGTAATTCAATGGTGTACCTCTATGTCATGCTTAGAGCCACACATTTATCAGTTACTATGCCTAGTCGTGTATCATTTTCCAATTTATCAGGATATCATTTTATCCATCATGCTCAAGAATTTAACTATGTACAAAAGATATAGACATGCCAGTTCAACAGAAAAAGCAATCAGTCTTTTGGGGAAAAAGAACACAGGCAAAAAAACCCCAAAAGAGGATAGTGAATTGGGCTACTCAGACTTCACCCTAACACTCACTTTCCATTTACCCCACCCCCAACAAAAAAACATGCAATTGTCTCCAATGCATAAAAATTTAAATACTGGAGAGGTCGGTGAAGCAAACATGTGGTGCAAAGCACCGTCGATCAGCAAGCTGGTGGGTCCGGTTCCCCGGAATCCACGTCCTCTGTAATCTGGACACCCTCAGTGGTGTCCTCAGCAAAAAACGCACTATCAGTAGTGCCTCCTGCTATCTCCAAAGTTTGGGAGTTAGACACCCCAGCCGCTAACTCTGATGCTCTCATCTGATGCGCCTCCTCTTCAGCAAGTGAGGCTCTCCTCGCAGCCTCTATCTCTCGGCACTCCTTTTTCCGTGCTCGCACCTAGTCCTCTGCTCGACCCCTATGCCTCTTGGCATGATCTCAAGGGGGAGGTGGTGGAATCTCTGAAGTAGTGAATAGGGCCGCCAACACTATGTCTTCAGCAGGCTCGACAGAAGGGGCCTCAGACTCCGGCACCCTAGCCTCTAAGATCGTATCAATATCTGCGCGAAGGCTGTCGACCGCAGCCTGAAGAGTCGACACATCCACTGGAGGGGCTGGCCGGGCTAGCACCCTCAACTCAAAGGTGTCCAAGCTGGTGAACCTCAGCGATCTTCCGCTCTGTATACTGGACTATTTTCCGCTCTAGGTGCTCTTCTGACTCAGTAATAGACTTCTGCATCCACGGCTGGATATGATGCAGAAGTGTAGCCATTTGCACCTCTAATTTTTGGACCCTAGCAAGCGGGACCAGCGCCGGTAGAGGGGTTGTGCGAGAGGAGCTCGGGGCAGTGCTACTACCTGGGATAGACTCGACCGGGGTAGTGTTAGTGGACACCGCCTGTGTAGCCGTGCGGGCCTGGGCTACCGTATCAGCAAGTGAGAGCAGCTCTGAACAGGGCCCTTTGCGTGGAGCCTGATGAGGCCGACGTCAACAGTGCCCTGCGGGGTCTTGAACTGATCTGCGTGCCATATACACACCTGCGGACCTACAGAGAGAAAAGATCATGCTCGGGAAAGGGTAAGTAGTAGTGACCTTGAAAGCCCTCTCGTGCATGAATGCCTGTAGAAGCCACGCGAAATCCACCTCGAACCCAGCAATCATCGCCGCCATCAACACTGCTCGATCCCATGTAACAATATTATCAGCGGTTGTGGGGGAAACCCAGTGGCGGACAATCAGCCATAAGAACTTCACCGTGAAAGTTAGGTTGGCCTTGTTGATGGCCCCCTTTGGCTCCGTCACCCAGTCGGCACCCTCTCCATCAACTGACATGTGCAGGGCCATCCACTTCTTGGGGGTCTCTCTCAGCGATGGCTCGCGCAGGAACTGGCCATCTTTAACAATCTGCCATCGGTAGTCAAACTCGGCAGTGAGAGGGGTCCGAGTAGCATCAACACCCTCGTCGTATAGAAACCGGCGGATGGACGGCAGAGAAATGTCAACCTGCACGCCTCGTACTCGGACCTGCTCGAGTGGGTCCTGTTTGGCGGGGGCAGCCCGCCTATCTATCTGTGATCGGAGAGTCGCTACGTAGGATGCGTAAAACTCTCGGACCATTTCTTCACTGTAACGTCCCAACGGACGTGCTATCCACTCCAGGCGATGCCTGGTGAAGAGATTATGGATCTCAGGCATCGTCATGAGACTCCCTGTAAGGACCCGCCGCTCCAAGGTGAGTGTTCGAGTCATTACTCCTTTGTTAGTGAGGAACTTGGCGTCAGAGTAGACTTGCAATTGCCCGTCAACACACCACCGGTTGGGCTGGTCAGTAGCTGGGGTGGGGGCCTGAGCTGGTGAACCTGATGTGGATTCCGAACTGTCAGCCTCATCAGACGAGGCCGAATCTGCAGCGGTGGTGGGTGCGGGAACCTCAGCAGAGCCGGAGGCTTCCTCCGACCAGGATACTCCTAAGGAGACAGACGCTCCTTCTTCATTTGTGGCTGACCCAGAGGGTGTGCCGGTCAGTGTGCGCTCCTCATCAGACTGGGAGACAGTATCTACGTCGAACGCCACCTTTTTGGGTGTGGCTCTGGGAGCACGTGTAGCACGGGAAGGGGATGAAGTGCCTGAGGGCACGTACTCGGGGTCACGCTCATCATTAGAGCCAATGACCATGCGGGCAGACGGGGCGCAGACTTCGATCGCCCGCGTGCATAGATTTGATCTTGCTTGGGTGCCATAGTAGATAGTACCTGTAAAGGATCAATATTATTACGAGAAGTGGCAAACAAGAGAAGCAAAACCACACAAAAAAATTAAAACAGTATGACATTTCTATGGTAACAGTGACACACGACGGGCCTGGTGACGGCTCGTCGTGACTATGACGGACCATCATGGGGTCCATCATGTTTTACTTAGACTATGTATATATGGAGAACCCTGAAGGAGAGTCTCTGACTAATATGGCGGTATGTGCAGGACGGACCGTCACAGGTACGATGGTCCGTCGTAGGTGTCTGTCAGAGGACACTTTTAGATAAAAATGAGAGACCCTTAGGAGAGGGGTCTTTGACCGTCATAACGGTCATGCAGAACGGACCATCGTGGGTACGACGGTCCGTCACATGTGTCCGTTGAAGGATACTTAGAAAGAGGGAGAGACCCTCAGAAAGAGGGTCTCTGACAACCAGAACGGTTGTGCAGGACGGACCGTCGTGGGTATGATGGTCCGTCACATGTGTCCGTTGAAGGACACTTGAAAAAAATGGACATTGGGGCGTTAGGGATTTTGGAACAGACCCTACGACGGTCCTTCGTGGGTCCGACGGTCCATCATTGGGGTTTCGTTCTGTAAATCAGTGACATAACTGGGGGTACCCCATGCAGTCCCGACGAACCCAAATCAACTTGTAGTGTTTTTGACATACATTTGTCTAACCCAGCTACCTAGGAAACTAGCAATGCGAAAGCACCTATGTCTAGGGTTGTAAACACAGCAATTTCGAACATTTTTAACCTAGGTTAGACAGAATCTTATATAAAAAAACAAACATATGACGAAGAACTATGCTAATACTAATTAATAAATAAAAATGCAAGATAAATGAGTAGAAATTAGAGACACATACCTTAGAATTGGAGAAAAACAAGATGGGCAAGTACTCGGTGACCAAGAAGACACCCACAGCAGCAACTCCTACTAGTAGATTGTAACTTTTAGGGCTTTGGAGAATTTTGGGGGAACAATGATCGGTTGATAGAGGGAGAGATTTTGGAAGTTGAAAAGAGAGGGAAATAGGGGGAGTAGTGAAGGAATGGGGGTGAAATGAGGGGTTGGGGGGTTTAAACGGTCTGATTTTGAAAAAGACTCCAGCTGGGTCGGGTCGAGCATGACTCATTAATGACGCAACGACTCCCCGACGATGGTCCGTCTCATTTGTGATGATCCGTCGTTGGGTCCGTCATGTGTGCCCTAGTTTGAGAATAACAGAAAGACGTACCTGGTACGACGGAGGCATACGACGGTCCGTCGCTGGCGCAACGGTCCGTTGATGTATCCGTCAGTGACTGCTGCAGAGTAATTTTCTGCAGAATTTCCTGGTGATGTGCCTGCAAATTTAAAAACCCATTAGTAGAAAAATGCTACCATTACTAAAAAGACTATAAGTATTGGGTTGTCTCCCAATAAGCGCCTGATTTAATGTCGCGGCACGACTGGGGACACTTGATTACTCAGACTTCATCAAGATGGTATGCCTCTATCACTTCATTCCCCGATGCTTTATGCCCAAAATAGAGTTTTATTCGATCTCTATTCTTCTTAAACCGCACTCCCTCCTAGGCTTTTAACTCAACTGCTCCATGAGGGAATACTTGGTAATCAAGTAAGGGCCAGTCCATTTGGTCTTGAGCTTGCCCGGAAGACAAGGCGACCCAGAACTGTCTACAAGTACCAAATCCCCAACCCTAAACTCTTTTTTTGCACTTTTTTGTTCATTCTCCTTCTTCATCTTTTCTTTGTGGATATGGCGGATACTGATTGGAGCTCACCACTCAGCCTCATAGTCCTACACACGTTGAAGGTCGCTTCTTCATTGTTCAACCGAAATTTCATCTGCCCCTTTTCCATATCAACTAAGGCTCTACCTGTAGAAAGGAATGGCCTCCCAAGAATAATAGACACTTCAAATCGAATTCACAATCAAGAATAACAAAATCAGTCGGAAAGATGAACGACTCCACTTTTACTAGCACATCATGGAGTATCCCTATAGTCCATTTCAGTGTCCGATTAGCCATCAGTAGCTGCATCGCAGTGGGTTTTGGGTCACCCAAACCCAACTTCTTGTAGATCGAGAGGGGCATGAGATTTATGCTTGCCCCCAGATCATATAATGCTTTCGCAAAATGTAATGACCCAACTGTACAAGGAATAGTGAACGCACCCGGATCTTCTTTCTTTTGTACGAGGGATCTTGTAGCAATAGCACTACAATGTTGCAGTCTATCATCATCCTCAAAAGTGACCGATCTTTTCTTTGTGACCAGATCTTTCATAAACTTCGCATAACCGGGCGTTTATTCTAAAGCTTCTACCAAAGGCACATTGATAGAGAGATACTTTAGCATTGTTATAAAACGCTGATATTTACCATCCTCGGTCTTTTTCACTAATCTCTGAGGGAAGGGTGGTGGTGGTCTAGGCATGGGAATTACCTTCATAGGGACTTCTGCATCTTTTCCATTGCTCTCTTCTTCCTCACACTACCCTTTACCACCTTATCATCATCCTTTCTCACATTTTCCTCATTAGATGGCATAGGTGGGTCAATGGTTTGCTTACCACTCCGAGTAGTGATCGCCATACACTGCGCATCATTTTTTGGATTTTGGACAATGTTGCTAGGAAGAGTGCCCGGTTGCCGTGTGTTCACTGTCGCAGATAATTGGGCCATTTGCAACTCGATCTGTTTAATCGATATTGCATGTGTATCAACTTTTTGCCCAATACTAGCTAAATCACACCTTAACTCTTTAATGTGCTCATCACTAGTATCGAACCTCCTCATCATTTTGTGCAACATATCCTCAACTCGCGCCATACTATCTCCACTATCCCTAGGAGTAACTTCACGATTTTGAGGAGGGACATAGAGCCCATTCCTATCATTTCTGTTACCGTAGTTACCCCTGTTGAAGTTGTTGTCGCAGTTGTAGTTTCCATCTCGGACATAATAACCCTCACGGTTATAGTTACCATAGTTTCGACCTTGGTTCCCTTGACCTTGGCGCCAATTATCCTGATTTGAGCCTTGGGCGCTTGGTCGGAAACCCCCCGTCTTCTCATTTACTGCATAAGTGTCCTCCGCATAATAGCATTCATCATTAGGAGGTGGTGGTTTAGCCAAGTAGTTGACTGCATTTATCTTTTCTGTACCCCCAGTGACATGTTTTAGTACCAACCCAAGGTCAGTTCTCATCTGAGCCATTTCTTCACGAATCTCATCTGTGGCTGGGTTGTGAGTGGACTGCACTGCGAAGGTGTTTCTCCCTGTATCAGACTTCCTAGTACTCCAAGCTTTATTATTTCGAGAGATTTTCTCTAATTTTTCGGCAATTTCAGCATAAGGACATTCCCCATAAGATCCAACTGCTATAGTGTCCAATACCACTTTATTATTATCATCATGTCCCCGATAGAAGTATTCCTTCAGTGACTCATCATCTATACGGTGATTTGGAACACTTCTCAAGAATGAGGTGAATCTATCCCAAGAACTACTAACTGACTCTCCTTGTAGTGCCACAAAGTTATTCACTCTGTCTTTGTGGTTTAGTTTCTTGGAGACCGGATAATAGCGTGCTAAGAAAACATCCCTTAGTTGGTTCCAAGTGAAGATTGAGTTGTATGAGATCTCAGTGAACCATATAGCCGCCTCTCGCGTCAGTGAGAGAGGAAACACTCTGAGCCCTATTACATCTAAATCTAAATCAGGCTTTCCTACACAGCTTTTACACATTGCCCTTAACTTAGCTATATGGGCATGTGGATCCTTAGAAGGTAGCCCTGAAAACAAACCTCTGGCAGTGAGCATTTGCATCGGGCTACTCGTTACCACAAAAGTGTGGCCTGTGGGTAGAGGAGGCAAAACCAGTGGCCCATCGGAGTCTGCTATGTTATCATAGCCTCTGTAGTATGCTTGGGGCCGTGGAGCGGGATTTTGTCCCTTCTATTGGTGTTCACCCGGAGCATCGGGTAACAACTGACCATGAACATCAACCAGAGTTGGGATGTTCTGGTTCGGATAATCATCATTTATTTCCAAGTTTCGATTCATATTGCTCAATGTACGCTCTAATTCGTGATCATAGGGAAATAAGGGTTCTCTTCCTCTCCGTGTATTTTTGGCATACAAGGAGGATAGTTCTTAAAAAATCAAAAACAATAAAACAAAGTAAAATCAAGAAAATATCAACTAAACTATAGTAATAAGTTCAATTTAATCTAAAAGTTATAATCCCCGGCAGCGGCGCCAAAATTTGATACGCTCAAACTTACTTCTCAAATAAGAAGTAAAGCGGTTGTGTCAAGTAAATAACCCAACTAGTGAGGTTGGGATCGTTCCCACGAGGAAAATAGTCTAGACTTAACTTTAATCTTTTATTACTTTTGTTCAGTCAATTACTTCCTTGGAAAGTAAAAACAATAAAAGGGGGTTTTTATTTCTAAATGAATGAAAATAACTACCTAAGTTGAAAGAGACACTTAACATCTTTGAATGTTGAATTTTAATCAATTAATCAAAGTAACTAGGGTTTACGTGTTCCCCACAGGTTCATAACTTCATAATTCTAACTATAACAATTTTTTCCTAGTATCTTGCATGCAAAGTGATAAGTTATGTATTTCTAAATCCTTGGTCCGGCATCTAGAAAATCTCACTCCGCACCTTGGTCCGGCTACGTGTGTTTCTCTCCTAACCCTTATCTTTACCTCATATTAAGCATCGTATTCGATATTTGACTAAGTTATTACCTTGTACCAATCAATACTAGCCTATTAGATAGTATATACTAAATCTATGTTGATAATTCTTTTCCTATTATCTACCTCCTTGGTCCGGCAAGTAGCATTAATGCGAGTTCTAACGCTGGTCATCCGTTAAAAAGACTTCTAAGCGAAAGAATTATTAATACAAGCAAGACACAATTCTAGAATCGTTATTTTAGTTAGGTTTTATCTCATTATTTGCCTATGGATCTCACAACCCTAGTTATGGAGTTTAGTTACTCATAGTCATAATCACAATATTCAAATATATTAAATAAGAATTCATGTACTTACTTCAATGAGAAAGAGTAAAATCCGAAAGTTTGTTTGATTTATCACCAATAATCACTTGCAAGAATCTCAAAATAATCAACAATCTCACAAAAAGTCTAATGATTCTCAAAAGTCTAACAATACAGTGTCTACTAATATGATGTCTAACAATACGTTGTCTAACAATGGTCCCGAGTCTAACCTCAAAAATGAGGTTTTTTGAACTATTTATAGAAAATAAAAACCTAATTAAACAAGGACTCTATTTGCTGGAAATCTGCGAAAACGCGGTTGGGTCAATGGACCTCGCGACGGATCGTCATGGTCACGATGGACCGTCATGGACTCCGTCGTCCCATACTTATGCAGTTTCTTCTGCTTCTCTCTTCATTACCCTCGACGACAAGTATGACGGACCGTTATAGGCACAACGGTCCATCGAGGGTCTTCGTTCCAAAACACTTCAACTCTTGGAATATGGGTACTGGGATTACTTCTCTGAACTTCATGACGAACCTGCAGGACGGACTGTCACAAGCTTCGTAACCCCACACTTGGTCAGACTTCCCCATCTTCCTTCAGCAGCTGCACTACGCTGCCACCTACGGACCGTCACAAGCACGACGGACCGTCACAAGCTCCGTAGGTGGTCTCTTCTGCATTTTTTCGCTCAAAATCTCCGCATTCATCTTTGGACAGATTTCCTGCAAAATAAAGAGAAACTTATATAAACATTAGCACAAAAATGCTTTTGGACACACTAAACTTAAGAAAAAAATATTAATAATACCGTGAAACCATGGTATATCAATTTTCACGTAGAATCTTGGTGTCATTATTTCTCTTTTATTCTCGTTTATTAACTGTATTGTTGCGTTTTACTTTTATTACCGCAAATATTATTTCTGTTACGAGTTTATTTACAACATATCAATCATCCAAAACCAAATTTTTTGGTTGAAAAACAAGTTGCCACAAATAAGTGATCTTCTTCTTTAGTAGTGACTTAGGCAACTGTTTCATCTTTTTGAAATTTGCTTTTGCAAATCACAACTTCATGACAAGTTGTTTGCAGTTCTTCTCTTCCAACATTTATATGGAGGATCTCCTTTTTTGCCACAATGCTTACCAGGTGGTTAGTTCTTCAAAAAATTACCCTTGCTTTGAGTTTTGTGGTTGGCTTCTTCAATTATGTCATCTTGCCTCATAAGCCTCCTTTGTTCCTGTGCCTGCAAAGAATTAAACAATTTTGCCAAAGTAATTTTGGACAGAACTTGTATGTTTTCCAAAGTTGTAACACATGTTTCATATCTTTTGGGCACTATAAAAAAGAAATATTTCAACAATTCTTGTATCTTTAAATTCAGTGCCTAGTAATCTTATCTTGTTGACAATACCAAGCAATCTGTCAGAGTATTCCTTGACTGTTTCTAATTCTTATTTGAATATCCTCATTAAATTTAATACTTCCATTCCTATTATTCTTTTACCTCTAGCATATTATTTCTTCAGATAATTCCAAATATCTTTAAGTGATGTGAGAGTTATGATTTTCGTGAAAATAGTTGTCGAAACAACAACAAACAAAGTTGTGTTTCCATTCGACTTAATGGTTTTCTTTTTCTCGTGACTCTTGATTTGGGCTACGGTAGAATTATTTGGCAGCGGATTAATTTCATAATCCTCTTCCACTGCTTTCCAAAGATCAAGAGTCTGCAAGTAAGTTTCCATTCTCATAGCCCATAGTTGATAGTTCTCACCATCAAAAATAGGAGAAGCCATTCGTCAAATACTATTTTCGAAATACATTATCCTACTCAACAAGTCTCTCAAGAAGAAGGCTCTAGATACCAATTGTTGTTCTTTTACAAAGAAATTAAAAAAATAACATAGAAAGACTCTGAGAAGAAAAAAATTGTAGAATTGTCAAAGGGAATTATTTTATTAATAATGCAAAGAGTTACATTTGTAGATATAATTTCTATTTAAAAATATAAATTATCAGTAAAATTCAAATAACAACTTAAAGAATTAACTCCTAAATATAAGTCAAATAGAATTCTAATAACATAATTTTAAAATACTAAAAATAGCTAACTAATTTATTTTTGCAATATCTCTCTAACACCGCTACCACTTGTTATGAAATGGCAGGGATGGGATCTTCTAGTGGTTGAATATGACTTCTAGTGGAGTATCGGGAATTAAGATGAGTCTGTGGAGGTTGGTGGTTGAAAGGAATCATGTATTTGTAAAGATGAATACTTTAGTTTTAGATGGGCTCTTTGTAGTAAGAAGAATCATATGTAAAGATGAATTTCTGAGTGGTGTTGGAAGAAAAATCATTGAAATTAGAGGGGGTATCAGTATCAATTTCTTGTACATGATTAAAAGTACTGAAATTCAGAAAGAAAAAAAAAACGTTTCATTTTTAAGTTGTCTTTTAGTCGATTAAGGTTAGGAGTTGTACTTGTGGGTATTGGTTGTTCCTCCAAAAGGCGATTCATTGGTGGCGGTTAATTTGCTTCAATTGCGATAGGTGTTTCTTTTCGCAAAACTAATTTTTTTATATGTATCATTTTTGTAAAAGAAGGTAACTCATGTATTGTCAAATCTGCTGAAATTGTTGGAATGTTCATAATCAGATCGTGTAGCGTTGGTGAAGGCATTTTGGTGTATGCACAAGTAAGTTTTGTGTGTCCTAACCGTCTATAGCAAGTACATAAGATGTTTCATCCTTTGTAGAGTATATTTTGTCGGTGATTCCTGATTTAAATGTGAGGCTTAAGGAACTGCTCTAAAAGTATCTTGATATAGAAGCGGAAGTACATCTGATCAGGAAGGATGTGCAAGTGAACACCCTTCATTAAAAAATTAAATATATAAATCAAAATTTATAGAATATACACATATACCTATGTTTGCACACCATTGACATAATCAGTTTGTTTGGCGTAGCGGTAAAAAGCATGCCATAAGTCACATTGAGGTTGGGGAATTTGACTTTGTTCTTTAGGACTTATAACTACTAATTAATTACTATTGAACATAATCGAAGCTTCAATTAGATATATTTCTTTGTATTAGATATTAATAATGTTACTAACAAGTTTCTACCAAAATAATTAGAAGAAAAGATTAGATGCAATTAAATATATACCATTCCCTTCAAAAACAAGTTATTATAAGAGTTATATTTGGATGCAAAAGAGTTAATAAGGAGTTAACTTCTTGCATAATTTTAAGTAAATTCAAAAAACTAATAAAGATTTGAATTTTTTAATTAGAATTCTCCTTCATTTTCTGTCAAAACTATATCCATTAAAATTAAGAAATAGCACTAAATTAATTTTTTTTTTTAATGTGTCATGTGTGTTCTCTGAAAATCTTGACCTGTCCATTTTAAACTATTATTTTAGTTTATATAATTATAGTATATTTTTATCACAATCTCATGAAAAAAAATTATTGACATCGATCATGGTACAGTCACTAGGTTAGTCAGATGGATGCAGATGAATATCCTCTCCATTACTTGTTCTCTTCATTTCCTCAAGTACACACTTGGATAAAGTTATGTGTCATAATTAAAAACTAAAAATAAAGATTTAATTGTTATTTTAAATCTCCACCTTTAGTGTTTAATTATGACACGTGACTTTCATCGATAGATGCTAACCCACTTGCTCAAATATTTTATTAGTTACTCTCTAAATTTTGCACACCCTTCTTATAGTCTCTAACTCCGCCACCACTGCAGACATATTTACCTCTAGTTGTAGAGGAAGTACATGCATCAATTTTAAGTAGCTTTCCAAGGATGTTGCCCACTCGAGTCAGTATTTTATGGTCGTAGAATTTTGATTGTAGATCCAGTACACGAACCCAGATTGCCTGAGTACTATAGTTGAATAATAGAAGCCACAACTTTAGAAAGTAATTTTGAATGAACCATGTAGAGTTGTGGCCATGTTTGTTTCTTGGTGAGAAATTATTTCCAAGATCAATCATATCAAATTGATCGGTAGGGTGTCCAGAGATAAATTAATGCTGCTGCTTCAGAGAACGTACAACAACATTATCAACTAATAAGTAACAATAAACAATAATAAAAGCAAATGGCTCCAAGTTATGTTGCATTATGTCTGAGTCCTTGTATACACAAAAAGCTGGACAGTAAATCTTATCTTTGTCGTATGACACGATGAAAGCTGGATCCACTAATATAACCAAAAAAAAAATGAATTGTTAAAGAAGAGTGAAAATATGGTAGTCTAAGGTTCTTTCTGCTATCCAGGAAAAAAGTTTCACCTAAAGATGGCCTAAATTAGCTTTTTCTTTTGGAAATATTGCTTCAAGTACAATATTTGCAGAACTGATGCCAAAATGCAGACTCCCAAAGACATGATACTGAACCAAGCTACACGTGCATTTGTCGTTTCACTCACTGACCGCATCTCTGATTCCCTGAAGGGGCAAAAAAAGTTGAGAGATGAAGAATAAATGCAAACAAATAAAAGTTATTGCCTCCATAAGCTAATATATATACCTGGTCTTCAGGTAAATCAAATTTTCATGAATGGCTTCCACAGCTCCTTCAAGCTTTCTCAGCTCAAGCTCAACACCCTACCATATGTAGAAAGTGTGAAAAAATCATAGAATTTTGAGAATACATCTGGATATCAAGTTATAAGAGCACAAAAAAAATAAAAAATAAAAAAGAATCATATATGATCCTTTCCCAGTGTGCAAATATGTAGGCAGGAATATCCATTATAGTATGCCAAACATATACCAATTTCAACAAAAACTTGGAAGTATTTTCTATAGATGATTTTCTTGAATTAAGTCATAAGGTGATTATTTTGTCTTCCCCCACAAGAAGAGGCGTGATGCTACCACGGTGGCACACCTTCATGTAAGATTGACAGGTTTTAACGGGAAATCAACAAGATACCTATTGTGGAAAAAGCCCAAGAACAAGTCCAAGAATTGTGGAGAATAATCAGCTAAGGCCTACACATATTTCATGTTTCAAGTCCAAGCCTTGGAGTAAGATTGGGCCTCAAAGGAGAGCCCAAGGACCAGCCACATGGAGACCCCAAGGAGCCAAAGTGAACCTGATTCGCATACCCAAAGATGCTGAAGAAATCAAGCCCAAAAGGCTGAAGTTCATTCCCAAAATAAGGCTGAAATCTCATGTTCAAAGGGGCTGATATTAATGCAACTTTAGGCTTGTGTTATAGTTAGTAGTTTGGAAACTATTCCTCATTCCGTAAGTGTTAAAGTGGGTAAAGTCTCACATTGGTTGGAGAATGAAGAAGCGGTTTGCTTACATGGACTAGGGCAATTCTCCCCTTATGAGCTAGCTTTTGCGGTTGGGTTAGGCCCAACTGTCATATTCATGGTTCTCAGAGCCAGGTCAATCCCCGTTTGGCTCCCGGTCCACGCTCCAATCGGGCCTGGGCGTGAAGGGGGATGTTGGAGTGGGTAAAAGTCCCACAATGGTTGGGACGGTATAGTGGTTTGCTTATATTGACTTGGGCAATCTTCCCCTTATGAGCTAGGTTTTGGGGTGGAGTTAGGCCCAGATATCATATCTTTACGGTGAGTGACAATCTTTTTGACCTTGCTTCCTTAATATTTATTATTTCCATTAAAATAGAATTCAAAGCACATCATATTTGGGATAGGATTGCCCTATACATATAACGATAAATTTTGTTATTTTTAGTTTGGATACAAATATTATGAATATTATTTGAGAGGTTTTTCTTCTTTACACATTTGTGAGTGTTGACTTGGAATTTATCTTACTCAATTCTTTAAGAGGTAAGATTAATTTTTAACTTGTATCTTTTTTTAAATATAACTGTGGTGTCCAGACTTAGCTTGAGCGCACCTCGACTAATTTCACAAGATACCTGCCACTTCCCATAACAACATGTACTACTCAACTCTATCCACCAAGGTTAAGATAGATGAGAAGAAATCACCTAGTGGTTTTTGTCTCTGAAGGGATTTGAATCAGATACCTTAAAGTTCTCAACCAATTCATTAACCGTTAGGCCACACCCTTGGATATCTTAACTTGATATCTTCAGTTTCTATTAAAGTTAAAGGAGGTAACTGAACTTACACTGATTGTTATCTCTTAGCCGCTAAAAAAAGGATTAAACCCCCAAATACCCAAATGTTTACTGTTACCAACTTTAAACACCTAAAGGAGTTTGGCAAAGAAAGTAGTAGTAAATGCTTCATTCGCAATTGCAACTTTCTATCTATCATGATCAACATATCCACAGGACATGCCATTCAAAACTTAGAATCACGAGAAATGCAAGAGAAGATCTAGAAACAATCTTTACTATTCTTTTCAATTTCATATATTCTCGATTAATTCCAAGATTATCATCAACTCAAATAGGTGTTGCCTCACTAGATGACCTGTCCATTATCATCCATATTGTTGGCAGTAGGACATTTCATGCTACCAACAAGCAACATGTATCAGTGTCATTTATTTATCTCAAAGTATGGGATGAATAGAGATTTTCGTAATCTGTAGTCTTGCTCTTGCAGTGACTACTACTCTCTCTATGTGGTTGGATCCAAGATAACAGGTCTGTACTCATTTTGAACTACTCAATTTCTCACCTCTATCTTCTCTTTTCTGGCAACTGATTCCCAATCCTTGGCAGTAATTCCATTTTTCCAGTCAATGTTTACACTGAGACTCCCACCTCCTGGATTATCAGCCCAAAAACATGCTAGGTAGTTGCCAGCCTCTGTAGTTGTGAAGGCAAACTGACTGTGTGTTACGTTCTCCTTATGATGAAGAGTATTTCCATATGGCGAGGTGACCTGCATAGTAACACACAAGACATGATTTTTGGTATTGCAACGAAGCAGTCAGATAAGCCTGTCTGAACAGTTGACATAAATCTATCCATATAAACCAATATACAAGCAAACTGCCATCTCTGTAACATGGCAAACCCTGAGAGGTTTAAGGGACAAGACGGAAACACACACTACCTCAAATTTAGTGGCTAACCAAAAGTTTTTGTTTACATGAAAGGTCTTCAGTATTCATTATATAAATATCAATACCACCTGAAACTACATAGAATTCCAGAACCCTACTCTACTTTCATGAGCATGTGCGAGTGAGTTTTTGACTTTTTTCTTTAGTTGTTAACAAACTGTGTGAACAATAACTACGAAAAAGATACAATATCCAGCCTTTTATTCTATATCTCTAGATTAATACTAATCCTGCAATGTAGATATGCAGATATGGATGTAAAGCAAAATAAACACATGATAGAATTTCAACAGTAACACAAATTACACCGAGCAAATTGAAAATACTTTAAAATGCCTTCAAAGCTGCCCCTAGGGATTTGATCTAGTTATAGCGTTATGTGTGGGTTAGGTGCATGCCAGGAATTCGCACCTCGCTCAAAAAAATAACCTGGAATTTATGTGGAGAAGGGTATAGGGGCTGCGGCAGCATTATCCAGAAAAGAATGTATGCATCAAACTTTTATAACGATATAGCAAGAAAACAACCTTCAGCTACTACAGGATCTTTATCAACCAATGAATGAGCCTACTTTACGCACTTCCACACTAAGCAGGCAAGGCTAACTACAAGCAACAAGGCATCACCTGCACCCTCCAATCCAATGACTATAGTTTCGAACTGTGCACCAAGTCGACTGTAAGGAATTTCTCGATTATCACAACGTAGCATTTAAAGCTGTACTTCCAAAATATATGGCAAAAAGTACGCGGAGAAAAAGCACTCAACATAACCATCTATTCTACTTAATTACTGCAGAACATAATGGTTTTGGTGTCACCATATTGCAAAGGACTGAAAATGTTATTTACCAACTTGCCATCATGAAGTTTCAACTAACCTCAACGTTAGATGTCACTATTTGCAATATACAAGGATGGGTAGGAAAGAATTGTAGCTCTCTCGGTACTGTCTTTATACACCAAAACTTTCTCCCAAAAGCAATTAGTGTTTGCAGATGACACTTTAGTTTCTGTGATTTTTATAGGACTCATCACTTAATTGGATACTTGGTATATGCATTAAACATGGTTTCAGGTGGTGTCAGACCCTAAGATCCACATTAGAAAGGGTGAGATCATACAAGTTAGAGATGTGGAGGATATTGAGATTCATGCACACGTTTTGAATTGTAACGTTGGAACTCTCTCCAGAGCATACCTTGGTTCTCCATTAGGTGCTTCAAATAAAGATCGAGCTGCATGGAATTTGGCTATATTGCTCGGACTCTCCAAACTGATGCCGCACCAGTGTTAGATTCTTCAAAAGTACACTATTTTTGGAGAATCCGACATGCACCCGTCGCAATTTTTTAAGAGTCCAAACAACATAGGAATTTGGTACTTCAGAGGTTTGAGAAAATACTTGTAAGTTAGAAGAAAGATATTTATACAAAGGAGGAAACGAAGTGCTTATTAAGAGTACACTATTGAGTATTCACACATACTTCATGTCTGGCTCCAGTCAGTGTTACAGAAGAACTGAGAAGATTTCAAAGAAACTTCCTATTGGATTCGGCAAACAGGGCAAGGAAGCTTCACTTGGTGTGGTGGGAGACTGTTACAACTTCTATGTATTGTGGTGGCCTTGGGCTAAAGACTTCAGAGCTTTCAATACGGCATTATCAGCCAAATGGTTATGGAGATTTTGGAATATGCTTCAAGGAGGGAGATGATAATGGAAATATATGAGGTCTTGGAAGGAGCTTGGAGGACTA
This sequence comes from Solanum lycopersicum, assembly GCF_036512215.1. Taxonomy (NCBI): domain Eukaryota; kingdom Viridiplantae; phylum Streptophyta; class Magnoliopsida; order Solanales; family Solanaceae; genus Solanum; species Solanum lycopersicum. The sequence goes on from NC_090809.1 coordinate 33,423,904, forward strand.
AAAATATTAGTATGCCTCATAGATGCTGGTTGTGGAGGAATATTTTGAAAGGATGGGAAGTACATTGTTTTGTGTCTTTCAAGATAAGGGGATGGGAGGAGATAAAACTTTTGGGAGCAAAGGTGGGGTGAGGACATACATTAAGGCGTGCATTTCCAAACAAATTTAGAATGTCATGCAAAAAGGAGATGAGACTCCAACGTGTCCGGATGATACAAGGAGAGGTGTTATGGATTGAGGTTTATTACAAACTTTCATGACTAGAAAAGTGGCAGAATTCCAAACCTAATCGAGTTGTTTTACAATAAAGGAACTCGGGAGTATAACCCTGATGTATAGAGGAGGAACCAATGAATAGTGTGGTATTGTTAGTTATTTATCATTGTATGAGAAGCTTCTGGTTAGGGAGCAATGTTATCAAAGGCGCGGTTAAGCCCTGATGGTAGGCTCAAAGTGTGTTGTGCGCTTTGCCTCGTTTAATGTGCACTTCAGTGTTGTCACCAAGGTTCTAAGGCATACTTTCCTTGCCAACGAACCTCTTATGAAGTGGCAACACTAAACAATTGATATTTCACCTTATCGTAATTATTTTTCAATTTATTTGTTCATATATTTGTCATTCATGGTTATGTATTATTACTCTTGGACTAAACATATACATTTGGGCTTTATTTATAAAAGTTCGTGCTTTATTTGGGCTTAAAGCCCCAATGGACCTTAGAGCTTTTGCGCTTTTTGCTTTTGATAACACTATTAGGGAGGAGGTCGCATTTCCGCATAGTTTGATTTGGATACCTAAGATATAGAGAAAAAATGTGATTCTTCACTTGGCTAGCTACAAGAGGAGCGATATTGATGGTCGACAATCTAAGACAAATGTTACTTGCATTAGTTGGTGCTTCATGTATAAGCGTTCGACTGAAGATGTTGACAATCTAATCCTTCGTTGTCCGGTAGCCTAGAGGTTATCGTGAGAATTTTTGTGTTTGTTTGGAATGACTTGGGTGGTACTAGAAACTGTAAAGGATCTCATGCTCAATTATAATTGTGATAGGTGGTGGAAGAGAAGATGCAGGGTTTGGAATACTACTCCACTAGCGCTTCATGTGGGTCATATTAGGTGAAAGAAATAGGAGAGCTTTTATAAGTGCAGAGATTAATCTTGCTCAATTCAAAAATAACCTTTTATCCCTTATTTGATTTTGTGCACCCATGAGAATCTTTATGTATGGAAGATTGGGTGGTATATTTCATTAGGTTTTGTCTATTTTTTGGTGTACTTCTTGTATATGGGTAATTTTTTGCCCAGACATTATCAACAAAATTGTTACTATATCAAAAGAACAACAATCAGGCCTTAATCCCAACTAATTGATATCATGTAATTGGATTCTTTCTTTCATTTACTCTATTATAAACTATCAAGATTGATTGCAAATGTATGTCCTTTGACACGACTTTATAACCCACTCTACCTCATCCTTTCAACACCTTCACTCATATTGCACCGACGGACTATTGCATATAGAGTAATATAAAGATTAAAGACCTACTCTTATTTTATCCTCCATGTATAATTCTTGCACACTCTTTTAGATGTGACTAATTAAATCTTGCCAGATTACCTAAATCTTCTATGACACAAATCTACATCCGCATATTTATAACATTCATGTTAGGAATATGCTGAACGTTAGAGGCCTAACATGCAGTCCAATATGACTCTGCTGGTCTTACAGCCATTTATAGACTTCCTTTAACTATGTTAGGTATCTTATCACATAACATTTCTTCATTTCCATCATTGCAACTAAATGTTGCATGTTGCATTTTCATACACTATGACATTCTCCTATATTTGAGACTCGATATCTGAATAGTTTGTATTTAGGTACCATACTTTCCTTCTGATCTCATTCATTTGAGGCTTGATATCTTACAAATTATAAACGGTAAAGGGTCAAATATACCCCTATACTATTGAAAATGATTTATATATACCCTTCTTTATACCTTGGGGCCATATATACCCCTCCCGTTATACTTTGGAACATACCCCTAATTTTAACATAATGACACATGATAGACTGAAAATTAAATAACCCATCCCCAATTTCTTTGAAACGACCCATTTAAAACCCATTTTTCGGATGACCCACCTTCAACCAAATCCAATTACATAAGTCATCTTCATTTATTTAAAACCTCCATTAAAATCAGCCACAAAAGCTCATTGTGGAACTAAAGGAGGGAGTGAAGCCTCCATAAAAATCAGGGTAGAGGAGGAAGTGAAACCATTGCTTTCATTTTCTTTTAACTAGGATAAAGTAATTTTATTAATAGTAGACGACTAGTAGTACCAAGGGAGGACTGCATAAGTAAAAAAATAGAAGTTCTCACACCATCTCATTCAACTGTAATTTCAGTAAAAAAATAGAAGTTCCCACACCATCTCCTTCAACTGTAATTTATATTATAAGCTTCAATATCAACTTTTCTTAGAAGGTATTTGCATTATTTGTGTTACGAAAAGTTTTCCATTTTATCTTGTGAGATGCTTTTGCTGGTGTTGGTCGCCGAAAGTCGAGGATTCAATCTGGGTGGTATTAGCTTTTTTCACTTCTTCCTTGAGTTTCATATTCCTTGAGTTTCATAGTGAGCTTTCACGGAGGCTGATGCCTAATTTTAATGGAAATTTTAGGTAGAGAAGATGACTTCAAAAAATGAGTTTCTACGAAGGTGGGTCAGCAGAAAATGGGTGGGTTCAACGTAATTGGGTAATTAAAATTTGTAATGGGTTATTTGATTTTTAAGCTGACATGTGTCAATCTGTCAAAGTTAGGGATATATGTGGACCAAAGTATTACGGGAGGGGTATATATGACCCCAAAGTATAACGAAGGGTATATATAAAGTATTTCCAATAGTACAAGGGTATATTTGACCCTTTTCCAAATTATAAATCCTTTGTCTTCAAGCACCCTGAGTCACATTTTATTTCTCTAACATCTGAAAATTTATATTTCCGCTAGACCATTAGTAGCTAGAGAATAATATTAAATGTGTTTAGATATTCGACTACATGTGCATATTTTGTTGGTCAGGTTAAAATTTCCACAATAATAGTAAGAAATCACCATTTTCACATGTTGAATCAGGTAGAAACATATAACCCTTTTAGTACTGAAATCCTATTATAAAGATAACCAAATATGAGCACAAGAAGTTCAATGTTACAATTGGTTTGATGTAGAAGGACTCTGTTTACAAGGATATTTAACTCTGGAGAGCCTTAACGATTTGGAGGTTGGAGAACATTCAACAGCTTCTAATCCTACTCTACAGTCAGAAGGGGTGTTGTGCAGAATGATTCTTTGATTTGTAGAACAGAAAGGCACAGGTAATTCTCAGGTGAGTCAATCATGAAAGCCGAAGCCCTTTTCATAAAGGAGTAAAAGGAACTTTCAGCTACTGATATTTTGTTACTACAATGCCCAGAAGAATTTCCATTTTGCACCTTTTTCCTTCTTTGTGTGTACGCACTCAGCTCCCATGAAGAGCATTCTTACTGCTGAGGAATTGAAGAAAAGAACGATAGTGGTACCAGGTGGCAATGCTTCATTCATAAAGAAAAAGGGGGAAATGTGGGCCTTACGCTTTTGCATTGCATCAGAAATGTGGAACCTAAAGCTTCACACCAAGAGCTAGCTAGTTCATATCACGCAATTTAAACGATCTCTTCTGGTGCTGGAAAGGAAAATGAGGGGGGGAGGGGAAGAGAGAGACAATGTACCTCGTGAATAAATTTGCCTAGAGCACAAATGAATTCAGAAAATGAGAAAATAAAGCTTTATCGTCACTCTCAACCAAACAATATGAAGTCTAAAATTAAGCTCATACTGGTTTAGACCATTGAAATCTCAAGCTCCCACAGTTTCAAAAGAGAAACATTTCTAAATACAAGTCAATGCAAAATCAGGACTACATAAAAAGAAAAAAGAGAGATACAGCATTATGTGAAACTAGACTTGTATACAATAATGAATAAATCATCAGATGGATTTGTCAGCTTGCAAGGAAAATAAAACAATCATAGTGATTAGATAATCATCTGTAGACTTCGACCAAGCTAAAATTGGCTTGGTATACTAAGTCCAAAAATTAAAAATCAGCAAAAAGACATCTTGCTGGCACCTTGACTCTCATACAATATCCAGAAAATAATTGGGCAATAAATAGCCCAATCAGCTCCAAATTCACCAACAAATATAAGAAACTCAAGCTCGCAAGTTTTAACATATCATTCAGCAGAACTATCATTCCAGCTCATTCTAGTGGTAGAAAGCAACAAGATATTTTTCCAGTTTACTAATAATAAGCCTATAATCCTGAAGCTTAGCATATCTAAAATATTCATTGATATTAGGGCTGAAGTATAAATTTTTGGAGGGACCTACACTTTGATGTAGTATACTTCTATATACCTTTCTCAAAAAATAAAATATTCATTCATCTCAAATAACCAATTGAGGATTCCATAACTATTTACAGCTAGGTCAATTTCAAAATATATGTATATCCAGCATAAAAATGTTGGATCCATCTCTATGATGGATCAAGGAAAAGGAAATAAGATTTAAGAGCAAAAGTAGTAAAAAGTCATCATACCCTAGCGGAAATGGTGGGGGTAGGGTGAACATGATCGTCGGAGATGACAACATAATCTGCCAAAACGACGACGTTATTATGGAGTTCTTCGGAAACGCACTTGGTACCAGTCGGCGGCAGACTCAACCATATTGCTTCACCCTTGTGCAATAAACACAGAACCATCAAAGGCACCGCAAAATACATAAATCTTGGCAGGTTGCCACTATCCCCCATCATTTCCTTACTTGTCTTTTCAAAATTACTCCCTCTTAACTCTTGATTCTCTATTCTCTTCTGTAATTAAAAAAAAATATACTCTCTGATCTTTTGCTTGCCTGGGCCTGGAGGGCTATGTAATTCTATTGCTGTCATTCCGACCCTACACCTGGATATGGTCCATTTGCACAAATACCCTTCTTCTTTTTTTAATGTTTTTTCATTACTTTTAATACTAGTTTTTGACAAAGATAATTAACAATCAATAATTTTGGGTTAGACGATTATGAGTGTGTTTGGAAACCCACCTTGTTATTGTATTTAGACGCAATTATGTTGTCGGTTCTGTTTGACTAAAGCGTAATTATTGATCAACAGGTAATTAGTGTAATTGACAGGGATAATTACACGAATTAATATCTAAAAATGTTACTCAATTTTAAGAAATTATCTAGTTAATTCATTAAACTTTGTTTTGTATCAATAAAATCACTCAACTTAGATATTTGTACCAATAAAATTACTTACCTAAATTTTATTATTTAAATAAATTTAGCATGACAAAATAAAATATTTTTTATGCCAGGTTCATTACTAAAATAATTTAAAACCATGATTCCGACGTTCACATTGAGGATCAATCGAAATTTATCCTGAACCGCACTAATTTACACATTGAGGTTTTCCATGTTGAAGCATCCAGAAATCGCAACTATGCATGTGGATTGTTATTGCAGTAATTGTTTTTCCACTTGTATATATTGAAAAAATGCAAACAGAAAAAGGTAATATATCACCAAAAATCTAATAAACTCGACGTCAATACATAATACTGATAAAAAAAGCATATAAAATGCATAAATAATATTATAATAGGCATATTTAAAAAAATAGAAGCAAACAAAGTTGAGGTGGTGGGGTTTTAATTTTTATATTTAATTTTAATTTTAATATTATTTTAACTATATTAGAAGCATGATTATAATTTGGGTATCAACCAGTCTATTTCTTTGTAAATAAATTACTGATTGAGGGCATTTTGTCAATTCAGTCCACAGTTTTATCTCCATCTTGCTCCACGTGGTAGGTAGCGTGGCATATATGTTTGCTTTCACCGACCCCTACATTTTGGATTCAACTCTTTGCCTGCATTCTTAAGGTAATTCATCGTCTCTCTCTTCACATGCTTTCTCTTCCTTTTGTCTCTTGGTTTCAATTTTTATTTGCCTTAAGATTGTTTGTTGCATTTACTTTTATATATGAGTTTATAAAGTTCGAGGCTAAGTAGAATTAGAATTAGGGTTGTAAGATTGTTTGTTGCATTACTTTTATAAATGAGTTTATGAAGTTCGAATCTAAGCAGAATTGAAATTAGGACTGTAAGATTGTTTGTTGCATTTACTTTTATATATGAGTGGAGGAATATTGATTGTATTGAAGTGTTAACCTAATAAGGGAATACATGGGAGATATATATAGGAGATATAGGGGAGTACTAATCCTAATAGGACTAGGATTAAGGAGTACTAATCCTAATAGGACTAGGATTAGTACACAGTAAATACTAATATTATTTAATACTATTTATTTAATACTATCTGTTATTATCCCCCTCAAGCTGAGCTGAGCGGAAGCGAACGAAAGCTTGGAACTGAGGTAATCGTGTTGTCGGCTCGGGAGAGGCTTGGTGAGAATATCAGCCGGTTGTTCTTCAGTGGCTACATACTGCACAGTCATGGTGCCGGCCTGAACTTCATCGCGAACAAAGAGACAATCGGTATCAACATGCTTCATTCTGGTGTGTAGGACGGAATTCTTGGCCACACAGATGGTTGATTTGTTGTCACAATAGAGAGCAGGAACAGTGTTAGTGGCGCGGAGTTCGCGAAGAATATATGTGACCCAAATGGTCTCAGCAACAAGAAGAGCAAGGGCGTGGTATTCAGCTTCAGTCGAGGATCGAGAGACATTGGGTTTTTTTTTGTACACCAGGAGATCAGGTTCGGCCCCCAAAAAATGAGAAACCCCGATGTAGATTTTTTGTCATTTTTATCATTCGCCCAATCTGAATCTGAGAAACCCCGAAGCTCCAAGTCCTTGGGTTGAATGAGTAAACCACGACCAAGAGTGCCAAAAATGTACGTGAGAATGAGTTTTAGACAATGGTAATCATGTTCACTCGGTTGATGCATGCGCTGAGCAACTCGGTTGACAGCAAACTGAATGTCAGGACGGGTAATGGCCAGATACTGTAGAGCCCCAATGAGGCTGCGGAAGTGGGTGATATCGACAAAGGGGGTGTCGGCTCCATTTGTAGACGAAGAGACTGCCATCGGTGTTGGTTGACTGGTGCATTTTTCCAGTCCAGCTTTCTGCAACAGATCTCGAGCATATTTGACTGATGAAGAAACAAGCCGCTGCCTGTCCGAGAAACCTCCATTCCCAGAAAATAATGTAACGGGCCAAGGTCCTTCATTTTGAAGGTAGTATGCATAGCTCGAGTGACATCCTGAATCAGAGCTGCAGTAGAGCCTGTAATAATGCTATCATCTACATAGACAAGAAGAATGACTGCACCTTATGCTGAATGTCGAGTAAACAGACTCGTGTGGTGTACGCAACACGTGAAGCCGAGTCCCTGGAGGAACGTTTTCAGACGTGTGTACCAAGCACGGGGGGCTTGCTTGAGCCCATACAGAGACTTCTGGAGTTTGCAAACATGTTGAGGGAAGCGGGGATCAACATAGCCCGGTGGTTGCGTCATGTAGATAGTTTCATCAAGCATGCAATTAAGAAAAGCATTAGAAACATCCAAATGATTGATGACCCAATTGTTGCGCACAGCGAGTGACAGTACCAGGCGAATGGTTTCCTGCCGAATAACAGGAGTGGATGTCTCGGAGTAATCAAGTCCATACTCCTGATTGTAGCCTTTAGCAACCAAACGAGCCTTGTACCTGGAAATACTGTCATCTGCATTGTGTTTAATTTTGTACACCTATTTACAGCCCACCGGTGCCGCCCATGGGGCTTAGGTACAAGAACCCAAGTTTTCTGATCAGTCAAAGACTTAAACTCGTCATCCATAGCATGACGCCAATAAGCATTTTTTGAGGCAACAGAGTAGGTTGTTGGTTCACTATTGGGAAGGGGTATATTTGGTAGTATGGTAGCCTGAAAGGTTTTGGGTTTAAAGATATCGGCTTTGCCATGAGTTAACATGGGATGAGTATTGGGGGGTGGCACGGGCGGTGGTGATTCGGGGGTGGCCGAGAAGGACCTAAAACGGATCAGGCTGGAGATGTTGTGGGTATGGGGTGGTTCGGGTTGGTTGTGAGTGTGGGTGGTGGTTGCGGGTGTATTGTGGGTGACGGTCGAAGGGGTGATGAGGGGTGGTTGGGTAGTGGTTGGAGGTGTGGGGGAAGGTGGTGAGGGACCCCGTGAGTATGTTGGAAAAGGGGAAGGACGCCAATGAATGATGTATTTGTGGAGGAGGAAATAGACTCGTAGGGAAACTCATTTTCGACAAATTTGACATGACGAGATATATAGACTTTATGAGTTTGTGGGTCAAGACAGCGATAACCCTTGGAGGTAGGATGATAGCCCAAAAAAATACAAGGACGGGATCGGGGTTGTAATTTGTGAGTAATATGAGGGCGTAGCCAAGGGTAGGCAAGACACCCAAAGACGCGGAGGTTGGTATAATTGGGAAGTTCTTGGTATAGGAGTTGATAGGGTGATTTATTGGAGAGAGTGTGACTGGGCATTCTGTTAATGAGGTAGTTTGCGGTGGCTAGAGCTTCTACCCAAAAGGAGACAGGGAGATGAGATTGATGTAGAAGAGTAACCACCGTTTCAATGAGATGGTGATGCTTACACTCAGCCACCCCATTCTGTTCGGGAGTGTATGGACAAGAGGTTTGATGTATAATTCCCAGGGATTGCAGAAACTGGCCAAAGATTTTATTGACATATTCCTTTCCATTGTCACTTCGAAAAAGTTTAACATGAGAATTGAATTGTGTTTTGACCATTTTTTCAAAAGTGACAAAGGTGGTGTATGCCTGTGATTTGTGTTTTAGTGGGTACAACCAAGTGTATTTTGTAAAATCATCCACAAAACAAATATAATAGCGAAAACCAGCAAATGAAGGAACAGCAGTAGGACCCCATAGGTCAGAATGATTAAGTTGAAAAGGTGCAATTGTACGCTTCTCAGATAAAGTAAAAGGTAATTTATGAGATTTAGCAATTGAACAGGAGTCACAATTGTTTACATGAATGGAAGAAAAACCTAATTGAGACATTAAAGAATTTATTATTTGAGTAGACGGGTGACCCAAACGACTGTGCCACAACAGACTGTGGCCATCAGCCGAAGAGCCACCGGAGCCACAGGAATGCTTTCTGAAACTTGGTGGGCAGACGAACTTGTGCCAGGAAGAACGTACAGACCATGCTCACAGGGGCCCTGAAAAATCACCCTCTTGGTAGTATTGTCTAGGATCTGAAAACCATTAGAGGTGAACAAGAGTGAGCAATTATTGTCTTTTGCGAATTGGTGAACTGAAAGGAGATTAATTTTAATAGCAGGGACGTGGGTAAGGTTACCTAGGTGAAAGATAGCGGTGGGGGTTTTAATGGTACCCGTGCCAGTGTGAGAAATATGAAGGGACTCACCGTTGCCAACAGTAATACCATTGGAGCCATGATATGGATTTGGAGCGTTAAGCTTGGATAGATAAGAAGTAACGTGCATGTTGGCCCTAGTATCCAACAGCCATTCAGAGGAAGGGTCGGCTTGAGATGCATAATTGGCACGGTTATCACTATTTGGGCTCTCCTCATACCGAAACCAGCAACGAACAGCGGTGTGTCCTGTTTTCTGACAGATTTGACAAGTTGGATGATCCCGCTCGTAGGTGCCCTGCCCGCCGCTGGAAGATGACTGCCCGCCGCTGCCGAAGGAGTGTAGGCTGTTGTTGCTGCCGTGCTGATGACCGTCGTACGGCGGACGACTACCCTGTCGACCGTCGCGCCCGCGTCCTCCGCTGTTTCTGCCGTAGCTGCCGCGGCTCCCCTGCCGGCCGCCACCACGCTCCCCGCGATAGTTTTGGCTTGCGGTGAGGGCGGTGGCCGGCTCCATAACAGCGGCTTCTCGGAGAAGAAGTTTGCTCTCCAAATTCACGTTGATTTCTTCACTTTTTAGCCATGAGGAGAGAGTAGTCAGGTCAACGGGCGTTGGACTGATGCGAACCGCCTGTTTAATGGAGGAGTAAGCTGATGGGAGCCCCCGAACGACGCACATGACGAGATCTTTTTCGGGAATGATTTCGTTCACAGTGTTGAGGGCTGTGATGATGATGGAGACCTCGTCTAAATACTCCGCCATAGTTTTCGTGCCTTTGATAATTGTGTGGAGACGATCACACAATTGAAAAATATGAGAGTGAGAAATTGATGCATAGCGTGTTGCGAGGGCCGTCCACAGGGCTGAAGCAGTTGTGTAGGATCGGACGTGTTTCTGAACCGTGGGAGAGATGACCGCAATCAAACATGATCGGATTTGGCCATCCACGACTTTCCAGGCGGCATGGGCCGGATTGGTTTTTTCTGATTTGTCCGTGGCAGTGATGACTGCCGGCGGTGGTTCTGTGCTTCCATCGACGTATTTGAGAAGGTAATTGGCCTCAAGGGCTATAAGAACGGTGATTTTCCATGTAGGGTAATTTATGTCTGATAATTTTTCGGGAATCAGGGCATGAAGATGCCTGAGAAGGAGTTTAACGCCAGAAGGAAGTGAATCAAGAGGATCCACCTCGGTTGTCATGGCTGCCGCCGCCCAAGAGAAGAGAGGGAACGATCGGTGCCCTAAAGAGAGAAAAAAAACTAGAGAAAAGAAGATCTAGGTTTTCTAGCTCTTGATACCATGAAGGAATATTGATTGTATTGAAGTGTTAACCTAATAAGGGAATACATGGGAGATATATATAGGAGATATAGGAAGGAGTACTAATCCTAATAGGACTAGGATTAACGAGTACTAATCCTAATAGGACTAGGATTAGTACACAGTAAATACTAATATTATTTAATACTATTTATTTAATACTATCTGTTATTAATGATTTTATGAAGTTCGAATCTAAGAAGAATTGGAATTAGGGCCGAAATGGCTATACAAATATTCAGACAACCATTAAAAAGAAAAAATAAACAAACTTCTTTTCTTCTTCAATCCATTTTCCTCTAATATGGGTTCTGTCAAAATTAAACAAGAAAAACAAATAAAAGATCACTTTGAGCTTATTACTAAACTAAATTGGGAAAATAAATAAGTAGAAATCAAGAAAATTGTAATTGGAAGTCTTCGACATGAAGTAAACCGTGGTTACAAAAATGATGAGCAAAGAAGAGAACAAAATTGTAGCACACCAAAGTGGAGTTGATTCCATATGATTGGCAATTCTTCAGGGTCAATTCTTAATATATGTATGGTAACACCAATTATAATAGGCACAAGCAAAAATGTTAGAAGTTGATTAACAAGATATTGCTAGCCAAGTTTGACATATTTCCGCTTTACTAAAAAATTCATTTTTTATGATTACATAAGCAAAATCCAAAAAAGTGATTGATTGCTTGAATGTCGAGCCATCTACTCGCGAAATCACCCTGGAATAAGAGAAATTTGGGACGACATATTTTGGAGAAGAATGAAAAATATTACAAGTGAAGAAGTTGAAATTTATATCATGAAATTATTGCTAAATAATTAGCCATGTAAATGTCGAGTTAAATTACTGAGACAAATTATAGGCTACAAATAGAATATTATAATTTAAGCTGCAATATAAGATGTGATGTTTCCGGGTCGTTGAGAGAGATATTGAAAAATTGAACCTTTGGGAGATGATGATGATCATTCTACTTACAAAACAGTTTATGTCGAAGTCATTAAAAGAGCTTTTCCCATATTATTAAGCTATGACTTTATTTATTACATACATCATTATAATGTTCTCTAGCTTTTCAAAAAATTTCAATATATATATTATCGTATTAACGTACACTTCTTTTGGTAATGTTTATATGTAATCTCGACATGAAACATATAAGGTTGTAGACATATATCAACCCATAGACATTAGACAATCAGCATAAAATTAAAAAATATCAACTGCTCCTTCTACAGGATTAGGAGGTCACTCTGCAAACCTTTACATATATTATTACACTTAGGAATTCTATATGCTAAAAGAAATAACAAGTAATTCTCGGACCAAGAACCTGCAATAAGTACAAATAGTGTACACAATTACTTATTGGGACTTAATCCATGTTTTGGTACAATTGTACAAAGTTATTGACCTCTTATCTACTAGCTTTGACTTAAAATTCGTCTCCCTTCAATATTTTGTCCATGGGATATCATTAGTGATAGCCTAGAGTATCCTGTGTATAATAGTTGTTTTCTCTCTTTTATACCTTTAATTATGCTTCTTATGCTTTGGATATACATTGGTTCACTACTCTTATGTCAAACAACTAAATATGTTTTCTTCGTCCGAGATTTTCATCTGCGTCATTGTAATTACAGTTCACGCATATATTCAGGTTTCTTAACTTTGATAAATACCTCTCCTTTGTTTTTTTTAGTTGTCACAGTTAATCTTATTCGATTTGCCCATCTCTTCTCTGTTTCTTATTCTTACATTCCTGAAGAAATCTATTGCCATACAAAAATTTCAATAATGTCGAACAACTGTGATTAAAACCCCAATAGTATAACCGCCAATAAACAAGATAAGCGTCAAGAATTATACCTACTGATGGTACTAGACAGAAAAATAACTTCTTTGGCTTGGAAAAAGTGTGCAAACGTAGCTTATCTAAAAAATTGTGGCCTGCTTCATAACACTTTGTTTACAGATCAAGCTTGTGATGAAGGATAATACTGATAAGTTTTATTACGTCTTGGTTTCTTGTATCCTAGTGTGTAAAGGCTTTTAATCTTGTCGTACCTAAGTAATCTAGGACACTTGGTTATTCTCTACGTATATATATATATCTCGTGTATGCTGAACATATTATTATTGAAGAAGAGTTTTCTTGTATGGTATCGGAGCCCCAAGAGGTTAAAACAACCAAAAAACAGAATAGAGAACTGACTCCAGTGGCAAAGGACGATAATATCTCTAAAGCAGCATCTGGCTCGCTAGGACCAGATTTGATTGCAACAGCACAAACCTCATTCACTAATATACCTTTATTGTCACCAAATCGTGCACACCAGTTACCAGTTAAACTCACATCCTCAAATTTTTTATTGTTGAAGACGCAATTTTTTCCGATGGTTCGAGGATGCAGACTTGGTCATCATATCGATGGTAGTGCAGTGATTCCAGATCAATTTCTGACTGGTGATCAACCTAATTTTGCATACCATGGTTGGATAAGACAATATCAACTTGTGTTAAGTTGGATCGTTGCTTCAATCTCCGAAGGTATTTTAACTCAATTGATTGGTGCAAAGACGGATCACAATGCATGGAGCAAACTTGTGGCTGCCTATGCATCTGGTTCAAAGCCACAGATTTGTGAGTTGAAAACACAATTATACACACTACGAAGATATAATGAAATTATTAAAACCTATGCACAAAAGGTAAAGGGAATTTCAGACAAGTTGGTTGCATTGCAGCATCCCGTTAATGATGATGACTTGGTTGAATTCATTATCACTGGTTTGGGACCAACCTATCGTCCCTTTACAAGATCACTTGAATCGCGTCAAGAGGATATTTTTTAATGCTTTATACGGATTGTTGTTGAATGAAGAACAACAATTAAAAAGAGATGAGGCTCTTAATTACATAGCGCCGACAACACAATTCACTCACAACTCTGTTGCTCACAATCGTGGACGGGTTAGAGGTAGAGGTAATAGAGGTCGTGGTTTCGAATAAAGTTTACTCCAAGATGGATCATAATAGTGGTTTTCAACACCATACTCCATCCTCTAATATTCAGCCTTTAATCACAGTGCATCAACCATTATTTGTCACAATTGTGAAGGAAAAGGTCACATCGCACGAGTATGCCCGTCACCTAGAACAATTAACGGAACTCGATCTTTGGGCAAACCCGTCTCTAACCTAGCAAAGACGCAACCCTTGCCTACCCAAGATTGGTTTATGGATAGTGGCACCATGAATCATATGACGACTGACCTTAATAAATTTGATATTCACTCTGAATATAAAGGTCCAGAGGAGGTAACTCTAGGTAATGGCTCTAAACTACCAATTTCACATATAGATAAAAGTTCCATTACTTCTTCTGCCAAAAAGTTCAAACTTGACGATTTTCTTCATGTACCTACAGCTACTCCAAATTTGGTATCCGTAAATTCTTTTGCCAAATCTAATAATGTCTCAGTTGAATTTTTTCCTAACCATTTTTCGATTAAGGACTTGGCAACGAGGGCACCACTACACACACAACGTTGAGTAGTGACGGGCTATATTTGCTCCCAGTTACAAAGTTATCATCTCCGGCTTCCTTTGTAGCTTCTTTCAGTACTTGTCATGCTCATTTGGCTCATGCGTCCTATCCTACCGTTCGTCAAGCATTACCATCAATTGTTTTAAAGTCTAGTAAATCTTCCAGTGTATACACTACTTGTGCAGTCAGCAAAAGTCATATGGTCCCTTTTAGTGATCTAGTTTTCAGGCCTCCGACCCTTTTGATTTGATTTGTTCAGATGTTTGGGGTCTTGCCCTAATTGATGTAAATGAAGGTTACCGTTATTATGTGTTTTTCGATCACTTAAATAAATATACTTGGATATATTTTCTTTTCTTTAAGTCTGATGTTCTCTATGTGTTTATTCAATTTTGTACCTTAGTTGAAAAATATTTTGATTGTTCTATTAAATCTTCTAAAGCTGACTAGGGTGGAGAGTTTCAAGCCTTGACAATTTACTTACGTGATAATGAAATTACACAACGTTCTTCTTGTCCTTATACGCTTGAACAAAATGGTTGTGCTGAAAGAAAACATAGACATATTATCGAAACTGGTAGAGCATTACTACATTATGCTAATGTTCCCTCTCATTTTTGGACTAATGCTTTTGAAACTGCAGTCTACACCATTAATAGATTACCTACGCCAAGACTGCAAAATCAATCTCCTTTTTTTGATAATATTTCGAAATGATCCATATTATTCTCTATTGCGTGTGTTTGGTTGTCTTTGCTTTCCTTGGCTTCGTCCTTATTCGAAGGACAAATTATTACCTCGCTCTAAACCTTGTGTGTTCTTGGGATACAGTAAAATTCATAAAGGATATAAATGGTTTGATCCTACTTCCTCCAAATTTTTTGTATCTCGTCATGTTATCTTTAAAAAAAGTGTGTTTCCTTTTCTGATAGAATATATGCCTTCACTTAACAAGTAATGGACCAGGTCCCTTACTACACTTATGAATAAAACATAAGGGTAAATGCAGTAAAATCAACACAATGATTTTACGTGGAAACCTCCTTGCTTAAGGGAGTAAAACCACGACCTATCTCACAAGATTTTCAATCGTTTTCACTAATCTTCAAAAGCAAAAGCGAAACACGATTACACCAAACGTAAGAAAGAGTTATCAATCTTACAGTTAAGCAATAGTCCTCTATTGCTTAACAAGCCTAAGTAGAAAAACAATCTACCCACTAAGCTATCCCACCTGGACAAACTAGACTTCTAAAACAACACACCAATTCCTTTATAAATTCAGGAGTGGTTTACAATTTAAGAACAAGAGAATAAATTCCTAAACAACTAGACGAAAAGCTCCAGATATTGCTGTTGTCCTTGGAATAATTCTGCCTTTGCTTTGTAGTAGCTTTTGCAAGAGTTCTTGAAAAGTTTTTATCAAGTTGCAAAAAAAATTGACTAAAATGTTTAGGAAAGTGCCTTTTATATGGGCAAGTCACTTTCCTAAACTTCTTTGCCATTGGCTGGAAAAGTCACACTTTCTGACGCCATCGGGAAGTGTGCACCTATTTTCTGTACCGTCTCCAGCTGGCAATCGACTGGCTCATCATCATGAGAGCCTGGTACCTCTACTAGGTCCATGGGTTTGTTTCATCTACAATACTCAAATAAGAACCCTGCAATGCTCAAGTAAGAACCTGCAATACTTAAGTAAGAGACCCGGTACCTTTACAATGTCCCTAAGTTTGTCAAATCATCAAAACTACAAATAACATTTTCCCCCTTTTTGATGATGACAAACTATGATCTGAGATCTTCTCCAGAATTGTTCCCCCTGACTGTATGTTCCCCCTTACTGTATGTTCCCCTTTTGACTTATTTATCATTTAGCTACTCAGAGTTTACCTCCCCCTTTTGGCATTATAAAAAAGATATGCAGTAAACCAGTGATGTCAACATAAATACTGAGTAAGATCAAAGCTAATAAGCAATCAAATAGTAGAGGAAGAGCAATCACAAAAGAAGATTTCAAGAACAGCAAAGGAATAAAGTAACCAACATGCCATCATAACATAAATACATTAAAAACAAACTAAAAATCCATCAACACAATGATCAGCCACACAAAAAAAATGACACAGGGAAGGATTGATTAACAGTCTAGGAAGAGGGGGGAGTTTGAGATAGGGACTGGATAACAAGAGTGAGTCGTGCATTGGCAGCATCATTATCCTTGATGGCCTTTTCTTGCAGGGCAGTTATCTTCACCTTTAACTCATCATTCTCTTTCTCCAGAGCTTGAACAACTGAAGAACCAGGTCCCTCACTCTGTGCAGTAAGCAGTTCTGCTTTGAGTATAGCAATTTCTGCTTCTTTACCACTCAACCGCACAGTGAGCTCTTCAATCTCGTGTTTAAGCTGATCCAGGTCCTCAAAAAGTTGAGCCATCTTGCTTTTTGGAAAGCCTCTGCATTCAATGCATTCACATTCAAACAAGGTATGCTCAGAGATAGTTTGTTTAACTGTCCCAACCTTTCCAACACTAAGAGGAATTAAAAAATGCTTGAATACTTCAGTGAGAAAGTATCCATAACCCATTCCATGAACACCTTTCCTCTCAATGAGAGTTTTGTGAATGTGCTCAATCATTAGACTAGGAAGGCTCAGAGCTTCAAAGCTGCACAACATCTCCATCACATACAAGTCAGCAGCAGTAGCAAGTGTCCTCTTTTTTGTGCGAGGAAGGAGCACCTTGTTGACGAACTCAAAGACCAGCTGATACTCACTCTTCATGATTTTCTTATAGATCCCAGCAACCTTAGTTGTGGGTGTCTTAGAAATTATAGAGGCAAACTTTGAAGAGCAAGTTTTGCCCAGCACAGACCGGGTCCCCTCTGTAGGCACTCTGAAGATTTTTCTCAACACCTCCTCATCCAAAGATATGGCAATATCGTTTACCCGTGTGAGGAGACTCCCATCTTCCATGAATTGAACATTGTAGTAAAATTCACGAACCTCTTCTTCATAGAGGATGGGGGATTTCTTGTCGAACAGGTGCAGCCAAGATTGAATCTCCACCATGTTATGCAGAGAATCCATGCCAGGAAGAGTTATAATCCCCATATCAAAAACTCTTCCTGCGAGAACTGCTTGTTTCCTCAGGCTGTCAACTACTTCTTGCATGTTGACATTCTCAACTTTCCTGGCTTGAGAACCAGGTCCCTGTGATTGCTTTCTCTTCTACCCTTTTGACTGTGATTGTTCAACCTTCTTTGTAGCCCGTTCCCTTTTCTTTTCTGACTTCTTTTTCTTAGTTTTCTTCTCTGCTTCTTCTCCCGACAACTCAACCAATTTTTCTTCAGGTATTCTAAAATTTGATACCTTGAAGGTTCTTGCACTTCTAACTGCAGCAGCAGAACGTGCACTTGCCTTCAAGGCATCAGCCATCAACTTTTGTGCAGCAGACCTTGTAGTAGGTCGTCTCCTAGGAGCCTCCTCCACAACCTTTTCCTTCCCTTTTCTTCTCTCAACCTTCCATTTTAATGGTTCTTCCTCACTTGAAGATTCAGAGGAAGAGGAAGAAAAGTACCGTCCTAAATCAGGGGTTTTATCAAAAATGGGTTGAGAAGGCCTTACCTCTTCTCTTTCCAGGACATCAGTATGCTCTGCTCTGGCTTCTTCTCGCATCATTGCCAGGCTTTCAATCACGAGTTCCTCACTCGCTGCCAGTATGTTAGACTCGGAAGCCCTATGTTTTGGTAGATCTCCTTCAAACATGTTGTCAGGCAACATATCTTGAAATAGACCAGGTCCAGTAGGCACTGCAGAAGTGTTTAGATCTATGGAGAAGAAAGGGTTATCAGGAGTGTCTTGTGGAGGACTGGGTGGGGGAGGAAGTCTGGCTTGAGCAGTTGTTGGAGAATAGAATGCAAGGGGATCTATTTCACTACGAGCATCCAACATTTGTTTAGAAGAAGATGAAGAAGAAGACATGTTTGTGATACTGGAAGGTTTCGTTGAAAAGCAAAAAGAGGAAGAAGAAGACAGATTTTGCCCTTGAATTTGATAAGCCTTTTGAGAAAAGAGAGATGAAGTTAAGAGATGATGAGAGTTTCAAAAAAAAGAAAAAGGCCTTTTAAAAGAAGTGAAAGGGTGCCAGGTCCTTGATTGGATGCGTCGTTTGAGGGAGAAATGATGGGACTGATCGGTCAGAGTAACCGATGACTGACACGTGGCATTTTCAACGGTCAAATTTTTTCAGTTTAAATTTAATGTATAAATGCTAACCTGGACAGGTACCAGGTACCATGATAGAGTTTAACTTCATTCCTTAATTGTTCTAGTCTCTTCTTTTGTTGAGCAGGTCCCTACTGAGAGTATACCTACTAAAGATACAAAAAGGGATCTTTGTTCAGATATTTAAAATTCACACAAAGGATACCTGCACTGCAATTCTATCCATCAAGGGAGTTCCACTGTTGGAGGCTAAAAGCATCACTTGGAGATCAACATCCCCAACTTTAACCGATTCCTATCAAATTGATCCTTGCTGAGAGCCTTGGTGAAGATGTCTGCAATCTGTTCCTCCGTTGGACAATATGTGAGCACAATATTTCCCTTCTCAACATTATCTCTCAAAAAATGATGTCTAACATCAATATGCTTTGTTCTCTTATGGTGGACTGGGTTCTTTCCCATACTAACAGCACTAGTATTGTCACACATAAGAGGAATTGCTTTGATGTGGATTCCAAAATCTTCTAAGTGTTGCCTGATCCATACCAATTGAGAACAACAGGCTGCATCAGCTACATATTCAGCTTCAGCAGTTGAAAGAGCCACAGAGTTCTGCTTCTTGGTACCCCAAGAGATAAGTGATGATCCAAGGAAATGAGCCATTCCAGAGGTGCTCTTCATGTCAACTTGATAACCTGCAAAATCAGCATCTGCAAAACCAACTAGATCAAAAGTATCACCTACAGAATAGAAGAGAACCAGGTCCCCTGTTTTCTTCAAGTATCTAAGAATACGTTTTGCAGCCTTCAGGTGTGAATCACGAGCACATGCTTGAAACCTGGCACACATTCTAACATTATACACAATATCAGGCCTGCTAGAAGTCAGATATAACAAGGAGCCAATGATTCCTCTGTACATTGTCTGATTCACAAGGGGATCAGATTCTTCTACTATCATCTTGGAATTTGTTCCCATAGGAGTATCAATAGGTTTAGAATCAAACATATTGAATTTCTTCAGCAGCTCTTTGATGTACTTCTCCTGGCATATTGAAATCCCATTTGATGATTGCTTGATTTGCAGCCCCAGGAAGAATGTCAACTCACCCATCATACTCATTTCAAACTCCCTTCCCATTAGTGATGAGAATTCTTCACAGAGATGTTCTGAAGTAGCTCCAAAAATTATGTCATCCACATAGACTTGAATGATAAGCAATTCTTGTTCTCTTTTTAATAAGAACAAAGTATTGTCTATCTTGCCTCTTTTGAAACCATTCTTCAGCAGAAACTTTGACAACCTTTCATAGCATGCTCTTGGAGCTTGCTTCAGACCATATAGTGCCTTATTTAATCTGAACACATGATTTGGTAGCTCTGCATCTTCAAAACTAGGAGGTTGCTTGACATACACCTCCTCTTTGAGATCTCCATTCAGAAATGCACTCTTCACATCCATTTGATACAGATTGAACCCCATAAAAGCAGCAAAAGCTATTAAGATTCTAATAGCTTCCATTCTGGCAACAGGTGCAAAAGTCTCATCATAGTCAATTCCTTCTTCTTGATTGTATCCTTGCACCACCAGCCTGGATTTATTTCTAGTACTCACTCCATTTCCATCAAGTTTGTTTCTGAATACCCACCTAGTTCCTATTATTGTTCTGCCTTCAGGTCGAGGAACCAGGTACCATACCTTACTTCTTTCAAACTGATGGAGTTCTTCTTGCATAGAATTGATCCAGTCTGCATCACCTAATGCTTCTTTAACATTCTTGGACTCAATAGACGATATGAATGCTGAGAATGCAACTAGATTTCTTGTTTTTGATCTAGTTTGAATTCCAGAATTCAAGGGAGAAATGAGATTATCAAGAGGATGTGATGAACTATGCTTCCATTCTGACTTTGCAGCAGACTGATTTGGCAGATCAGCATGTTCTTCTTCATCAAGAGTGACATCATCTTCTGGGGAGTTTGATGTACTCTGGCTGGAGTTTTGAGTAGTACCAGGTACCATATCATCCTGTTCAACCTCAGCATCCTTTTCAGGTAGACTATGATTCTGATCATCACAATCATTTTTCAGTTGTTGATCTGCATCAGCTTCAGCTCATTCAATCTTCTTGGATTTGAGCATTTTCAGCACATCATCATCATCATTTGATCCATCATTCTTCAAGATTCCATTTTCATCAAAGACAACATGAATGCTTTCTTCAATGCATTGTGTTCGTTTGTTGAATATTCTGTAGGCTTTGCTGGATGAAGAATATCCAACAAATACTCGTTCATCACTTCTGGGATCAAATTTTCCCAGATCATCCTTCCTATTATTCAGCACAAAACATCTGCATCCAAATGCTCTAAAATAGCTCAGCATTGTCTTTCTGTTGTTGAGCAGTTTGTATGGAGTCTTATTCAACACAGCTCTTATTAGACACCTGTTGGTAACATGACATGCTTTGTTAACAGCTTCAGCCCAGAAACTTTGAGGAAGATTTGATTTAATAATCATAGTTCTGGCAATGTTCACCAAGGTTCTGTTCTTTCTTTCCACTACTCCATTTTGTTGAGGAGTTCTTGGAGCAGAGAAATTGTGGCTTGTACCATTTTCCATACAGAATCTATCCAGTGTTGAGTTTTCAAACTCTGTGCCATGATCAGATCGAATGCTGCAAACAACTTGATTCAATTTGGTTTGAATCATTTTGAAGAATACCACCAGCTCTTCAGCTGTATCTGCCTTTGATCTAAAAAATCTCGTCCAGGTGTATCTTGAATAGTCATCAACAATCACCAAAATGTACTTCTTGCCATTTCTGCTTTGAACCTTCAAGGGTTCACATAGGTCCATATGAAGCAGCTCTAAGGTTCTTGATGATGTTACCTGATTCTTGGGCTTAAAAGATGATCTGATTTGCTTTCCCTTAACACAAGCTTCACATATTTTATTTTCAGCAAACTTCAGCTTGGGCAAACCTCGGACCAGGTCCTTAGAAATCAACTTGTTCAATAAAGATGAACTCACATGCCCCAGCCTACGATGCCAGAGATCAGCATTTTTATTTTGAGCACTAAGACATGTTAAGTCATCTCCATGAGACATTTTTAAGTTTTCCACATACATATTTTTACTTCTGTGTGCAGTGAGAATTACTTTGTTTGTAGTTAAACTCACCACAGTGCATTTCTCAGAAGTAAACTTGACCTCATTTCCTCTATCAAAGATTTGTGACACACTTAGCAAGCTGTACTTCAACCCATCCACATGGTAAACATTGTCAATTGAATCTTCAAGAGATCTTCCTACTTTGCCAACTCCCAAAATGTACCCCTTCTTGCCATCACCAAATGAGACACCTCCTCCTTGGAGGGTCTTGAGTGAGAGGAAGTTCTTTACATCACCAGTCATATGCTTAGAGCAACCACTATCCATATACCAACATTGACTGCTGCTCCTCTCACTCACCTGCACCAAAAATTACTTGTTAAGCTTGGGAACCCATTTCAGCTTGAGTTCCCAGTAGGCAGACAAAGGAGTGATTAGATTGTATTTGGTCCAATATGGTAGATTTTGAAGCTTTCTAACAAAAGACATAGGAGTAGGGACAGATTTTTTCTTTGAAAATCTGTGAGTTGAGACAAGCTCTGTAGGACCAGGTCTCTCTTTTAGTATATTTTGCCTTTCAGCATAATTAGAGAACCTTTCACATGAGTTTCTCCAGCTAGCACACTCATCCTTCAAATGTCCATTCTTACCACAATGAAGACACAGCAGATTGTCAGACACAAACACATACTTACTGTGAGGATTATAAGGAGGACTTATGTTCAGACTTCCTAGTTCTTTCTTATTGAAATTACTCTGATTTGTTGCATTTGACATTAACTTTGAGGATTTGGTCAACTTAAGAGATTTTTCAAGTTCTTCCTTAAGTTTCACAATATCCTGTTCTAATTTGTTACTCTTTTCAAGTGACAGACTATGATTTGTCTCAGAGTTTTTTAATTTTTCTTGAATTTCAGCTTGCAGACTATTTGACCTTCCATTCAGCTTTTCAGCTTCTTCAGTAATCTGATTCAACTGGTTCTTAAGTTCAGAGTTATTTGACTCTAGAGACACCATTCTTGACATTTTCTCTTCAAGTTTAACTTTGTTTTCAGTTAAACTTTCAAGTTTAGCATTCATGGTGTCTCTTTCAGATGTTAACTCTATCACAAAATCATGCATGACTTTTGCCAAAGTTCTCAATTTTTAAGAGAATATTTATCCAAGTCATTTTTCATATCTAGAAGAGTTACCTGATTGTCCTCTTCTTCATTTTCTGTGTGAGCCATGAGAGCAAACATTTCATTGAAGACAGTTTCCTCCTCATGCACAGCAACCATGGACACATCTTTTGGCTCATCAGGGTCTTCTGAATCACTTGAAGAATCCCCCCATGCAGCAAGAGCCTTTTTGACAACCATATCAGTAGCATCTTTACGATCTCTGTTACCAAGTACCAGTCCCTTCTATTTTCTTTGTCACTCCTGTGTTTTTGATGTTCCTTGTTTTCATTCTTGAGCAAAGGACACTCTCTGATGAAGTGCCCAGATTTTCCACACTCGTAGCAAGTATCACCTTAAGCAGCATTTCGAGTCCCGTTTGTTCCTCTTTTATAAATTTTGTTTTTCCTCACAATTTTTTGAAATCTACTGATGAGATATGCCCTATCATCATCATCACTTGAATCTTCATCTGATTTATACTTCAGCATCAATGACTTGTCCTTCTTGGCTTCCTTCTTTGACAAATCATAGTTTCGATTCATCTCATGTGTTTTCAGATTACCAATCAAAGCATCCATAGTCAGCACCTTCAAGTCCTTGGCTTCTGTAATGGCATCAACTTTGCTCTCCCAAGACTTTGGAAGAATTCGAAGCACTTTCCTGACTTGTTTTGTCATGCTTATAGGTTCACCCAGACTTCGCAACTCATTTGTAATGGAAGACAACTTGGTGAACATGTCATGTATTGTTTCTCCTTCCTTTATTTTGAAGTTCTCATATCGTGAGGTAAGCATGTCAATCTTAGATTCTTTGACTTGTTCAGTTCCTTCATGTGCAGTCTTCAAGTAGTCCCAAATTTCCTTAGCAGACTCACAGGCTGACACTCTGTTCTACTCATCAGGTCCTATCCCACAGACCAGAAGAGTTTTAGCTTTGAAAACTTTTTCAATTTTTTTCCTCTCACCATCATCATATTTCTGCCTAGGCTTTGGAACAGTAATGGTCTTCTCTCCATCCTTTTCTTCCATCATTGGAACAAATGGTCCATCTAGTACAATATCCCATAACTCGCTTTCTTCAGCCATGAGGTAGTCATGCATTCTAACTTTCCACCAACTGTAGAAATGTCCATTGAAACGAGGAGGTCTGTGTGATGACTGACCTTCTTCGAGGTTAAGTGGAGCTGTCATTCTAAAGCAAATATCACTTTGTTGGTGTTAACCAAATAGAAAGTGCCTGCTCTGATACCACTTGATAGAATATATGTCTTCACTTAACAAGTAATGGACCAGGTCCCTTACTACACTAATGAATAAAACAGAAGGTTAAATACAGTAAAATCAACACAATGATTTTACGTGGAAACCTCCTTGCTTAAGGGAGTAAAACCACGACCTGTCTCACAGGATTTTCAATCGTTTTCACTAATCTTCAAAAGCAAAAGCGAAACACGATTACACCAAACGTAAGAAAGAGTTATCAATCTTACAGTTAAGCAATAGTCCTCTATTGCTTAACAAGCCTAAGTAGAAAAACAATCTACCCACTAAGTTATCCCACCTGGACAACCTAGACTTCTAACATAACACACCAATTCCTTTATAGATTCAGGAGTGGTTTACAATTTAAGAACAAGAGAATAAATTCCTAAACAACTAGACGAAAAGCTCCAGATATTGTTGTTGTCCTTGGAATAATTTTGCCTTTGCTTTGTAGTAGCTTTTGCAAGAGTTCTTGAAAAGTTTTTATCAAGTTGCAAAAAAACTGACTAAAATGTTTTGGAAAGTTCCTTTTATATGGGCAAGTCACTTTTCTAAACTTCTTTGCCATTGGCTGGAAAAGTCACACTTTCTGACGCCATCGGGAAGTGTGAACCTACTTTCTGTACCGTCTCCAGCTGGCAATCAACTGGCTCATCATCATGAGAGCCTGGTACCTCTACTAGGTCCCTGGGTTTGTTTCATCTGCAATACTCAAATAAGAACCCTGCAATGCTCAAGTAAGAACCTTCAATACTTAAGTAAGAGACCCGGACCTTTACAAGGTCCCTAAGTTTGTCAAATCATCAAAACTACAAATAACATTTTTCATCACAAGATGCTACAGTTCCCGAAACATCACCTAATGTCACCACTGATCCTCTCATGTTACACCTTCCAGTTACATATCCGCCTCTAGTTTCACCAATCTCCTAACCACATTCACTATCTAGTCATCTTGATTCTATTCCTACAACTACATCTGGAACTCCACATCCTTCGCTACTACACTCCTCTACTAATGAAACTTCTCCGTGTGTTGACCTCTCTAAGTGTGAGTTGTCGGTTGTTACCTCTGACTATATTCCTTCTTTGTTGCCTTCAACACCAGCTCGTCAAATGGTTACGCGATCTTAAACAGGTTCATTACAGTCGCAACAACCATTCTCCATGTCTGCTATTACTCCTTCATATGAATAACCTACATGTTACACTCAGGCTATTAAGACTAAACATTGGTGCAATGCTATGGCTGAGGATTATAATGCCCTAATACAGAATGGCACCTGGCAGCTTGTGCCTCCTTCTCCATCACAAAATATCATTGGTTGTCGCTGGATATTTAAGACAAAATTGAAGGTTGGTGGTTCATTAGAGCATTACAAGGCACGACTCGTTGCAAAAGGATATCATCAAAGGCCTGGGGTTGGTTTTGTGGATACATTTAATCCAGTTGCTAAGACTACCAGTATTCGTTTGTTACTCTCGTTGGCTGTAACTAACAGTTGACACAACTAGACATATCTAATGCTTTTCTACATGGAAACTTGGATGAGACAGTATATATGTCGCAACCTCTTTGTTTTGCTGACTCCTCTCGTCCAGATTATATCTGTCTGCTCAAGCACTCTCTCTATGGTCTCAAACAGGACCTTTGAATGTGGAATAAAACGACTCACTGATGCTCTTCTTTCTCTTGGATTCATGGGTTCAGAGACTGATACTTCTCTATTTTATATGTCCACTCCAGGTGACAAGCTTTTTTGCTTGATATATGTGGATGATATTTTAGTAATGGGTAATAATCTTGTACGTATCAATGCTTTGGTCGCTCAACTTCAATCTCAATTTGCTGTCCGCGATTTAGGGACGTTGTCCCATTGTTTGGGTACTGCAGCAACTTGGACGAAAGAAGGATTATTTCTATCGCAACATGAATATGTCACTAAGCTTCTTCATCGAGCACAAATGGACTCATGCATTCCTGTTACCACTCTAATTTCCCTTGCTTCAAAGCTTTCCTCTTCTAGTGGAATTCCCTTGAGTGATCCTAGTATGTATTGTAGTATCATTGGTGCCCTATAGTATATGACATTCACTTGTCCCGACATAGCTTACACAGTGAATAAAGTTTCACAGTTTATGCACTGTCCTATGGACACTTATTGGGTGGCAGTGAAGCGTATTTTGGGATACATCAAATCTACATCTTCTCATGGTCTATTCTTATCACATACCACGACCACCCTACTTCATGGTTACACAAATTTTTATTGGGGAGGCGATGTGGATGATCGAAAGTCTACCACTGGTTTTGCGATATATCTTGGCAACCACTTGATCTCATGGTCTTCACAAAAGCAACATGTTGTCTCCAGATCGAGTACTGAGGCAGAATATAGGGCCTTGGCAGTTGCGACTTCGGAACTCACTAGGTTGAGTTCCTTCTTTCGTGATATTGGTAGCTTCAACTCTTCTACTCCTATTCTTTGGTGTGATAATTTGAGTGCTACATACTTGAATGTCAATCCCATTTTTCATTCTCGCACAAAGCACATGGTGATTGATTTCCATTTTGTTCGAGACAAGGTTCATGCTAAATCTCTTTCGATTTGCTATGTAGTTCACATGATCAAATAGCTGATTTACTGACTAAGACATTTTCGAAGTCACGATTTCTTGAATTAAATCCAAGTTGACAGTGGTTCTTGACAGTGGTGTTGAACCACACTCAACTTGAGGGGGAATGATGAAGGATAATATTGATAAGTTCTATTACTTCTTGGTTTCTTGTATCCTAGTGTGTATAGGTTTTTGGTCTTATGGTACCTAAGTAATCTAGGAATCTTGGTTATTCTTTATGTATATATATATCCTCGTGTATGTTGAACATATTATTATATAGTTTTCTGATAGCTTGCACTGCCTTTGAAAATCTAGAATAAATTTGAACATAAATATGAACGATCCTCAATGCCTCAAATAGGTACGTAACAACCTATCATACTCCTTTTTTAACTACACAACAATTTTTTTGCATTTTAATATGAACTGTCACTTTATTTTCTTACTGCAGGTATTTTGTCAGGCTTCGCTGCACGACGAAACTTTCAACTTCCGCAAAAACATATGGCGACTATAAGAAAAAAAAGTAAATATGCAAATATGATGTGTGATATGTATTATGCATGTCTATCGGCACAATACATATTGTGCTCGTGCGAGCACACACATTCACCATCTAGTACTATATTAGAAGAGTTAAATAAGAATTGAGTATCAACATGTGTGTTTTCTGTCATTAAATTTCTAATTATAGACATTTTTTTCATTCCATTTTTTAGTAGAGTAGTATCCTAAACATTATGTGGCTTTTGCTTGTATTGCCAACAATAAAGCATATCAAGCTATACGTGGCATATGTCTCCACAGACTATATAGCCACTACATGTATGCATGTATATAGATAGGTTTCTAATTTGTTTCTCTCTTTTTTTATTCCATTAATTTTTTAATTTTAGAGTCATAAATTCTCAGGTTGCATAGTCAATGTTGCTTTGATTGACTAATCAATTGTTTGAAGAACAAATATTGTTGTTATATCTTATCTGATTTACTTGACGATGTTCAGTTTCCCGCCTTGCTCATAAAGCTCCAAATAGAGTAATTTGGCCAAATGAGTAGTAAAAAAATTTATGTGTGGAATTCTAGTTTAATGAATTTGGTTATAGTATCTCATTTGAGGTTGGTAAATAGTCTAATTGATCATAGAAATAATTGTATATCTCTATATTAGTTATTTCTTTCACGTTTTGTAGGGGAAATATTTGGTGCTAATGGTTCATTTTTACCGACTTCAACTCTACTTCAGCCAAGAATTTTCCAGATATCTCAAAATCAAGGTACATCAAGATCACCCAGCCATTTGTCTTTCGACATGCGTTAAAAAATTCACCCACCCATTTGGCTTTCGACATGCGTTAAAAAATTGTCATTTGTTGAATACTCGAAAATAGGGTGGAAAATGATTGGATTGGATAGAATTTGAATGGATTGAGAAAAATGATTTGGATTACAATCCATCCAAATATAATATGGAAAAATATGAATTTATTCAAATATGGTTGAACGAAATATTTTTAATCCATTTAAATAATTTTTTTTCGAAAACAAAATTTATCACTCCCTACCGGCACCCCCCTTGCCCCGTGTGCCCCCTGCCCCGATCTTCAACAACTTATTCTTAATAATTTTTTGTTTTTGAAAAACAAAAAAGATAATTTTTTTAAAAAAAAACTACCCCTCCTCCGAGCACCCTTCCCCCTCTCCACCAACCTACCTCTAATTTTTATTTTTATTTTCAAAAACAAAAACTTTTTTTTACCATCTCGCCTCCCCCCTCTTACATCAAACTATCCTTATCTTTTCTTTTTTTTTTTTCAAAAAAAAATGGTTTTTCAAAAAAAAAATTTACCCGTTCCTCTGGGTGCCTCCTGTTGGGAAAACATGGACAAACACAAAAATATATATGGTAAAAGTAATGGAAATAATATGAGAAAATAATGATACCTAGAATTTTACGTGGAAGGAAAAGCCACGGGCCAAGAGAAACAACTGATATTACTATAGTAAGGAAATTTACACTGTGTAGTCACGAATACAATACTCAAAGTTCCTACTACACACTCAAAAGGAACAACACTCTTTTAATTTTCACCTTACTAAAATATCGCTCATACTCTATTTTTCTTCACAGACTATTTTTCTTCTATAGTCTATGAAATACCTCACTTTGCTCTCGAAATGATTTTTTTTCTCTAACTTGGTGTATTCTACAAATGAGCAAGAATGCTCTATTTATAGAAGGATAAAACTATGTTATGCCACTAATGACATAGGTAAATATAGCAAAGTCAAAAATGGTTGTAAATCTTACCAATTTGCCAACCACCAAATCTTTTATTTTCAACTCCAATTGCTATTCCTTTTTAACAATTGTTTGTAGCAACTGAATAGCAAAAGTTGACCAAAAAATGATATGGATTCAACAAATCTCCCGCTCCAGTCCCATTTACTGGAAGAAGGTATCTTCATCTTTTTTAGAGAGAGCTCATGCCCACAAATTCTTTGCATAACTCGCCCTTGTCATTCGGTATCGTCTTGGTCAACATATCTGCAGGATTTTCACTTGTGTGGATCTTTTTGACGTGAAATGATTCACTCTCCACTTCCTCACGAATCCAATGATATCTGCCGTCAATGTGTTTTATTCTTGCATGGTACATGGAGTTCTTACTCAAGTCTATTGCACTCTGGTTGTCACAATAGACGATATACTGCATCTGATTTAAACCAAACTCTTGAAGAAATCTCTTTAGTCATATCATCTCCTTGCCGACTTCAGTAGCCTGCATATACTCAACTTCATTTGTAGATAGTGTAACACAAATCTATAACTTCGAGGTGCCATGATATAGCTTTCCCTGAAAAAGTAATACCCAATAGTGGATTTTCTGTTATCAAGGTCACCTGCCATATCAGAATTTGTATAGCCTTTCAAGATTGAATTTGACGCTCCAAAACACAAGCATTCATCTGAGCTGCCTCTAAGATACCTGAGTATCCACTTCATAGCTTTTCAATGCTCTTTTTCCGTATGTTGAGAAATCTACTGACAACACCAACTGCGTGAGCAATATCAGGTCTAGTGCACACCATTGCATACATTAGACTTCCGACGACGGAGGAATTAACTTTGTCCATATTCTCTTTTTCCACTCTAGCTGTAAGACACATTTTCTTGCTCAACTTCATATGACCCGCAAAAGGTGTACTAACAGGCTTAACATTCTTCATATTGAAGCGCTCAAGTACACATTCAACGTACTTCTTCTGAGACAAATAAATCTTTCTTTCATCTCTTAGACGAGTAATTCTCATGCCAAAAATTTGTTTGGCATGACCCAAGTCTTTCATAGAAAAAAGACTTAAATTACTCTTTTTTTAGCTCGTCAATCTTGGAAGTATTCTTGCCCACAATAAACATATCATCCACATACAACAAGAGTATAATAAAATCACTGTCAGAAAATATTTGTACAAATACGCAATAATATGAAGAAGTTTTCTTATAGCCTTGCTGCCCCACAACAGATTCAAACTTCTTTTATCACTGTCAGGGAGTTCGTTTTAGGCCATAAAGAATCTTTTTGAGTTTGCATACAAAATTTTCTTTTCCTTCTACTTTGAAGCCCTCAGGTTGTTCCATATAAATTTCTCCGTCTAGGTCACTGTGAAGGAAAGTCGTCTTCACATCCATCGGCTTTATCTCTAAATTAAGACTAGCAATCAAATCTAGAACTGTGCGAATCGAGGACATTTTTACAACAGGAGAATATATTTCGTCAAAGTCAATACCCTTTTTTGCCGAATCCCTTAACAACCAATCTAGCTTTGTACTTGGGCTTCAAATTGTGTTCTTCAACTTTAACTTTGAACACACATTTGTTCTTCAAAGCTCTCATGCCCTTAGGTAATTTTACCAACTCACAAGTGTGGTTCTCATGCAGAGACTTTATGTCACCTTGCATGGCTTCAATCCATTGACCCTTGTGCTCATATTCTACCGCCTCCTCATATCATTGAGATTCTCCCCCGTCAGTGAGTAGCACATACTCATTGGGTGAATAACGGGAGGAAGGAAATCGCTGTCTTGTGGACCTTTGGAGCGGAATATTTGATTCGCCACAACTTCATGAGCAACAAGATCATCAATAACAATATCATTATTATTATCAACATCAACATGTTGATTTGATACATGATTATGGGAGTCGCTATGATTATCAAGCCCAACAACATCATGCACACTTGTGTGAGGAATGTCATCATGATGAACTATACCATCAAAACTTGAAGATTCTACCTTCTCCGCTTTGTCAATATCTTCAATTGTTTGATTCACCATGAAAATAGTATCACGGCTTCTCACAAGTTTCTTTTCAATTGGATCATATAGCCTGTAACCAAATTCATCTAGGTCATATCCAATGAAGAAGCATTGTATTGTCTTGGCATCTAACTTCGACCTCTTATCTTTCGGCATATGTACAAAAGATTTGCAATCAAATACTCCCAAATGGTCATAGAGAACATCCTTTCCATACCAAACACTATATGGTACATCATTTTGCAAAACAACAGCAGGAGACAGATCAATAACATGTGCAGTGGTCAATAAAGCCTCACCCCAAAATTAGTTCGACAACTTTGCTTCAGAAAACAAACATCTAACTCTTTCCATCAAGGTCCTGTTCATCCTCTCAGCCAAATCATTAAGCTGAGAGTCTTGGGAGGAGTCTTATGGTGTCTGATACCTTGATGCTTGCAGTATTCGTCAAATGATCCACAATATTCTCCACCATTATCAGTACAAATACATTCAGTTTCTTTTCAGTTTCTCTTTCAACTGAAGCCTGAAACTGCTTGAAGACATCTAACACTTGGTCTTTAGTCATCAAGACATAAACCCAAAGTTTTCTCGAGCAATCATCAATGAAAGTGACAAAGTAGAGTGCACTACCTAATGTCTTTGTCTTCATTGGACCGCATAAATCAGAGTGCATCAACTCAAGAAACTCTGTCTTTCTCGAAGGGGGATAGGACTTACATGAAACTCTATTTTGTTTACCAAACGAGCAGTGCTCACACTTTTCTAATTTAGCATTTTGGAAATTTGACAATAATTTATTTTTGGCTAGGACATTAAGACATTTCTCGCTGATGTGGCTAAGCCTCTCGTGCCATAATGTTGAAGAGCTATCGTTCTCAACTGTATTTGCCATATCAGCACAAGCAGAGGCCATAGTCCAGTATAGACCACGACGTCTATTACCATGAGCCACAACCAAGGAATCCTTAATGAGCTTCCATTTTCCATCACCATTGGTACTAACATATCCTTCATCATCTAAAACACCAACAAAAATCAAATCCATACGAACATCAGGAGCATGTTTTACATTGTTCAAAACAATTTAGTTCCAACACTAGTTTCCAAACGAATCGTACCAACACCAACCACCCTAGAAACAGTCTCATTACCCATAATTAAGGTTTCAAAATCACCATGAGTATAGGAAGAAAAGAAAACCTTCCTTGATGTCACATGATATGCGGCACCAGTGTCCACAGCCTAGCTTGACTCATCACAAGCAATATTTATCATATCTGCATCAAGGACAGTAACAAAATCTTCGGTGGTGATGGTGGATCGGCAATTTTCTTTACCATCTTCCTTAATTTCCTCTTTGTTTTTGTTCTCCCTCTTCAACTTCCTGCAGAACTTCTTTGTGTGCCTTTTCATGCAACAATGATAGTACTCAATATCCTTAAGTATGCCTCTTGATTTGATCCTATTTTGTTCTCTATTTTGAGAACCACGTGTTTTGTTTCTCCTTCTGGGACCAGTTATCAGGACATCCGACGAAGAAGAACCTAGAGATTTTCTTCTCATCTCTTCATTCAAGACACTACTCTTGGCGGAATCCATAGAGATCACACCATCTGGAGCAGAATTGGACAATGATGTTATAAATGTTTAAAAAGAGTCTGGTAGGGAACCAAGTAGAAGCAAGCCTTGAATTTCTTCACAAATTTGATGCCCATAGCAGATAATTGGTTCATGATCCCCTGAAAATTATTCAGATCGTCTGTCATCGGAGAACCATTATGATACTTTAAACTCAACATCTGCTTTATTAAGAACATTGTGTTATTGCTTGTCTTCCAAGCATACAAACTTTCAAGATGCTCTCATAGGGTTCGAGCATATGTCTCACCAGAAATATGGTTCAACACATTATTGTCGACCCATTGCCTAATGAATCTACAAACCTGTCTATGCAACAGATTCAACTCTTCATCTGTTTTATTATCAGGCTTTACAGTGGAAAATACTGATTTATAAAAATTCTTAACATAAAACAGATCTTTCATTTTCCCTTCCAAATGTCATAATTCACACCATTCAAAGTAACCATTCTACTTGTGTTAACTTCAATTGTTTCCCCCAAAAAATATAGTTATAGCAAATCAAAGTAAATAATCTTTTTTGATGTGGATGTTCAGACTGTGCTGCAACCACAGAGCATACTCAGATAAAACCTTGGCTATGATACTAGTTTGTTGGGAAAACGTGGACAAGTACAAAAATATATATGGTAAAAGTAATGGAAGTAAAATGGGAAAATAATGACACCAAGAATTTTACTTAAAAGAAAAAAGCACGCGCCAGAGGAGCAACTGATATTACTATAGTAAGGAAATTTACACTGTGTAGTCACGAATACGATACTCAAAATGACTGTTACACACTAAAAAGGAATGACACTCTTTTGGTTTTCACCTTACTAAAATTTCGCTTACACTCTATTATTCTTCACATACTATTTTTGTTCTATAGTCTATGGAATACCTCACTTTGCTCTCAAAATGGTTTTTCTCTCTAACTTGGTGTGTTCTACAAATGAGCAAGAATGCTCTATTTATAGAAGGATAAAACCATGCCCATGTCACTAATGTCATAGGTAAATATATCAAAGTAAAAAATGGTTGCAAATCTTATCAATTTCTAAACCACCAAATTTTTTATTTTCAACTCCAATTACTATTCCTTTTTAACAATTTGTTGTAGCAATTGAATAGCAAAAGTTGAGGAAAAAAATGGAATGGATTCAACACCTCCCCCTCCACCAACCTACCCCTACATTTTTTGTTTTCCAAAAACAAAAAAATTCTATTTACCCCCTCCACTCCCACCTTCCACCAACCGACTCCTAATTTTTTTATTTTTCAAAAAAAAAAACTGTTTATTCATTTCTCACTTATATGGGCTAAATATGGATTCTCATATTAATCCTTTTTATCCAAATTTGTTTGATATTAAATAAGTTGAAGACCATATTAATTCATTTAAAAAAGTGAAAGAAAATATGAGTGATTCATAAAATTAAATATGGGCAAAATGATTTCATTTCACATATATGGACTCAAATTACAAACCATACTCAAAATTATTAACAGTTTGTGCATACCTTTTATCAACCAGGGAAACTTTAATTTAACTAATCAGAGAGCTCAAATTTTAGATAATTAGAGTTGGTTCTGACTTCTGATAAGCCACCTTAGAAGAGTACTAACAAAATGTATACATCATTCAATGGGAATTTATTTTGAAGCACACAAAAAAAATGTTTGAAGCATTAATTAATTAACGATAGTAGTCTAATCGTATTTAAATATATTATTAGAGACAATTAGTATTTTGTAAATGTCTATAACGATGATTTGATTTAATGATTATTAGTTAATTCATAGATACTATATTTTGTATTAATATGTATATTACTATCGTTAAAATTTGTTTTTTATCAGTTGAAATGGAAAGTTGGTTTTCCGTCTTTAAAACCGGTTGTGCAAGAACAACTAGTGTGGGTTCGTGCCTGCACATGCTAATTCTTATTTAGTTTATTCATAATCTTAGAAATAAGAATTGTAGAAATAGGCTAATTCTTATTTAGTTTATTCATAATCTTGGAAATGAGAATTGTAGAGCGATCAAAGAAA
The DNA here is from genome assembly GCF_036512215.1 of Solanum lycopersicum. Taxonomy (NCBI): domain Eukaryota; kingdom Viridiplantae; phylum Streptophyta; class Magnoliopsida; order Solanales; family Solanaceae; genus Solanum; species Solanum lycopersicum. The sequence continues at coordinate 33,458,663 of NC_090809.1, forward strand.
GGTAGAGTTGATCCATTTATTTACTATTTTAATAATGAAATGTCATAAAAACAATTTATTTTGTTATATTAAATTTATTTTAGTAGTAAGAGTTTTGGTTTATTTATGTATAATTTTAATAGTAAACATGATATAATAAAATGATTTATTTTATCATGTCAAATTTAATCATTCTAATAATAAATTTAGATGAGTGATTTTATTTATACAAATATCGAAGTTGAGTGATTTTATTGATACAAACAAAGTTTAATGACTCTTTTTGATAAATTCTCCAAGTTGAGCAACCTTTCGAAATATTAACTCATAATTACATTCTCCAATTCACTGGGAGAAACTGTGAATTGTTGGTAATTACATGGTGAAATTAGTAGCTAATTACTTTTATTCTTTTTTTAATTAGTTTTTCAATTTTTTATGTCTATTATTTAAAGTTCTTTTTTTACTGTTCTAAAAAGTTTATTTTATATTTTATATTATTATATTTCATTTTCTTCTTATTCTCAACCTTCACGTGTTTATATGCAATTTTTTCAGTACTAATTTTATACGATGATTAAAACATAAGTAAAATTATTTTTCTAATTCATACCTTATAAAATACTTCATGTGAATTATACAAATATATATAGATACTTTTAAAAATAAAATTAATTCCAAGAATAGTAAAAAAGATTTATTTAAGTCTTATTGATTAAGTAATGTGATCAACTAATATAAATTAATTATATTTAGATAATTATATATTAATATGCAACAATTATATTTTCATAAAAATTAAAAAAAAATCCATATGTCTATTTTTAATTTTCATGTTTTTTTATAGTAAAGAATTTTGACTAACAATTCGTTTTATATTTTTTTTTGGTAATATTAATATGCAAATAATGACTATTTATAGTGATTTTCGTTAAATTAATTCTGTAATATATACATTTTTTCTTAAAATATTAAATTAATTTAATCTTTGTTTAATATGATAAGTGGTCAAGAATTTTGTAAAAATAAAAATCACAATTACACATTGATGAGGGAGGTATAAAAAGGAGGAAGTATAATTTAAATAAATAACTTTTTAGATATATAAAATAGTGTCCCGCAATAAGTATGCACACTTTTCAATAAATCATTTTTCTTTCTTATTTCTTAATTAAACAAAATGGTGTTGGCCCATTCTAGAGAATACCAAAATGAAACAAAAAGACGTCAGAAATTAGAAACTAAAAAAAATCAAAATGAAAACTTGAAATATATAGATCTTTTCAGATTGTTGAAGGAGCATAAAAATGGCAAAGAAATATAATTTTTGAGCTTAGAAAATTGATTTTCCTCTTTAGATGGTAGTTGGTGAGAGATAGTTACATAATCTTTAAGCTCATGTGTGTTTTTCATTGTAGTTTATTTTCTTGTAAAGTTTCTTGAAAGATTAAAATTTATAATTTGAATCTCGTCTTGACTTCGAACATTCTAATTAGAACATAGCATAAGAAAGACTTTCTTAAGTTAGTATCACATTGCAACTTAGATTTTGATCGGAAATGTTTTTAGATCTAGAGTCGTTCCGTCAACAATTGTATGTTTTGTGAAATGGTGAGTTTAATTTTTTTTAATGGACCTTGATAAATAAAAAAATTATTGAAGCGTAGTTGCATGCATCGACTTCTTGTTAGTGACTTTAATTTTGCAACATTTATCAAGAGGTGTTTTCTTCAGCTCCATTTTACCTTGATGCTACTCTTTTTGGGATGGACACCTAAGGTAATATTTAGATAAGAGAGTATATCAGTTGAAGGAAGACTATTATGCATAGTGAATGTGTGCTCTGCGTTAAACCTGCACTTAGTGAAACAATAACTTTTACTCCAGAGTCGTAGTGGTCTCAAACTTGAACTATGACGCTTACGGGAAATAAAATATTACTGCTCACACATAATAATCATTGTGTTGACATGAGCTTTAACAGCCAGCACGTTATGGTCATGTGCTATCCCGGTTTCATGAGTGCATTTGAGAATAAGACCCATTCTCATAGGAAGCGACCTACTTCCACACATCACAAAGGTGAAATCTGTCGAGAGTGCTTCTGTAAGATTAACACTCCACCCATACGGGCTACAGATATTCATTAAGAGTTTTATCAACTCAACCTTCACAAACTACAAGAAACAATGCACTCACATCATAGGGAGGGAAAAAATAGTGCATTTTTCACAACAAGTCATCATATGATTAGTTTTTCCCTTTGAACCTGGTTATAGGATCTCTAATCCCCAGGCCAGGTTGGATTTCCTCATATATGACTCAAGAATTTGTAGGCTTCAATCTCACCCCCCTCGATGTGCTCCAGACCTTTTCTCTTGTTATGGCCTTCGTAAGAGGATCTGCAAGATTATCACAAGATTTGACCTAATCAACATCAATGGTACCATTTGTCAAATACGATAGGTCTGGATTTACCATTGTAATAACGGTGTTGAACTCTACCAATTGCAGCGGTGCTATCACAATGAATTAAAATAGAAGGAATTGGTTTTTCAAAATAAGGAATATGAAACAATAAACTCTTAACCAATTCGCTTCCTCACTAGCTGAAGCTAAAACAATTAGTTCAGCCTCCAAGGTAGAGTTAGCAATTATAGTTTGCTTTTTCGATTTTCAACAAACAGCACCACCACCTAAAGTAAAGACATAACCAGTGGTAGAACAGGAATCACCTGACAAAGTGTTCCAATCTGCATCACAAAAGCCTTCAAGTACAACAAGATATTTTTTATAGAACAAACCACAATTTTTTGTTCCAACTAAATATCTCATAACTCTTGTAATAGCATGCCAATGTTCATTACCTGGCTTGCTTGTAAACCTTCCAAGTACTCCTACTACATATGCAATATCAAGCCTAGTGCAATCAGTCACATATCTCAAACTTCCGATTATACTAGCATATTCCTTATGATTTATTATATTATTTTCACTTTCAACAGGAAATAAGTGAACACTTGAATCAAAAGGAGTAGCAACATACTTGCAATCATGAAATTTATATTTTTTCAAAATTTTCTCAACATAATGTGACTGGTCAAGGAAAATTTCCTCACATGTTTTTGTTAATTTTATTTCAAGAATAAAATTTGCCTCACCAAGATCTTTCATATGAAAATGACTTCTAAGAACATTTTTAGCTTCATCGATAACATTCATGTTAGAGCCAAAGATCAACAAACCATCAACATATAGGCAAATGATCACATGTGAATTATTCCAAGACTTATGATATATGCACTTATCACACTCCTTTGTTTTAAAACCATTTTCAATCATGTAGGAATCAAAATTTTCATGCCATTGTTTTGGTGCCTGTTTCAAGCCATATAGGGATTTAGTAAGTTTACATACTTTGCTTTCATGGTCTGCTTCAACAAAACACTCCGGTTGATCCATATAAATTTCTTTATTTAGGTCTCCATTTAGAAAAACAATTTTTACATCCATTTGATGAATTTGCAAATAAAAAATTGCAGCCGCAGCAACTAAAAGTCTAATGGATGTAATTCTTGTTACCGGAGAAAAAGTATCAAAAAATTCTAGGCCTTCTAGTTGTTTAAAACCTTTTGCAACTATCCTAGCCTTGTATTTATCAATAGAACAATCCGGTTTTAACTTTTTCCTTAAGATCCATTTGCAACCAACTGTTTTACAACCCGGTGGTAAAATGAACTAACTTCCAAGTTTCATTAGAAATTAGAGATTCCATCTCATCATTTACAGCCTCTTTCCAAAAAATAGAATCATGTGAAGATAATGCTTCTTTCAAAGTTAGAGGGTCATTTTCAATATTAAACACATAAAAATCAGAACCAAAATCTTTTTCTAGTCTAGCTCTTTTACTTCTTCTTAACTCAAAATCACCAACTTCTTTATTTTTCAAAGTTGAAGTAAAACAACTAGGTAGTGACAAAATATTTTGTTCAATCCTTTGACCCCCACTATTTTTAGTATCAAAAGGAAATTTATTTTCATGAAAAATAGCATCACCAGATTCTATTACAATATTATTTTCAAGATTAAAAAATCTATAGGCTGTACTATTTGAAGCATAACCAAGAAAAGCACAAGCAGTAACTTTCTTACCCAACTTTGTAATCTTGGTATCCATTAGCCTTACAAAGGCTAGACAACCCCAATCTCTTAGATATCCAAAACTTGGATTGTAACCTTTTCACAATTCAAAAGGTGTCAATTTAGAATTTTTATGAGGCACACGATTCAACACATAACAAGCAATTAAGATAGCTTCAACTCAAAAATTTAAAGGTGCATGCGACTCAATAAGCATAACATTAGTCAATTCAACCAAAGTTCTATTTTTCCTTTCTGCTACTCCATTAGACGAAGGAAAGTAAGAAGGAGTAGTTTCATGAATTATTCTCAATGATCTAACAAAAGAATTAAACTCATTTGATTCATATTCACGGCCTCTATCACTTCTAATTCTTTTTATTTTTCTTCCAAACTGATTTTCAACCTTATTGAGATAAGTTTTGAAATTTTCAAAAGCGTCACTTTTATTTTTCATCAACTGAACATATGTAAACTTAGAAAAATCATCAATGAAAATGATAAAATATCTATTACCTCCACGAGTTAGAATTTCATCAAGTTCACAAATATCAGTATGAACTAATTCTAACAAATCAGTTTTCCTTTCAACTTGAAAATGAGGTCTTTTAGTGATCTTGACTTTACTACAAGCCTCACACTTTTCAAAATTCTTTTTAACCATTGAGATTAATCCTAAACTACTCATGATTCCAACATAACGATCATTAATATGACACAAACGAGCATGCCAAAAATTAGTAGAAGAAAGCATATAAATAGAAGTAGAAGTTTTATTCATTTCAATTTTCAACTTAAACATCCCATCACATGCATACCCCTTTCCCACAAAAATACCTTTCTTCACTATTACATATTTATCAGATTCAATAATCTGTTTAAAATCTGCTTTATTAAGAAGAAAACTAGACATCAATTTTTTTCTCATAGAAGGAGTATAAAGTACATCTTTCAATGTTAATATCCTTTCAGAAGTAAAACACAATTCAACATCTCCCTTTCCAAGCACTTGCTAGTGTGAGCATCACCAAGCATGATGATTTTGGGCTCCTCAAAATGAGTATATTTTTTAAACCAGTCTTTGTCATAATAGACATGACGGTTTGCACCATAATCAGCCCATCATCCATCAACATTCTCAACCATGTTTATGTCGGTAATCACCACCACAAAAGGTTCTTCGGTAACGTTTACCTGACAGTTAGGACCACGTTTTCGAAATCTGTAAAATCGAGCAATATACCCACTCTTGCCACAAACAAAACATGGTCCATTTTCTTGAACTTTTTGATTTTGTGCTTGGTGATTTTCACCATTATTTTTCTTGGGAGATCTACCATTATTTTTCTTGTTTTTTCTTCTTAGGCTTTAAAGAAGTATTTTTGTGAGTTTCAGGAGTAGCATTATTCGAAGTAATTAAATTTACCTTCGATGTGATGTTGTTCTCTTCTGTTTGTAAAAGTTCATCTTGGCCCCTTGCTTCTTCTTCCATGCAAATTTTCATTATCAAGGTTTCAAGAGAGGTTTCCTTTTGTTTGTGGCGCATAGTTTTTCGAAATTCCTTCCAAGAAGGTGGAAGTTTATCCACTATGCCACAAAAAATAAGGTAATCTCCAATTTTAACCTCTTCGAACCTAATCTCTCCAACAATCATGATGAAGTCTTGAGCTTGATCTAGCACTGATTGTCCACCATTTGAAAACGAAAAAATCTACTAGCTGCATATTTTTTCGCTCCAGCCTCTTTGGTATCATACTTACTCTGCAATGTCTTCCAAATTTTCTTTGCACTAGAGTAAGTTTTATCATAATAATCATAAAAATTATTAGATAGACAATTAAGAAGAAATACCGACACTTATAGGAATCACCATCGTACTTTTTCACTTTCTCTAGATGAGAAATAGTTTCATCATCATTCATAGTAGTGATGTCTTCTTTATTTGGATTCTTCCCAGTTAATGCATAAGAAACATTGAAAAGACTTAAGTAGAAAAGTACTTTACCCTTCCATCTCTTTAAATGATTACCATTGAATCAAAATGGATTGTTAAGATCTCTCATCTTGACATCCGCGGTTTTTTCAATTGTAGCCATCTGTGAATCTCCTTAAAATTGTTGGTGAAAAAACTTACAAGATAATAAAATTGCAAGATTACAATTGAAAATAAAATGAAGAAATTAATCTCTTCAAGCTGAGGCGCGGATATCTCACTCTCTTTAAGGAGATTCAAGCCCACTGCAACAAATGTTTTCACCGGTCCAGCAGTAGTCCTCTTTGACTTGTCCCCTCCAGGATACAACAGCCTTTACAAAGTATAACTCAACAACTCTGGACAAGAGTTGAGTCCAAAGCTCCACAAAAAAGAACACCCCCCTTCAACTAATAAGAACTCTCTTTTAGACTAACTCTTTCACTCTTTGTTTTCTCTTATGTTTTGTGTATCCCAAACCAAATGAAGACCACCACTATTTATACTACAAAAAGTCTTCCTAGCAATGAATAGGAAGATAATGGAGGTAGTAAATAGTGAAAATAATGGCCTTAGGAGTTTCATAGGTTACATAGGTTACAATAGGAGTTACATAGGTTACAAAGAGTAATGGAGGAATTACGAATGAAATAAAGTGATGGACAACCAATGCTAATGGATGATGTAGAAGTTATACATTCCAATGTTTATTGGAATGTTTTTATCTCACAATGAATTCAACCAATAAAGTCAAAAGTAATGGCATTACATGGCTACCAAGTCAAAGATAAATAACATGATTAAATTGGTAGTTTAAAACACAAATGCCTACCAATAGTCATTCTTATAACTCCAAAATAAAGCAATTTAATATGTTAAATATTAATATTAAAATGTTAATAACCTAATATATTATGACATGCATGCTATAACATAGTTGAATAAGCTTATTTCTATGCAGATTTTGTTATTTTGCTTGGTGATTGAAAGTTTCTGCTGAGTTCGTATCAATTTATTCGTGATTTGCAATTATAGTTAGATCTCTATCTTTGTTTTTGTTTTTATGTTTAACCATGTTGTTTGAATATATTGTGATGAATTCTTGCTTCTTGTGGAAGCAAGGAACTCATTACTTGTTTTTTAAAAAATTAAAAAAGATGTCTTATATCTACGTACTCTCTAAATTTCAATGTGTTTTATATTGTTATTTTATGTATTTTAAATGTGGTTATACTTATATTTTGATGCATGCTTCATATGAAGATCTAACTGAGCTAATTAATATGCTTGATGGATTATAATTAGGTTTATTGAAATTAACATAACATAAATAGTGTGTTTACTTGTTTAAACTTATTTGAGTACTTTTTTAATGTGTTACTTTGTAATAGCAAAATTATAATATGAACTACTTTAATACTTGTAATAAAATATCAAGATTAAATCTAAAGTTTTAAATATATCTAGAACATAGCCCTGGATTGCATATACATATTAATGTTTATAATAAAATAATATCAACATGTAGTTCCATTGCATATAATGAAATAATATGATACTATCTGTAAAGCACACTCGATTACTTAAGTGTGGAAGTGTTCACCATATGCATAAGTGTAGTATCTCTCTCCATTGTTTCAGACTTTGCCACAAGTTCTATAATTTAAGAACTGATTTGCCATAGTCAATAAAATAACATACCTCTAAATGATTACATAATATACCAGCAACTTCATCTGAATTATTTTATAATGATTATCAACAATAAAACCTGATATATAAAAACATCCAAAAGAATTGGAATATCACAATAGATTTTGGAACACTTCTTTATATATTGCATTTATAGCCTCATCAGTTAACTGACCATTATCATTGTAACTCATTATTTTAAATCCCTTTCTACTTGTTACTCTAGAAACAACTGCATAAAGTTTTTCATGGGCAAACACTGTTTTCTTTAATAAAAATCCAACATGAGATAAAGACTGTCCTTGGCTCTTGTTGATTGTCATGGCAAATGATACAATTCTAAGAAATTGTCTTCTTTGAAACTTAAATGGGATTCTAGAATCTGAAGGTGTTAAAGTCATTCTTGGAATAAATACCTTCAGTCCAGCCATCTGTCAGATAAAACCTTCGCTTCAATTACTTGATTTCCAAGTTTAGTAACAATCAATCTAGTTCCATTACATAATACTGTTGTCTGATCAATATTTCTTAGTGATATCACTGGAACTCCAACTTTTAAATTGATTGAATGATTAGGAACTCTAGAACATTTAATAGTATCCAAAAATTCTGGTGTGTGTACATGTTCCAAAGCTGAATAGGTATGATCAAACTTGCATAATTTGTCAGAACTCAAATATGTTTCTTAGGACTATGATTTAAGGAGATCATATATTGATTGATTGATTCCACTATATCAAGAGTCGGAGCTAGAATGACTCTTTGTTGTACATATCCAACATCATCGCAATTATTACTAAAATCTGGATACATACTTTCCACAATAGCTGCTATTGGATCAATACACTCAGTTATCAGAAGATCCATTCGTATTACAACTTTATCAATACTATCAAATGAATTACCAATGCTACCATCCCGAAATGTCAATATCCAATCAAAAAACTCTTTCAACCCCTTTAAGTCAGTATCACTGTCACTGTTTTGCAATCTCATATTCTTTGTCAATGTTAATAATTCACAATGGGCCCCATAAATATAAAGAGTTGATAATTGCATTAACAATATCTTGCCGGCTACCTTTTGCGATCAATGGTAGAATTTTTCTGAAGTCACCTCGAAAAATAACTATTTTACCACCAAATGGTAATTCTGACTTAATTCTCTCTTTGTAGCCAATAATATCTCTTAAGGTCTTATCAAGAGCTCCAAAACAATGTCTACGCATCATTGGATCCTCATCCCAACTAATCAACTTAGTCTTGATTATTAAGTGTGCTAAAGGAGTACCTTAGTTGTTTTAAATGGTATGTTGAATATTCAGTTATATTTAGCGGGATAACAAATCTAGAATGTGTTGTTCGTCCACCTCGTAATAAAAGAGATGCAATTCCGCTATATGCAACTGTTAAAACAACATCTCCTTTGGATCGTATGACTGCTGATAGAGTCTTCCAAAATCCATCCATATTTTCATTGACTGTTGCCATAATTTTTTTTATACACTGCTTTCTACTCGTCGGTTAAATTTAATATCAATTGTTGATGTTCATCACCTAATGCTCGTTTATTGTAACAGATTTCATCACAAATTAATGTATTTGTAATGTCAACATAATCCTCAGTGTATACAGTATCGACATTGTAGAAAAGTCCGAAAAACTTCTTCCACAACTTTTTAAAAAACTTTCTATCTTTTGCAAGCAACATTTCTTTAAATCAACATCTAATAGATACGCTTCTGAAAATAAAATATAAATATATATTAAAAATTAATATTTAAACATCTATGTAATAAACTAATAAGTCAAACAAATATAATATAGAATTCATGATAAAATTAGATTAATTTAAATTTAAACATTATTGGATACCCGGGTTATCTAGTACTCTTCTTTCTTCATAAAGAATATCTTAAGATAATTAATGGCATGTTGATTGTCAAACAACTTCCGGACGTGACATAAATTTGATAGAAGTAGTATAGCAAATAATTATCTTAAATATAATGGCATTCTCCAATGACTTACTTCTACTATAACATCAACATATTCTTTGTCATCATCTAATAATCCTACAGCATAACATGCATCTCTAAAAGTCTCGTGATCTACATCATTTATTCTTCTGAGATCTTAATATGAAGTGGGACCTCTAACAATATTCAATAACAATCTAACATAATATTGCTCACTAGATCCCGGTGGAACAAAGAAAGTTCTTCCAATTGAAAATGTAGAATGTTTTATTTTATCCTATCTTTATGATTGTTGTTTCTAGACAAACTTTAAAGAAAATTATGCATAGGTTAAATCGCTTGCTTCAGGAAATTCCTTGTTTGCTTCAAACCAACTTAAAAACTTTGATTCCCTTACGGTTTGTTTGTTGATGGCAACATCAATTGGATCATCATTTGAAAATAAGATATTCTAATTGCCTGATAAATGAAAAGATAACCTTTCTACAAAAGGTTAACCATGGTGGATTGAAAATTTAAAGATTCTCCAAACTGTTTCACATGGTGATATATACTGACATCCACAATACATATTTATTTCATCGACCCCTACTTGATATGAAGTATTCGCACTACCTCCAAAAGTAGTTGTAACACGGTCATGACCTTTATTTACATACTAGATCAATATAAAAAAAAAGCAGGTTCTAGGGCAAGTGAATTTGAAAGCAGTCTCTTTTAAAGAGAGTTAGAAAAGCCAATCCAGTTGTTTCCTTGTTAATTGACCTTTATTGATTACACCATTCGACATTATTATGCGCCCCATATTTCAATAACAAAAATCTAATGTGTGATATAATATATTCATTATCCAAATCAATAAATGATCTCTTTGTAGATCTGTCATCATCTCTTCATCTATATACATGATATCCATCCTCATCAATTGAGGTAGAAGAAATAAACCTGTTTAGAAAATGTTTAGAACATTTTCCATTTTGCATGCAAGGAGATGAATTTCTTACTGAACCACATGGGACATGCATCATAAAGTTTGTAACAGCAACATTATAATCCGAATCAAGTAATTTATTTGATAATTCAATTGAAATAATACCATCTATATCACCAATATTTGGAGATTTATTATGTTGAAATACCAAAATATGGGCATGAAGTAAGCATAAATCACTGCATAAAAGGATAAATATGATATGATATGTTTATTACTGATTTGGAGTTAAAATAAACAATTATTATGTTATAATAATAAGGCAATATATACCTGTTTTTACTTGTCCAAAAATTTTGTTGTCACGCAAATCCTTTATCAGGTGATCTATTTGACTTTAAAGACTCTTGTTATAATGTCTGTCCGATCTTCTCGATCCAATCCCCTACTCTTCACAGTTTTTGTGGTCTCAGGCCATTTAGGATTGCAAGTAAATGTAATAAGTAGAGTAGGATATCCGGCTCATTTACATATTGCCATCGTGTCTTGATAATTTTGCAACATGTAACGTGTACCTCTAGTGAAAGAAGAAGATAATATTACTCGTTGTCTTTGAGAAGAAGGTTGAGTGTCTCCCTGCGAAAAACTTCTTGTAATCCCTTATAGAAGTCAGCTCCCAAATTTGTTTGATGGAGCATATAAAATAACAATCGTGAAGATTCTATCGTTGTATATCCATCAACACAGAATTGTTGAAATAACCTTTTAGCTGATATAATTGCTAGTACTTCATTCTGTCTTTCTTGAATTTTGTATGAAAAATATTCAAGAGAGCTAACATATTTCCTTCCATCAGCTGATTCATCAATTCCATTTAAAAAAATATGTTCTCTATATCCATCTTCACCAAATGGATAAAGTAATGAATATTGCAAACCTAAGTATGCTGCATTCAATTCACTTATTCTCTTAAGTTGTCCAGAATGACTTTCAATTATTATATCTCTATCTGAACTATTTGGTTCAAAATCACCAACCACCAAAGCTGCTACCTCAGAAATTGTTGGCAAATTGTACAATTTTCCATCTGATCCTCTTTTTTCTACCAGTCTTAGTTTAACATCAACATGTTGATCAATTTTAAATCTATCTCTTACCATATGAAAAGATTTTTTAAGCACATTGTGTTTATCTAGCATTTCCTTGAGATCATTAACAATTTGAGCATGAACTTGATTGTTACTTTTCCTACGACTAAAAAAGAAAAAATTATATATAATAGTGATTAATAATTACAATTATATTTAACATTGTAAAATTAATATATTATATAAATCCTTACCTGATAACATTCAGGGGCGGAGCCACGTAGGCTCCAGGATGTTCAATTGGACACCATTCGTCGAAAAAAAATCCCTAAATATACATGTAAAATTTTGATTTAATATTGGTATATATAAAAGTTGGACCCCCTAAAATAACTAAACAAGACGCAGTCGAGTTGGCAATGGCTGGCCGCATCCCTACACTTTGTCCAGGTTCATTTTTATAGTTATTTTTGTCTTCTTGAATTTAATTAATTAAAGAGACATGCATAATTTTAGCATAAACGTTTAGTGGCTTGTTGGCTAATTGTGTCATGAATACCTCCCTTGACACAAGGTCGAATCCCCCCTAACACTAACTTTTTTTTTTCCAATTAAAATTGAATTGTTTCCTTAAATTTCAATATCTTTTCACTATGGAATAAGGTTTCCTAAAATTTAATGTTTTTTCCTTGTGGATTTTTTTCAACTAAAATTGAATTGTTTCCTAAAATTTTAATACCTTTTTCTTGTAGAATAAGATTTCCTTAAATTTTAATACCTTTTCCTTGTTGAATAAGATTTCCTTAATTTTTTTTTAAAAAATTCTTATGGAATAAGGTTTTCTGTATCTATAAATACAAGACGGAATTTTCCAAATTATATCACCATATTATTAAGAATAGAATCTCAATAATTCTCTCTCTTTTTCTTCTTCTCGTTCTTTTATTGTATAACAAAATAATTAACTTAATATTTTAGTTTCAAGTGTCAATGGACATGAGAAATTATTATAATAGAGTACCAAAAAAAAGTTCGACTTCTCTAAGTCAACCAAATAAAGAAACAACGATAGATCAATTAGAGATGTTGTCACATTCTTCTAAAAAACAAAGCATTGATTTAAATACTCTAGAAGTTGATTCAGAAAAAGCTTCAATTTTAATCATGATTTAAATCTTCGTGATGAAATAAGAAGCGCATACCTTAAACTTGGTCCTTGTCGATCAAATATTAAAGAATACCCTCAATCATATATTGGTAAAGCAATGCGTCGTTTCAACCCTGATTGGTATCAAGCGTATAACTTGTTAGAGTATAGTGAGAGTGCATATGCAACATATTAAAAGGAATAATATTCATCAAGGTGGAGATGAAGTATTTTCAAAAACAGGATTTAACAATTGGCATAAAAAATGAAGCTTGACGAACATGTTGGTGGACCGAATAGCGTTCATAATAAAGCAAAGAAAAAATGTGATGATCTAATGCAACAAAGACAGTCCATTCGTGCTGCATTTGATAGACAATCTGATAAGATTCAAGGACTCGCTTAAATGCTTCAATTGATGTGATAAGATTTTTCTTGAATCAAGGGTTGCCACTTCGCGGTCATGATGAAAGTGAATCCTCATTGAACAGAGATAATTTTATTAAATTTCTTTCCTGGTACACAGATAGGTGTGAAAACATCAAACCGTTCGGGTTAGAAAATGCTCCATGAAATAACAAATTGACTTCTCAAGATATCCAAAAAAAAATTGTGACTGCATGTAAGATAGAAACATTGAAGTCTATAATGGAGGATCTAAATGGTGATTATTTTGCTCTATTAGTTGATGAATCTTTTGATGTGTCAAGTAAGGAGCAAATGACTATTTTTTTTAAGATATGTTGATAAAAAAGAATTTGTAATGGAAGCATTTATTGGACTTGTTCATGTTAAAGATACTAGTGCTATATCTTTAAAGAAAACACTTGTTAATGTGCTTGATGTACGCAGACAATGTTATGATGGAGCAAGCAATATGCAAGGTGATATCAATGGTCTTAAAATGTTGATTAAGAAAGAAAGTAAATCGGCTCATTCTATTCATTGTTTTGCTCATCAACTTCAACTAAATCTTGTCACGGTTTCAAAAAAATGTTTTCAAGTGGGAGAACTTGTGCTATTGGTTTCAAATATTTTGAATGTGTTGGGAGATTCTTTTAAGCGAATGGATGAACTACGACAATCTCAAAAAGATAATCTTCAAAAGACATTAGATATGGATGAAATAGAAATAGGTTGAGGCTTAAATAAAAAACTTGGCCTTATTAGAGCCGGTGATACTCGTTGGGGATCTCACTAAAAAGCATTTCAAAACTTTTTACTTTTGTTTGACTCTATTATTGATGTACTTGATACACTTGTTGAAGATGCAAATACTTTAGATGAAAGAGCTAAAACATCAGGATATCTTAGAAGTTTTCAAACTTATGAGGTTGCTTTCATGTTACATTTGATGAAGGATATTTTGAGAATCACTTATGATCTTAATATATCACTATAGAAAAGGAACAAGATATTGCAAACGCCATGATACTTATTGAAGTAGCCAACAAAAGACTTCAAAAACTAAGAGATGATGGATGAGAGCCACTTATCAATAAAATATCTTTGTTTTGTATCAAACATGACATCTTGATATCTAATTTTGATGAGCCATATGCTAACTCTGGAAGAGAACGACGTAAAATTGTTGATCATACTGTTTTACATCATTCTCGTGTGGAAGTATTTTATAAGATCATTGATTGTTAACTCCAAGAACTTAATGATTGTTTCAATGAGGTGGCAAGTGATTTATTTCATGGAGTATCTTGCTTGAATCCAGTTAATTCATTTTCTAGTTTTGACATAGGAAAAATAATGAGAATGGCTGAACTATATCCTGATGACTTTGATCAATTTAGTATGGGCGTCCTTCAAAATAAGCTTGCCAATTACATTATCGATGTACGAGATACTCATAAAAGATTCTCTGATTTAGGTGGACTTGGTGAACTTTCAAGGAAATCAGTAGAAACAAAGAAAAACTTAACTTATCCATGTATGTTTCGCTTAGTGAAATTTGCTTTGCTTTTACCAGTTGCTACTGCAACAGTCGAAAGAGTTTTCTTGGTAATAAAGTATATTAAAAATGACTTGCGAAACCGAATGGATGATGAGTTTTTAGACGGTTGTATAGTGCCTTATGTAGAAAAGAAAGTATTTCGTACTATTTCTAATGAGTCTATTATAAAAATATTTCATGATATGAAACCACGTCGAGTACAAAAAATATTTTTGAATCATGTTTTTAATAGTAATTGTTTTTATGTTAGTTTGAATTATACACTTGTAATTCTATTAAAAATATTCTTATATTCAATTAAATATTGTTTAACTTGATTATTGTTTTGGTAGATTAAATTATCATTTTATTTTTATAAAAAATACTATTAAAAATTTGGACACCCTTGATGAAATTCCTGGTTACGCCACTGATAACTTTAATTCTATTTTGCACCTCATTATATATATATATATATATATATATATATATATATATATAGAGTTGTGCAAATCTTGGAGTAGATCCCTCGATAGGTAATAAGCTTCCAATTTTATGATAATTATATCCAGATAATCTGAATGTACTTGACCCTTTTGTTTGATTGACATATGCATCAATTTTTCCTCCCATTAATATAAATGAAAACATGGAATTATAAGTTGTGATATTCTCTCTGAAATGTCGACTTTTGTCATCTAAAATAATTTTATATTATTCAAATATTTTAAAAGAATATATTCTATAATTTGATAAATAATTACAATTACCTGATCCAAATAATAATTCCTTTAGAAGTGTAGGAGAATCCTTTGGATTTGGAAGCTTTATTTTTTCCTTGCTACAACACAACGTGAAAACATGTTTTATTTATTTATATCTCTTCTCAATTCTTTCTTCATACCAAAAGTGTGCACCAAAATGTTCACACTCATAAGTAGGATCGCCCATATCCCAAAAATCTAATAATACTTTATTTCAAATTTAAAGTTAGAATGTAATTACTTATAGTATATAAATAATAAATTGAATTATTGATGAAATGTAATATTGAAGCAAATACCTTTGTTATAAATCATACCACCTTTATTTTCATTCCATACAAATATAATAATAAAATATTAAAAAACAATTTCAAAATTTTAAACATTAATAAATTATAAGAACATAAATGTGTTTAAGTGTAGATTCATACCTTCAAGCATATCTACATATTTATTTTCAGTAATATCTTGCTCATTTGATTGAATGTTAGAATGTTCCACCGCCAACAAAGGTGAAAATGCATTCTCATCCACCATTATATGTTAGATTGCCTAGAATATGAAGTAGAACTACTTGACAAATCTAGCATAAAGAAATATGAATTAATTAACGAATAAAACCTAGTTAAAGTGTTTCTAGTACATTAAAAAAGAAACTAAATTAAGAAAACAATAGAAAGATATGAAACATCTAACCATTGGATATTACCTTTAGTTATTGTCTTGCTGGAATATATGTAAGTTATAGGTTCATTAGATTAGTGTTTGATTAGTTCAAACATTCTTGTTAGTGATAACCTTTTTTATAATTAAATATGACATTTATATTTTGGTTTTATGAGAAAACTATATGTTGGTATGTTAGTAACATGTTAAGGGGGTTCTAGCTTTACTAATGAACATGTTAAGGATATTTGTTTAGTGATTAGGTATTTAATTGTGTTTTCAAAGGGAAGGACGATATAATCACTCATTTTTTTTGTACTGATTTAGTTAAATGGTATAACAATATTCATTTTTTTGCTTTTATGGTTTGCTAATAGGTTAGAAGTTGAGTGTGTGTGAATTTGAAAAATGTGTGCTATCTAGTTTTTGAGTAAAATATTACCTAATATTTGATTTACTTCAATTATTATATTATTTTATCCGTCTTTTGTCGCTGCTATGTTCGATTTTCATGTTTGATTTTTCCTAATTTCTTACGTGAGCCTAGTGTCTATTAATAAAATATACTCTCTACTTGTAATGTCCAAAATCTATTAGTCGGATTACAATGAATGTATTATTGTTTTTATTGTTGTAACGTGTTTGTGTATAAGTATTCCCTTAAGAATATACTAATAGTTATTTGTTTTGATTTTAAAAACTACATAATTTGAAAGTAGATGATGGTTCCAGAAGAATGAAGTTCTAGGAGGAATTTGGTATATCATTAATTTATGGAAATTAAATTACAGAATGCTGGTCAATTCTACCGCTAAAAGGTAATTACTAAGGCACCCATACTTCAGGCGATTTTTATGAATAGTCAACTGTACTATGATATAGAAAAAAGATATGAAAAATAACTTAACTTTCATCTCAAATGAGATTAAAGATCTAGAACAGTTGAATAGGTTTTGATTTATCTTGTTTAGATCTATTTATAATTTGACATTACTTTGCTTGAAATGATCAAGTGAGTAAACCAAATGTTAGCTATTTTGTTTTGTTAAGTTATCTGTTAGATTAACTATCATTTTTCCAAATGATGACTATTGAAAAATTGCTTAAATAGTCCAACTATTAATTTGCTAAGTTGCTAAGGCTTACAACTAATTTTAAGTTCATATATTAATCTTGGAACTCTCACACAATGCAATAGACATTTTATATGTTGTTTCTCTTAGAAAAAAAAATGATATGCTCTTCCTGCTGATTGAGGGGGTCTACCAATATACACATTTATCTAATTATGCAAGTAACGTTTAACTGATCATATATTATTGTGAATGTTTTTTTGTAATAAACATACATTTGGATTTATCATAGTGATAAGAGACTATAAATATAAACATTTATTGGATATTACCTTTAGTTATTGTATTGTTGGAATATATGTAAGTTTATAGGTTCATTAGATTAGTGTTTGATTAGTTCAAGCCTTCGTGTTAGTGATAGCCTTTTTATTAATTAACTATGACATTTATATTTTGGTTTTATGAGAAAATTATTGTTGGTATGTTAGTTAACATGTTAAGGAGGTTCTAGTTACTAATGAACATGTTAAGGATATTTGTTTAATGATTAGGTATCTAATTGTGTTTTTTCACAGGAAAGGAATATATACTCACTGATTTTTGTTGGTACTGATTTAGTTAACTGGTACAACAATATTCATTTTTTTTAATGTTTTTATGGTTTTGCAAATAGGTTAGAAATTGAGTATGTGTGAATTTGAAAATTGCGTTATATCTAAATCTTTGATTTAAGTATTACTTAATATTTGATTTACTTTGGTTATTATATTATTTTATCCGTTTTTTCTCACTGCTATGTTAGCTTTACATGCTTGATTTTTCCTAATGTCTTACGTGAGCCTAACGTCTATTAAGAAAAAAATAGTCTCTACTTGTGATGTCCAGAATTCATTAGTCGGATTACAATGAATGTTTTTTTTTTTGTTGTAACATGTTTGTGTATAAGTATTCCTTTAAGAACATACTAATAGTTATTTGTTTATCTTATTATTTTTTCTTCTTATTTCTAGTAAACTTCTGATTGCAGTTACCAAATATGTATTGATTTAAAAAACTACATAACTGATAAGAGATAATGGGTTCCAGAAGAACCAAGTGATAGGAGGAATTTGATATATCATGGATTTGTGAAAAATTAATTTACAGAATGCTGGTCATTTCTACCACTAGAAGGTAATTACTAAGGGACCCATATTTCAGGTGTTTTTTTATGGCCAGTCAACAATATTATGCCATAGAAAAAGGATATAAAAAGTAACGTAATATTCATCTCGCATAAGATTAAAGATCTAGAACAATTGTAGAATTTTTATTTATCTAGTCTAGATCTGTTTATAATTTGACATTATGTTGCTTTGAATGATTAAGTGAGCAAACCAAATTGTTAGCTATTTTGTTTTGTTAAATTATATGTTAGATTAGCTATCATCTTCCAAATGACGAATATTGAAAAATTGCTTAAATAGTCCTTCTATTAATTTGCTATGCTGCTAAGGCTTACACTAATTTTAAGTTCATATGTTAATCCTAGAACTCTCACACAATGCAGAATATATTTTACATGTTGTTTCTCTGAGAAGAAAATATAGGTTCTTCCTGCTGATTGAGGGGGTCTACTAGTATTTTATACTAGTTTATCTATTTGTGCAAGTAATGTGCAAAAATTTGAAGCAACCCATCTATAATGGAGGGTGGTCACAAATAATTATTAATCTTTATTTGTGAAGTTGTTATTTATGCAGAATAGTGGAGATAGTTACCATTTGGTGCTATGTATGCTATGCAATTTAAGATTTATCTTCATTGAAGATTTAATTCAAGAAAATACTATCATCTGATATATTACGGTATCTTTTGTTGAGGTAATATGTTCTATAATGTTCACTTGAAGGTTGTTTATTGGAAGAAATATTTCCTGCAAGCATATTGATGGCAAAGATAATAGCTATATATGGAATACTTAAGGTTAGTATATTTATTATTTTTAGAATCATTCTGTATTATTTGTATTCTACATATTGTTATTTAAGTTATCTGACATATTTTGCTAAAGATGTTTATTTAGTGATTAGGTACGTAATTATGTTTTACAATGGGAAGGAAGATAAAATCACTGGTTCTATTTTATACTTATTTAGTTAGTTGGTACAGTTCACAATTACAAATCTGAAAATATAGATTTATCACAAGTAATTGGAGACTTTTAGGAGTGTACTACTATGGGCTATAATCTTACAATTTGGGCATTACACATTTCTAAATTGAGTTGAATAACAATGGGTAAGCTAGATCATAGGTAATGATAAATATTTATCAGTCAACTATAACAAGTCGTGTTGAATTTATCAAACCCCATCATGTAGTACACTAAAATCAATTTAAGACTTTAATTCAGCCAAACTTCTTTAAACTTCACCAGTCAAATGAATTAAATCGAGTCATTATCAACCATCTCTTTTCACTCTAATGGTCTTCCACAAAGTTAGAATCGAAAGTAAACAAAAGTTTTAAACTTCAAATTATAAATAGAAACACAAAGAGACAATTGATTTCATATCAATTCAACATTTATTAAGTAATTAAACAACAATCTAAAAATTTATTATCCCTACAATGCACACCCATAAAATATAGGAGCGCTACTCATACCGAAGGGTAAATAAGTATACCAAAATTTTTCATCCATAGTTACTACTTGATTCCTCTAAGATTTCAATCCCCAAACATTCAACCTCAAAAAACTTCTATCCAATCTTAATGTGCAGACTTATTCTCCAATGGTAAGAATTTTACAGAGAGTATTAAAACTTAAGAATGGGAAAAAATGTCTTTCTCTCTCTACAAAAGTGATTTATAGGTTTACAAAATCCATGCAAAATTGCCATCCATGTAATTTTGGTGAACTAATTCGAAATCACTGAGTAGGTCGGTGATGTGCCGAATGGTATAGGTCATCGCTAATTGGGCTTCAAAATTTTTATTTTTCCTTTAGATTCCTATGTTTACACCCAGGATCTCCACATTATAGATTAATCATCGAATTTCTCAATTTCAAACGATTTAAAATAATTATTTTTATAAAAATTTCAAATAAAATAAAATAAACTAAATATAGTTTGCAAATTTATTTTAAATAGGTTAGTCCCTTTTCATAATTTTTAAATAATATATATATATATATATATATATATATATATATATATAAATATGTATATAATTAATGTATTTGATAAATATTCAATAATCATCTTTAAAAGATTTTATATTTTATATATTTTATCAGTGATGAACATAATTTGAATTAATGAGTTTTATGAAATTCAAAACACGTTCAAGTTATTTTTAAAGTAATTTTGTAATTTTTAATAATTTCAATAACTTTAAATAATAAATATGTATATATTTACAATAAAGTTATTTTATAAATACTTGAAAATCATAACAAAGATTATACAATTTAGGTAAATATTTTAGTAATTTCCTTTCAGTTATAAATATAATATCGAATTAATTCGTTTATAATTAAGTTAATTTTAAACAAATTAATTTGATATTATATTATTATTTTAGAATGGAATTAATTATTATATCTCGTTAAGATTTATAAGCTCCTTAATTAGTCAATATTAATGCACATAAATTAAACTCAATATGACTATTTCTTAGTAAAATTAAAGGAATCCCATAGTGTAAGATAAAATTACATCATATCTCAACTAATTTACATATTACAGAAAATCCCTAAAGGACGCGTTTGATACATGACTACCGTCTGATACATATATAGTAACTGATACACGGTAAATAAATAACTGTTGAGATGAAAAAGGAGAAAAATAAAAAATAGTTAATTCTGTTATGTAAATTAGCTTAAGTTACGGCTAACTGGTCCTAAACACTCCATATCTTAATGGTAATTGATTCACACGTTACAAAATTCAACTTTTCAAAATTATATCATTTACATTGAAGACAAGTTTATGAACATCCATTGAAAAAGCAAGAAATATGAATAAATTTTTGTTTTTTTTTCTGCTACGTGATGAATATATCAAATTTACTAAGACATTCAGGAATTTGGATCAGAAAGTGCAATATGAAAGTTACAAAAGCGATGAAATTGTTGTCGGATAATCAATTTAGTTTTTGAATCTCAAAGCAACAATTGCACCTGAGTTGGATATCGATGTATCAAGGAAGTATATTGAAATTCGTGACATCGTAAAACGTGACTCATCTCCGATGAAAGTTAAGAACGACATGGGTGTTAAACTATATTTAGAAGTGAAAAAAAAAGCCAGGATTTGCAATGTATCTATTATGCATTGATATAAGTGAAAATATTACAGGTAATTGACATAATTTTGATAGAACATGTGGAGAAATTACGTATGAAGAATGCACAACAAATGATCCACAAGCTCTGGCGATAGTTGAATCAAGAATTTATGATTCGTATGATATTCGAGAATTGGAAGTTACAAATTACATAATCGATTCAAAAAGTAAAGAGGCGAAGACAAGTTAGTTATATAAGTATAAAGCAGCACTCATAGATGTGATTGAAAAATATAAGATAAAGAACAACTTCAATTGCAAAATAAACAACTTCAATTGCAAAGTAAAGAGATCTGATAGACAAAGGCATGAGAGTGTTTGGAACTTTTTGATCTATAAATGGTGATACAATTAATTTATTTTAATGTCTGATATATTAGTAATTAAAAAGTTTGTAATTATAATTTTTTGTGTAGATGTTGAATATGATTTTTGGTATATAGAGTATTTGTTAATAAATTAAGTGAATATGGTTGTAATGTTAAGATAATGTTGCTGAAACATTATTGAATTTTATATCAACAATCATGTAGTATTAGTTCGTTAGTTTGTTGATATATTGAGTTAAAGCTGTTTCAATAGATAATTCATTAGTTTGTTAATATTGTTGATACATTGAGTTAACTCAGCTGATACTTCAATATACTACTGCTGAACAATAAATTATTCAGCAATTCCAACAATGATAAACCTGATACATTATAAAATTTTGTGATGTGTATAAATAATTCTTTTTGAAAATGATACAAAAAATACACTGAATTATTATGTTGGTGTTTGAAAACTGTTTGTACATTCATGCACATCATCTTTGATTACTTTTAACATTAGTTTTGTATATATTATAAGATATAATTGCTATATGCATTAACATGATGAAAAAAATTGTACTGCTATGTATTGGTATGCTTTTCGAACAAAATGTGGCTGGACTATGAAGGTTTTTTGAGAAAAAAAATCTGATGTTTTTATAGTTAGAAGATTCAATAGTGAACATACGTGTCCAATGAGGGATAGTGTACTAACGAAAGTTCAAGCAACAGTAGGCTTTGTAAGTGTTGTGACTGCTCCCAAATTGATCAACCATAAAAGAATTCATACTCCCAAAAGATATAATTTATGATGTTAGAGAATTCTATGGGTTTCAAATATCTTACCAGCAAGCATGGCGTTCTAAAGAATGTGCACTAGAAATGATAAGGGGAAAACCATCGCTAGGATATAGATACATATATATGTTAAATACTGTGTTTCCAAATTCTTATATAAGAATGCAGAAGACTGAGGAATATGAATTTACGTGTCTATTCGTAGCCTTAAGAACATTTATTATGGGGTTCAATTTTGTCTATGGTGCACATCTGAGCTAAGCTTACAAAGGGACATTTGTATCAGCAAGCACACTTGATGGGGCATGTATTTATTTTTTATAGTTGTGATGTGTTTGTAACATGTTATGTATCAAATGATATAATGTATGTCAGTAATCAGGTTGCATATTTCCATTGTCATATGGTGTTGTTGACACCGAAAATGACTTTTTGGACATGGTTTTTCGAACAATTCAAAAATGTATTTGACGAGCGAAAAGATATGTGTGTTGTATCAGATAGGAATGAGAGTATTATGAAAAGTGTAAGAATTGTGTTCCCAAATGTACCTCATTATGCATGCATATGACATCTTTTGAACAATGTCTGTGGAAACTTCAAGAGCAGAAAGACCCTAAGTGATATATTCTACACTATGGCGAAGGAATACAAAAAGGAGGATTTTGATAAACTGATGGATAAGATTGATAGAGTTGATCACAGGGCTAAGGATTACCATGAGAATGCAGGGTATGAGAAGTGGTCGAGAGTTCATTCAACAGTAAATAGAGGTAGAATGATGACTTCGAACATTGTAGAATGTATCAATGGTTTTCTTGTTGAAGCAGGACAATTGTCTATATTAGAATGCTTTGAAGAAGTTGGAATTCTATTTGGTTCTTGGCATTGCAAAAAACAGAAAAATATCCTCTTATACAAAGGGCACGCTAGTGAGAAGATTTGAGGAGGTATTGAGTATAAACGGGTCTAAAAGTTCAATGATGGAGGTATGTATCATGATATATTATTTTATATTATATGTGTCAAATTCATTGTATCATTCTGCAGTTTGAACACAATTTCTTTGAAATAATTGTATAGTTGACTTTTTTTAATGTACGCAGGTTTTTCCATCATCTGAATTTATTTTCTTAGTTTATGAAGCTGGAAGAATATACATTGTTTGTCTTGAGCAGAAAGTATGTTCTTGGGGAAGATTTCAACTAGATGAGATACCTTGTGCACATGAAATCATTGTTTTAAAAGAAAAGAATGTCAAGATATGTATCCATATTGCTCTGATGACTAGCAGCCTGATGCATTAGCAAAAACATATGAGATCCCATGGTACCAATGCTAGATAAGGAAGACTGGTCAGCTCCTGAGATGTGGTAGCTGAAAATGTGTATCCACCTAGATACTGATGATTGTCTGGATGACCAAGGAAAAGAAGAAAAAAGAATGCTGATGAATATATTACGGTGAGAATGGTGATGAAAAGATTACGGTGAACTTAAATTCTTGTGGACAACGTGGACAAGAAGGACACAACTGAAAAACTTGTACTTTCTTCTCAAAAGAGAAGTGAAATAATCGTAATGTTTCTAAGACATTAATGTTTTTACTGAATAATTTTTCACGTAAATAGTTATCATATTAAGTATTGTTTACATTTATTATTAATCAATATTGTTGTTCAAACAAATACTTTGTTATGATTTGTGTTAAATAAATTTTAACTTGCACTTATAATTATAAATTCTTTGTTATGATTTGTGTTGAAATATACTTTGTATCAATATTACCTTTGTTAAATAAATTTTGTTATGCATTTATAGTTATACATAAATTGATGGGTAATGTATATGCTAATGTATCATATGCATTATCTAATGTATCATGTATATTTAATTTGATAATATTTATTAAGGTTATTGTATCATTTAAAATAACTACATATCATGTATCATGTAATGTATATTCAGTATCATGTGTAAATTTTATTTGATACATATATTAAACAATTTTTTTAGCACAACTATGGGATTTAGCACAACTATGCCATTCATTATTAATAATGAATCATATAAATTAAGTTTTCACAAAGCTATTTAACACCTTTTCTTTATGTAATGTCATAATATGTCTGAAACTTAACTTTTTATAAGCAAAAATACTTGTTCCATAATGTATAAAGATAGAATAAAACTTAGGTGAAATTGTCAAGAAGAGCAAAAAAACATGAAATATTGTGTATGCAAAGATACTATTTTATGTGAACCAAATCTTCTTCTGTTGGTGGTGTGACTATGCCCATAGGTTTTGGTGGATCATCATTCTCATTAACATATCCACACTTAGACTTCTCTGTAACATCTCGTATTCTAGATAGACAAAATTTAGCTAAGAAAAAAAAACAAGGAGACACATTTGAAAAAAAATGGGAAAATCTGGAGAATTTCTAGATATCAAAAGTGGGTTTTGGCCATTTTCAAACAACCATAACTTCCAGCGCAGGAGGAGTTTGGTGAGTTCTTTGTATGGATGGAAATCTGGTATGAAGATATGTACAACGACACCAAGTGTGCTAATTTCCGAGATCGTATGAGTGAGATGACCTTCGAAAGATGGGCTATTGAGCAGGGAAAGTTCCAGAACTGGATTAAGTAAGGGTGTTTTGTTCTTTTCCTTAAGTCAATTAATTATTTTTTTTTGGATTAATATATTGGGGTCTAAACTAATCAGTTTACGCACTTACAAAATAGACTAGGATTTTAAAAACAAGAAGAAAAGAGGAGAAGGAAGAAGAAGACACGGGAACACCAAGTTTAGCTTCGTGGATTTTCGTCAGGGGTGATCCTTAACAAGGTATATGGGTTCTTTTGTGTTGGGTTACTTCACCCACACACCAATTTTATTCAAATCAGTCAAGTTCATGAATTAACTCATGTTAGAGGTTGGAATCTTGAATGTTAGAGGTTGGAATCTTGAAAGAATGTTTGATGTTCTTATTGATTGGATTGTTGTTAAACACTGTTAGTTGTAATCCATGTTTTAGGACTATTTTCAGGTATAAATCTCTGGGTAATAAGTCAATTAGAAATTCTAAGTGTTTGAGGTGGGATCCATGGGAGTTTGGGAAGGTTTAGAGATGAAAAACGAAGAACAAAGTCAGAAAACCCGTTGAGGGAATGCCGGGGTGACTCGCCTCCAAAGCCCCTCAGTACAGAGTCTGTCGGTCAAGATTTGCTGCGGCGCGCCTCTCAAAGTGCCAGGACCCCGGAGACCCCGTTCTTTCCCTATCTTTTTATACTAGTTCTTAAGTGATGTACCCCTTATTCCTAGTTTTTCCCAATACTCTAAGGTCATCTAAACATCATGAAATCATCCATAAACATGAGATCACGAGATTTGAATCCATAATTCAATTCAAAGAAAGTAAGGTCAAAGTCAAAGAAGTTAAGAGTTAAGCTTAGAAGTTAAGAAGCAAGACAAGGTAAAGTTTTGTGAAGTCTTTCACGAATGTTTTCACTTTGTTTTAAAGACTTAAAGTTTAAGTCAAGTAAAGAGTTGAGCTCATTTCTCAAAAGCTATAAGGGAACTAAGCATTTCCAAAGTGTGAAAGTTTCAAGTTAAGTAAAGAGCACGAGTTGAGTTCATTTCTCAAAAGTTATAAGTATTACCTCAAATATAAAGTTTCAAGTTAAGTAAAGAGAATTATTTGAGTTTATTTCTCAAAAAATATAAGGGAAATAAGTATTCCCTAGAGATTTACAAATGTTTCACATTTGAGTAAAGAGGAAAACTAGAAGTTCCAAAATAGTTTTGAACTAAAAGGGGAACATTGATTCCAAAATGAGCCTTTTAAAGCTAATGAGTTCATTAAATTATTTAAACCCAAAGGAAGGAAGTTTTATTAAAGGTATGAGATAAAGTACATGTTTGGGAGTAGTATTGAGCACCGATGTGGAGATGAGAGTTCATATTAACTCGAATCTCCATGTAAACCATGTAGCCAACATGGGAATTGATGTGGCATACTTTTAAGATGATCACGTAAGGTGAGCTAGTGGATCCACTAAGTTGAGTAAGGTCCTATACGATGGCAAGGTGTAGGATGATCCTCTTGCAATGTGAGGTAAGAGGTTGTATCATCACTTAGTCTGATAATGATGGTTGTCGGTTAGAGAAACTCCCACAGAGGCGATATTATTTTCTTATATAAGTACAGTTGAGTTTGTTATTGCATTTCCTTTAACGAACTAAGTTGTTTTCAATATTTTATAAGTTTATATATATATATATATATGTATGTATGTATGTATGTATATATGTATGTATGTATGTATGTATGTTTGTATGTATGTATGTATGTATGTATGTTTGTACGTACGTATGTATGTATGTATGTATGAATGTATGTATGTATGTATGTATACCATTTGAGTTAAGTATTCTCTTGAGTTGAGCAGAGTCAAGGTAAGTTCATCTAATCCCCTCAAGCTTACGTCGTTGTTTAGCTCTATAACTCGCATACTCGTACATTCAATATACTGATGCTAGTTGACCTGCATCGTTTCATGAGGCAGACGCAGGTACCAAGGATCTGCACGCAACACTTTGTTGATTCCAAATTGAGCTTCAGAGTTTTTGGTGAACCTCCTTGCATTTTCGAGGACATCATTTTCATTTCTATATTAGCTTAGCTTTTAGGATGTTGTGGCGTCTATCCCAACATCCCTCTCTAGACATTTTAGAGGATTCTTAGTCTAAAGTATTTAAGTTTGGAGTTATTTTTAGTTATTAAGACTCAAGTGACATTTTGGCCAAAGTTATGACATGATGTATTTCCCCTTTATTATCTTTTACTCGTGTCAAATTTGAGGTTTGGTCTTCCGCTGATTTAAGTAGTCAGTCCAGGGGTTTTCTTGAGGGCTAACAATGGTTTTCGAATGTCGGTCCCGCCCAGGGTGTAGGATCGGGGTGTGACATTCTCGTTGCCATAACTCCAAAACAAAGCTCCATATCATTTGCATAGGTATTCAGGACGAAAATCAATAAATGATATTTCAATTTTTTCGCTCACATACTTCGCAATTAAAGTAACATGTGCCCCGCGGTCTCTACAAAAATGCATAATATAAATTATAAACTTAAATGATACATTATTTAAAACAAAAAAAATCAGAATACTTACATGCTCGCCACTCTTTTGTGTTACAATGTCTTGCGCAAATTTAACCATGAAAGGACCTTGTGGCTCCAAAATTGAACCAGTAATGTTGTCCTTATACGCATGACAATCACCAAAGTTTGTTCGCTCAGTTTCTTCAAAGAATCTACTGTCTAGTAGGTAAGAAGGAAGTATTTTAAACAACATTTTAATCTCGTTTGGAACTACTTTTTTCCTTGGGCCTAATGATGAGTCAAACAATCTTATCAACCTGTTTTTCAATTCAGCACCCAATGAAATTCATGACCACAGTTAATCGGGATGTAGACTTCATCTACAATATGCCATGGTAAAGCAGCTGGGATTCCAAATTCTTTGATGATGTTAGTTATTGACCTCTCGTATACAAATACAACTGAAGCACAATCAATGTGTTCTTGGGTACTAATAAGATTATCATAATTAGCCATGTAATACTTATCATAATAATTTTTGATGTGTGATATGAACATGGACTGTTTTATACCTGTATTGATCGATGCTCCAGAGTTTTGATTTATTATGGAGGTAGTAAAAAACCATATCGATGTTCTATAAAAACATGATAAAGATAAGTAGAAATTTGAAACTTCTAAACAATATATGATGATAGAATGGATACATTAAATGATAATCTTAACAAATATTGATTTAATATTTTGATACTTTTTTGAGTGTATGTGTTGTAAAAAAGATCTGGTGGTAGAATAGATACATTAAATTTATAAAGGATATTACGTATCATGTTATATTAATATAAGTGTATTTGATACACGTTTAATAATTTCGTTAAGAATTTTACTTTATCAGTCCAACATTTGTTTTGCTGTGAAATGATATAGAACCAATTCGTGGTTATTGGAAAAGAAACAAAAAAATTCATCATCTTAAATCCTAAAGAAGTGGATTTTGATTTGTATTTATCTTCTGATGGGTTCCTCTTACAATGATAGTATTATGAATTGGTAATATAAAAATAGGTTAATTCAAACATATACAAAATATATGTATAAGACTTACTGTCATGATTTTTGAGGAGTCCCATGGATAACCAATGAATATAATCATCAATAAGTTTCGACAAAATTTGATTTGTAATCCCATATCCTTGAAATGGGAAATAGAGACAAAAATTTCCCTTTTTCCTTCTCGCTTGACTAAAAAGAAGTACAATATGGAGATTAAATAATTCTTGAAGGCATTCTGTTTCTAGGCGCGTGAGTCTTTGAATCACTTCTAACAACAATCATGGTTGTTTGAATATTAATGGATAATTGACTATTAGAAAAAAGATCCTGATAGTCTTTTAAATCCTGTGGATCATAAACAAACAGTGGTCTAGCATGAATAGGAACTTTTACCATATGTTCATAACTGCATCTATTTCTGCTTGAGTTGATGACTATATTGTTGTTGATGTGGAAGAATCATGTATAATATCATATAATGATATTTTAAGTAAATTTGCATATAATGAATGTGTGTGTCATATAGAATAATTGAAAATTCTACCGATGTATCCATTGTTCTTTTATCAGGCACAAACTGATGGATGTTGTGTTGAACTTTGTCAGCACCATATTGATCCATGATTTGTTTATTTAAATCTTGATGCACTTGATGTGCGTTACCACACTGAATGTAAGCTGATTGTATGTATAAGATGTATAGTATTTTAACAACGTATCATATATAAAAAAAGATGATAATGTATCCAAAAAATTATAATGTACATATTTTTATGAAGTGATACCTTGTTAGAATCATTGACTTTAGTATCAACATGAGTACTTTGATATCTAGGTTTGAGTTCTGAAACATTCTTCATTTATTGTTGGTTCTTGGTAGTATAAAAAAGTGTTAATATAAATGTTATTTATACATTATTTAACATGATGATGAATATAAAATTGGTATATATATATATATATATACACACACACACACACACAAACATAAAATAAACTTAACTATATATACATGATACATAATAGTTACTATGTGTGCTTATACATATGTGCATAATATATAACAATGACTTAATGATAAATTATAGACAATGTATCATATACATACCTGTGCATTTAAATTGACTTGCCGTCCACCCTCATTAACAGAAACACCAGCATCATCATCAACTACATCCCCACATCGTCAATGACGTGATGTTCACCCTCATTAACAGACACACCAACATCATCCTCAGCTACACCCCCATATCAACAAGATCAATACGTATTGATAGAGATGATTGTTTCTTAAACTGAAATGTGCTTGATTGAAAACAAAATTGATATTTTCCTTGTGTCGAGATTGCATCAACTGGGAGTGATTTTCCTTTATCAAGATTACTAGTTCCTTAAATTTCTTATCAACCTGTGAAAAAAAAAAACTTCATTTAGAGTCAATATAAATTATATTTAGAGTTAAAAAAAATAAAAACAATGAACTTACGTAATTTTTCAAATGATCTTACTTACGTTATTTTTCAAATGATCTTACTTGCGTAATTTTTCAAATGATCTTACAATTCTTCAATATATGAAGTTAAATAGTTGATTTTTGAGCATTTGCAGAACCATGTACATCAGCAGCCGGGGTCGGGGGCACTTTTGGAATAGAAGATGACTGATTTAATGACACATTTGATAGATCCGGCTGATTAGATTTTGACAATTTTTTTATGTGTATCCCCTTTCTTTCTTCTTTTTTTTGGGGGGGGGGGGGTGATGTATCGGACAATCTAGATGTTCTCCTCAGGAACTGTTCGGGAAGTCTGGTGCGGAAATTATCAAAATTAACTTCGTCATTCGGTTGTACTATATTGGGATTTATAGCTGATAAGGTGGGGGGGGGGGTGAAGAAGGAGGAGCATGTTCAACTTCAAGTTAGTAAAAAACTTCAAGTTCCTTTGTTGTTGAGACAATGTTTGAACATGCATTCTGGAGTAACAAAATAATTTAAATATTAACACATAAAATAATGTATCATAACACAGAAAATAATTATCATACGAAATAATGTGTCACAACACATAAATGATATTAAAAATACAAAACTTGCAACCTTTAATTTTCACAATATAAAAAAGGATTTAATGTTACGTCTTGAAAAATGCTAGACATAAGCATTTAAAACTTTGCCTTATCAGCCACATCCCTCGAATTGAACATTCTTGGGATGACATTCCATTCTTTGGCATCAATTTCAGGATTTAATTGGGATGAACATTCGGTATATCCATACGTTAAGTGCATAAGGAATTCCATATAATCGATATATAACTGTTTGCTAAGATTGAAATCTAGTCTAAGTGAAATGATGAGTTTTCAGAATGAAATCTATCCCAAAGGATAATCTCGATATCTACCATCCTCATTAAAAAGTCAACAATATATATAGATGTATTATCAGTTTGAGCCAAAATGAATGTATGAATAAAGTACAATGTAGACATTTCGAGTGCATCTTGACTGTTCTACCAGTTGTCCATCTTAAATCGTTCGACTAGATGTTTCCTGCTAACACTATTCGCTACACCGGAAAAATACTTTTGTAATAGCATAGAAGGAGTTGATTCTGGGTATTCAAAATCTTTGGTATTGGCTTTAACTTTAAGACCAGAAACTATTGCAAATTCATTTATAACAAATTTCAAGATACCCCAATTTGCATGTCTAATATGCAACACATTAGAGTTGCCTTGTTCCAACTCTAACAACAACAAACACTTAATGATTTGACCCTTAAAATTACATTTAGGAATATCTAAAAAGGGTCCTAATATTGTAGTCCTAAATAGTTGAATTACATGCTCCCCTATAGACTCTTGAAAATCCTTCACAAATTTATTGTTAAAAGGGGCAGAAAACCTTATGGCATGTGTTGGTTTTTTTTATATTGTACTGGAGTTACAACAAAATTAAAAGGAATAACATACAATTTTTAATGATATTCATGATACATAAATAAAACACCAAATCACACTACACAACAATTAATGATGCATTGCACAAATATGCTGATACACAAATAACTTAAAGAATACCAAATTTCAACTGTATGATACATGAATGTTAGTAGAACTTATTAGAAAACATGATATATTATAAACTATATTTCACTGTCTCATACATGAACTATTTTTTTTGTTAAGTTTGACAAAAATATTTTTCATGATACATTGTTTTAGATAAACATATAAAACAAAGGTTTTTATAAGTGTAGACTAAATTTAAAATTAATATGTATCAAACTAATAAAGGATGTTTGCATGTATCAATTTTAACCCAATTTTACTAAACACTATAACACATTTACTTCATGTATCATTCAATTTCAATTTTAGATATCAAACACACTATAAATCTCAGATAATTTTAATGAAGATTAAAAAGATATACCTAAGCAATGTGGGTCTTGAAACAATGGGTGCTGCTCTTTTTCCCTTTTTTTTGAGGGGTGGGGGTGGGGGTTCTCAACCTTTGGTTTAGAGTATTCTGGAACATCTTTGTTCAGCTCCTTCCTCAAGTTCAAAGGGTCATGGAATATTTTTTCTATTTTCTGCCCAACCTTCGTCATCAGAATCAATATTTTCCTATTTGTATCTGGATCCATGTGTATCAGACAGAAAACGATGAACCATAATAAAATCAAAGTAAAAAGATAACAAACTTTGGGAGAGAGTAACGAGAAGATGATGTATGAAATTATCAGACAAATTTGTGGGAGAAAGACTAAAATTCAAAAGTGAAGACTAATGTTTGAAATTTGTTTGATTGAAAATAATTTGAAAATCAATTTGGATAATGATTATAACTGAAATGATAATTGAGTGGAATTAGGGATAAAAAGGAGTGACATAGGGAGGGATGAAATGTGGGGGGAGGGAAGAGGAAGTTATATATTTGTTAGATTTCAATTACAATTTAAAAAAGGAATTTAAGTAATTTTTTTAAAAAGTAGGGAAAAATAGACAATAAGAAACTTAAAGTTCTGTATTTAAGTTATTTTTTCGTATTTCTTACAAGATCTAACCCTTTTTCTAATTTGGGTCAATTTCTAATTTTCAGCAGTCCAAGTGAAAAGACCCGGCCCAAAAAACCCATTCAATACAATACCCAACAACAATCCAACAAAATACAGTACCCGACCCCACCACTTAGTTAAGAGTTTGCATGCTTATTTTATTTGTGTATGAAATATATTTCCTAAAAGCTTGCTATTTGATTATATTGTTGGAGTCGTAGCCTCGAGATTCACGTTCAAGCAGCTTATTGTTGCTAATGTAGCTCTAGTATGCTCAAATCTTGTCATTTTGGTTCTCGAATGTGGGATATGCCTCCTGTAATCGATTTATCTATAGTGTTTACCTTATAATTCTGTTAGCCTCTTTCATAATTCATGCGATTTGATACTATATCCTATACAACTTTTATGTTGTATTTGATGTTATTCGAGCAATTATTTTATGAGTTGGGTTTTCATACAGTTAGCTGTATGAAATTTTGCGAGGAAAAATTTGAAAGTTATTATGTCATGGATTAAGCTTTGAATTTTTTTATATTTTTTATCTTGATTATGTAATATCTCTTAGAAGAACCTTGTGAGCTCAATACATATTTGTTGAATTCATTGGCGCAAATTAAATGATTTAACACTAAGCAGTTTGCATTATTTTTCACACAAGTGATTGTATGATACTGGTAGTAATTCCTGAGATTTTATAATATGCTTACCATGATCTAGGAACATCAGGAGAAAATCTTCTTTTTTTTTATATTTTTTTTCTGCCTTTTCAAGTTTCGAAGCCGACTACTTGGGTTGATATGATGTGTAGTATAATATTTGCACCAATGTTGTTCAAACTCCTGATTAGAATATGTTGTTATGAGTATTAAAAGCATGTGTCATTAAGTTGTTTGTTGTTCATCTTATATTCTTAAGATACTTCTAATTTTTTTTAAAGAAATCAGTAACACATAATAATGTTTAAGAATATTTTCACAACTAGAAAATTTAAGCTAGTAAAGACACTACAATAAAAAACAGATTTGAAAAAATATACGAAATATTTTTCTTAAATATGAATTGTCGTCAATCTTTGTTTAAAGAATCTTACTGATTCCAATAAACTTTGTAGAAACACGAAGTCACCAAAGTTAAATGAACTAGTGAAGAATGTAAATTAATTCACAAATCTAAAATCTGTAACACATAAAAGAATCTAGAAAAACAGAAAGCAGATCAAGCCTATTGAATGCACATTGTCATCTTAAGGAAATTATTCCCCTCTAGTATCCAAGGTTTGATTTGGAATATGATAGAATGATCTCAATCACCATTGTATTGATACCCAAAACGCCGGTGTCACCGAGCTACTCAATGAAAATAAAGTACACTTAGTATACTAGATTTAATAGTAGTAAAAGATGTCTAGAAACTCTATACTTAAAATAAGAGGAAATCTCTCAATTGATTAAAAAAAGGGTAGTTCGAAAGGTTCTTATTGTGCCTCAGCGGAAAGGTCACGAACTTTTAGAAAATTTATAATCTTTGAGAAAGGCCATTTCATAAAAGTAACAACTTTTTATAAAAGTCAAAACTCTTCATTTTCCATTCACACCCTTTAACACCTAATAATCCCTCGCATGAATGGGGAATGACTCCAAGACAAAGAAAAGGACAAGTATGTGTACTTTACAAAGATGAAGTAATTGCATCTGGATAAGTAGGTTTCCTCTTGGACTTTGTGTATTAAACATATGTCAGATATACTCGGTCAATTAGTAGATGCAACATCTTTTAACTGTCGATCTTTGGTGTATTTCTAGACAACTATATGTCATACAATTAACCCTTTACTGTTCATTATTGTTACAATTGTCTTCGTTTTAGCCATGAACACCTCCTGGTTTTATGAGTGTATAGAGAATAAACTTATGACTATAATTCTCTCTGAAGCAGCTTACACTTCACACTCACATAGGTGATTTCTAACCGTGTTATTGCCTAGATCCATTATTTTGTCAACTCTGCCAAACTTAGCAAATTATTAAAAATATTAAGAGTTATTACTCATTAACAAGCCTTAATGTTATATCTTTGTTCTTGAGCATTGTCTTCATCGTGAGAATGGATTGAGTTTGTTGACAATGTCAAACCGTCAGTCACTATTTTGTTTTTCTCCTTGAATCTAGATCTTGGGATCTCCAATATGCTAGATAGAGTTACCTCCATAATGAATTTTCCTAAGCCGTAAACCCATCCCATTAGATGATCTTTCAACTCTCTCTAGTAAGAAATTTTTTTAAGGTGATCAGACACATTATACTTTGACTTTACATAGTCAATTCTTATAATTCCACTAGAGAGTAGTATTGTAATGATATCATATATATGTCCTATATGACGAGACTTTACGTTATATATCATGATCTATTCCCTACCTATTGCATCCTGACTATCAAAGTGTATGCATATTAATGCCAATGGTTTTGTCCAAAAAAGAATATATATCAAGAAATTCCTGAGTCTTTCAACTTATTCAGCGACTTATCTAGAGCACCTAGCTCAAAGATCATTGTAGAGCTATCAATACATGTCTCTTTTGAAATATTTCCAAGAGTGTTCCTCCACCAAGAGTATATACATATCCACTCATGGATCTCACTTAATTTTTCTGGTGATCCAATTTGCATCACTATATCCTTTCAATACTCCTGACTATTGTTAAAATGCAAGGCATAGTTTTAAGTATTTCTAAATACTCCAAAACTAATTATTTCCAACTAATGAGTTCGATTGGGATCACTAATGAACCGACTCAGTTAATTAATAAAAAATGATATATTTGTTCGCACACGCTTTTTGATATACACCATACTTCCCAATACTCTAGTACAATCCAATTGTGAGTCACTTTCTCCTTCACTCTTTTGAAATGCAAAGCTCACATTTATTGGGGAGTTGACAATATTAAAATCCAAATATTTGAACTAGTTAAGTACATTTTCAATGCAATGAGACTGTGAAAATTCTAAACATTATTGAGTTCTAAGGATTGTTATACCTAAGATCGCATCAGCAACTCCAAGATATTTCATTCCGAACTTTGTTTGTAGCATACATTTAGTAACATTTATGTCATTAGTGTTCCTATTGATGATCAACATATCACCAATTTACAAACAAACAATGACCTTGTGATTTTGATGTGAACACATTTATTACTTCGATCATTCTTATATCCATTTGCTAACATGGTTTGGTCAAATTTCTTATGTCATTGTTTGGGTGCTTATTTAAGTCCATTGTGACTTAACAAGTTCACACACTTTCTTTTATTTACCAAGAACCATATACCCTCGGGTTGTTCCATGTATATTTCTTCCTCCAATTCTCTGTTTAAGAGAGTTGTTTTCATATCCATTAGATGAATTAGGAGGTCATATAGCACAACTAACACAATTTACATCCAAATGAATGTAATTCTAGTTACTGGCGAGTATGTGTTGAAAAGATCAAGCCTTGTTTTTGTATATAACCTTTTACATCCGAATGAATGTAATTCTAGTTACTGGCGAGTATGTGTCAAAGATTAAGCCTTGTTTTTGTATAAAACCTTTAACAAAAAGTCTTTGTTTATATTTGTATATAGTTTCATTGACTTCCATTCCTTTTTAAGGATTCAATTTGAACCTAAAGGTTTATTTCCTAGTGGAAGATCAACCAACTTCAAATAGGATTCCTTAAGATTGAACCACTCTCACTATTGACACCATCTGTCCAAAAGGATGAGTCTACAGAAGACAAAATAAATGTTACAAAACAATATTCGAAGGAAGTAGATATCCTTTGATATTTTCTTCACCTCTGAATATCTTTATTAACTACATTCACTTCTTGTTCTTCCCAAGGGAGTTTAAACCTTTCACTAGACTATTCAAGTCTAAGTTTACAGTCCACTGTCTTAGATCCTAGTTTAATCATTTTAGGAATAAGAGGTTGGACTTTGGATAGACACTCACACACTTTGAAAAGACAACTTTTTGTAGTTCCCTTTTGTAATAAGGAGAGTTCCTCCACACAAATTTTTTGGTAATGTCATGACCCAAGTCTACACCTTGGACGTGGCTGGCACTCAAGAACTATTGGTGATCCCCAAGCGAACCCTCATCCTAGCTGACTTTAAGTGGAAGACTAACTTAAGCATGCAAAAGCTTAAAACTGAATAAAAATCAATAACTCAAATACAAATATTTAACATAAAAGATTTACACTGAATAAAATAAGAGATTAAACTCACCATAGAATAGGCAACTGATATACCGTGGTTTCACAGTATTTTTAATGCTTTTTCCTTAAGTCTAGTGTGTGTCCAAAAGCCTTTTTGTATTAATTTTTATTTAAATTTCTCTTTATTTGCAGGAAATCTGTCTAAGGATGAACACGGATGTTTTTGAGCAAGAAATGCAGAAAAGTTACCACCTACAGAGCTTGTGACTACCCATCGTGCCTGTGATGGTCCGTAGGTGGCATCGTAGTGAAGTTGCTGAAGGAAGATGGGGAATTTTGACCAAGTGTGGGGTTACGAAGTTCATGATGGACCGTCATAGCCATGATGGTCAGTCCAACTGGTTCATCGTGATGATCAGAGAGTAGTCCAGTACCCAAATTCCAAGAAGTATAAGTGTTATGGAATGGAGACCCTAGACGGACCGTCGTGCTTGGAATGGTCTGTCATACCTGTTCGTCAAGGGTAATGAAGAAAGAACCAGAAGAATTTGTATTGTATAGGATGACGGAGGCCATGATGGCCCGTCGTGATTACAACAGCCTGTCACGATGTCCGTTGACCCAGTCGCGTTTTGATAGATTTTGAACAATTAGAGTCCTTCTTTTATTAGGTTTTTGTTTTTTATAAATAGTTGTAAAAACCTCGTTTTTGGGGTTAGACTCTCAAAAAGTTAAACTTTTGGTGGTTAGACACTTTTATGTTAGATTCTTTGTTAGTAGATTATTTTGGATATTAGACTTTGGATTGTTACACTTTTCTCTGGAGTTGGTTATTGGTGATTTCGTCGATTAATCAAGTAAATTTTTGGATTTTATTCTTTCTCATTGAAGTAAGTGCATGAATTCTTATATTATATATATGAATATTGTGATTATGACTATAGGTAACTAAACTCCATAACTAGGGTTGTGGGAACCATGGGTGAATAATGAGGTAAAATCTAACTAAAATAGCAATTCTAGAATAGTATCTTGCATGTATTGATAATTCTTTCATTTAGAAGTCTTTTTAATGGATGACCAACGTAAGAAATCTCCTTAATGCTACTTGCCGGACCAAGGAGGTAGATAATAGGAAAAGAATTATCAACATAGATTTAGTGTGTACTATCTAATAGGCTAGTATTGATTGTACGAGGTGATAACTTAGTCAAATATCGAATAAAATGCTTAATATGAGGTAAAGATAAGGGTTAGTATATCAACACACGTAGCCAAACCAAGGTGCAGAGTGAAATTTTCTAGATGCCGGACCAAGGATTTAGAAATACATAACTTATCACTATGCATGCAAGATACTAGGAAAGAATTGTTATAGTTAGAATTATTAAGTTAGGAACCTGTGGGGAACACCTAAACCCTAGTTACTTTTATTAATTGATTAAACTCCAACATTAGAATTTGTTAGTTCTCTACTTTAATTTAGTTAGTTATTTTCATTCATTTAGAAATAAAACCCCTCTTTTTATTCTCATTGTTTTCTAAGGAAATAATTGACTAAATAATAGTAATAATAGATTGAAGTTAAGTCTGAACTATTTTCCTCGTGGGAACGGTCCCAACTTTATTAGTTGGGTTCTTTACTTGATACGTCCGCCTTCTTATTTGAGAAGTAAGTTTGAGTGTATCAAATTTTGGCACCGCTGTCGGGGAAAGTAGCTTTTAGATTAACTTAAACTTATTACTAAAGTTTAGTCAATATTTTCTTAATTTTACTTTGTTTATTGTTTTTGATTCCTGCACAATTATCTTCCTTGTATGCCAAATACACGGAGAGGAAGAGAACCCTTGTTTCCCTACAATCACAAATTGAAGCGTACACTACGCAACATGAATCGAAACTTGGGTATTAATGATGATGATCCAAACTAGAACATCCCAACTTTGATTGATGTTTGTGGACAGTTATTTCTTGATGCACCGGGTGAAAACCAACAGAGGGGACAATATCCCGCTCCACGTCCTCAAGCATACTACAGAGTCTATGAAAATTAAGCAGACTTCGATGGAGCACTTGTCTTGCCCCCTCTACCACCAGGCCATACCTTTGTGGTAACTAGTAGCCTGATGCAAATGCTTAGTGCCAGAGGTTTGTTTTCAGGGCTACCTTCTGAGGATCCACATGCCCATATAGATAAGGTAAGGGCAGTGTGTAAAAGTTGTGTAGGGAGGACTGATTTGGATTTGGATGTAATAGGGCTAAGAGTCTTTCCTCTCTTACTGACGGGAGAGGCTGCTATTTGGTCCAATGAGCTCCCTTATAACTCAATTTTCACTTGGAACCAACTAAGGAATGTTTTCTTAGCACGCTACTATCCGGTCTCCAAGAAACTAAACCACAGTGACAGAGTGAACAACTTTGTGGCACTAACAGGATAGTCAGTTAGTAATTCTTGGGATAGATTCACCTCATTTTTGAGAAGCGTCCCCAATAACCTCATAGATGATGAGTCACTGAAGGAATATTTCTATCGGGGACATGATGATAATAATAAAGCGGTGTTGGATACTATAACAGATGGTTCTTATGGGGAGTGTCCTTATGCTGAGATTGCTAAAAAGTTAGAGAAAATCTCCCAGAACAATAAAGCTTGGAGTATTAGGAAGTCAGATACTGGGAGAAACACCTTTGCAGTGAAATCCACTCACAACCCAGCCAGAGATGAGATTCCTGAAGAGATGGCTCATATGAGAACTGAGATTGGGTTGGTATTAAAACATATCAATGGGGGTGCAGAAAAAATAAATGCAGTTAACTACTTGTCTAAACCACCACCACCAAATGATGAATGTTATTATGAGGAGAATTCCTATACGGTAAATGAACAGACGAGGGGTTTCCTACCGAGTGCCCAATGCTCAAAGCAGGAGAATTGGCGCCAAGGTCAAGGAAACCAAGGTGGGATATATGGTAACTATCACCATGAGGGTCATTATGTCCGAGATGAAAACTACTACCGCCACAACAACTTCAACAGGGGTAACTATGGTAACAAAAATGATAGGAATGGGCCCTATGTCCCTCCTCAAAATCGTGAAGTTACTCCTAGGGATGGTGGAGATATTATGGCACGAGTTGAAGATATGTTGCAAAATGATGAGGAGGTTCAATGCTAGTGATGAGAATATTAAAGAGTTAAGGAGTGATTTAGCGGGTATTGGGAAGAAAGCCGATACACATGCAATATCGATTAAGAAGATTGAGTTGCAAATGGACCAATTATCTGCGACTGTGAATACAGGGTAACCGGACACTCTTTCTAGAAAAATACTGTCCAAAATATGGAAAATGATGGACATTGTATGACAATCACTACTCGCGGTGGTAAGCAAACCATTGACCACCTATGTCGTCTAATAAGAAAAAGGTGACAAAAGATAATGATAAAGTGGTAGAGGTTAATGATGAAGTAGAAGAAAACACTGGAAAAGATGTTGAAGTGCCTACAAAGGTAATTCCCATGCCTAGACCCCCCCTTTCCTCAGAGATTAGTGAAAAAAATTGAGGATGGTAAATATCAGAGTTTTATAACAATGTTGAAGCAACTTTCTATCAATGTCCCTTTGGTAGAAGCTCTATAACAAATGTCCGGTTATACCAAGTTTATGAAAGATCCGGCTACAAAGAAAAGATCGGTAACTTTCAAGGATGATGATAGAATGCAACATTGTAGTGTTATTGCTACAAGATCTCTCATACAAAATAAAGAAGATCCGGGTGCGTTCACTATTCCTTGTACAGTCGGGTCATTACATTTTGTGAAAGCATTATGTGATTTGGGTCAAGCATAAATCTCATGCCCCTATTGATTTACAAGAAGTTATGTTTGGGTGATTCAAATCCCAATACGATGCAGCTACTGATGGTTGATCGAAAAGTAAAA
Source organism: Solanum lycopersicum (assembly GCF_036512215.1). Classification (NCBI taxonomy): domain Eukaryota; kingdom Viridiplantae; phylum Streptophyta; class Magnoliopsida; order Solanales; family Solanaceae; genus Solanum; species Solanum lycopersicum. The sequence continues at coordinate 33,499,860 of NC_090809.1, forward strand.
AGGCCCACACTGATACTCCACGATGTGCTAGTAAAAATGGAGTCGTTCATATTTCCAGCATATTTTGTTATTCTTGATTGTGAAGTCAATTTTGAAGTACCTATTATTCTTGGGAGGCCATTCCTTGCTATGGGTAGAGCCTTAGTTGATATGGAAAAGGGGAAGATGAAATTTCGGTTGAACAATGAAGAAGCGACCTTCAACATTTGTAGGTCCACGAGGCAGAGTGGTAAGCTCCAATCGGTATCTGCTATATCCTACAAAGAAAAGATGAAGCAGCACCATGACCTATTGGTGTTTTTAAATAATTCTACGTTGCGTTTGTTTCTGGGCAAGCTCAAGTCCAAATGGACTGGCCCTTACTTGGTTACCCAACTATTCCCCTATGGAGTAGTTGAGTTGGAAACCAAGGAGGGTGAGCGGCTTATGGTGAATAGACAACGAATATAACTCTATTTTGGGCATGCTGAATATGAGAATGAAGTGATCGAGGCATACCATCTTGATGAAGGCTTAGTAATCAAGTGTCCTTAGTTGTGCCGCGACGTTAAATCAGGTGCTGGTTGGGAGGCAACCCAATATTTATAGTTTTTTCTTTCTAGTAATGGTAACATTTTCTACTAATGGTTTTTAAATTTTCAGGCACATCACTAGGAAATTCTACAGAAAATCACTCTGCAACAATCACTGACGGACACATCGATGGACAGTCACGCATGCGACAGATCTTCGCATGAATCCATCGTGCCAGGTACGTCTTTCAATTATTTGCAAAAATAGGGCACACGTTACGGAACCAATGACGGACCATCGCATCTGCGACGGACCATCGTCTGGGTCTCGTTGCATCATTAATGAACGAACCCGACCCGGTTGGGGGTAATTTGAAAAATTGGTAACATTTAAAACCCCACCCCTTTATTTCACCCATTTCCTTCCCTCTTTCTCCCATTTCCCTCCCTTTTCAACTTACAACTTCCTCCCTCCCTTCTATATCAACCAATCACTTCCCCAAATAACCCAAATTACGGATATCTTCTTTCTACTGGTTGGAGTCGGTTGTTGTGGTTCTGTTGTTGATCACCAAGTACCTACCTTGCTTGTTTTTATCAAATTCTCAGGTATGTGCCTCTGATCTTTACCTATCTACATTACATTTTTTTAATTCGTATTAGCCTGTTTCTTTTTGGTATGTCTTCATGCTTTGATCCAATTTTGTCTGACCTAGGTTAAGAATTCTTAAATTGCATTGTTAAAACTCTAGAAATAGGTGCTTTAGCATTTCTAGTTTGCTAGTTATTTGGGTTAGACACATGTAGGTTAACACTAAAAATTCCATTTGAGTCATTGGGGATGATTGTGGCATCCCCAGGTTTGTAACTGAATGATAGAATGAGACCCCGATGACAGACCGTCGTACCGACAACGGACCGTAATAGGGTATGTTTTCTCTAAGTGTCCACCACGATGGTCCGTCCTTCATAACCGTTCTGGTTGTTAGAGACCCTTTTTCTAAGGGTACCCTACTTTTCCTAAGTGTCCTCTAACGGACATCTATGACGAATCGTCATGGTGCTGCTTCATCTTTTCTTTGTAGGATATAGCAGATACCGATTGGAGCTCCCCACTCTGCCTCATGGACCTACAAATGTTAAACGTCACTTCCTCATTGTTCAATCGAAATTTCATCTTCCCCTTTTCCATGTCTACTAAGGTTCTTCCTGTAGCAAGGAATGGCCTCCCAAGAATAATGGGCACTTCAAAGTCGACTTTACAATCAAGAATAACAAAATCTGCCGAAAATATGAACAATTCCACTTTTACTAGCACATCGTGGAGTATCCCTATAGGCCTTTTTACTGCTCGATCAGCCATCAGTAGTGACATCGCAGTGGGCTTTGGATCACCCAAACCCAACTTCTTGTAAATCGAGAGCGGCATGAGATTTATGCTTGCCCCCAGATCACATAATGCTTTCGCAAAATGTAATAGCCCGATTGTACAAGGAATAGTGAATGCACCCGTATCTTCTTTCTTTTGTACCAGAGATCTTGTAGCAATAGCACTAAAATGCTGCATTCTATCATCATCCTCAAAAGTGACCGATATTTTCTTTGTAACCAGATCTTTCATAAACTTGGGTAACCGGGCATTTGTTCTAAAGCTTCTACCAAAGGGACATTGATAGAAAGTTTCTTCAACATTGTTATAAAACGCCGATATTTACCATCCTCTGTCTTTTTCAATAATCTTTGAGGAAATGGGGGTGGTGGCCTAGGCATGGGAGGTTACCTTTTTAGGCACTTCAGCATCTTTTACACTGTTATCCTCTACTTCACCATCAACATCTATGACTTTATTAGTATCTTTTGTCACCATTTTCTCATTAGACGGCATAGGTGGGTTAATGGTTTGCTTGCCACCACGAGTAGTAATTTCCATACAATGTCCATCATTTTTTGGATTTTGGACACTGTTTCTAGGAAGAGTGCTCGGTTGCCGTGTGTTCACAGTCGCAGATAATTGGGCCAATTGTAACTCAAGTTGCTAAATCGATATTGCATGTGTATCAAATTTTTTCCCAATACCCTCTAAATCATTCCTCAACTCTTTATTGTGCTCATCACTAGCATCAAACCTCCTCATCATTTTGTACAACATATCCTCAACTTGCGCAATACTACCTCCACCATCCCTAGGAGTAACTTCACGATTTTGAGGAGGAACATAGGGCCCGTCCTGTCATTTCTGTTACCATAGTTAGCCCTGTTGAAGTTGTTGTCGCGGTTATAGTTTCCAACTCCGACATAATGACCCTCACGGTTGTATTTAACATAGTTTCGACCTTGGTTCCCTTGACCTTGGCGTCAATTCTCCTGATTAAAGCCTTGGGAACTTGGTCGGAAACCCACCGTCTGCTCATTTACCACATAGGAATCCTCCTTATAATAACACTCATCATTTTGTGGCGGTGTTTTCGACAAGTAGTTGATTGCATTTATCTTTTCTGCACCCCAGTGACATGTTTTATTACCAACCCAAGCTTAGTTCTCATCTGAGCCATTTCTCACGAATCTCATCTGTGGCTGGGTTGTGAGCGGACTGCACTGCGAAGGTGTTTCTCCTGGTATCGGACTTCCTAGTACTCCAAGCTTTATTGTTTTGGGAGATTTTCTCTAATTTTTTAGCAATGTCAGCATAAGGACACTCCCTATAAGATCCACCTGCTATACTGTCCAACACCGCTTTATTATTATCATCCTGTCCCCAATAGAAGTATTCCTTCAGTGACTCATCATCTATATGGTGATTTGGGACACTTCTCAAGAACGAGGTGAATCTATCCCAAGAACTACTAACTGACTCTCCTGGTAGTGCCACAAAGTTGTTCACTCTGTCTTTGTTGTTTAGTTTCTTGGAGACGGGATAGTAGCGTTCTAAGAAGACATCCCTTAGTTGGTTCCAAGTGAAAATTGAGTTATAAGGGAGCTTAGTGAACCATTTAGCAGCCTCTCCCGTCAATGAGAGAGGAAACACTCAAAGCCCTATTACATCTAAGTCCAAGTCAGGCCTTCCTACACAACTTTTACACACTGCCCTTACCTTAGCTATATGGGCATGTGGATCCTCAGAAGGTAGCCCTGAAAACAAACCTCTGGCAGTGAGCATTTGCATCAGGCTACTAGTTACCACAAAGGTGTGGCCTGTGGGTAGAGGAGGCAAGACAAATGGCCTATCAGAGTCACCTATGTTATCATAGCCTCTGTAGTATGCTTGGGGCCGTGGAACGGGATTTTGTCCCCTCTATTGGTGTTCACCCGGGTAACAACTGACCATAAACATCAACCGGAGCTGGGATGTTATTGTTTAGATCATCTTTATTGATTCCCAAGTTTTGATTCATGTTGCGTAGTGTACACTCTAATTCGTGATCGGAGGGAAACAAGGGTTCTTTTCCTCTCCGTTTATTTCGCATACAAGGAGGTTTGTTCTGCATAAATAAAAAACAATAAAACAAAGTAAAATCAAGAAAATATAAACTAAACTATAGTAATAAGTTTAAGTTAATCTAAAAGCTATAATTCCCCGGCAACGGCGCCAAAATTTGATACACTCAAACTTACTTCTCAAATAAGAAGTAAAGCGGTCGTGTCAAGTAAATAACCCAACTAGTGAGGTTGGGATCATTCCCACGAGGAAAATAGTTTAGACTTAACTTTAACCAATTATTACTATTGTTTGGCCAATTACTTCCTTAGAAAGCAAAAAAATAAAAGGGGGGTTTCTATTTCTAAATGAATGAAAATAACTAATGAAATTGAAAGAGACACTTAACAACTTTGAATGTTGGAGTTTAATCAATTAATCAAAGTAACTAAGGTTTACGTGTTCCCCACAGGTTCATAACTTGATAATTCTAACTATGAAAATTCTTTCCTAGTATCTTGCATGCAAAGTGATAAGTTATGTATTTCTAAATCCTTGGTCCAGCATCTAGAAAATCTCACTCCGCACCTTGGTCTGACTACATGTGTTGCTATCCTAACCCTTATCTTTACCTCATATTAGGCATCATATTCGATATTTGACTAAGTTATTAACTCGTACCAATTAATACTAGCCTATTATATAGTATACACTAAATCTATGTTGATAATTCTTTTCCTATTATCTACCTCCTTGGTCTGTCAAGTAGAATTAAGGTGAGTTCTAACGTTGGTCATCCGTTAAGAAGACTTCTAAGCGAAAGAATTATTAATACATGCAAGACACTATTCAAGAATTGTTATTTTAGTTAGGTTTTACCTCATTATTTGCCTATGGTTCCCACAACCATAGTTATGGAGTTTATTTATCCATAGTCATTATCACAATATTCAAATATATTATATAAGAATTCATGTACTTACTTCAATGAGAAAGAGTAAAATTCGAAAGTTTTCTTGATTAATCAACAAAAATCACCAACAATCACTTGCAAGAATCTCAAAGTAATCAAGAATATCACAAAAAGTCTAATGATAATCAAAAGTCCAACACTAATACAGAGAGTCTAATAATGATCCAGAGTCTAACCTCAAAAACAAGGTTTTTAGAACTATTTATAGAAAATAAAAACCTAATTAAACAAGCACTCTATTTGCTGGAAATCTGTCAAAACGCGGCTGGGTCGACGGACCTCGCGACGGATCATTGTGGTCACGACGGACCGTCATGGACTCTGTCGTCCCATACTTGTGCAATTTCTCCTGCTGCTCTCTTCATTACCCTCTACGGGAAGTATAACAGACCGTCATAGGCACAACGGTCCGTCGAGGGTCTTCGTTCCAAAACACTTTATCTCTTGGAATCTGGGTACTGGGATTACTTCTCTGAACTTCATGATGAACCTGCAGGACGGACCGTCATAGACACGATGGACCGTCATGGACTCTGTAACCCCACACTTGGTCAGACTTCCCCATCTTCCTTCAGCAGCTTCACTACACTGCCACCTATGGACCGTCACAAACACGACAGATAGTCACAAGCTCTGTAGGTGGTCTCTTCTGCATTTCTTCGCTCAAAATCTCCGCATTCATCTTTGGACAGATTTTACTGCAAATAAAGAGAAATTTATATAAAAATTAGCACAAAAAGGCTTCTGGACACACTAAACTTTAAGGAAAAAGTATTAATAATACCGTGAAAACATGGTATATCAGACATCTAGCGCACCGTTGATCCAGTATTCAGTTCAAAGTCAGCTGGTGAGCCTCCTTACTTTCCGGAGGATCAATTTTCATTGCTTTCAATATTAATTTTTGTTTATCAGGATGTTGTTGGGAATGTCCCAACATCTCGCTCAGTTATTTTTAGAGGCTTGATAGACAGTTAGATGTTAGCTTTTTAGTATTTTCACTATCATTATTCCATGTTAAAACTTGAATTTGCCTTAGTGTCCAGTTGGATGTTATTTTTATGACTTTCTAGTTTATTATATGAACTTATTTTTGTTGATTTTAAGTCTTGCGCTAAGTGAGTAAGTCAGACCAAGGATTCGCTTGGGGCCAACAATGTTTCCCAAGTGCCTGTCCTGCTCAGGGTGTATGTTCGGGGCGTGACACATATTTCTTCCATCACCAAAAGAAATTTGGAATTATCGTATGAAAAAATATGTTGGAGGTGAAGGAATTCAAGTTGCAAAGAATAAAATATCTTCTTCGATAATGTGGATTTTCTTGGAGTGTTTTATTCTTTGAAACTTGAATTCCTTCACCTCCAACATATCTTTCTTAACATAATTCCAAATCTCTTTTGGTGATAGGAGAAATGTAATTCTCTTTAAAATATTTTTTGAGACAACAACAAAAAGAGTTGCTTTCGTGGTGGACTTCATAATTTTATTTTACTTGTGACTCTTTATTTACGTTGTGGTGGGATTATTTTTCAACTGATCAATTTCAAAATCCTCTTCCACCATTTCCTTCCTAAATATCAAGGGCCTCCAAGTAATTTTACGTTCTCACAATTCATAATTGGCAATTTTCATTACATATATAACATTAGTAATTCATGAAACTATTTTTTAAATCCATCTCTTCACTTGAAGGTCCCTTCAGAAAAATAACTCTAGATCCCATCTATCACTTTCTGAAAGAAACTAAATGTAGGAAAATAACAACGGAAGAAAAATTGAAGGTTAAATTATGTATTTCCCTACGAAACTTTATTTTATTTACCAACCAAAAACAGGTGTTTACGTACTGAAAACCAAACTAAAATAGAAATCAACTCCTAAATACTAGGTGTCTAACTTTTTAGAATTATAGCAACATGAATATCTGTAGTTCTAAATCAAAGATTGAACATATTTACAAAATATTCCAATGCCTTCAATCTTTAACCTCGCATGTATAAATCTTAAGCTTTTACATTATTATCTTGACGCCACATTGAGAAATCTTGAAGAGCATTTGTATCAGCTCTGTGATGCTTTTGAGTAAACTCAAGGAGAGAAGGCCATGTGAAGTTAGGATACAGTCGAGGTTTGTTTTAGTCCACCAAGTCTGTTGGTGGACTGACCACCTTTTATCTAACCGGACGAAGAAATAAAGCAAGTGATTTTCTTGGTGTCTTATTGTTAAACATTGTTCTATGTGAGCAACTTGTGTATCTACCATTTGATAGGCCTGCAAAAGTACAAAAAATAAATATATTATATTCAAGTTGTAAGATAAATCATTTCTCGTCATGTGGAAATATCTTATAATGTTTTTCACCAAAAAATGCATTATTTGGTTAATTTATTCTATTTATATTATTTGTATGTAATACATAACACATTAGCTTATTATATAGTTCTAGTTTGTAAATTTGGTTACCATAAATCTTTGGCCTATCTTAAACACAAAATCATTAAAATTTGGACGGATGGAGTACCATTTGTTGTCCTCAAAAACCTGAAGTTTGCAAACCAAAACATGATGGAGAAGGGTTAATGATGTTGGATCATATTGAGGCCTTGTTCCTAAGGTGAGCTCTGGATTCTGGCGCGGGAGAAAATATTGGAGTCTCATTATGGATTCGTTATCTTCCAAAAAACTCTTAAAGTGGCTCTTTTGTACACCTAGGCTCATCCCTAAAAGTTCCATGATCGTAAGAGAAAGTGTGCTCATGGAATTTCAATAATCATGATAAACATTCATGTGTAATTAAAGGGAAAAAAGGTTAATTTATTTACATAATAGAACAATAGATACCGCTTTTGTTTGAATTTTTTGTCTGATTTTGATTTGACATAAAATTTAAGAAATTTAATTTTTTTTTTGAATTCAGTAGTCTTAGTTACAAAAAAATGTATAAAATGTACAAGAATATCAGTTAATTTAGTGGTCTTAAACATGTCATGCCAAAAAAAAGAAGGAAAAACACATTTTTTAAAAACATACCAAAAAAGTAAGATAAAAAATTGAAAAATATGAGAACTAAGATAGTCGATTGTCCTTACCCGAGATTTTAAAAACATTAGCCCACCGTTCTTTGTAAATACTCCTCTACTATGTGAGATGAGCCTTTTTGAATAGAGTTTTGCAAAGAGAATGTTTCTTTCCAAAGACGTTTTAAAGAAAACCTTCCAGTAAAGATGATGGCATAAACACAATGTTCACGATTTTTCCTTTGAGTTTTGTTCTTTTCACTTAGAGTAATGTCAAAGAACATGTCCATATAACAATTAGAATTACAGATGAGATTAGCATCAACTCTGTGGTTCACTATGAGAAAGAAACCATGACTCCTGCATGCTTCACGTGTCACGACCGAAATCTAGACCCCAGACGAGACCGGCGTCGTTGACCTCTCAAAGGTCGTAGACAAGCCTACATATGTCATTCTTACTTCATCTAGGTTAATTTTGGAGGAAAATTTGAAACTTTTTGTTTCTTAACATGCGTACTAAACATTCTACTACATATGTAATTGTTTACCATTAACCATCTAACATTAAGATCATCAAATGAAAGAAACAATTTATCATCACGAGAAGGATAAACTTGCCAAAATGGCACCAATACAATGTCTGAACAAAAATGGGAAAAACGCTAGTGGAACATACTCAAATAGCTGAATCCTACAACAAAGCTAGAGTGTAAATGGGCAAGCATCCTCTAAAGCATGAAGGCCTACCAAGTCCGGATGAATGTGCGACGTCTGGATAACTGCAGCAGTCATCATGTAGGTCTAGCATCCACCTACGCCTGCACCTAAAAGTATACAGTTGTATAGGGTTAGTACACACTTGTACAAAGTATGGGTATATGCAAGCACACACCAAGGACATGCATGAGTAATATTAGCTCTTTCCTAACAACATGATTATAGAATGTCAAGTCGGTGGACTTGCCAATTTGAGATTAGAAAAGTGAGTGAACTTTTCGAATTTAGATTAGGAAAGTTTATGAGATTCCAAAATTTGGATTAGGAAAGTTATGTAGTACGAGTAACATGCATAATCACACTTAAAATTTTTCACATAGCACACAGCAACATACACATACCACATATCATAATTCATATAACACATAATGTTGTTCATATCGTTCATTAGTATTCCATGAGACCTTGGAATCATGACTTGACATTAAGACTTCCCAAAAATGTCTGCTTTAGCAAAAACAGAGTCTGCTTTATTCATTCATACGTACTTCATTTCATTTTATTCATGGTCCAATGTAAACACTAGATATACCTAGAGTGTAGTTTAAGACTTTCATTAGGTTCGTTGTGCAATGACCAAGAATGACCTAATGTCATTACTTGAATCAAACTCACCTCTTGATTATCCTATCCTATCACCTTTGGTATCACTCGTTTCATTATGTGCATCATTTGAGGATGACCTCATTCATTTATTGGGAACTTTAACTTTAACCGACATAGATCATATGAGTATCATGAAATGCAGTGTCATGAAACCCCACAGCGAAAAAAGGTGGAATTGACCCAAAACATGCTAGCGTACATGGGAATTGAACCTAGCCAGATCCCAATATTGGCAGTATAGGTTCGAAGACTAGGAGATATAAAGAGACTCATACCCGGCATGCCTAACAATCTCATCTCATGAGAGTTACGTGAACCTCCGCCCTTCCCGTAAAAAGGCATCACCGCTCATAGCTAGTCTATTGGTGCTCAGTATAAAGTTGCATTACTTTCAACTCACACATCATGGAAGTTGGCTTCTAGTATGAGGACATCATAGCTCAATAGATGATTTTTTCATCTCATCATTAGTATTAAGTGTGTTAATCTCAGTACTTTCATTAGAATGTTCATAAAGACTGATCTCTTCATTAACTTTACACTCTCATAGGGGAGTACGTTTTGCTAACATTTACCTAGACTCATTTGAGATTGCTCTTATCTTTTAGATTAGCCTCATATCATGTTGTCACAACATTCATTATTATTAGCACATTTGCTCTTCATAGTTACTCACCCCTTTTTACGTGAATGTTCACTTCATGATATGATAATATACTTGGCCATTTGGTGTGTTTTCACTTTTACTTAACCCTTCTAGGGTTTCATCATTTCATCATTTCATTGTTTATTTTATCATATGCCAATGCACTTGGCCATTTAGTGTATTTTACACTCGTACATACCCCTTCTAGGGTTTCATAATTTCATTACATACATCTTAGGTTCACTTACTTTTAAACGTATGCTAGACTTATGGGTCTATACATACAAGCCATGGGGCTTCATTCATAGTTTGTCTAAGTTATTCATATTTACCCAAGATTATGTGGTACAAGACTTATGCATCTTGTAGATATGCCAAGATATTGATTTTGATCTTGAGAGGAAGCATTCATTAAATATTTACTCACGTATGACTTATGTGTCAATACTGAATTAGGCAAGGGAACCCGATTTCGAATCCCTTAGACTACACTTAATCTTATTTTAAACTTGATAATCACATTTTTTTAAGATTTGGGGGACCCTAGTTCGATTTCCATCAACCCATAATATTTCTTTTCTTTTTCTCCTCCCTTTTTTCGATTAAGTCAAAGAGGTTGTGGGTTCAATCCCCCACAAGCTCATTCTTTTTCTTTTATTTTATCTCTTAACTTTCTCACCTATCCAAGAGGTTGTGGGTTCAATCCCAACTCACCACATCTATTTTTCCTTGCATTTTTCTCACGAATTTTTTATGAAATTTTCATTTAGTGAGGTCATGGTTTCTATCCCCAATGACCTCAAATTTTGTTTTTTTAAACGAAGCTCATTTTTTTTAAAAGTTGGTCGAGACTACAATATCCAGCAGGCTGGAAATTTAGTCTCTTCCAATCCATTTTTATCTCATTCTTTTGTTGATATTTTTTTGTAGCTTTCATGTAATGATGTATTGGGTTCAATCCTTAGCAATCTCACTTATTTTACATTCTGTTTTCGTTGCATTTTGTACCATTTTGTTTGGCCGAACCCAACCTACCAAATGCTTGAAATTTTTGTTTACTATTTTCAGTTTCTTTTTATCATCATTCATATGTTAATTCTTAAGGCATTTCGTGGATCATTTGGTGCATTTTTAAGCGTAATATTTTTATGATTATATTAAGAAAAGAATTACCACTTCATTCAGTAACATTGCAAAACTTTTACACCTCATGATTTACACAAACATTCACACATAAAAATCAACCATAAAAACATTTTCACATACTTTCGGTTGACATTTCTTAACATGCTTACAATTCCAAACGCATAATTAAGAACACATTATCACGAAAATCAAACTTCATACTTGAAATACCAGCAAACGTACAAAAAACATGATCTCTAACCTATTTCACATTGAGATCAAAGGGATACTAGGGACAAGGAGTTCGACAAGAACGGAAACAACCCTAGTTTTTGAGTAGATTCATCTGAGCCTTAAGGGTCTCTTGAGAAAGGCACCACGAGTACGAATACCCATACATTTTATGACGTTCAATCCTTAACTTGCTGTCTAAAATTTTCTCCAAAAATCTCGTCCAAATCCCCTCAAAGTCATCACCAACTCGACGGACAAACTTCTCTTTGCCTACGTGATTGATTTCATTTTTTTCTTATATTTTCGTTGTGAGTTCTTCAAGTTTGAAGAACTTTGGTTTACCTACTATTTTTTTACGTTATTTGTCTTAGAGTGAGTGAGAGTGATAGAGAGAGATGAGCGTGGGAGAGAAGAGTTTTCTTAGGATTAGGAGTCTAGTTTAGGATTTAGTCAAATAAGGTTTTTATTTAATTATTAAAAATCTGATTTCCTTTTATTTTAATGAGATAATAAATAATAAATATAAATTAATTACATTAATTTAACAACTTAAATTAAAAATAATTTAATTTATTGCTTCCACCTAGGTTCGAACCCGGGTGGAGCAAGACTTCACTTCAAGAGCCAATTTTCGGTCCTCTCTCCCAAAAATGCCCCTCCACCTTATTAGTAAATAACTAATTATATAGTTAGGGTAATTACGATACTACCCTTAGTCTGGAAAAAGATGATTTTACCCCTAGACCCTCCAAACCTAAGATTTTCCCTTTTTATATCCGATAAAGACTCCTTCAAGCAAATCTTCATATTCGGGATCCCTACATAGTTGGAACAAACCTTTTCTAGATCAACTAACTCCCCAAGTTAGTTGTGCTAGCTGTAGCAAGGGTTCAGAATTCTGGTTCTACGCGCATCAATTCGTGCGAACCTGGTCTAATCGTAGGCATTCTAAACACATTAAACATTACTTAGCATATTCATTTTTTAGGGTTGTTACATCATCATTAAGTATAGAGACTTGTTGGGTGAAAATAGGGTCACCAGTAAAGAAAGATCTTGAGTCAATAAGGGGAACATGAAGTTCTTGTGCTATAACATAAGGTTTCTCTTCATCCAGACATATATATTTTATGAGATTGTTTACATCATTTTTCATTTGGGAAGAAATCAATGGGTTTTCCTCACAAGAATATGTAATTTTTCATTTGTGATTATACTATCAGTGGCCATTGTAAGCAAGGGTTCACTTTTCTCTTTCTTGTGCAATATGTCAAAATGGAGAAAAGGAAATATAAGTAGTTTATTGTGAGGAGCAAAAATGAAGGATTATGTCACGCCTTGAACATATACCTTGGAGGGATTGACAGTCCAGAACCATTGTTGGCCCTAAGTGAACTCTTGGCCTAACTTAGGTATAGAAAGACTTGAACAATAATAAGCTGTCTCAAGAGATACTCATGCAAATAACTTAGAATGCCTTGAAATAAGTATTTATCTAGCCAAAACGGTAACTCAAGTCTTAACATAAACAATTAAGAATGGAAAGACAAAGAATTATAGGTATTCGTGTATGCCTCTAAAACAAAGAGGAATGTTCGGAAAAGACCCCTGAAGATCCTAACAATTTAAATACTAAATACAATGTGAAAAGGGATCCTTTCAAAAGCAAGGAGGCTCACCAATTGGCTCTGAGTGCTCACCTGGACCTTCGAAGAGCTGGATGTTGATCCTTGTTAGCTTAATCTGCATCACAAAATGATGCACGCCAAATTGCATCAGTACATTGAATGTACGAGCATGTGAGGGGAAAACTAAAGACCACATAATCATGAACTTAATTCTGAAAGAACATTTACCTCATCTTTACTCAACTCAAATGCAGAATTAAACAACAATAGAGTTGCAGTTTATATAAAAAAGTTAAAACAATTTTTAACAACTCGATACATATATATATATATATATAATGAAGTAATTTTATTCAGTGGGAGTTTCTCTAACCGACAACCATCACTATGAGCTATGAAATGATACAATGTCTCGCCCACGCTGCCAGAAGTGTTCTATAACTTTCCGGGATATATAATGCCTAAATTAAGTGGATCCACTAGCCTATGTGGAAAAAGAATCTTCTAATACATATGACTCGTTCTATCCACTTTAACTACATGATTTATGGGAACTTGATTTATGGACTCTTCAGCATATCGATGTTTAATAATGCTCCCAGATACACAACTCATAAGTTAAAAAAAGTAAGTCTTTCTTTGTGATTTGAAGTTATTACTCAAAAATCATATCTCTTAAAATACATGGAACTCAAAACTACAAACCTTTTTGAAAATCAATGTTTCTCTCATCTAAAATGCGAAAACATTGAGAGTACTTCATCCCCATACTTCATTTTTAAATGAACTTGTCTCTAATATTTCTTAACTCGATGCTTAAGTATTTTTTTTAAAATGTTCAAAATGATTCTAATTGACTTTGAAAAGATTCTATGAAGTTTATTGAAGTGACTCTTAGCTCTAGCTAGAATTTGACTTATGGCATCAAGGGTCATGATCTCATGTTATAGATGATATCTTGATGTTTAGACATACCTTATAGTGTAGAGATAAACTAGGAAACACATGTACAATTCAAGGGTACTCAAATGAAAAGAAGAGGGAAAGGGTAGGAGAGTTGGCGACCTTGGCGCTCTTAGAGGGGCTAAGCGCCAGAGGCTAGCTTCAAAAACTAGGTAAGGGAGCTTTGAGTGGCTGATGCCCCAGATCCCAAACAACATAAGTTTATTTACTTCTATCAAAATAGCTCGGTGCCTCAACTGCTTCACTATGATTTTGACGAAATTTCTTGGTTGTTTGTAAACTCTAAACCCTCTAGATTCAATTGGTTTCTTCCCCAAATTCGTAGAATTCAAATACACAACCAAGGTATACGAGAATCCACTCAACTTAATATCAAATTTCATGAATTTTACTAAATGTCTTCTCAACAACATCAACAATCATGATCCCAATAAAAACTTAGACAAAATCAAGCAAGAACTAAATTTCAATACTTTCAAGAAAAAAATTGCGCATAATCAAATCATGATTGTTGTGTGGGTGAACGAACCAAACTCTATGTGATCTTATATAACGTGTAAGGATAAACCATGGGCGAGGTCCAAAAGATTAGATTAAAGAATGCGATGAATCCGTGCTTCTTATCCTCTTTCCTCCTCTTCTTTTCTCTTGTCTCATAACCCTAACTTAATTTTATAAAGCGTAAACAAATTCGATTCAATTTATATCCCAACTTAATCACTAAAAATAAATTTAATTAATTGGGTAATGAAAAGCCATAATACCGTTATAACATTGGGTTTTAACTTTCCTTATCTAGACAACCCAACTTCCAATGAGCATATCTCCCTCATATGAATTTAAACATGAGTAAACTCAGTGGTGTTGGAAATATATTTCAAAGATATTTACTACAGTATCTTTTAGCCCACCTAACTCATATGTTTTAGTAGTAATGGTAGTTTTAAGTTTACCCAAAACTCATACTTAGCTCAACTTGTCAAACTTCCCAAATTTGATTATTTCAAAAAACACTTTCTTTGAAATTCTGTTTCTTTTTAGTTCTTTCAAATAACGAGGTGTTACAATATATCACCCTTGGGATCATTCGTCCTCTAATGAGATTACTCTTACAGGCTAAGAGAGTAATTTTTAACATTAAGCTCAAACACCAAGAGAACGAATCTAACACATGTTGTATCAATTAAATAGTACTAAAAGAGAATTATTAAGTTGATCTAGAATTTTGCTGGGCTCAAAGAGATGTGGAGATCTCTTTTTCATATCCTTCGTCAGCTTCTGAAGCAGCTTCCTAAATAAACTGATCTCTCCAAAGAACTTTTACTGATGTTAATTCCTTGGTTCTCAACTTGAAAACCTAGTGGTCTAAAATCTAAAGGATCTCCCATGCACGTTTTCAACATGAAAATATGAAATACCGGATGGACTACTACTAACTATTTTATTATCTCCAACTCATAAGCTAAATTACTAATCCTTTTGGATATTTTGTAAGAGACAATATTTTGGGGGCTTAGCTTCCCCTCCTTACCATATCTCATAACACCCTTCATGTGTGAAAGTTTCAAGTATACCCAATCATCTACTGTAAACTCTAAATCCCTTCTCCTTACGTCATTGTAGGATCTCTGTCGACTCTGCATTGTGTTCAACTTCTCTTGAATAACTTTCACTTTCTCTATATCTTGATGAACTAAGTATGGTCCTATAAACCTAGATTCACCAACCTCAAACAATACAATAAGAGATAGGCATTGTCTCCCATAAATATCTTCATAAGGAGTAATCTGCATTGTAGAGTTGTAACTATTTTTATATGCAAACTCAATGAGGGGTAGATGATCATCTCAATTATCCTTGAAACTAATCACACTGGCCTTAATATATCTTATAAGGTCTGAATAGTGCTCTATGCTTTACCATCTGTCTAATGATGAAAAGAAGTTCTTAAGTTCACCTTTGGGACCAAAACTTGATGGAATGAATTCTAAAATTATGCAGTAAATTATACACCACTATATAAAATAATTAAAATTGGAATTCCATGAAGTTTTACCACCTCTTGAATATATAACGTGGCATAATCTTCTATTATATGAGTAGTCTAGAAAAAAGTGGGCTGATTTTGTCATTCCATTAACAATCACCCAAATGGAATCATGTTGTCACGACCCAAGTCTGCACCCAATAAGTGGCCAATATTAAGAACCATAATTGGTCCAAAACCAAACTGTCACGACCCAAACCGGGTTGCGACTGGCACCCACACTTACCCTCCTATGTGAGCGAACCAACCAATCTAACCTTAACATTTCAATATAATATAAACATAAAGTAATGCGGAAGACTTAAACTCATTAATAAAAACCAATTCAATAACTATCAATATTCAACATCTATTATTCCCAAAACCTGGAAGTCATCATAACAAGAACATCTACTTTAAACTACTAATTCTAAGAGTTTCTAAGAAGCTAAAAATACATAAGAAGCTAGTCCATGCCGGAAGTTCAAGGCATCAAGACATGAAGGAGAAGATCCAGTCCAAGCTATAAGCGTTAGCTCACCCTGAAGATCCGGTGTGACGAAGACTGGCTTGAGTTACTGTTGAGTCGAAGATGACGGCACGTTTGCTGCACTCCACAAATAACAAGAAGAAAAACATAAAAGTAGGGGTCAGTACAAAACACGGGTACTGAGTAGATATCATCGGCCAACTCAAAATAGGGAACAATATATATCAATATTATCGTAAATCAACCTGAAAACTCAACATGTAGCAACAACAAGTATTATATCATTAACAATTACCATCAAGTTCACACACGAGGACTCAAGCCTCAATACCATACTCTTTTGGGAATCATGTTCATTAGATTGAGTATATTAACATCTTTCAAGATTCATTATCTTTATTTCTCTTGTGTCGGCACGTGACACTCCGCTCCCTCATATTCATTAATCCTCTTGTGTCGGTACGTGACACTCCGATCCCCTAAATCTACGTGTCGGTTCTTGACACCCGATCCCCTAAATCTACGTGTCGGTTCGTGACACCCGATCCCCTAAATCTATGTGTCGGTTCGTGACACCCGATCCCCTAAATCTACGTGTCGGTTCGTGACACCCGATCCCCTAATCTCTTTCTATCAGTTCATCAAGCCTTCTTTCTCACCAAGGCATCATCAATCTCATTACTTTAGTTCATCAAGCCTTCTTTCTCACCAAGGCATCATCAATCTCATTACTTTAGTTCATCAAGCCTTCTTTCTATATCAAGGCATCATCATTAACAAGAGATTAGGTTTTTATCAAGATTTGGGATTCAATAGCTTCATCATGCTTAATATAATCACAATTATATAATCACGTTCATGCATGCATACAATTAAGCACGTAGCAGGGTTTTACAATACTACCAATACATATCATTCTCTATTAAGAGTTTACTATGAAAGCATGAAAACCATAACCTACCTCCACCGAAGAATTGAAATCAAGCAAGTTAATCCTCAAAGCTTGGTGTTTTCCTCTTCTTCTCGATCGTTTCTCTCTCTCCCTTCTTGTTCTTTCTATTTTCTTATTCAAACCCTCTTTCTTTTACCCTAATTAGTATATAATTAAGAATAAAAGATGGCAATAATACCCCACTAATTAACTTAGGGTTACCTCTTTTAACCCCCAAGAATTTGAGTTATTAATATAAACCCACGAAATCTATAATTAAGGAAAGAATAGTCCAAAACGTCCCTTAAAAATGTGTAAGGAAGTCCGATTCTGCCTGGGATTTGCGCAACCTGTGATGGTCCATCGTGCCTGCGACGGTCCGTCCTGCAGGTCGTCGCAGAGTTCAGAGACCCAAATTTCCACCAAGGGTCTGTGACGGTCCGTCACACCTGTGACGGTCCGTCCTGCCATTTCGTTACAAAGTTCAGAGAGTCAATTTCAATACCCAATTTTCAGTTTTTCTAAGTGTTTTAAAACGAGACCCTGCGATGGTCCGTCGTTCCCATGACGGTCCGTCGTGGGGTCCGTCGCCTCAGCCTGTTTTTCCAGAAATAAAATCTGCTGCTCAAAACGACTAGACAGGTCGTTACAATAGATACCAATTTACCCATCGTTCGTCCCCGAACGATCACAAGAAGGAAAACAAGGACGAAAAGGAGTACCTGAATCTGTAAACAGGTGTGGGTATCTTTCTCGCATATCAGCCTCTTTCTCCCAAGTGGCTTCTTCAACGGGTCGATTCTTCCATTGAACCTTGATAGATGCAATCTCTCTTGACCTCAACTTGCGAACTTCTCTATCTAAAATAGCAACAGGATCCTCCTCATAAGACAAGTTCTCATCAAGCAAAACTGAATCCCAACGGATAATGTAGTTTCCATCCCCATGGTATCTTTTCAACATCGACACATGGAATACCGGATGTACTCCGGACAGCCCTGGAGGCAAGGCTAACTCATAAGCCACCTCCCCTACTCGCTTAAGTACTTCAAATGGTCCAATGTACCTTGGACTTAGTTTACCCCTTTTACCAAACCGCATCACCCCTTTCATTGGTGAAACTTTCAACAAGACTTGTTCACCCTCCATGAACTCTAAGTCTCTAACCTTTCGATCTGCATATTCTTTTTGTCTACTTTGCGCAGCTAGAAGCTTTTCTTGAATAGACTTCATTTTTTTTATCGAATCCCTCAAGAGATCAGTGCCCCAAGGTCTAACCTCGAACGCATCAAACCAACCAATGGGAGACCTACATCTCCTACCATACAATGCTTCAAATGGAGCCATATCAATGCTTGAGTGATAGCTATCTTCCAATGACCACCAAACTCTATCACACATGCACGAAGCATATCTTCTAACACTTGAATTGTTCTCTCAGACTGACCATCGGTCTGAGGATGGAACGCAGTACTAAGGTCCAACCTAGTACCCAATTCCGCATGCAATGTTTTCCAAAACTTAGAAGTAAACTGTGTACCTCTATCTGATATGATGGATAGTGGAACCCCATGCAATCGAACGATTTCTGAGATATAGATCTTGGCTAACTTCTCGGTATTGTAAGTCACCTTAATCGGAATAAAATGAGCAGATTTAGTTAACCTATCGACAATCACCCAAATGGAGTCATACTTACCCATTGTCCTCGGAAGACCAACCACAAAGTCCATTGCAATTCTCTCCCATTTACATTCCGGAATGGGCATTCTCTGAAGTGTTCCTCCGGGCCTTTGGTGTTCGTACTTTACTTGTTGACAGTTTGGACACTTGGCAATAAAGTCAACAATATCACGCTTCATTCTACTCCACCAAAAGTGTTGCTTTAGGTCACGATACATCTTGGTTGCACCCGGATTTATAGAATACCTTGAACTATGAGCCTCTGTCAGAATAGTGTTGATCAAATCATCGACGCGGGGTACACATACCCTTCTCTTGATCCTCAAAACACCTTCCTCATCGATTTGTGCTTCCTTAGCCTCTCCTCGCAATACCTTATCTTGAATTCTGCGCAGTTTCTCATCATCAGACTGTCTTCCCTTAATCTTGTCAAGAAAGGAAGATCTTGCCTCCACAGAAGCCAACAATCCTCCCTTCTCATTTACTTCTAATCTCATCAATTCATTAGCTAGAGTCTGAACCTCTCTAGCCAATGGGCGTCTAGAAGCTTGCAAGTGAGCTAGACTTCCCATGCTTCCCGCCTTTCTACTTAAAGCATCCGCTACAACATTCGCTTTTCCCGGATGATATAAGATAGTGATATCGTAGTCCTTTAGTAGCTCCATCCATCTCCGTTGCCTCAAGTTCAAATCCTTCTGAGTAAAGACATACTGAAGGCTACGATGATCCGTGTAGACCTCACACTTAACCCCATATAAATAGTGTCTCCATTGCTTTAATGCAAACACTACCGCAGCCAATTCCAAATCATGAGTTGGATAGTTACGTTCATGCACTTTTAATTGTCTTGAAGCATAAGCAATCACATTCTTCTCTTGCATTAGCACTGCACCCAAACCCGAATAGGATGCATCACAATAAACAATGAAGTTCTTACCCTCTACTGGCAAGGTAAGGATTGGTGTGGTAGTCAACAAAGTCTTGAGCTTCTGAAAGCTTTCCTCACATTCGTCCGACCATACAAATGGAACATTCTGCTTAGTCAAGTTTGTCAATTGGGAAGCAATAGAAGAGAATCCCTTGACAAATCGGCGGTAGTAGCTTGCTAACCCAACAAAGCTCCTTATTTCCGACACATTAGTAGGTCTTACCCAATTCTTCACTATCTCAATCTTAGAAGGATCCACCATCACTCCATCCTTAGAAACCACGTGTCCCAAGAAGGACACTGCATCTAGCCAAAATTCACACTTAGAGAACTTGGCATAAAGCTTTTTCTCCCTCAACATTTCCAATACCATTCTCAAATGCTCTTCATGTTCCTTCTTGCTCTTTGAGTATACCAATATATCATCAATAAATACGATCACGAAGAGGTCCAAATATGGCTTAAAAATACCATTCATCAAGCTCATGAACGCAGCAGGGGCATTCGTAAGACCAAAAGACATCACTACAAATTCGTAATGCCCATACCTCGTTCGAAAAGCAGTCTTTGGCACATGTGTTGCCCGTATTTTCAATTGATGATAACCGGATCTCAAGTCAATCTTAGAGAAGACACAAGCACCTTGTAACTGATCGAACAAGTCATCAATGCGGGGAAGAGGATACTTGTTCTTTATGGTTACCTTGTTTAGTTGTATGTAGTCTATACACATTCGAAAACTCCCATCCTTCTTCTTTACAAACAAAAATGGAGCACCCTAAGGGGATGCACTTGGTCTAATGAAGCCTTTGTTCAATAACTCTTGAAGTTGTGCCTTTAACTCTCTTAACTCCGCGGGAGCCATTCTATAAGGGGGTATAGAAATGGGGCGTATGCCCGGTTCGAGATCAATACAGAAGTCAATATCCCTATCCGGTGGCATTCCAGGAAGATCTGCAGGGAACACATCCAGAAACTCACGAACTACTGCAACCGACTCAATCGAAGGTACTTGGGTAGTGTCATCCTTGAGATATGCCAAGAAAGCTAAACACCCTTTGCTAATCATTTTCTTGGCACGAAGAAAGAAGACGATGCGGACCAGATTGGAGGTGTAGTCACATTCCCACACTAACGGGTCTGTCCCAGGCTTGGCTAACGTCACCGTTTTAGCATTACAATCCAAGATTGCAAATTGCGGAGAAAGCTAAGTCATACCCAGAATCACATCAAAATCATCCATTTTTAAGATAACCAAATCTACATAAGTGTTGCTCCCCACAAAGTTTACCAAACAAGACCTATATACCTTATCAACTACCACAGACTCACCCACCGGAGTAGAAACACGAATAGGCATATCAAGTAATTCACAATGTAAATTTAGACCATTAGCAAATGAGGAAGATACATAAGAAAACGTGGATCCAGGATCAAACAATACAGAAGCCATGCAATCACAAACCAGAAGATTACCTGTGATGACAGCATCAGATGCCTCCGCTTCAGACCGCCCAGGGAAAGCGTAACAATGGGCCCTATCGTTCGTCTGTCCGTTGCCCCTACCATGTTGTGATGTAGTGTCCCCAGTTTGCCCATTACCTCTGCCGTTTTGGTGACCACCATTACCTCGACCACCACGTCCTCCAGAATAACGGCCTCTACCATGACCACCTCTACCTCTAGCTATTGGGGGTCTATAACTTGGTCTGCGACAATTTATCCTAATATGTCCAATCTCCCCACATCCATAACATTCTCTGGAGTCAATCATAGGCCACTCGGAGAAGTGTTGACCAGTCTGAGGTGGTCCCCCAACTACAATCTGTAGTGAAGATTGAATTGGTCGGACTGAGTAACTTCCCGAACCCTGTCCTCTAGTGTAAGAACCATTATACTCACCTCCCTTTCGAAGCCTTTTTGATGTCGATGTTGTGGTGAAGTCGTCTGGCTTCACTCCTTCCACTTCTATCACAAAGTCTACCACTTCTTGGAAGGATTTTGCCATTGCCGCTACCTGTAAGGCCGAAATCCGCAATTTTGACCTCAACCCCTTCACAAACCGGCGAATCCGCTCTTGAGGACTGAAACAGAGTTGAGTGGCATATCTGGATAGTGCACGGAACATAGCCTCATAAGCATTAACCGACATCCTACCTTGCTCTAGGCTCAGGAACTCATCCCTTTTCCTATCCCTCAAAGTCCGGGGGATATACTTCTCCATAAACAAGCTAGAGAACGAGGCCCAAGTCATAGGTGGTGCCTTTATTGGTTGACACTCGATATGTGACCGCCACCACATTTTGGCGTTCCCTTGAAACTGATAAGTCACAAACTCCACACCAAACCATTCTACTATACCCATCTTGTGTAGTAGCTCGTGACAGTCAACCAGAAAATCATAGGCATCCTCCGATTCAGCACCCTTGAAGACCGGAAGTTTCAATTTCAAGAACTTACTGAAAAGTTCATGCTGATCACTTGTAATTACAGGCCCTGTAGTCAGACGAGGAAATGTGCCTATTTCCAATGGAACATCCATGCGGGGAGCCATAGTAGCCGCATGTTGTACCTCCGAAGCCTGAGGTGCTGGTGCAGAAAACACTGGGGGTGTCTGGCCCTGATCAGATAACCCGCTAAGATAAGCCAGAACCTGATTGATCATCTCTGGGGTAGGTTGGGGTGGCAATCCCTCATTCTGCACTTGTTCAGTTTCCCCATCCTCCCTTTCTCTTATTACTTCCTCAGTCGGTGGAGGAGTCACTGCCCTAGTATCAGATGGGCTAGGTGCTCGTCCTCTTCCCCTAGAGTACGTCCTCCCACGACCTCTACCACGGCCCCTTGCCGCTGTTCTTCCTCGAACCACAGCCCCAGTGGCTGGCTCAGTTGTTTCTTGTCTGGCCGGTGTTGGTGTTGATGTAGTCGTTGCTCTAGTTCTAACCATCTGCGAAAGAGAGTGGAGATGGTCAGATACCAATTCGTATCGCCTAGATACCAATTGGACTTAAGTAGTAGCACGAAAGAAAGAATGAAAGAGTGAAATTTTTCCTAAAGTCTTATAGCCTCTCAAGGAAAAGTAAAGGCGTCCCCCTACCGTTCCTTAAGATTCTACTAGACCTGTTCTTGTGTGATGAGACCAACGAACCTAATGCTCTGATACCAAGTTTGTCACGACCCAAACCGGGTTGCGACTGGCACCCACACTTACCCTCCTATGTGAGCGAACCAACCAATCTAACCTTAACATTTCAATATAATATAAATATAAAGTAATGCAGAAGACTTAAACTCATTAATAAAAACCAATTCAATAACTATCAATATTCAACATCTATTATTCCCAAAACCTGGAAGTCATCATCACAAGAACAACTACTTTAAACTACTAATTCTAAGAGTTTCTAAGAAGCTAAAAATACATAAGAAGCTAGTCCATGCCGGAAGTTCAAGGCATCAAGACATGAAGTAGAAGATCCAGTCCAAGCTATAAGCGTTAGCTCACCCTGAAGATTCGGTGTGACGAAGACTGGCTTGAGTTACTGTTGAGTCGAAGATGACGGCATGTTTGCTGCACTCCACAAATAACAAGAAGAAAAACATAAAAGTAGGGGTCAGTACAAAACACGGGTACTGAGTAGATATCATCGACCAACTCAAAATAGGGAACAATATATATCAATATTATCGTAAATCAACCAGAAAACTCAACATGTAGCAACAACAAGTATTATATCATTAACAATTACCATCAAGTTCACACATGAGGACTCAAGCCTCAATACCATACTCTTTTGGGAATCATGTTCATTAGATTGAGTATATTAACATCTTTCAAGATTCATTATCTTTATTTCTCTTGTGTCGGCACGTGACACTCCGCTCCCTCATATTCATTAATCCTCTTGTGTCGGTACGTGACACTCCGATCCCCTAAATCTACGTGTCGGTTCTTGACACCCGATCCCCTAAATCTACGTGTCGGTTCGTGACACCCGATCCCCTAAATCTATGTGCCGGTTCGTGACACCCGATCCCCTAAATCTACGTGTCGGTTCGTGACACCCGATCCCCTAAATCTACGTGTCGGTTCGTGACACCCGATCCCCTAAATCTAAGTGTCGGTTCGTGACACCCGATCCCCTAATCTCTTTCTATCAGTTCATCAAGCCTTCTTTCTCACCAAGGCATCATCAATCTCATTACTTTAGTTCATGAAGCCTTCTTTCTCACCAAGGCATCATCAATCTCATTACTTTAGTTCATCAAGCCTTCTTTCTATATCAAGGCATCATCATTAACAAGAGATTAGGTTTTTATCAAGATTTGGGATTCAATAGCTTCATCATGCTTAATATAATCACAATTATATAATCACGTTCATGCATGCATACAATTAAGCACGTAGCAGGGTTTTACAATACTACCAATACATATCATTCTCTATTAAGAGTTTACTATGAAAGCATGAAAACCATAACCTACCTCCACCGAAGAATTGAAATCAAGCAAGTTAATCCTCAAAGCTTGGTGTTTTCCTCTTCTTCTCGATCGTATCTCTCTCTCCCTTCTTGTTCTTTCTATTTTCTTATTCAAACCCTCTTTATTTTACCCTAATTAGTATATAATTAAGAATAAAAGATGGCAATAATACCCCACTAATTAACTTAGGGTTACCTTTTTTAACCCCCAAGAATTTGAGTTATTAATATAAACCCACGAAATCTATAATTAAGGAAAGAATAGTCCAAAACGTCCCTTAAAAACGTGTAAGGAAATCCGATTCTGCCTGGGATTTGCGCAAACTGTGACGGGCCGTCGTGCTTGCGACGGTCCGTCCTGCAGGTCGTCGCAGAGTTCAGAGACCCAAATTTCCACCAAGGGTCTGTGACGGTCCGTCACACCTGTGACGGTCCGTCCTTCCATTTCGTTACGAAGTTCAGAGAGTCGATTTCAGTACCCAATTTTCAGTTTTTCTAAGTGTTTTGAAACGAGACCCTGCGACGGTCCATCGTGCCCGTGACGGTCCGTCGTGGGATCCGTCGCCTCAGCCTATTTTTCCAGAAATAAAATATGCTGCTTAAAACGACTAGACAGGTCGTTACACGAACCCTCATCCTGGATGACTACAAACGGAAGTCTAACTGAAGCATGCAAAAACTTAAAAACTAAATAAAAATCAATAACTCAAATACAATGATTTAAATAAAATATTAAATATGAATAAAATTAATCTATTCAACTCACCATAAATTATGAAACTTAAGTCTTTAAAAAATTTTTTTAAAAAAATTAGATAAACTTCTTAAAAATACTGACTATATATGAAGCATCTAACTAATAAAAATAGAAGTCCAAATGACACCCACAACATCCTAAATATTAATAACTGAAAGGTAAATGAAATTATCTGGAAGCGAGGAGGATCACCATAGATTACTAGAACTTCCAGATGTATAACCGAAGCCCCTGTATATTATCCTGAATACCCGTGTCTACATCATAAAAAAATGCAGGCCAAATGACTTAGTACATGGAATGTACGGGCATGTAAGGGGAACTCTAAAGCAAACATAAGATCCAACTTGATAAAAATTGAAATATACTTACCTATTTTCAAAATCGCTCAACTCAAGAAATACTTAAGGGTACTCAAAATTACTCAAACTTACGCAACTCAGAAATACTCAAGGATACTCACTCAACTCATAGATTCGATACTGAACTAAAATATAAGATACTTAACTCAAAGATATGATACTTGACTCTAGGTACTCAACTCAATATAAAGAAAGAATACACAAGAAATATATAGAAATAATTATAAAACATTAAAAAGAACTTAGGTTGTTTAAAAAATGCAATACCAAGCTCAACTATACTTATATAATAATGTTATTTAATATCTGTTAGAGATTATCTAACCGACAAGCATCACTATAAGCCTAAGTGATCGTGAAACATTTTAGCTCACATTGCCAAGGACCTTGCTATACCTTGCCATCGACATAGAACTTGAACTACAAAGTGGATCCACTAGTCCATTATGAAAAGGATTCATCTAAAAATTATGACCCTTTTCTACCCATGGTGGGTACATGGTTTTATGGAGAGTGAGTTATCTAAACCGTGCTCATCCCCAATTTGGTCGTCAATACTACTCCAAACATATACAAGATCTTATGTTTTAAATACATACTTCTTCTGTGATTTGAGATTAGTGATAAAAACATAGCTCAAAGGCTATCTTGAAAATCTCAGTTTCCCTTCTTTCTTCATTTTGAAAGTTATTGCCTTTTTTCAGAAAAATAGCCCGAAGGCTCTTTGGAAATCTAAATTTGCATTCATATTTAATAGTGAAAATATTTTAAAATTTCTTTCGGAATATTAGTCCCCATATAATTTTGAACAAATGAAATTGAACTTTACTCTTTACTCTTTACGCTTTACTTGTTACTCTTTACTAAAACTGAAAGCTCAAGTATTAAAACAAAGTTAAAACATTTGTAAAGGACTTATTTAAATAAGGTTCATGCTGAATTATGGACTTGAACACTCAATGCAAGGTTTTCAATAACCATAGATAGGACTCAATACTTGGAACTCAAGAAATTCTATTATACTACTCAATTTAAGAATGTTGTACTTAGAGGGTTCATGAAGGATTATATGTATGAACAACTCAACTCAAAGACTCTAAAATACTTCTCTTCTCAACACTGCTCGACTATTAGGCTTCATGCGGAATTATGGGCATGAACTACTAAACTCAAAGTCTTAACGGGTAACATGTAATAGTCCCCCTACTTGGAATATAATCTCAAATGGGTTAGAAACATAATACTTAATACTTAGAACTTGAAGATACTACTCCTCTTAAAGGTACTCAACTGACGGAGTTCATGCAGCTGTTATGAGCATGAACGACTCGACTCAAGGTAAACACATCAATAAATAAATCATGCATACGAATTTTCTCATTATCGTACTTCCTCAAAATTTAGCTCAATCTATAGTTGATCTCAACATCTCAACATTGAATTTGAATTATGAATTGAAGATTATTTGTTCATGTTAAGAATGATTTTAGGTGTTTATAAGTAGCTTAGATTAGTTATAATAGAAAAGGAGTGCAGGTGAACTTTAAAAGAACTCAAACAGAACAACCGAAGACAAACTGGATTAGGCAGGCGACCCTGACTCTATAGGTGGCGCGGGGTGCCAGACCCTATTATTGATAGGAGGGTCTGGGGAGCTCTGGCTAGCGCATCATGTTAGGACCCAACCTAGAAAACTCGACAAAATTCTTTGCTCATTTTCTCACCCTAATTCTCCTAGAATCGAAAGTTTTTTCCCCAATCAATTGGATTCGGTTACTTAACTTAATTAAACTATAGTATACTGAAAAAAACACTCAAATTACTTAATTTTATCTCAAGAAATCATCAGAACCCCACTCAACAAGATTTAGAATGAAAATAAAAAACACCTATCAGGAACTATTTTCTTTCAACTTCAAGAATGAAATTTTGCTGAAAATAACATGATGAACTAACTCAAAATTATGGAAGCTTACATACCTATTAGGTAACAAATCCATGGATAATCTCCATCACATCACGCAGGAATCTCGACGAATGCTTGATAATCTCCTTTTTTCTCTTTTTTTATTTTCTTGAACTCTCAACTAAAACCCTATGCGTATATTACAATTATAAAACTGAAAGGATTAGACCCTCAAAACCTTACTTAAAACAAATTAAATCTAATTGGGTAAGGATAAGAACATAATACCCCTTACTATTTTTGGTTAACTTTCCTCAACTTGAAAACCTAACTTCAGAAGGACATACCTCACTCACCCAAACTCGAAACTTAGGAAAATCACTAGAGTCGGAAAGTATTCAAGTATATTTTGTAAGGTACCTTGTGGAACACCTAAATAATTATATGCTGAGAGTTATTATTGTTTGAAGTTTACCTAAAACTCATACTTAAGAATAACTTGCAAAATTTAAGATTTCTAACTTTCCAATTTAGTTCTTTTTAGAAATCAAAGTGCTACAACTAGTGAACTTAAATTAATTCTAAGGAACCTTTAAATTCCTTGGCAAAAACTTACTCACTACAAAGGATGGTTCAATTATTAAATCAAAATTTTTCTGGGGTGTTATATCATCTTCCCTTGGTATCATTCATCCTCGAATGACATTTGAACTGGGAATAGAATTTGGGTTACTCTTAATAAGGTTTGAGTCTAATTGTCTTCTCCTAATATCTTCAATATTAACTCAAATCTTTAATTTTGAATTCTATACTTCTGTATGGGGAATTTCATCTTGAACTATTACTCTTTACCACCACATTCAAGCTTAGTACCCTATCAACTCCATGGACTCCTGGACTCCTACATGCAAAATCCTTAAGAAATTCTTAACACTTGACTTCATTTCTTATCTTTTCATCTCCTCCTTAGGTCTAATGTAACACTTGAATGCTATGGACTTATTACATATTGACAACTCAATTATGCTATCTAGGCATAAATGGAAAAATATAATTTATTTGGAACCTCATCTGGTGACATACCGTCTCGACACACCTCTTAATTCTCTTATTACGCTTTTGACTTAGCCACACTTCACTTGCCTTATCTAAAGGTTAGGATCTATAACTTTTACTAGTAAAATTCATTGCTGCAACATCTCAATTCCTCACCTACTCTGTGTGAAGTCTACTGTATCAAATATCAAGAATAACATCATCACACCAATGTTATTATTCTTTTGATAATGATACTCATCTCAAATTCATGCTTAATGTTTACTAATAAACTCAAATATCAATACGATTGCTCAGTTTCTATACTAACTTAAAACTACTACATGCAAAGTTAATAATCATTCTACCACAAAAAATTCAATACAAATAGTGTATTCTCGTCTCATTGTCTGTATACTTATTATTTACCATCACATTCCTTTCACAACTTAAGTACAATTCACGCGCTCACTATACATCATTGCCTAATTAGTTCTATAACACTTTGAATATTATGGGTTCTCCCTTAAAGACCGTAATCCGAGCTTATAGCTATCGATTCATGAATATTGTTTCTCTTATATTCAACACTTACCCTTTATCATA
Organism: Solanum lycopersicum; assembly: GCF_036512215.1. Taxonomy (NCBI): domain Eukaryota; kingdom Viridiplantae; phylum Streptophyta; class Magnoliopsida; order Solanales; family Solanaceae; genus Solanum; species Solanum lycopersicum. Next base: position 33,528,961 of record NC_090809.1, read on the forward strand.
ACTAACACAATGACACATCACCACAAACTCCTTTCTAGTTACAACACACTTACCTTATATGATGAAATCTTGACAGATCAACACTTCTTAGTCTAGCCATAAGGGAAAGCTCTTCATTACTATCTTACTAGATTCATGCCTATAATAACATAGTTTGGCAAAAAACCATATCCCTTAGATAGGTAACTAAATCTCAACATACTGTTATCTTACTATGGTCTATTTTATTACTACTTGACATGATCTCACACCTCACTATACCTTTTTGTGTGAAAATACTTCCCAAGATCTAACTATACCTCCTCCTAAGGATCTTACCTGAAACAAGACTTATGGAAAAGAGTGCAACTCATTTTTAGCTCAAAAAAATGATTCAAATGACTATGGGTGCATTCCGATGAAACTATGCACTTAACTTCTCTTGGATTTCTCTTAATCCCTACTGGATCTCATGACTTCCTCAAATCTCTTGCTAAGAACAACTCATCGACATATAACTGAATCTGCTTTATTACAACATCTTGTATGATGGGTGGACGAATGATTATGAGAAACACACGAGTTAGAATAAATACCTATGACATAGCTCTATTGCACAATTAAGAGTATGAAAGATGGGAAACTTATCTTAAATGCTTGTAGTCCCTCATTTATAAAAGTGGGGCCCCCACAACCATAGATAATATCCTACTTGATATGAATTCATAAACACCCTAGGACTCTTGAATTCTGTCCTCTAATACCAAGTTTGTCACGACCCGAGTCTACACCGTGGAAGTAGCTGACACTCAAGAACCATTATTTGTCCCCAAACAAACCTTCATCCTGGATAACAATAAGCAGATACTAACTTGAGCATGCAAAAACTTAAAAACAGAATTAAAATCAATAACTCAAATACAATGCTTTAACGTAAAATATTATCTCTTAATAAAATTTATATATTCAACTTGCGGTAAAATAGAAAAATTAAGTCTTTAAAACATTAAATAAAATAAATGACACAAAGTTGTCAAAAATACTATCTATGAAGCCTCTAACTGGTAAAGATAGAGTTTGGGACACGACCCACGACATCCTAAAAACTGATATAACTAAAAGGTAAATGAAATCCTTCAAAGCTAGGAGACTCACCGTAGATAATTCGAATAGCAGATGTATCAATGAAGCTTCTACCGGTGATCCCAAATACCTGTGTCTGCATCATGAGAAAATGCATGTGAAATGGCTTAGTACGTGAAATGTATGAGCATGTTAGGGAAATACTAAAGCATAACATAATCTTGAAACTAATAAAAATGGAAAAATTATTCAACTCAAGAACTACTCAAGGATACTCAAAACTACTCAAACTTACTCTACTTAAAACTATTCAAGAATAAGGTACTCAACTTAACGATTCTATACTCAAGTCAAATATCAGATACTAAACTCAATGATATGATATTCAACTCTGGTACTCAACTCTTGATACTAAACTCAATCTAAAGCAAAAATACATATGCAATATATAGAACGCTTTATAAAGCATTAAAATCAACATAGTTCATAAAGAAAATGCAATATCTATCTCAACTTAACTTATATAATAAAGTTATATTATTTTTGTGGGAGATTCTCTAATCGACAACCATCACTATGTTCCTATTTGATAATACAATGTTTTTCCTCACATTGCAAAATACTGTCCTTACCTTGCAATCGGTATAGAACCTAAACTACTAAATGTATCAACTAGTCTATTATGACAATGATTCATATAAAAAGTATGACCCTTTTCTACGCACGACAGTTACATGATTTTATAGAGATAAGAGTTATCTGAGCACATGCTCGTTCCCTATCCCGTTCTCAATACTACTCTCAAAATATACTAGCTGTTATGTTTTAAAAACATACTTCTATGGTGATTTGATATTAGTCATAAAAATATAGATGAAAGTCTATCTTGGAAATTATAGTTTCCCTTCTTGCTTCATTTTGGAAGCTATTACTTTTTTCTGAAAACTAGCTCGAAGGCTCGTTGGGAATCTCATTTTCCGTTCTTATTTAAATCTAAATTTTTAAAAAATCTCTTGGGGAATACTTAGTCCCCATATACTTTTAAATAAATGAACTTCAACTTATTTCTTTAATCAAAATAATGTTCATGCCGAAATATGGACGTAAACACTCAATGCAAGGTTTTCAATAACCATAAATAGGAATCAATACTTGGAACACTAGAACTTTTGTAATACTACTCACTTCAAGAATTTGCTCTGAGAGTTCATGCAGAATTATGAGCAAGAAGAACTAAACTCAATGACTCGAAGATACTCCCGGTCTCAAGACTTCTCGACTTATTGGGTTCATGCAAAATTGTAGGGATAAAACACTCAACTCAAAGATCTCATAGGTAACATGTAACAGTCCACTGATTAGGTCTATCATTTCAAATGGGTTGTAAGTTCAATACTCAAGACTTAGAACATGAAGATACTACTCCTCTCAAAGGTACTCAACTCATGGAGTTCATACAAAAGTTGTGGGCATGAACGAATTGAGTCAAGGATCATAATATCAATAAGGAATAATTTGTTGGAGTCTTATCATTCTCATACTTAATTCTTCAAAATATAGCTCAAATCGATAGTTGATCTCAAAGGATTTACACTTGAACTCAAAGACTTTCTTGAGTGCCACTCTTAACTCTCTCTTGAATTTGAATTATGAATTCAAGAAATGTAGTTCATGATATAAAATATCTAGTTGATAATTTACACTAATGGGTACTGATCACTCTTATACTCACCTGCTTGAGTCTTGAAAAAAGTTACTAGAAGTTGTAAAAGACTCCTAAAAAAGACTCAAAAGGACTTTCTTAGAACATTGAAAAAAATTCGCAAGACTTAACTCTCAACTCTACCTTGAATTTAAATCATGAATTCAACATCATGATTATGTTAGGAATGATTTTAGATGCTTAGAAGTAAATTAGATTAGTTAGAATCGAAACAGAGTGAAGGTGCAGCTTTAAACGAACTAAAACAGCGCAACCGAAGATAAACTGAACGTGGAAGGCAACCCTGGCGCGATGGATTTTGCGGGATGCCATACCCTTAAAATCATAGGATCGATTAGGGCGCCCTTACCCTAAGAACTCGATGAAATTCTTTCCTAATTTTGTCAGCCTAATTTGCCTAGAATTGAATAGTTTCTTCCTCAATCACTTGGATTCAATTAATTAACTTAATTACACTACAGTATACTGAAAACAACACTCAAATAACTCAATTCAATCTCAAGAAATCATTAAAACCCCCACACAACAAGATTTCGAATGAACTACTAGAATACCTATCAAGAACTCATCAAAAACTCTTTTCATTCAACTTCAAGTGTGAAATTTCGCTGAAAATAACACGATTTGTGTGTGGTTGAACTAACCAGTAATATGTAAGCTTACTTACCACTTAGGGATAAAATCTATGGAAAAAATCCACGATATCACATAAAAATCTCGACGAATGCTTGATCCTCTCCTCTTTTCTCTTCTTATTTTTTCATAAAATCTCAACTAAAACCCTAGGTGTATTTTTTGATTGTAAAACTGAATATAGTAGGATTAGACCCTTAATACCTTACATAAATAAATTCAATCTGATTGGGTAAGGAAAAGACCGAAATACCACTTACTACTTTTGGCTAACTTTTCTTAAATGGACAACCTAACTTCAAAAGGTCGTATCTCACCCATCCAAACTCAAAACTTAGCAACCTCGGTGGTGTTAGAAATAATTCAAAGATGTTTCGTAAGGTATCTTGTAGAAGATCTAACTCAATGAGTTCTTAGAGGTATGATCGCTTAAAGTTGACCTAAAACTCATATTTAAGCATAAATAGCAAAATTTCAGATTTCAGTGTTTTCAAATTTCATTATTTTTAGAACTCAAGGTGATATATCTAGTGACCTGAACTTATTACTGAAAAAATTTTAAATTCCGTGGAAAAAACATACTCACTATGAAGAATGATTTAAGTATCATCTCAAAAATTTTCCAGGGTGTTACACAACTTGCCTACGAGACCGTGAAAAACTACTAATAAAGTCCATTTTGATCATCTATCACTTCCACTGTGGGATCTCTATATTATAATCTATACGAATTGGACTTTGATAGTCTACTTTAAATTATTGACAATATGGGCATTTAACAACGAACTCAGCAATACCCTTCTTCATACTATTCCACAAATATATTTCTCTTATGTCACGATACATCTTTGTGGAACCTATATTAATGAAATATCTAGAACTATGAGCTTCCTCCATGATCCTCTGTTGGAATTCATCCACCCTTGGTACACAAACCTACCTTGATACCTCAAGAAATCACCTCTCCATTATGATGAATCCATCACCTTTTGTTTATGAAAATTTTCCTTCAACTCAAGTAAAATAGGATATTGGTCTTGTTTTTCATTAACCTTAGAAATTTAAGATGATTCTTGCCTATTCATTACCACAACTTCTCTTTCTGTGGAATCAATTAGTCAAACTCCTAACCGTGTAAGTCTATGCACATCTTTCTCTAACTCTCTCTTTCTTCCATAACATAGGTGGTACTACCCATAGACAACATGCTCAAGGCATCAACAACAACATTAGCCTCATATGGGTTGTACAGAATACTCATATCATAATCCTTGATTAACTCAAAACACCTCGTATGTCTGAGATTAAACTCTTTCAGACTAAACATACCGAAGACTCTTCTGATTGATGAACACATCCACATGAACACCATAAGTACAATAACGCTAGATTTTTAAAGAAACTACTACGACAACAAACTTTAGATCATGGGTTGGATAATTTTTCTTGTGAACTTTCAGCTGTCTGGAGGCATCAACTAAAAGTTTACCATTCTGGATTAACATACAACCCTTAGTTGAATATTTCAATAAAACTCTGCATACCCTCTGTTAAGGTCAATATTGTGGCATTAGTCAACACAATTTTCAATTCTTGAAATCTTTTCTCACAAGCTTCAGACAATTGAAACTTCACTAGTTTCTGAGTGAAGTTGGTCAGAGAGGAGGACATAGATGAGTACCCCTATACGAACCTTTTATATTATCAATCCAACCCCAAGAAACACCTAATATCTGTTTGAGATGTGTGTCTCGACCAATTCTGCATAATTTTCTCGATATCAATTTTAATTCCATCATCGGAAACAATGTTGTCTAAGAATGCTAGATTCTCAAGACAAAAATCACATTTCCATTGATTAAACCGAATGCATGAACAGAAACTCACAATGACCATAACTGCTCCTGAAATGTATCTTGGGATATCATTTTCCCTTACTCCTAACAGATGGTTGCCATATCCAAGGTCAATACTGGAGAAACAAGTGGCACCGTGAAGTTGATCCAAGATATCATTAATTCTTAGAAGAGGATACTTATTCTTGATAGTAATGTTTTTCATGAAGGTAGTCTAAAATCATTTTAAAAGAACTATCCTTCTTTCTCACAACTAAGAATAGAGAACCCCAAGGTGAGACATTTAGTCAAATTAATCCCTTTTCAAGGATATCTTCCAACAGGTGTTTTAGCTCTTCTAACTCTGTTGGTGCCATCCTATATGGCGGAATAGATATACGATGAGTATTAGTATTATGATCAATACCGATAACTATTTCTCTCTCAGAAGGGACTCCCGAAAGATCGTGGGTAGAGACCTTAGGAAATTCACTAAAAACTTGAATTGGCTCAACAAGAGGTGTCTCAACACTAGAATCATTAACTTTGACTAAGTGATGGACACACCCCTTGGAAAAAAACTATTTTGTTTTAAGATAAGAAACAACCTTTACGCACTTCTGATCTCCTACTCCACTTTAAAACTGACTCATTAGGAATTTAGCATTCAAAACATCGATTTCCAGAATAAATGAAGGCATAGTAGGCATGAAGCCATTACATACCCATAATAACTTAAAAATCAACAATCTGTAACTCAACTAGATCATACATTGTTCTTTTGTTATTGAAAAAAATAATACAATAATAATAGACTCTCTCAGCTAGAAAAAAACTCACCAACATTTGGAGAAATAATGAAGGAATCAAATGTTTCTCCGTAGGAATATCAAATTCATCGCAACATATGGAGTCACAAAAGATAGGCTCTACCTTGGATCTAGCAAAGCGTCAACATTAAAATAAACACTTTCATCATACTTGTGACAAAACCTAGAGAATTCTCTTTCTCTAGAAGACTAGTGATCGCATATAGGAGGTCTTCTCCTCTGCAGTCCCTGAAGTAGCTCCTCTAGGTGCAGCCCTGTCAATGGAGAAACTGAATAAGATTGGGCTCTATTTTCCCTAATTGCATTTCCTTGCCTATTCTTTAACCACTCATTGATGAATTGAACCTCTTTACCACACTTAAAACACTAACTAGAGCCATCGTAACACACAGTTAGATGATTTTCATCACATATAACACATCTAGGAGCAAAGTTAGGGGTGAACTTGTAATTTCACCCCACTTCAAAATAAGATTATCAGCGGTTGATCGGGGGTATTTTGGGTATTTTTAAATGTGTATATAATTCTTAAACAAATTGAAGACTTCATTCTTCTAACTGAATTCCCCAAAATCCCTTAGAAATTCCAATAGACTATATTGAAGTCCAAATTCAAGGAAGAGATCGGTGTGACGAATTGAGTAAAGATTGTTCATCAAAGTGAATAATTATCATCACTGAGGTATGACTTTTGATCCTTGAAACTTGTTTCATCAAGGAGCCAAACTCTCAAGATGTTTTCTAAAGTTTTCAAAATTTTCCAATATCATGATTCTACCATGGGTTCTTGCATTAATGATTTCTAAACATTGAATAATGATCTAATTGATGTTTGTATTGATGATTTTAACCTAAATTATCTATGAACCCATGAATTTTGATCAACCCTAGTTTTTTAATAAGATGTGGCTTACTTGATATTGACCTAATGTTTATGAATTCTTATGTAGTTTTATGTGGGATATTCATTGATATAATATTATAGTAAATTGATATCTAGGTTGTATTGGATTGAGGAATTTACATTGAATTGACCTAGTTCATTGATTATTATAGTTTTTATGTTGAATTGGTTTTCATGGCCATTGGTAAGGGTCTTATGCTATTGAATTGTGGTGTTAATGATGGAGTGGGGGTAGGCTGCCCTATTTTCTTTATTATGTGGTGGTTTATATTTCAATTATGTTGTGATTGGTATGGTCCACTTATGGTGGAGATGTTATGTCTTTTACTTGCAACTGACATGGCTTTGTAGGCGTTACTTTATGCAATATGATGATCATGGCCTTTCAACACTACTTGAAGTAATGTGGATATTTGTGTAGTTGATTATGTAAAGTATGATCATAATTACCTACATTCTAGCAATGTGAAAGATTGATGTATATTAGTAGACCATGTTAGACTATAACTAGGTGCTTATATGTGTAGTCTTAGAGTTGATGCATGATTATTCCTAGTTTACTATATCAGTCTATAATGGTTGTATAGATGATTATTTACTAATGTATAGGGTTACATAAATATTATAAGGGTGATCCTAAGTGTTTTAAGAATGATTTACTATATGTGATATGGTTAAAAAATGTAGTGTCTTGTTTGGTAGACTTTTGTCCCTTAGTTGATATATGTATGAATGTTATGATATTATAATATGTCTTGGCTAGGTAGGCTTAGTGCACCCTTGTCATGTGTGAATGAAATATATGTGGGACCTTAGAGGATGTTAAGAAGGTCATGTATGTGGTGAAGGTTATATTATGAATGTTGAAGTCGAGAGCCGTAATGGTATCCATCATGTAAGGGAATGGTGGACTTAAGGTTAATTGGCTGGAACGACATCATATTAATAATTAGGAAAGTCATAATGAGTTATCTTAGTTGCAATTGAAATGTAGCCCTAATGGATCTCTTTTGTAGGGTGAATGTTATTGGGTTATGAGCTAGATAAGGAACCTCTTCATGTGATCCTTTAATGTCAATTACTCTATGAGAACCAATGTTAGCACCGAGTGATTATGTTATGGGAAGTGGCCCTACTTGAGAATGGGACAAGAGTACAATGTACCTCTACTTGAGAATGAGACTAGAATGCATAAAAGAGCTTCATATTCTTTAACTATGTGCTTACATTGGATGTGTCCTAGTTCTACCCTTGGAAAGTAGAACACCCTCATCGGAGTAGGTTAGAACTCTGTATTCCATGTCTAGCTATCATGTTCTATGTTGGTTATTTCCTATTGTTATCATGTGGGATACTTACTAGTACTAGAGAAGTTCTATGAAGTTTAGGTGGTGGTATGAGATTCTATATAAACATTTCACAATAGGATTTGAAGGTGTTAGTTAGAGTCCCTAGGTTATGTCTAAAACAATTACTTCAATGTCTTTTATGTGTTGAATGTCTCCTAATTGAACTAATGAATGTACTGACTTAAATTTAGTAAGAAAGTATGTTAATGAAATCAGTACTTATCTAGAGTAGTTAAGGATTGTCTAGTTAAGGTGTAAAGGGGGCATAGGAATGGTCACTTCGTATCTTACCTAGATTATTCTTAAGAATGACTCTACTTAGTAAAGATGTTGATTTTATGGACATGATCAAAACATAGGAAGTCTTAAGGATTATTTTGGTTTTCTTGAAGAGGTAAATCATGGACTTTATCTTCTTAATGTACTTAAGTAAGTCTTTTGATAGCAATTGCTGAGGAAATATCATATTGCCTATGTATTGATATGTTTGATGTGTTGAAGTATGTATGTGACTTATTATAAGGGTTCTTGAGAGACATTTAGGTAGGCTTAGGGAGGTTGTATGGGCGGTATCTCTTTCTGTTTCTTAGGTGGGTCTTAATCTATCTTTTAGTGAGAAGAATACATGCTAGGAAGAGTTAAAATGGAAGAGCAAGTATTTCACTATAACAGTGAAGAACTTCACTGTACAGTGAAACTAATGTGATAATTGGTTTAAATTTTTTCTTTATGTGTTTCTACGTTGATAAATGTTGTTCTTATGATTATATGATGATATTATTAAGAAACCATGCATATTTCCAATAAAAGTTTGTTTCATGATATTTATGCATTATGCCATACTTAGTACATGTGGTTGTACTAATCCATGATTTTACCTATCTATATATTTCTTGGAAGGTGAGGAGCTTTTGGGAAGTGAAGACTTGGACCATAGCATCGTTCAAGAGAAGTTCAAGTATGTTCTTATTGCACTCGAGGGCGTACATGTCTTTTATGTTTGCATTTGAAGTATTATAATAGACTAAGTATTTCTACATTCGAATTTTGTATGGTACGTGTCCCATGTTTTCTTGTGTCTTAAGATGATGAGATTGAGACTTAGTATTTTCCTGTGACTTTATAAGTAAGAGATTTTAAAGATTGTTCTTTGTTTTGTGAAAAGTTTTAATTCCGCACTACTTTTCACTATGATAAGCAATGAATGATATGAAAGGACTTGTACAAGACCTTCGAGAGGTCAAGTACGCCAATTGTAATCCGAGATTGCCCTAACTTCTAGGTTGTGGTTTCGGGATATGACAGTCGTAGTGGGAGATTCTTAATGAAGATTGATTTGTTTTGTATGGTTGACATAACTTTCATGATAGAATTTCAGAAGAACTCCTAGAAATAAGTACATGCTTGGAGGGTTTCACGATAATGTCTCTCAAGATCTAGTACAAAATCTACTTATTAGGACGAAGCACTACTAGAAAAATTGCATTATAAAATAGCTTGGTAATTTATATTGACAAGAATGAACGCATGTGAAAGTTGTAAATGCATAGTTAAGAGTCTAAGTGGGAGGTTTTAAGGGTATATACTATTAATAATATATTAATAGATAACATTCTAACAATTTTCAAGATCAAATATGTAAGTGAGAGATTGTTAGTGTATATACTATTAACCATGCATTTTGATATATTAATTATTGAAATTTTGATGATTAAAAGTCTAAGTCAAAAATTGTTGGGATATATACTATTAACCATATCTTAAGATATAATATTTATTATAAAATAAATATTTATTCAGTTCATGTAAATCATATATTCATTTATGGAGTCTATTTACTTGTATATTAGATGATTTAGTGTGTAGAGTTTTAGCTTATACACAGAGGATTAAATCACGGTCCACATTCTCTAAACTAATAAATGTACTCATATTTTTAATTTTTATATAACTATTATGATATGTATATATTAATTATCATTTTGATTTATTAAAATGTGAGATTCTGAGATGAGTCAATATGCATGATAGATTATATGATCATAATATATATTGGTGAAGTAATAAATTAGTTGATGGAATCCATATCTCGTTATAGAGATTGATTAATATGCCTTATTTGAGAAGATTATAAGTATTTATCGTCAAACCTTACAAATGAATTATGAATTCTAATGTATTTTATAGTAAAAAAATTTTAGAAAATAATAGAGAAAGACTTTGAGAGAAAAAATACTGTAGTATTATGGGAATTATATTATAATAATCCAGAGACTTGAATTTATAGATATAATTCCTAGCTTAAAATAGAAAAATAAGTTACGCACTTATAAGTGTAATTCAAATATCAAATTAAAAGAACTAACAAAGAAATATAAGTCAAATGGGACTTGAATAACATAATTTAACAACCCTTAAAATCGCCAAGTGCATTATTTTTGCAATATTCCGAGACATATTTTCAACACTCCTTCTTGGATTAGGAGTTGTAGATTGTAGACTCATCTAAAGTGGACCGTGTGAACAAATCTGCTCATTCATCCTTTCTCTTGCATGGTTTGTTTGCATCTTCTTTTGGATTAATTGAGAAACTCTTACCTCTCATTTGAATATTTACACTTTTGACTTATTAAAATCAAAGACTCGAAAATATTTGTCTTCAAATAATAATTCAATTTTTTATTAACTGAACAACACTAAACAAACTTTTATCAATATCAGACACATAAATAACATATGAAATTATTTTTGTACCTGAATTTGTTTTAATTGAAACAATCTATTTTTCTTTTGCAGGAATACAATCACCATTCTCAATTAAGACTTTCTTATTTTCCATAAGAATGAACTCTTTAAAAATATTTCTTTTCATATGTCATGTGGTTGTACAACCACTATCAATCATCCAAAAATCAATTTTTGTTGGTTGAAAAATAAGTTTCCACAAATAAGTGGTCTTCTTCTTCTTTTTAAGTAGTGACTGTGCAAATGTTTCATATTTTTAAAATTTACTTTTGCAAATCACATCTTCATGACCAAGTTATTTGTAGTTCTTGCACCCTGCATCTGCTTTTTGCCAACCTTTACATAGAGGATGTCCATTTTTCCACAGTACTGACAAGGTGGGTAATTTTTCAACAATTTACCCTTGCTTTGAGGTTTGTGGTTGACTACTAATGCTCCTTCAACCTTGCAATCTTGCATCATAAGTCTCCTTTGATCCTGAGCCTGTAAAGAATTTATCAATTCTGCTAAGGTAATTTAGGACAAAAATTTCATGCACTATTAAAAGAACATTTTTTTAATTCTTGTATCTTTAAACTCATTGCCTAGCAATCATACCTCATTGACAATACCAAGTAATCAGTACTGTTTGTGATTCTTCCACTCTCTTATAATGATCCAGACCATCGTGATTGGCACATACACTGACCCTCTAGTGGGAGAATAATTAATACTAACCAACTAATCCCAAAACAAAACATCTTATGATATAAAAGAAGGTTTAAATGCATAAAGAAAGTGTAGTTCCCACAAAATACAAAAGTCTAACAAATTGTCGCTAAAACATTGTGAAAAACATCCCTAGATTCTTAAAGTCAATGTACCAGAATATCTTAAGTTCAACCAGGCTAAATTAAGTGGGTACAACCAAACTAAACATACGAGTAAGTCTAACGAGATAGTCTAAGTTTGAAAAGAGTTACTAAAATATAGAGGACCTATGACAGGCTGAAAAAACTTGCTAACCCTTGAATTTGATCATGCTCCTTGATCTACTAAATGGTCTCTATTAGTCCTCCTGAAGATTTCGTTTATTAAATAGAGAAAGATAAAGTTTAGTTTAAACACACAACCATAGTATACTGTTAGGATCACACAAGTATTCCCATAAGTGAAACATATATGAGTAGTCAGAACATAGTAAACATGCACATATGTAATGACCCTAAAATTGAATAGGAAGAAATAGATACTCATACGTGTTTGAATTTTGTAACTTTATTATATGATGATAAATGACTTTTTCATTTTATTTAAAGTGTTTTGAGTCCAAATGTCACAATTCGACTACAACGTCCGAAAACTAGTCATTTGGACTATTGTGTTCTAGGACCTTGTGGTTGAAGTTTGGTGTGTTGTTTGAGGGCTACAACTTGTAGAACTGAATCCTGTACTTAGAACATCATGTTAAGGGGTTGAAAGTCCACATAATACTCCCAATACAACCCAAGATGTCTTGTAGATAAAGGGTGTGTGTCTCTTAGACCATTCTACGCCTCGTAGATAAAGGGCGTAACCCAAAAATATATTGAAAAAGTCCCATCTATACCCCCTATCCACGTCCCTTATACCATTCTACGCCTTGTAGATAAAGGTCGTGGGTCAGGATATGCTTGTCTTTCATATTGATCCACAACCCAAAAACCATGGAGGTACCATACATCCCCTCAACCCATACATGATCTATAGATGAGAGACGTGAATAAAGAGTGGTTTAGTGGCGGAAGCTCGGTCATTGTGGAGTGAATTGGTAAATTCAACCCAAGTTCCGGTAAATGTTTAAATGATTATTTTAGTTGTATTAGAATATATTAAGAATATTTAAATTGAATAAACCTATTTTAGATATTATTACTTTCAAAACCCCAAAAGTTAGAACCTCACTTCTCCAAAACACTCTCTCAAAGGAAAACATCATTAGAGGTGAGGCCATCAAGGTTCCAAGGTAAATTTCTTCAAGTTTTCAAGTCAATTTCGTGGGATTTTTTAAGTATAAGGTATAGTGATCTTTCATGGTAGATTAATATTTTATTCAAGGAGTCAATTATAGTAGATTTCAAAGTCTTTCACTGATCGAAATCGTACTTTCTAATCTAAGAATGTGTTCATTGACAAAACATTTTCAAAGTAACTATATTGATTAATTAATATTAAATTGATCATTTGAAGTTGTTTTTACATTGAACTCCTTCAAGAACCCATGTGTTTATCTAAACTCCTAAATTGATGATTGATTGTGGATGTATAATGTATAGTAGGTGTTTATATGAAATTAGTTTATAGTTCATGTCATTAATTATGTCGTATTTTGGTGAATTATTGATGTATTTATGATTCGAGGATCATGACCTAGAAAGGGAGATCATGAATGAGTTCATGTTGAATTAATTTTGTTGATGATGGAATTGGTTACGGAAATATGTCAATTACCTTATCTCTTGTAGTATGTTGGATCTATGGGTTGATATTGATATTTAATGATATAGAATTGTGATAGAGTTATGTGTCATCCACTTATGGGGGAGGTTCTTAATTTCTAGTTGTGTGAGCGTGAATTCAATGAAGTACATATGTAGATGTGATTCCCAAGGATATAATGATGATCTTGTATCAAATGTGAATGTATATCTTGAATTTCTAGGCTTAGGCATTCTGTTCTTATATGAATGAATTTATAGATGAATGTGTGTCTTGAATTGGTAGGCAAGTGAATACTCTTCTAGACAAATGAATTTATCTTCACTTAATTGCTAAATGATCCTGATTTGGTAGACCTATAGTTGGCAAAATTTTCTTGAATGAATGAATGAATGTCTTGGTTTGGTTGACCTAATGTGTGTAGCCTCCCTTTGAATGACTCTACGGTATTTTAGACCATCTCTTTTATTGTTAGATCTAATGTTGGTGGTCGTTCATGATGGTATAGAACCCTATATTGATCTAGAAACTTAAAATGGTAGACCTAATGGTGGTGGACTTCTTCTTATATGAAATGATGAACCTCATATTGGTAGACCTAAAGGTGGTGGTCCTTCCTTGGAAGATCAATTAGCTATCATCTATGCATTGAATTGGTTGACCTAATAGTTGTTGTTTTTCATGTGTTTGGGTCTTGGGTGGGTAGGCCTGATGTTGGTAACTCTCTACAACACAACAGTAAATTGTTAATGAAACTACTCTATGGGAATGTAGGCTAAGCACCAAATGGATATTGTTAGATGGAGGTTCTCTCAATGGTAGGATGATTTTGAACGAACGCCTTTCATATCCCTCAACTATGTGCTCACATAGGTCTTAACTACAGATCAACCAAATCTGCATAAACTGATTTCCCTTAGGCAAGGGTACCACCTCTTTATGATATGGGGATAGAATATTGGATTCCATGAGCTATCTCTCATGTTCTGTGTCAGTTAAATGCGTATTTCCATCACGTGGGATGTGCACTCTAGTTACTTGACGAGATCTACAAAGTTTAGATTGTAGTATGGGATGTTATCTACACATGACATGAGTAGACTTAGTTAGGGCTTGAGTGAGTTTCCTAAGTCTTCATGACTAATGTGTGATAGTCCTCTAAGTGAAGCTAATAATGAATGTTGACTTATTGTCTCTATAATGTGATAAATGTCTCTCTTATATTGATGAAATGAGTTACTTAGCATACTAAGTTTGAATGTAAAGGTTCTTGTCTAATGTAGCCTTGAGGAACACTTAGGTGTTGCATAAAGATGTAGTAGTTTATGTCTTATTGAAGGGTGTCTTAATATAACATTATATAGCGGATCTAGAAGGATGAATGATCTACCTAATGTATGTTCTTAAACATTGCATGTTGGTACTAGTTGAAGCATGATTACATGAGGTGAAAGTTAACAAGTAAAGGCAATAGTTTAAATGAGACATTGTGACTTGTATGTTAGTTGTGAATTATATTGTGCCTCTATTTTTAAATTATTCATGAAGTTTTACCAAAAGGCATAAAAGTATTACTTTATACAAAATGCCCCTTTTAGCATGGTTTTGCATGGCGATCATACTTAGTTCTTAATTTTTCTAACACCATCTTCTTGATGTTTTCACTACAAGTGCAGGTTGAGGTATCTAGTGGATTTCTTAGTTGAAGACTTGGATTTCTATTCTTCCAAGACATGGTATGTCATCATGGATTCGAGGAAAAAGAACTTTTATGTTGTCTTTTTGAATTAATTGACATTTTAGTATTTGTTTCGATTGTAAATCCCCGTGTCCGTGTGGTTTTTGAGATTGTGTTTAAGATGTCTATATGAGACTTATTATTTAGTTGCTTTATCAAAGATTTTTCTAGTGTTGGTTTTATTGACAATTCTTCAGTATTTTTACTACCTATGTGATGACTTATTGCGATGAGGATTGTACAAGACCCCTTCAAGGTCAAGTACGTCGTGCCACAATTTTGGGGGTGGTCTTGGGTTGTGACAAATTTTGTATAAAACCATAAGGTTTTGGGAATGGTCATCAGGTTGATGCCTCACGGGCCACGTCTAGTAGAGTCTTGTTCATCATTATGAGTCGCAACACATCTATAAGTAAGAGGCTATAGGTCAATATAAAGTTAGACTTCTTTTGTATTCTTGAAGACATGCCTTAGAGTTGAGTCCTATAAGTGTATTTTTCCTAATCGTTCTTTCGTGTTTATAGGATATGAATACGACAGGGAGACCCGCAAAGAGAGTGGAAGATGATATTGTCATTGATGGAATTCCTCCCCTAGGTCCCCAAGTTGGACAATCTCTTCAAGGTTAGTTCAAGTGATTCCCAGGATATGAACAATAAAGAGATTAGGACAGATTTTCTAACTTTATCCCAAGATATGATGGACAAGTGAATAGGGATGTGGGGCTTACAGTGAACTCTATTAAGAGTACTATGGCCTCAATATTGAGAGACTTTGTGATAATGAATCCTCCTATAATTTTGGTTCTATAGTGGGGGAAGTTTCCCACGATTTCTTTGAGGGAATTTATAATATTATGGATGCTATGTGTAACTTCTAGGGAGAAAGCGGAGTTGGATTCCTATTAATTAAAATAACTGGCCCAAGTGTAGTTCACTTAATGAAATGCCGATAGGATGGTTAAATTGAGTTATATAGAATTGGAGGAGTTTAAGAAGGAATTTCTTCGTAAGTACCTCCCCCGTGAGAAGAGGGAGGTGAAGGTTGAGGAGTTTATAAATCTTATGAAAGATACTATGAGTGTTGATGAGTATTCCTTGATGTTTACCCTAATGTCTAAGTATGCTCCTACTTTGATGTCTAGCTCTAGATATGAGATGAGTAGGTTTGTTAGCGATGTTTCTAACCTAGTTAAGGAGAAATGTCATACGACGATGCTCCATGATGATATGAATTAATCTAGACTTGTTGTGTACGCTCAACCTATTGAGAATTATAAACTTTGAAGAGTGAATAATAATGTGAAGAGTGGCAAATATGATGAGCAAGGTCAACCAAGGTTCATGAAGAGAGCTCCAAATCAAGATTCTTCAAATGCTTCTAAGGGTAACCAAAACAGAGGTAGTGGATCTAAATTTGCTAAACCTACTTTTCATAATTTTAGAAAGAAACATTTTGGGAAGTGTCTAGCTGGTACTAGTGGGTGCTATGGTTGTGGAAAGAATTATTATCAAGTGAAAAATTGTCCTACTCGTATGGTTAGAGGGAGGGAGGACAAGAAACCCTCTTTTAATGGCCCAAATCTTGATTCCTCAAAAGAAGATTCGTTTCTATGCAGTTCAAGCAAAAGAGGGCAAGGGAGCTAATGTAGATGAAAGTACCAGTAAATGATAATTCCTCCTTGTGTTGAAGTGTATTGAGATTTCATATTATGGGTTCTTTTAGTTGGGTTTCTCTTAAGTGGGGGATGCCATGATGAATAACATGTTTGAGTTATATCTTTTCCTTCTATTCTTACTCATGCTTCATATCTAGAGCTTTCTTATAGCTTATCTTACGTATGAGAGTCATGAATGTTAATGAGATTTCCATGGCCTCTTGGTAATATAAATGTTCTAGTTGAATTCTTGTTTGCTGAGAAAAATGAGTTTTCATTATTGTTTTCCTCATGTTAGTACGCATCTAGTATGATTGATTAAATTTTTCATGAGGTTTATGTAACAACCCTAAAAATCGATAAGATAAGAAATACTTAACGTGTCAAGAATGCCTATGACTAGACCAGGGTTCACACGAATTGATGCGCATTGAACAAGAACTTGGAACCCTATCTACAGCCAATCCAACTAACTTGGGGAGTTAGTTGAGCTTGAAAAGGGTGGGTCCAACCATGTAGGATTCTCGAATACAAAGATTTACTCGAAGGAGTCTTTATCGGACTTAAAAAGGGAAATATCTTAGGTTTGGTGAGTCTAGGGGTAGAATCGTCTTTTTTAAGGGTAAGGGTAGTATCGTAATTACCCTAAATATATAATTAATTATTTAATTAATAATGTGGAGGAGTATTTTGGGGAGAGAGGGCCGAAATTGGGCTCTTGAAGTGAAGTCTTGCTCCACTCGGGTTCGAACCTAGGTGGAAGCAATGAATTAAAGTGATTTTTTATTTAAGATATTGAATTAATGTAATTAATTATTAATTATTATTATTTATATGATTGAAAATAAAATAAAAATCAGATTTTTATTAAATAAAAAAAACCTTGTAAACTATGTCCACAAACTAAACTCCTAAGATTCCATTGAATCATAGGTTGGTTATGTTTGCTGGTAGAAAACTAGGGTTGAAACGTGTTTTCGTGATGATTATTTGTTTATATGTATGTTTGGAATTATGTGACTTATGTTGATGTTTCTGAAAATGTAACTACGTGTGTATGTGTGTGTTGCCGTGGCTATTGTTCATGGTTTAGGACTTGAAATGGCATGATAGTTCTTTATATTTCATGTACACATGTTCATGTTAATGTGATGTTCATATGAGTTATAATGTGTCTGATTTGAGGTATAATGTCTTTGCTATTCAAATACATGAAGAAGCACCTAACGTTCTAAATGCACTACGAAGTTCCCCTATGAACAAGGTGTAACTTGATGAAAGGATGCTGAAGAATTAAAATAAAATTTCCAGCTTCTATTAGTGAATTTCGGTCAGCAAAGGGGGTTCAAAATGTTGAAAAAAATAAATCAAAACAATTGAGGTCATGGATTATAGAACCCGTGACCTCATTATGTTAAACAACATGAAAATAAAGAAGTAAAAAGAAATGTGGTGAAGGGGATTCGAACAATGGTATTGTCTGGAAATGTAACTTAAAAGAAAATATAAGAAATGAGAGGAGTGGGGTTAGAACCCACCACCTTTCAATCTGATTTAGAGTAAAAGAAAATGAAATAAAATGTGAGGCGTGGGAATCGAACCCACGACCTCTAGGATGTGAAGGAGGGTAAAGAAAATGAAAGAAAAAAAATGTGAGGCATGGGAATCGAACCTATGACCTCTAGGCAGCGAAGGAGAGTCAAAGGAAATGAAAGAAAAGAGATGTGAGGCGTGGGGATCGAACCCACGACCTCCTAGGTATATTTAAGGAAAAAATTAGAAGAAATTAAAGAGGGATTGTGGGGGTTCGAACCCATAACCCCTAGGCCAAACAAGAGAAATTTAAAGGCAATAAAAAAAAGTAAATGAGGTTGTGGGGGTTTGATCCCATATCCTCTTAGTTCCATTAAACGAAAAATGAGGTAAGATAAGGGAAAAATAAAATGAAGGAATTGGGGCTGGAACATGGGACCCCAAGCCATATGGATAAAACAAAAAAAAATGTAAGTGTTGTTCAAGGAATTTGAAAACCGGATTCCCTTGCCCAAATTTTGTATTGATACATAAGTCATACGTAAATTAAATGTTCAAGCATAATGTTGCCCACATAGATTGAAATTGAGATGTGACATACATAAAAGATGCATAAGTCTTGTACCACATAATCCTAGGAAGATATAAATCATTTAAACGAACTATGAATGAGGCCTCATGGCTTGTATGTATAGGTCCATAAGTCTAACATTCATTTAAAAAAAGTGAACCCACCACGTATATAATGAAATGATTTAACCCTAGAAGGGTTAAGTAAGAGTGTAAAACACACTAATTGGCCAAGTGCATTGGAATATGATGGATAGAATATTATGTAGTTAAATGATGAAACCCTATAAGCGTTATGTAAGAGTGTGAAACACACAAATGGCCAAGTGCATTGGCATATGATGAATTGAAACATTCACGTAAAAAGTGGTGAGTAATTATGAAGAACAAATGTGTTAATGTTAATGAATGTTGTTACAACATAATATGAGGATAATGTAAAAGATGAGAGAAATTTCACATGAGCCTAAGTAAATGTTACCAAAATGTACTCACCTACGAGAGTGTAAAGTTAATGAAGAGACCAGTCTCTATGAACACTATAATGAAAGTATTGAGGTTAACACACTTAATACTAATAATGAGAAAATAAATATTCTATTGAGCTATGATGTCCTCATACTAGAAGACTGCTTCCATGATGTATGAGTTGAATGTAATGGAACTTTATATTGTGCACCCATAGGCTAGCTATGAGCGGTGATGCTTTCTTTCGGGAAGGGGGGAGGTTCATGTAACTCTCATGAGATGATACTCTCCTGCATGCCGGGTATGGGTCTCCTTATATCTCCTAGTCTTCTAACCTATATAGGGATCTGGCGGTGTTCAATTCCTATGTACACTAGCATGTTTTGGGTCACTTTGGCTGGTGATTCCACCTCTTTTCGGTGTGGGTTTTCATGAAACTGATTTCTGATGACTCTCATGATCTATGTCGATTAAAGTTAATGTTCCCAATGAATGAATGAGGCCTGCCTCAAATGATGTACATAATGAAATGAAAGATACCAGAGGTGTTAGGATAGGATAATCAAGAGGAGAGTTAGATTCAACTAATGACATTAGATCATTCTTAATCATTGCACAATAAACCCGATGAAAGTCTTAAACTACATCCTAGGTATAACTTGTGTTTACACTGGACGATGAATGAAATGAAATGAAATACGTATGAATGTATGAAGCAGATTTTATGTTTGCTAAAAAGGACTCTCGTGTTGAGGTCCCATATGTTGAGCCCTCATTTTTTTGGAAGTTTTAATGTTAAGTCCATGATTCCAAGGTCGCATGGTATAGGAATGAATGATATGAACAACATTATGTGTTATATGAATTATGATATGTGCTATTTGTAAGATGTTATGTCGTATGTGCAATATGATAAGTATGATGATGCATGTTACTCTCATGTCATGACGTTCCTAGTCCAAATTTTGAAAGCTCACTCACTTTTCTAATCTCAATTTGGCAAGTCCACTGACTTGACTTTCTACAATCATGTTGTTAGGATAGAGATATTCTTACTCATGCATGTCCTTGGTGTGTGCTTGCATATACCCATACTCAGTACAAGTGTGTACTAACCCTACACAACTCTACAGTTTTAGGTGCAGGCACAGGTGGACGCTGGAGCTACAGGTTAACACTGAAACTATCCGGACGTGGAGCATTCATCCGAACTTAGTAGGCCCTCATGCTTTCGAGAATCCTTGCCCATTATATTCTATCTTCGTTATAGGATTGAGCAAGTGGAGTGTGTTCCACTAGCGTTTCTTTCCCATTTTTGTGCAGACATTTTGGTGGTGCCATTTCGGCAAGTAGATCTTTATCGTTATAATAAACTGTTTATTTCATTTGACGATCTTAATGTTAGATGGTTGATGGTGAACTATTACGTATGTAGTAGAATGTTTAGTAAGCATGTTAAGAAACAAAAAGTGTCAAATTTTCAGCTAAAATTAACCTAGATGAAGTAAGAATTACGCATGTAGGCTTGTCTGCGACCTCTGAGAGGTCAACGACACCAGTCTCATCTGGGGTCTAGACTCCGGTCGTGACAAGGTTGGTATCAGAGCGCTAGGTTAAATTCTGAGGATAATAAGTTCACATCAACCACATCGAGTAGTTTTTAAGTCATGGTAGTGAAGTGCACCACTATCTTGGATTAGAGACTACATGATGTGTAGAAAAATTTCCCTTCTTCTAATCTTATCATGCCTTCTCTAATGTAAGATTTCTTGGTGTTAAGAGCATATATAACATTAACTCTCGAAGATTCTAAAATATGAATACAAGGAGAAAAGCAGGCATGGAGATTGGAGGAGCGGCTACTAGGTAATTCAATTTTCTCCCCAGGATCCAGCTGCAAGAATAGAGAAGCCTGTTAACTTAGCTTGGTTGACGGATGGAGAAATAAGGACAACTTTGGTACACATGGCCCAAGCTAGAACATTACAAGCTCAGGCTATTGGGTCTAATTGACGTGGATAAGTCTAAGTGCATCATATCAGCTAAAGGATGTAGCTCTATCCTTGTATAGGTTGTGGAAGAATAGCAGAGCTTTAGGAGGGAGTCCTATTAGTTGGGATCTTTTCAAGACGGATTTTCTAGGGTGGTTCTTTCCCAGATAAATGAAGGAGGATAAGGTTGAGGAATTCATCAACCTTATGCATGACTCGAAGTCAGTTAGGGATTACTTCCTATGGTTCATAATAATTTACAACTCAAGAGAGTCCACCTTTTAGGAAGTGTGGCATATTGCATGGGGGAGAATATATGATGGACTCTAACGCTTGTTACAGTTGTGGCAAACCAGGTCACATGATGAAGGATTGTCCGAATAGGAGAAGACAAAAAAAAGGGAAGAAGAGAGTTCAACCTAATGGTCCAAGTGAAGAGTTTCTAAGGAGGCAACGATTCTTCTCACTCAAGCCTTGGGGTGCAGGGGAAGGCACCTCTGGTGAAGTCTCGGATGCGTAGCCTTTATTAGTCTTTCATGTATTTGACTGTGTATGGTGTTTATGCACTAATATGAGATTAAGATGTTTGAGTCATCATGTTTGTTGCTGATTTGTATGACTTACATTTTTACTTATGTTGTATGCTTTGATGAGATTAGCTTAGTAAAGAGTTCCTTAGTGCAGTAATGTGAAGCTACTAGTATGTTTCAAGGATAAGCACCATCATGTTAATATGTGAATCAGATATTTACCAATGGGGAGTACTGAATTACCTATGCATGCATACATTCTATAGATGACTTACTTATTTTTAGTAAAGAGTAGTGTTATTCGGGGACGAATGTTCTTAAGGCGGGGATAATGTAACAACACTAAAAATGGATAAGATAAAAAGTGCTTAATGTGTCAAGAATGCCTATGATTAGACAAGGGTTCACATGGATTGATGCGCGTAGAACCAGACCTCGGAACCCTTTCTACAGCTAATCCAACTTACTTGGGGAGTTAGTTGAGCTTTGAAAGTTTGGGTCCAACCATGTAGGGCTCTCGAATATGAAGATTTACTCGAAGGAGTCTTTACCAGACCTAAAAGGGGAAAAATCTTAGGTTTGGACGGTCTAGGGGTAAAATGTTCTTTTCCAGGCTAAGGGTAGTATCATAATTATCGTAAATATATAATTAATTATTTAATTAATAAGTTGGAGGGGTATTTTGGGGAGAGTGAATCGAAATTGGGCTCTTGAAGTGAAGTCTTGCTCCACCCAAGTTCGAACCTAGGTGGAAGTAATTAATTAAAGTGATTTTTTATTTAAGCTACTGAGTTAATGTAATTAATTAATAATTATTATTAATTATCTGATTTAAAATAACATAAAAATCAGTTTTTTATTAAATAAACAAAACCTTATTAACTAAGTCCTAAAACTAGACTGTTAAGCCTCATTCAACTCCCACTCTCTCATGTTTGTCTCTCCACTGTCACGCTCAATCTCTCTTATTCATTCGCACGTATTTTCTCTGATGAAATAAGATATCAAAGCAGAAAAATAAACCAAGTTCTTTACACTAGAAGAAATCACATGAAATCACAAGAAAACAAACGTTAATCACACAATAGGCTAAGGAAGGTTGTCATTCGAGTGGAGTTGATATTGAGGAGGATTAGACGTGTTCTTTGGTGAAAGTCTTGGGCATCAATTCAAGAGTTAAACGTAAAAAATGTATGGTTTCTCTTCTCTCTTCATCCGTTTCCCAAGAGACCCCTTATGGTTCAAAGTAGTCATTCTGAAAACTAGAATTATTCCCCGTTGCATGTCCCTATCACTATCTTCCATTGAATCATAGCTTAGTTATTTTTCAAGGTAGAAAACTAAGGATGAAACATCTTTTTTTGATGATTATATGTTTATATCTATGTTTGGAATTATGTGACTTATGTTGATGTTTCCGAAAATATAACTACGTGTGTATGTATGTGTTGTCATGGCTATTGTTCATGATTTAGGACTTGAAATGGCATGATAGTTCTTTATATTTCATGTACACATGTTCATGTTAATGTGATGTTCATATGAGTTGAAATGTGTCTGATTTGAGGTATAATGTCTTGGCTAAACGAATACATAAAGACGCACCTAAAACGTTCTAAATGCACTACGAAGTTCCCCTATGAACTAAGGTGTAACTTGATGAAAGCATGCTGAATAATTAAAAGAAAATTTCCAGCTTCTATTGATAAATTTCCGACAGCAAAGAGGGTTCAAAATGTTTAAAAAATGACTTTAAACATGTGGTTAAGGGGATTCGAACCATGGTATTGGCTGGAAAATGTAACTTAAAAGAAAATATAAGAAATGCGAGGAGTGGGTTCGAACCCATCACCTTTCAATTAAATTTATGGATGAGTCGAAGGAAAGTAAAATAAAATGTTAGGCGTGTGAATTGAATCCACGACCTCTAGGAAGTGAACGACAGTACAGAAAATGAAAGAAAAGAAATTTTAGGCGTTGGAAACGAACCCACGACCTCTAGGCAGTGAAGTAGAGTAAAAAGAAATGAAAGAAAAGAGATGTGAGGCGTGGGAATCAAACCCATGACCTCTTAGGCAGATTTAAGGAGAAAAATTAAAAGAAATTAAGGAGGGGCAGTGGGGGTTCGAACCCACAACCCCTCAGCCAAAGGAAAGAAATTTAAATGCAATGAAAATAAAAAGTAAATGAGGTTTTGGGGGTTCAATCCCACATCCTCTTAGTTCCATTTAGTGAAAAACGAAGTGAGAAATTAAGGGAAAGATAAATGAAGGAATTGGGGATAGAACATGGGACCCCAAGCCGTATGAATAAAACCAAAAAAAATGTAAGTGTTGTTCAAGGAATTTGAAAATCGGGTTCCCCTGCAAAAATTTCGTATTGATACATAAGTCATATGTCAATTAAATGTTCAAGAATAATATTGCCTACATAGATCGAAATAGAGATCGCGGCATACATAAAAGATGCATAAGTCTTGAACCACATAATCTTTGGAAGATATAAATCATTTAAACTAACTATGAATGAAGCCTCATAGCTTGTATATATACGTCAATAAGTCTAACATACGTTGTAAAAAAAAGTGAACCTACCATGTATGTAATGAAATTATTTAACCCTAAAAGGGTTAAGTAAGAGTGTAAAACACACTAAATGGCCAAGTTCATTGGAATATGATGAAACAAATATTATGTAATGAAATGATGAAACCCTATAAGCGTTAAGTAAGAGTGTGAAACACACAAATGGCCAAGTGCATTAGCATATGATGAATTGGAACATTCACATAAAAGGGGTGAGTAATTATGAATAACAAATGTGTTAATGTTAATGAATGTTGTTACAACATGATATGAGGATAATGTAAAAGATGAGAGAAATCTCAAATGAGCCAAAGTAAATGTTACCAAACCGTACTCACCTACAAGAGTGCAAAGTTAATGAAGAGACCAGTCTCTGTGAACACTCTAATGAAAGTATTGAGGTTATCACACTTAATACTAATCATGAGATGAGAAATATTCTATTGAGATGTGATGTCCTCATACTGAAAGCCTGCTTCCATGATGTATGAGTTGAATGTAATGGATCTTTATATTGTGCACTAATAGGCTATCTATGAGTGGTGATGCCTTCTTTTGGGAAGGGCGGAGGTTCACGTAACTCTCATGAGATGAGACTGTCTGGCATGCCAAGTATGGGCCTCCTTATATGTCTTAATCTTCCAACCTATATTTCCAATATATCAATCTGGCGGGTTTAAATTTCTCATGTATACTATCATGTTTTGGGTCACGTTGGCCGGTGATCCACCTCTTTTTGTTGTGGGGTTTCATGACACTGGATTCATGATGCTCACACGATGTATGTCGTTCAGAGTTAAAGTTCCAAATGAATGAATGAGGCTAGCCTCAAGTGATGCACAAAATGAAATGAATGATACCAAAGGTGTTAGGATAGGATAATCAAGATGTGATTCAGATTTATGTAATGACGTTAGGTCATTATTAGTCATTACACAACAAAGCCGATGGAAGTCTTAAACTACATCCTAGGTATAGTTGGTGCTTACACTAGCCCATGAATGAAATGAAATGAAGTACACATGAATGAATGAAGCAGACTATGTGCTTGCTAAAGCATACTCCCTAGTTGAGGTTCCATATGTTGAGCCCTCATTTTTGGGAAGTCTTAATGTCAACTCCATGATTTCAAGGTCTCTTGGCATACGAATGAATGATATGAACAACGTTATGTGTGATATAAATTATGATATGTTTTATCGGTAAGATGTTATGTGTTGTGTTCATATGATAAGTATGATGATGCATGTTACTTTCATGGCATGACTTTCCTAGTTCAAATTTGGAAAGCTCAGTGACCTTCCTAATGAAAATTTGGAAAGCTCACTCACTTTCCTAATCTCAATTTGGAAATTCCATTGACTTGACCTTCTATGATCATGTTGTTAGGAAAGATATATTCTTACTCATGCATGTCCTTAGTGTGTGCTTGCATATACCCATACTTACCAAATGTGTACTAACCCTATACAACTCTACAATTTTAGGTGCAGGCACAGGTGGACGCTAGAGCTACAGGTTGACACTGAAACTATCCGAACTTGGTAGGTCCTTATTCTTTAGAGGATGCTTGTCCATTATATTCTAGATTAGTTATAGTATCGAGCTAGTGGGGTATGTTCCACTAGAGTTTCTTTCCCCTTTTTGTTCAGACATTGTATCGGTGCCATTTTGGCAAGTAGATCTTTATCGTTATAATAAACTATTTATTTCATTTAATGATATTAATGTTGGATGGTTGATGTTGAACAGTTACATTTGTAGTAGAATGTTTAGTAAGCATGTTAAGAAACAAAAAGTTTCAAATTTTCCGATAAATTAACCTAGATGAAGTAAGAATTACGTATGTAGGCTTGTCTGCGACCTCTGAGAGGTCAACGATTCCTGTCTCGTCTGGGGTCTAGACTCCAGTCGTGACAGTTAATGTTATGACCAGGGAGCACCCCGTAGACGTAACCGGCGTTGTCTTTCTCAAAGAGGACTAAGATTAGCCTCTAAGAATTCATCATTACATTTCATATGTCAAAAATCACAACAAACTTAAAACTTTATACATATTAAGGTATACATAGACTTATTTCTTACTTTAGATATATACAAATTTAGTTTACTTGGATTCCTGTCATAGGAAGCTTACACAGGCTTCTCGTTTAGTTATTATGATCAATACGTAGAAATTAGTCTAATCTTTTGTCTCACATTAAACCATCTAAACAAAGTACAATATTCGGGCATAGATCATACATAAGTACGTATTGGCACTTAGGGATTACAACAAATGTCTTTAAGAGTAAGGAAGCAACAAATGTCTTTAAGACTATATCAATACTACTAGGATAGATCAAAGGAACAATCCTTGAACTTGGATGATTCACCACCACTTGGAGGATTAAGTCCAAGTATCCTTGCAAAATTTCCTAGAAGCTCTTCAATGGTCGGAACCTACAGTGTTGGTGGAAAAAGGGAAGAAATATGAGCTAGTAGAAAACACATGTACTAAGTATGGCTCCTATGCATGAAATCATAAATGCTTGTGAAAAGACACAATTTAGTCAAAACCATGCTTTATATTCAATAACCCAACATATATATATTTATATATATATATAACATTATAAATCAATCTATCATGATATTAACTCAAAACATAAGCAACCTAAAATAATACTTGTGCAATGCCATGAATAGAACCCCATAATCCTATCCAAATATAGGCATCACATTAAGTTACTTACAATATGCACACAACATAATCTCATAATTTATCATAAAATTCTTGATTCATTATGTTCATATAAAGCTTCACATGAATAACATGTAACCAACTTGATCATACAACTCACTACTAGAACCATCTCTTAGATCTCACATGTACAATGAGTAAAAGAATCCCCATACCCTCCCTCACCCTATATAGTCCATCAACATATTTGTCATGTCCATAATTCACCATATCTATTCAAGACTCCTCACTTAATTGAGTCTTTTTGTGAAGTCAAAGTGACTTAAAAATGATGCGAACGAATCTTGAAAGTTGCTAAGAATCGCTGAGGAAATTCCTATTATTTTTTTCTGAAATCTAGGTCTACGAAGAGATCCTCGTGAAGTCCCTGCGTCACTAGGAAAAATTCTCCTATCCAGTTATGGTTGTGCGACATGGTAGGTGCTCCACATCTTTGCTGCACGCAGGCTGTTTTGGCACCCTGCTTGCTAATGTTCCGGTCCTCCTCAAGTATCCTTTTGGTTGTCCTTGGGGAGTATTGGATGAAATTTTTGACCCTATACACATAATTTTAAATACTTAAAGTCTCTTTATAAGTTTTAGACTTCATCTGCCACTCCCAAACCTTCACAAAAATTGGGACGTCTACTTGTTTAATTTCGCTAGTTTCTGGACGTCAAGGTGTTTCGTTGACATTTAGGCTCTAGTACCTCTAATTCTAATTTTTTACATTAGTATGGGTCTGAAAACATAATTTTAGTAATTTTTAATTGGTGAGGCTCTAGTCAAGTTCATAAGACTTTTGAGGTGTTACACTAAAATGTTGAACATGCCTTAGTGTGTCATTGAAAAATTTGTATAATTACGTAATGATGTTGTAATGAAAATAATGTGATTTGTAGAAGGAAGTTCTTCCAATGATATGAAGAATGTGAAATTTTGATGCATAATGAGTTTGTAGTTGTAGTTCCTACTTGATTGTTTGTTTTGAACTTGTTAATGCGGAGTTGAAGTTTCTGCCTAGTTGTGTTATTCATATTGACGTAGTATGAATTAATGTGGGCTTCTAGTCTTGAGTTGTTACTCTTAATGTGTTTTAAGATTCATTCATTCAAGGAAGAATGCTTAGAAGTGGGGGATATTGTAATGACCCCAAAATGGAGCAGGAAGAACTAGAGCTTCATACGTGTGTTTGAAGTTGGAAAGTTGGTTAAATGACAAGAAATCAATTTTGAGTTTAATTACAGATTTTTTGAGGTCAAACATCATCAAATGACGATAACATCCAGAAACTAGTCATTTGTACTAGTGTGTTCTAGGACCTTTTCGTTGAAGTTTTATGTGTTTTTTGAGGGCTAAAACTAGTAGAAGTGACTCCTTTACTTCGAACATCAGGTTTAGAGTATAAAGATTTGGGTAAGACTCTCCAAGGACCACTCAAGAGGTCCATGAGAAGGATCCCAACTTTCCCCAAAAAGTTGTCTAAAAAACCTTATTTTCGCCCACTATCAATGCCCCTTAAACCAATCTATGCCCCGTAGATAAAGGGCGTGGGTCAGAACATAGCGTATGGAGGCTTGACTTCCATTTTGAGCCACATCCACCAACCACAAAGGAATAATTCATCCTGTCAACCAATGCACGGTCCATGAATGGTAGTGGTGAATGAGGACTCGTTTACTGGTGCTAGCTTGACCGTTCTGGGGGCGAATTAGTAAATCCAGCCCAAGTTCAATAAATGTTTGGACGGGTTTTTTAGTTTTTTTAAACATATTTTAAGTGTATCAAAAGTCTTTAAAGCTTTTTAAGATATTATTGTTTTCAAAACCATAAAAGTTAGAACCTCTCTTCTCCAAAACTCTCTCTCAAGGAAACTCTATTAGAGGTGATGAACTCGAGGTTCTAAGGTCAATTTCTTCAAGTTTTCAATTCAATTTTTAGAGATTCTTCAACTATAATTTATGTTAATACATCATTCTTGATTAATCTTTCATTCAATGAGTTAATTATAAATAGATTTCAAAGTCTTTCAATGATCAAAATTCTACTTTCTAATCTAAGCATGGGTTCATTAATAAAACATTTTCCAAGAAATTATATTCATGAATTGAGGTTTGATCGATAATTTTAAGTTTATTTTACATTGAATTCCTTCAAGAACCCATGTATTCCTCGAAACTAGTAAATTGAATTGAAATTGGTTGTTATGGATGTAGAATTAATAATAGGTGTTTATATGAAGTTAATTTATGAAATCGTGTCATAAATTATGTCTTATTGTGGTGAATTATCTATGTATTGATTATGTGAGGATCATGACCTAGAAAGGAACTCATGAATGAGTTCATGTTGAATTGTTTATGTTGATGATGGAATTGGTTATGGAAATATGTCAATTGCCATATCTGTTGTAGTATCTTGTATATATGGGCTGAAATTGATACATTATCATATAAAATTGTGATATATTGATGTATGATGCACTTATGGTGGAGGTGCTTAATTGCTAGTTGTGTGAATGTGAATTCAATGAAGTTATGGTGGACATGTCTTGTATATATACATGTGATTCGCTATGATAGAATGATGATATCATATAGAATGTGAATGTTTATCTTTAATTTGTAGGCTTAGGAGTCAAATAAATTTATATTGACTTAATTGCTAAATGATCTTGATATTGTAGACTTATAGTTTGTAGCCTTGTGTTTAATTAATGAATGAATGTCTTATTTTGGTAGAACTAATGTTGATAGCCTCCCTATGAATTACTAATAAGGTATTTTAGACCATGTCTTGGATCGGTAGACCTAATGTTTGTGCGCCTTTGTGATGAGTCTAGAACCATATATGAATGTAAAAGATGTAGACATAATGGTGGTGGACTACCTCTTGTCTGAAACGATGAACCTCGGATCGCTTTACCTAAAGGTGGTGGGCTTTCCTTGGAACATCAATGAGCTATCCTCTATATCTGGAATCTGTATACCTAATGGTAGTGTCTCTCATGTGTATGTGTCTTGGGTCGGTAGGCCTAATGTTGGTAGCCTCTCAAGAAAACCAATATATTGTAAATGAAACTACTCGATGTGAATGTAAACTAACCACCAAGCAGATATGGTTAGATGGAGGTTCTCCCAATATTAGGTTGAATTTCAATGAATATATTTAGTATCCCACAATATGAGCCCACAAAGGTCCTAACTACGGATCCACCACGACTAGATGAACTAATATATCTTAGGCAACGGGACCATCTCATTACGATCTGGGGATAGAACATCATATTTCATGAACTAGCTCTCATGATCTATGTCGGTTAAACGCTTATTTGTATCACGTGGGATGTGCTCTCTAGTTACTTGATAAGTTCTACAAAGTGTAGGTGGTAGTATGGATGTTATCTTCACATGGAATAAGTAGGATTTTATAGGCCTTGAGTGAGTTCACTGAGTCTTCATAACTAATATGTGACAGTCATCTAATTGTAGCTAATAATTAAAGTTGACTTATTGTCTCTATAATGTGATACATGTATCTCTTATATTGATGAAATGAGTTAATTAGCATACTATGTTGACATGTACGGTTTGTTGTCTAATTTAGCCTTGAGTAGTACTTAGGTGTGGAATGAATAGTTAGTATGGGCTGCCACTTTATGTCTTACTTAAGGGTGTCTTAGGGTAAGTTTAGGTAGAGGCCCTAGAATGATGAATGATCTACTTAATGTATGTGATTATGCATCGCATGTTTGTACTAGTTGAAGCATGTTTACTTAAGGTGAAGGTTAAAAGGTAAAGGTAATACTTTGAATGGGATAATGCATCTTGTATGTTGGTTGTGACTTATATTGTGCCTCTATTTTTCAATTGTTCATGATGTTTTACCAAATGACATAAACTTATGACTTTAAAAAAAGATTTCCCTTTTTACCATGTTTTTGTATTGTAGCTTACTTAGTGCTTAATTGTGCTAGCACCCTCTTCTTCATGTTTTTACTACAAGTGTATGTTGACGTTGCTAGTGGATTTCTTAGTTGAAGGCTGGATCGCTATTCTTCCAAGACTTGGTATATCCTCGTTGATTCGAGGACAACGAACACTTATGTTTCCTTTTTTATGTAATAGACATTTTAGTATTTCTTTCAATTGTAATGGTTTGTGTTCCAAATATGTTTGAGATTGTGACTAATATGGACATCTCAGACTTAGTATTATGTTGCTTTATAAAAGAGTTTCGTATTGCTGGTTTTATTGAGAAATTTTTATTAATTCCGCACTATTTTTATTACATATGTGATGAATGAATGCGAAGAGGATTGTACAAGACCCCTTTAGGGGTCAAGTATACTGTGCCACGACTTGGGGGTGCTCTCGGGTCGATAAAATATACCAAACATATACAAAATCAATTATCATTTTAGGGGCAATGCTCCACTCCACATTTTCAATAATATGCATACTCAAACTGTTAGGGTGCCAGATTGTGAAACTCGATCCATGTTAGTGTGGAAGAATGTGAAACCCATTCCAATACGTATGTTGGTACGTGACATTCAATCCTAGTCAGTGTGTCAGAATCTGACACCCGATCCATTCAATATTCCACAATCACAATGTACATTCTCATAATCATGTAATCATGTGTTGATTAATGTCTTGCAAACATTCATTCATACTCATTTGTATTAGATGTGATCAATAGTATGACATTTTGATACATATATGCTTTATAATGAAGAAAATATTGACATACATAACTCAAACATGATATCAAACCATCACCTACCTTGAAACAAAACTTGAATCCCTCTAAGGCACCTGAATCTTCACTTTCTAGATTCTTTGTACTTGTTCTAGGTCTACAAACAATTATTATATTCAAGGATCAACAATCAAATGTATAATTAGCCAAATTATAACAAACCCAATAACACAAGACCAAACCCATTATCCTAAGGTCAAGCTAGGGATTATTTCCACCTTCAACTTTAGGCAAAAACCCTCCCCCAATGATATATCCAATAAATTTACATTCTACGTATTGAAAAAATTTGATTGGGGGTGGGGGTACAATCCTTACCTTTAGCACAAAATTTAAGGAAAATAGCAAAGAAATGAGTCGCGGTCTTCTCCTAACTCTTAAGAACGAAGTTTGAAAAATACTGACGTTTTTGAGGTTTATTTCTGACTTAAGTTGCGACTGTTCTACCACAGCAAAACCCTACCACCTAGAACTGCCTCGTGTTGGCGAAATTAGAGTTTTAAACCCTCATTTTACACTACACCTTCAACCTATGACGTTCAAAAGCCACCTGTTCATGCTAAGACCAATTTCAAGAGTTCTACTTGCCCGAATTTAATATCATAAAGTTGTATGTGTTTCTTAACGTCTTAGCTATCTACGCATGCAATCAAATTTCTTATTAGATATATCATCAGTTACCATATTTTCTAGACTCGCCTGACTCCATCTAGACTAGGCTAGGAAATTTAAAGTTACCACCAAAAAGTTTTCCGAACCAAATTTTTTCCCCAATGAATGTTCTATGACTCTGCAATTCAAATTCCCTTATTCAATTTAATACCTTTATTCCTCGTATTCTTTCATGTCCAACATTTTTTTCTTCCAATAATTCCAAATTTCTTTTGGTGATGTAAGAGTCACGATTTTTGTGAAAAAATTTGTCAAAACAACACCAAACAAAGTTGTTTTTGCCATATGCTTAATAGTTTATTTTCGTTGTAACTCTTGATTTGGCCCACTTTGGGATTATTTGGGATCGGGTTAATTTTATAATCTTCTTCACGACTTTCCAAAAATCAAGAGACTCCAAGTAACTTTCCATTCTCACAACCTATATTGATAATTATCACCATAAAATATAGGAGTAGCTATTAATGAAAAACTATTTTTGGAATCTATTTTTTTACTCACAATTACCTCAAAGGCTCTAAATACCATTTTTTGTTTTTTTATAAAGAAATTAAGAAAATAACACTGAAATACTTCTAGAGAAAATACTACAGTATTATCAAATGGAGTTATTATATCAATAATTCAGAGACTTGCATTTATTCATATATTTCCTAATTAAAGAAAAATAAATAAATTACTAACTTATGAGTTTAATTCAAATAACAAATAAAAGAACTAATTACTAAATATAAGTCAAAAGGGACTCTAATAACATAATTTAAAACCCCTAAAAATATCTAATAGCTTTTTTCTACAATTTCCTGATACATATTCTAAACAAATACGACACATGAAATAAGTTAAGTAGTGCTCAAAATGAAATTAATCAAAAATTTAATTTATTGATTAATATCTGTAATCTTAACATGGTGAATTATATATGTGTAACATCTCGCAAATTGAATTAGCTAGAGAGAAGCTTATAACTTGAAGTATGTTATAAACATATTTGTATTATAGTAATGTCTAATTATGTTGACTCCTTATAGGATATGGTTAGGAATCCTACTTGGGGGCCAAGTTAGGTTTTCCCTATAAATAAACGGGTTTTCCTTAATTGTAAATAAGATCCATGAATCCTTCATCTACTTCAAGATGAATAAGAAGTCATTTATATTATTCGTACTTTATTCTTCTTCTTAATTTATATAGTGTCATAACACGATATCAGCATGATCGTTCTATTCTTAAAGAATTATGATAGTAGATGGAAAAAGTACAAAAGAAATCTTTCATACGTTATGCAATAAGTTTCTCGATTCTTTAAGGTATGATTTATATTTACTTTGATAGTTATAATTATTTATGTGACGGATCTGGAGTTACCATATGGAGTAAGTCATTAAAGATACTTGTAGACTTTTATGCGTTATATTTTAATAGATTGAGAAGATAATTTCATATTTTATTACTATAATTAAATAAACACAAAATAGTAAAATGTATATTTTCAAACTTTATATGAGGTATGTGATCTATTAAGCTATATCTATTAACTACTAATGTTGATTATAATAAATCAATAATCTCAATTTTGTGTGTAATTTCAATGTACGATCATATTAATGATCATCAAAAGTGATAAAACTATAAATATTATGAGGACTTGAGGCTGAGCCTCATTGTGAGTATGACAATGGATTTATGTTTTATACCACCAAAATAATAACATGACGGATATACGACCAATCACACAAAGAGGGAAAGACATTGTGTTAAATTATTGGTGCACTACATTGAGAAGATATTTAAATCAAGTTCCATCGATTTATAACCTAAGACACTTTTATATGGATAAGACATTGAATTTAAGTCTTAATGCACCATATTGATGTTATAATAATGACTAAAGAAAAACTAATGTATTTTTGATGAGAAGTCGTGAAATTCATTAAATTCTCTCCATTACTTAAAGTGAACGTGCAAGTAGTGCATAATATGTCTGAAAGAAGACAAGTTATTAAATAATGGACATGAACATAAAATGAGGTACTAAAGCTATCATAAGATGATACACTCAGATTATGTGTTTCATTCATCAAGAATGAGAACTTTTTATTAAAAATATGTACAAATCCATTCTCCAGAGTGAATGAGGTGTAAGACACCATTCTAGGCGTGAAAAAGATCGCAACATTTGGTTGTAGATATCGTATCACTAAGAATGTTCTTAGACAGACATGTGCTATTTTTCTTATTTTTATTGGACAAAAGATTATGACACATTCTATAGTAAATCAAAAGTTCCCTACTTCCAACAATTTCGTACTTTTGCATGATCGTATGGGACATCATGTGTCTATATCTTCTTAGACATCACGGGTCTATAACAATAAGATG
The DNA here is from genome assembly GCF_036512215.1 of Solanum lycopersicum. Lineage (NCBI taxonomy): Eukaryota > Viridiplantae > Streptophyta > Magnoliopsida > Solanales > Solanaceae > Solanum > Solanum lycopersicum. The sequence continues at coordinate 33,564,111 of NC_090809.1, forward strand.
AATATAGATAATTCAAATAAATATCCATTAAAGAACCTAAAAATTCTTTCTAATGGTGAATTTCTTGTACTATTTGTTATCAAGACAAGTTAATTGTGAGACCATCATAAACGAAAGTTAAAATTGAGTTTCCTGCGTTCTAGGAACGTATATATATATTTTTGGACCTATTCATTCACCTAGTAGATTGTTTAGATATTTAATTTTCTTTATAGTTCTTCTAGATGGTCTCATGTGTTCATATTGTTATCTCGCAACTTCATGCTTGCAAAAAATATTGGCATTAATAATATTATTTCAAACACAATCTTCTGATCATCCGATTAGTCTATTTAGTGATGGGATCATGACTCATATTTATAAGAGGTAGAATAATTGAGAAAAATAAATCTGAAATTTACTCTCGGAGTATTAAAGTTGAAATTTTCTCATATAATATTAACAAATTGAGAATTTATTAAACAAAAAGGAACATGACATAGTAAACTTTGATTTTATGAGCACTAATACTTCTATTAGTTGGCATGAATAAATTTAGTCATCCCAAGATGGGCATAATGAGTAATGGACATATATTGACAAACTAGAAGATTTTCAAGAATTCTTTTGTTGTTTGTTCTCAAGACAAGTTTATTGGATCATTTTATGTTGAGACTAAATCCCTAAATTATAAAAAGCATTAAAGGTTAATATGGGTTCGTTTATCTATCATGTGATATGATAAAATGATGTATCTATACGATAATCACATGTGCATTTGTTGTCAACTTGTACTTCGACATTCACAAAATTGTTTGTGCAAGATAATTGAGTTAAAAGAACAACTTTCAGAGTATGCAATCAAGAAATTTGTATTGATAATACTAAAGAATACTTAAGTTGATGTGACATTTAAAGCCTTATTAAATAAATAGTAAAATAATTTTTATGAAAATAAAGCTTCATGTGTTGATATGAAGTATGATACCACATACAAAAGTAATTGTACAGATCAGACCAATAAATTATAGTCTGATTTTTTTCCAATTAATTTATGGTGAGGGACAAAATATTTTCACCTTATTATTTTGATATGTAGAATATAATCAATGAATATAAACTGATTTACAAATATATATTCTTGAAAAGATTGAGATATATATTAGTTTTGTTAACATAAGCGGGAGACTAGAAGCAACAAAAGAGGTGTAAATACTCTTATTGAATGTCCCTTAAGGATAGAGTCAACGACATGTATGGACAATGATCGACTAAGCAATTCTAAATAAAATAATCCTTAAAAAGGGGGAGGATCTAAAACTAAAAATGATCATAATAAGGAGAAACTATGCTCTTGGAGAGCCTATGCCATAACCCTTTATGAAAACTCATGAGAAAGGTACCTACCTCGAAGTATTAAACGGGTTAGATCGCAATAAGTTATGTCGTATTGTAAATCAATACCAAAATTGTATATCTTTGATGATATCTTTGATACAATAACGCGTAATATTGTAAAAATATTATCATGATATAAATTCTACGACTATAAAAACATGTTGTTGTATAAATAATTATCAAGTAAAAATTTGAAATAAGGCATCTTGGTAAGCGTAAAGCTTATTTCACTTGCAATCTAGGCGCTAAAAATGTCATACATTTGAAATGGAATGTTGTCACTTGGACAAAATTGATATGAAAATATCGGGTGGGTTCAAAATCTATATCATATAAAAAGTTTTGACAAATTTATTTATGATCCTTATAAGGATTAAATAGATTCAAAATTCTTAAAGCATATAGATGTATTATTATGCAGGTTGATGACTAGAATTTAAAATCTTGAAGAGTTTTAAAAAGGCTATAGAATATTTGCTTAGAAAACTTTAAGTAAGGAACTTGAAGAAATTTTTGATCCTGAAGGAAGATTCATATGATGAGTTAGAAGGAAGCATACTTCGTCAAAATTATATATACTCATCAGAGCTGATGAATGTTTATATAAACATTCAACAAAGTATTGTTTAAGTAACAATATATTTTATTTATCTTCCAAGTCTCTATCAATTGCAACTTTCAAGAAGATGGTGCAGGAGCTTCGAAAACAAAGATTCAAGTCTCTCGATTGATTTTCTCATTAGGGTGAGTTAATACGTCATGTACTTATTTTTCCACAAATTTTTTCCCATTGGGGTTCCTTTGTATGTTCTTTAATGAGACATCCATGATGCATATTATTTTATATGTGTACTCTTTTTTCCTTCACTAGATTTTTTCGAATTGGGATTTAACTTGTATGATTTTAACGAGGCACATAATCTATCGACATTCAAGGAGGAGTGTGATAAGATATTTGTATTATAATGAAGGTCTAATTATGTGGAGTACGATATGGTTAGAAATCCTACTTGGGGACCAAGTAAGGTTTCCCCTATAAATAAAAGAGCTTTTCTCCAGTGTAAATAAGATCCTTGAATCCTGAATATACTTAAAGATGAATAAGACTTCCTTTCTCTTCTCCATGCTTTATTATTTTCTTAATTTATATAGTTTCATAAAAAATAATCATTTTTCAAAATAATTAAAAATCCAAAAATTAAGTTAGGAAAACCTGAGTTTTGGTCAATTATTAAAAATCAGAAAACTTTGTTACGTTAGGAAAACCCGAGTTTTGGTCAACATCAATTGGCTATAACTTCTAGCTCAAGATCAGTTAGGTGTATTTAAAGATATGGTTGGAACACTCTACATGATTTTTCCAACACCGCGAAGTTTGCACAATTTTGAGTTTGTATGAGTGAGTTATGCCCTTTAGAAATTGCAATTTTCGGTTAAGGAATTTGTTAATCCGGGTTTTAGAAGGGTAGTTTGGTCTTTTCCTTACCCAACTAATTAAATTCGTTTTTAGTAAATTATTTTGGTTAAAAACTATGTTAGTTTAGTTTAATTTTGGAAAAGAGAGTTAGGGATTTTTGAGGAAGAAGTCAATAAAAAGGAGAAGAGGAAAAACAAAAGTCACAAAGAAAATTGATTTTGATTATGGATTCGCCAAGGAATTGATCCTACAATGTATGTGAGTTTTTCATAGCATTGGTTTCGTTCACACACGTGCCGCACATGTTTTCATTTTAAAAGAGTTTGAAAGTTGTTGTTCATGACATGTATTCTTGAATTTGAATGTTCACTTGAGTCGGGTTTAATTGTGGACTTTTAATGATTTTTACGTTGCGTTTTAGAGTTGTATTTAGTTAGATTCTTGTGTACATATGGTGGGTATAAGAGTGTAACGACCTGTTTAGTCGTTTTGAGCAGTAGAGTATTTCTGCTAATAACTGTCAGGGTCGATGGATCCCACGACGGACCGTCATGGGCACGACGGACCGTCGAGGGGGACTCATTCCAAAACACTTAGAATTCTGAAATTTGGGTACTGAGATCGACTCTCTGAACTTCACGACGGAGTGGCAGGACGGACCGTTGTAGGCATGACGGACCGTCACAGACTCTTCAAGGAATTGAGTCTTTGAACTTTGTGACGGAAGGAGCACGACGGACCGTCACAGGCACGACGGGCCGACACAGGCACGACGGGCCGACACAGGCACGACGGGCCGACACAGGCTGCGTAATCCTGATTGGGTCGGAATTCTGTTAAATGTTTTAAGGGGCGTTTTGGACTATTCCTGCTTATAATTATAAAGTTAGTGGTTAAATGTTAATAATTCAATTACTTGGGGGTTAAAGGAGATAACCTTGAAATAATTAGTGGGTTACTTTTGTCATCTTTTATAATTAATTATATGGTAATTAGGGTAAAAGAAAAAGAGTTTGAATAAGGAAAAAGATGAGGTTAGTGGATCAGGTGTCACGTTCCGGCACCAGTATAGTAATAGAGGATCGGGTGTCACGTTCCGGCACCAGGATAGTATATGGATCGGGTGTCACGTTCCGACACCAGTGTAGTATATGGATCGGAGTGTCACATTCCGACACCAGGATAGTATATGGATCGGGTGTCACGTTCCGGCACCAGGATAGTATATGGATCGGGTGTCACGTTCCGACACCAAGATAGTATGATGAGGATCGAAGTGTCACGTTCCGACACCAGGATAGTAAAGAGAATGAATATTCAAATATGTTAATATACTCAATTTACTGAACCTTTTCCCAAATTAGTATGGTATTGAGGCTTGAGTCCTCATGGGTGTACTTGGCGTACTTATTAATGATTATAGTACTTGTTGTTGCTACCTGTTGAGTATTGTAGTTGATTTTATGATATTATCTGATATATACTGTTTTCTTTTTTGAGTTGGCCGATGATATCTACTCAGTACTTGTGTTTTGTACAGACCCCTACTTTTATTTTTCTTTCTTTGTTATTTGTGGAGTGCAGCAAACGTATCGTCGTCTTCAACTCATCCGCAACTCTAGCCAGTCTTCATTACGCCAGATTTCAGGGTGACCTAATGCTTCTAGCTTGGACTGGATCTTCTTCTTCATGTCTTGATGCCTTGAAGTTCCGGCATGGACTAGCTTTTATTTATTTTAGTTTCGTAGATACTCATAGATTTAGTAATTTGAGGATAGATATTCTTGTGGTGATGACTTCCAGATTTTGGGAATAATAAGTGTTTAAGTTCTTAGAAGTTATTAATTGATTTTGTTAATGAGTTTTAAGTCTTTCACAGTGTATTTTGTTCATTATGTTTGAAGTGATGGGGTTTAGATTGGTTGGTTCGCTCACATAGTAGGATAAGTGTGGGTGCCACTCGCGGCTCGATTTGGGTCGTGACAAACTTGGTATCAGAGCATTAGGTTTGTTGGTCTCATCACACAAAAACGAGTCTAGCAGAGTCTTAAGGAACGGTAAGGGGACGCCTTTACTTTTCTTTGAGAGGCTATAAGACTTTAGGAAAATTCCATTCTTTCTTTCTTTCGTGCTATTACTTGGATCCAATTGGTATCTAGGTGATACGAATTGGTATCTGACCATCTTCACTCTATTTCGCAGATGGTTAGAACTAGAGAAACAACTGCGCCAACGCCAACACCGGCAAGACAACATGCGTCTGAGCCAGCCACTGGGGCTGTAGCTCGAAGAGGAGTAGTGGCAAGAGTCCGTGGAAGGGGTCGCGGGAGGACGTCCTCTAGAGGAAGAGGACAAGCACCTAGCCCATCTGGTACTCGGGCGGTGACTCCTCCACCGACTGAGGAAGTGGTAAGAGAGGGTGAGGACGGGGAAAATGAACAAGTGCAGAATGAAGAATTACCACCCCAACCTACCCCAGAGATGATCAATCAGGTTCTTGCTTATCTTAGTGGGTTATCTGATCAAGGCCAGACACCTCCAGTGTTTTCTGCACCAGCACTTCAGATTCCGAAGATACAACATGCAGCTACTATGGCTCCCCGCATGGATGCCTCATTGGAAATAGGCACGTTTCCTCATTTGACTACAAGGCCTATAATGACAAATGATCAGCATGAACTTTTCAGTAAGTTCTTGAAATTGAAACCCCCAGTCTTCAAGGGTGCTGAATCTGAAGATGCCTACGATTTTCTGGTTGACTTTCATGAGTTACTACATAAAATGGGCCTAGTGGAACGATTTGGCGTCGAGTTTGTAACCTATCAGTTCCAGGGAAATGCCAAAATGTGGTGGCGGTCACATGTTGAGTGTCAACCCACACAGGCACCACCTATGACTTGGGCGTCATTCTCTAGCTTATTTATGGAGAAGTATATCCCCCGGACCTTGAGGGATAGGAGGAGAGATGAGTTGTTGATCCTAGAGCAAGGTAGGATGTCGGTTACTGCGTATGAGGCTAAGTTTCGTGCATCATCCAGGCATGCCACCCAGCTTTGTTTCAGTCCACAAGAGCGGATTCGCCGTTTTGTGAAGGGGTTGAGGTCAGAGTTGCGGATTTCAGCCTTACAGGTAGCGGCTACAGCAAAATCCTTTTAGGAAGTGGTAGACTTCGTGATAGAGGTAGAAGGAGTGAAGCCAGATGACTTCACCATGGCATCGACATCAAAAAGGTTTCGTAAGGGAGGTGAGTTTAATGGTTCTTACTCGAGAGGACAGGGTTCAGGAGGCTATCCAGCCCGACCTATTCAGTCTTCACTACAGGCTGTAGTTGGGGGTCCACCGCAGACCGGTCAACATTTCTCTGAGTTTGGAGGTTATCCCCAGACTTCGTCATTCTCACAGAGTCCTATGCTTGAACCCAGAGAGTGTTATGGATGTTGGGAGACTGGACACATTAAGAGGTATTGTCCAAAACAGAGTTACAGACCTCCAATGGTTAGAGGTAGAAGTGGTAATGGAATATGCCGTTATTCTGGAGGACGTGGTGGTCGAGGTAATGGTGGTCACCAAAAAGGCCGGGGTGACGGGCAAACTGGAGCCACTACAACACAACATGGTAGGGGCAATGGGCAGACAGGTGATAGGGCCCATTGTTACGCTTTCCCTGGGAGATCTGAAGCGGAGACATATGATGCTGTCATCACAGGTAATCTTCTGGTTTGTGATAGCATGACTTCTGTATTTTTTGATCCTGGATCCACATTTTCTTATGTATCTTCCTCATTTGCTAATGGTCTTAATTTACATTGTGAATTGCTTGACATGCCTATTCGTGTTTCTACTCCGGTGGGTGAGTCTGTGATAGTTGAAAAGGTATATAGGTCTGGTCATGTGACTTTTGTGGGGAGCAATACTTATGTAGACTTGGTTATCTTAGAAATGGTTGATGTCGATGTAATTCTGGGTATGACTTGGCTTTCTCCGAATTTTGCGATCTTAGATTGTAATGCAAAAACTGTAACGTTAGCCAAGCCTGGGACAGATCCGTTAGTGTAGGAGGGTGACTACACTTCGACTCCAGTTCGTATCATCTCCTTTCTTCGTGCTAAGAGAATTGTTGGTAAAGGGTGTTTAGCTTTCTTGGCACACCTCAGAGATGATACTACACAAGTACCTTCAATTGAGTCGGTTTCGATAGTCCGTGAGTTTCTAGATGTGTTTCCTGCAGACCTTCCTTGTATGCCACCGGATAGAGATATTGACTTCTGAATCGATCTTGAACCCGGTACTCGCCCCATTTCTATACCCCCTTATAGAATAGCTCCCGCTGAGTTAAGGGAGTTAAAGGCCCAACTTCAAGAGTTGTTGAGCAAAGGCTTCATTAGACCAAGTGCCTCCCCTTTGGGTGCTCCTGTTTTGTTTGTAAAGAAGAAGGATGGAAGTTTTCGGATGTGCATAGACTACAGGCAACTGAACTAGGTAACTGTCAAGAACAAGTATCCTCTTCCTCGCATCGATGATTTGTTCGATCAGTTACAAGGTGCTTGTACCTTCTCAAAAATCGATTTGAGATCTGGTTATCATCAATTGAAAATACGGGCAACGGATGTGCCCAAGACTGCTTTTCGGACCAGATATGGGCTTTATGAGTTCTTAGTAATGTCTTTTGGGCTTACTAATGCCGCTGTGGCTTTCATGAGCTTGATGAATGGGATTTTGAAGCCATATCTGGATCTCTTTGTCATTGTATTCATTGATGATATACAGGTATACTCAAAGAGCAAGAATGAACATGAGGAGCGCTTGAGAATTGTGTTGGAAATGTTAAGGGAGAAAAAGCTTTATGCCAAATTTTCCAAGTGTGAGTTCTGGCTAGATTCACTGTCCTTCTTGGAGCATGTGGTTTCTAAGGATGGAGTGATGGTGGATCCTTCTAAGATCAAAGCAGTGAAGAGTTGGGTAAGACCTACTAATGTTATAAAGGTAAGGAGCTTTGTTGGTTTAGCTAGCTACTATCGTCGATTTGTCAAGGGATTTTCCTCTATTGCTTCCCAATTGACAAACATGACTAAGCAGAGTGTTCCATTTGTATGGTCGGACGAGTGTGAAGAAAGATTTCAGAAACTCAAGACCTTGTTGACTACTGCACCAATCCTTACCTTGCCAGTGGAAGGTAAGAATTTCATTGTTTATTGTGATGCATCCTATTCTGGTTTAGGTGCTGTGCTAATGCAAGAGAAGAATGTAATTGCTTATGCTTCGAGGCAATTAAAGGTGCATGAACGTAATTATCCGACCCATGATTTGGAGTTGGCTGCGATAGTGTTTGCATTAAAGCAATGGAGACATTATCTATATGGGGTTAAGTGTGAAGTTTATACAGATCATCGAAGTTTACAGTATGTCTTTACTTAGAAAGATTTGAATTTGAGACAGAGGAGATGGGAACTACTGAAGGACTAAGATATTACTATCTTGTATCATCCAGGAAAAGCGAACGTTGTGGCCGATGCTTTAAGTAGAAAGGCAGGGAGCATGGAAAGTCTAGCTCACTTGCAGGTTTCTAGACGCCCATTGGCTAGAGAAGTTCAGACTCTGGCTAATAACTTTATGAGGCTAGAAGTAAATGAGAAGGGAGGATTTTTGGCTTGTGTGGAGGCAAGATCTTCCTTTCTTGACAAGATTAAGGGAAAGCAGTTTAATGATGAGAAGCTGATTCGGATTCGAGATAAGGTATTGCGTGGAGAGGCTAAGGAAGCAAAAATGATGAGAAAGGCATTTAGAGAATTAAAGGAAGGGTATGTGTGCCCCGTATAGAAGATTGATTCGCACTTTTCTTACGGAGGCTCATAGTTCAAGGTATTCTATACATCCTGGTGCAACCAAGATGTATCGCGACCTAAAGAAACATTTCTGGTGGAGTAGGATGAAGCGCGACATTGTTGATTTTGTTGCTCAATGCCCGAATTGTCAACAAGTAAAGTATGAACACCAGAGGCCTGGAGGGACACTTCAGAGAATGCCCATTCCTGAATGGAAGTGGGAGAGAATTGCAATGGACTTTGTGGTTGGTCTTCCAAAGACAATGAGTAAGTATGACTCCATTTGGGTAATTGTTGATAGGTTAACTAAGTCTGCTCACTTCATTCCGGTCAAGGTGACTTACAATGTAGAGAAGTTAGCCAAACTTTACATCTCAGAAATTGTTCGATTGTAGGGAATTCTACTTTCTATCATATCAGATAGAGGTACACAGTTTACTTCTAAGTTTTGGAAAACATTGCATGCTGAATTGGGTACTATGTTGGACCTTAGTACTGCGTTCCATCCTCAGACCGATAATCAGTCTGAGCGAACGATTCAAGTGTTGGAGGATATGCTTCGTGCATGTGTAATAGAATTTGGTGGCCATTGGGATAACTTCTTACCCTTAGCAGAGTTCTCCTACAACAATAACTATCACTCAAGTATTGATATGGCCCCATTTGAGGCACTGTATGGGAGAAGATGTAGGTCTCCCATTAGGTGGTTTGATGCATTTGAGGTCAGACCTTGGGAAACTGACCTTCTGAGGGAATCCTTAGACAAAGTGAAATGCATTCAAGAAAAACTTTTAGCGGCTCAAAGTAGGCAGAAAGAATATGCAGATCGGAAGGTTAGAGACTTGGAGTTTATGGGAGGTGAGCAAGTTTTGCTGAAGGTTTCGCCTATGAAAGGGGTGATGCGGTTTGGTAAGCGAGATAAGCTTAATCCGAGGTATATTGGCCCATTTGAAGTTCTGAAGCGCGTGGGCGAGGTAGCTTATGAATTAGCCTTGCCCCCAGGACTGTTAGGAGTGCATCAGGTATTTCATGTGTCTATGTTGAAATGATACCATGGGGATGGAAACTACATCATTCGTTAGGATTCAGTTCTGCTTGATGAGAATTTGTCTTATAAGGAGGAGCCTGTTGCTATTTTAGATAGAGAAGTCCGCAAGTTGAGGTCAATGCAGAGTGCATCCATCAAGGTTCAATGGAAGAATCAGCCGGTTGAAGAATCCACTTGGGAGAAAGAGGCTGATATGCAAGAAAGATACCCACACCTGTTTACAGATTCAGGTACTCTTTTTCGCCCTTGTTTTTCTTCTTGTGATCGTTCGAGGAAGAACGATTGATAAATTGGTATCTATTGTAACAACCTATTTAGTCGTTTTGAGCAGTAGAGTATTTCTAGTAATAAGTGTCAGGGTCGACGGATCCCATGACGGACCGTCATGGGCACGACGGACCGTCGAGGGGGTCTCATTCCAAAACACTTAGAATTCGGAAATTTGGGTACTGAGATCAACTCCCTGAACTTCACGACGGAGTGGAAGGACGGACCTTCGTAGGAACGACGGACCGTCACAGACTCTTAAAGGAAATGAGTCTCTGAACTTTGTGACGGAAAAAGCAGGACGGACCGTCGCAGGCACGACGGGCCGTCACAGGCACGACGGGCCGTCACAGGCTGCATAACCCTGATTGGGTCGGAATTCTGTTAAATGTTTTAAGGGGCATTTTGGACTATTCCTGCTTATAATTATAAAGTTAGTGGTTAAATGTTAATAATTCAATTACTTGGGGGTTAAAAGAGATAACCATGAATTAATTAGTGGGTTACTTTTGTCATCTTTTATACTTAATTATATGGTAATTGCGATAAAAGAAAAAGAGTTTGAATAAGGAAAAAGATGAGGTTAGTGGATCGGGTGTCACGTTCCGGCACCAGGATAGTAATAGAGGATCGGGTGTCACGTTCCGGCACAAGGATAGTATATTGATCGGGTGTCACGTTCCGACAACAGGGTAGTATATGGATCAGAGTGTCATGTGCCGACACCAGGATAGTATATGGATCGAGTGTCACGTTCCGGCACCAGGATAGTATATGGATCGGGTGTCACGTTCCGACACCAGGATAGTATGATGAGGATCGGAGTGTCACGTTCCGACACCAGGATAGTAAAGAGAATGAATCTTGAAAAATGTTAATATACTCAATTTAATGAACTTTTTCCCACATGAGTATGGTATTGAGGCTTGAGTCCTCATGGGCGTACTTGGCGTACTTATTAATGATTATAGTACTTGTTGTTGCTACCTATTGAGTATTGTAGTTGATTTTATGATATTATCTGATATATACTGTTTTCTATTTTGAGTTGGCCGATGATACCTACTCAGTACTTGTGTTTTCTACTGACCCCTACTTGTATTTTTCTTTCTTTGTTATTTGTGGAGTGCAGCAAACGTACCGTCGTCTTCAACTCAACCGCAACTCTAGCCAGTCTTCGTTACACCAGATTTCAGGGTGAGCTAATGCTTCTATCTTGGACTGGATCTTCTTCTTCATGTCTTGATGCCTTGAAGTTCCGGTATGGACTAGCTTTTATATATTTTAGTTTCCTAGATACTCATAGATTTAGTAATTTGAGGATAGATGTTCTTGTGGTGATGACTTCCAGATTTTGGGAATAATAAGTGTTTGAGTTTTTAGAAGTTATTAATTGATTTTTTAATGAGTTTTAAGTCTTCCGCAGTGTATTTTGTTCATTATGTTTGAAATGATGGGGTTTAGATTGGTTGGTTCGCTCACTTAGTAGGATAAGTGTGGGTGCCACTCGCGGCTCGATTTGGGTCGTGACACAGAGTCTAAAATTAATCAAAAAAAATATTAGAGTTTAGGTGAATTTGGGTTGTAAAATGAGAAGGAAAAAGTCAAGTAGAATGCGGACTTTCTCCCCTGGTCCATAAAAAGTTGCTTTGCGTCTTGGTTAGAACGCGGATTCCTCTGTCTCAAAATTTAATTTTGCAAGTTATTATTTAAAACTCTCCGCTTTCTACACTTGTTCCAAGATAATTGTTTCATGACTTTTCTAATGTCTAGATATTCAAAATCATTCCTAAATATCACGAGGCCTTTCCTATCACAAATCATAATCCTTGAATCCACGATTCAATTAAAGGAGATTGAAGAGTCAAAATAAGCAAAGTTAAAAAGTCAAGTCAAAATAAGTTTATCCAAAATTTCAAAGGTCTTTTACAAATGTTTTAATTTTGTTTTGAGACTTGAAGTTCAAATATGAACTCTTTACTTAATTCAACTTGATATTTCCAAAGAGACGTTGAGCTAGTTTTTCATAAAAGAGAATTCTTTCTTAATGAAGAAATAAGGGAAACTGAAATTTCGAAGATTGTCGTTCAACTATGTTTATGAGTATTAATATTAAATAACAACAGAAGTATGTGTTTAAAATATAAGAGCTTGTTTATTCCGAGAGTAGTATTGAGCAACGAATTTGGGACGAGCATGAGTTCAATTAACTCACACCTCCATAAAACCATGTAGCCACAATGGGTAGAAAATGGTCATATTTTTAGATGAATCATTTTCACAATATACTTGTGGATCCACTTAGCAGTTCATGTCCTATACATTTGTTCCGGTAGAAAATGAAATGGTGGCATGACGTAACTTGTTGTATCATCACTATAACTCTTATGTGATGGTGGCCGGTTAGAGAAACTATCCCAAAAGTTATTATATTATTATATACATCAGTTTACTTTATTTTCACATACATTTCAGAGTTATGTTGTATGCTTGTTATTTACACAAAGTTGGCATCATGTGTTTAATCAACTTTCCATTACATAACACTTTTTTAAAATTTCATTATATTGAAATTAGTTCAGTTAAGTATTCATGAGTTGAGAAGAGCTAAGGTAAATGTTACCTTCAGAATCTCTTTGAATCATATGTTGTTTAGCATTCCATTTCGCATACTCGTACATTCAATGTAGTGAAGCAAGCTGGTCTCTATTGTATTTTTATGTAGACAAAGGTGGGTATTCCAACACACCATTGATCTAGTGAGCAGTTAAGAACTAGTAAGTTAACCTTTTTGCATTCCAGAGGATATTTCATTGCTTTCTAGTTATTCCATTAGGATGTTGTGGGGGTGCGTCCCAACATCCATCTCAGTTGTTTTATAGGCTTCATAGGAAGTCAGATGTTAGTTCTTTGAGTCTTTTCGTTATCATTTCTTATTGTTAGTCATTGGGTTGATACTTTTGGCAAAATTGAATGTTAACCTTTAAGCATTCTCTTTTATTTTAGTATTTAGTTTAGTTAAGTGCAATCGATCTTTGTTAATATGCATATTGTCTTCCATTGAGTTAACTAAGTCAGGCGAAGGGCAAAGTAATAGTCTTCGAGTGCTAGCCACATCCAGAGTATAGGCACAGGGTGTGAAAATCATGGTATCAAAGCCATTTTAAGAGTCGTCGAAAGTCCATGAAGCAGTGTCTGTAGAGTCCTAGTTATTATTGTGAAGTGCGCCACCACTATAATTAGGAGGCTGCAACATTTAGGAATTTCTTCACTTCTTTCATATTCATTTTATGTGTTAGAGTTTAACTCTAAAAAGTTCTTTGTAATTCGTTATTAGGCATAACAATTGTGAGTTGGACTATTTCGAGAGTGCTTTGATGGGGAATGTCTTTCCACGTGAGCTAAGAGAAGTAAAAAGATGGTTGCTGATATGAGGAGATGTATTCGTTCTAGGTTTGACTCCTTTATCAAGTAAGGATAGTAAGACAACCATGCTAATAGGTTTCATGGCATAGCGATGTTGATGATCCATGTGCAGCAGGTAGAGGAAGAGAGGCTGAGAGATAGATAGGAGTTCAAGAACAAGAGTACTAAGATAGGGAATGTGTCCGGGAACTAGAAGAGTAATGCCAACCATTCATCTTTCCAACCGAAATGTAAGGGGCCTACTTAATCACCCCATAGTGCACCAGCACGTAAGAACAAGGTGAGTACTATGATTAGAATTCTAGAGCTAAACCTGCCTTTTCAACGGGTAGTGTGGCACAGGGGGTAGTAAACCTCCTACTTGCGCAAATTGTTGTAGGAACAACTCTAGTATTCTTCATGAGGGCTCCATTTATTGTTTCAAGTGTGGTGATACTGCGCATTTCATGCGAGATTTTAAAAAGAATAATAAGTGAAATGGTAATGGGGGAAATAGAGCCCAATCTTCTTTTATTGCTCCACAAGACAGAGCTACACCTAGAGGATCTACATTCGGAACTAGAAGACAAGCAAACCTCCTCTATGGGATCACTAGTCGCCAGAGCAAGAAGATTTGCCAGATGTTGTCACTGGTATGATTCACTTCTTTGAATTTAATCTTTATGATTTTCTTGATCCATGAACAATTTATCGTTTGTAACTCCAAATGGTTCTGTGAACTTTGATGTTATTCCTGAGAAACTTAGTTAGCCATTCAGTATTTCTACACGTGTTGGTGAGTCCATTCCGGCAAAGAGATTTTATCATGATTGTTTCATTTTTTTATCAATCACAACAGTACCATGGCTGATTTAATCGAGTTAGACATGGTAAATTTTATTGTCATTCTTTGTATTGGAAGAGTTCATTCCTTTTATGCCTCAATTGATTGTAAAACTCAACAAGTCAATTTTCAGTTTCCAAATGATATAGTATTAAAGTTGAAAAGTAGTTCAGCAGTGCCTCAGGGTAGTTTCATTTCATACCTCAATCGAAGGAAGTTATTTTCTAAAGGGTATGTTTATCACTCGGTTTGAGTTAATGACTCAAGTTTTTAGGTACCTTCTATTTAGTCAGTTCACATAGTAAAGAGTTTCCAATAGTCTTTCCAGATGATGTTCCCGTAACCCCTTTTAAGAGAGAGATAAACATCGGTATAGATCTTCTTCCAGATACTCATCAGATATTTACTCTCCTAAGTATAATGAATCCAGCATAGTTGAAAGAATTAAAAGAACAATTCAAGAATCTATTAGATAAAGACTTTATTCAACTAAGTGTCACCTTGGGGTTATCCATTCTTATTTTTGAGGAAGAAGGATGGTTCCCTTATGATATATATAGACTACCGTCAGTTGAACAAGGTAACGACCAAGAACATATATTCTCTTCTAAGGATTTGTGATATTTTTTATCAGCTTTAGGGTGCTTCATGTTTCTCGAAAACTTACCTTATATCAGGATACCATCAGTTCAAAGTTATGGAATGCTATCTTCCAAAGATAGGATTCATGACCCGTTATGATCATTATTAGTTCTTAGTCATGTCCTTTGGTTTAGATATCACACCAGTAGTGTTCATGGACTTATGAATAGAGTCTTAAAACCTTATTTAGATATGTTTGTTATGGTACTAATTGATGACATACTAAGATATTCATGGAATGAAGAAGATCCTATTAATCATCTCCAAATAGGTCTCTAAACTTTAAAAGATAGAGAGTTATATGTCAAGTGCTCTAATTATGAATTTTGTCTTGTGTCTGTAGCATTCTTAGGCCACATTTTCTATGGAAAGGGAATAAAATTGATAATAAAAAAATTGAGGAAGTGTAGAGTTAGCCTAGAACCACATCTCCGACTTATCTTAGGAGTTTCTTGGGTTTAGCTAGCTATTTTGTCTCCTTTGATGATGTTGACTCAGAAAACAATGAATTTCCAATGGTCTAAAGCTTGTGAGAAAAGCTTGCGAGAATTGAAAAAGAGGCTGATTACTACCCTAATTTTGACTTTACCAGAAGATACTCAAGGTTTATTGGTGAATTTTGATTCATCGAGAGTATGTTTGGGTTGTGCGTTAATGTAGAATAACAAAGTTATAACTTGTGCCTCTAGATAGTTGAAAGTGTATGAGAAGAAATATCCAACCCATGACTTAGAGTTTGATGCGATAGTATTTTTCCTTGAAGATATGGCGTCATTATTATATGTTCTTTCATACTTATATATTAATTGATCACAAGAGATTTCCATATGTGTTCACTCAGAAAGTATTAATCTCAGATAGAAAATATGGTTAGAATTACTTAAAGAATTATGACATTAGCATTCTTTACCACACAAATAAGGCTAATATTGGTGTTGATGCCTTAAGAAGATTGCCTATGGGTAGTACCGCCCAGCTTGAGGAGGAGAAGAAAGAACTAGCAAATGATGTGCATAGACTTGCACGATTGGGAGTGCGACTAATGGAAACCACAGAAGAAGGAGTAGTGGTAATGAATGGGGCTTAGTGTTCATTAGTTTCATAATTAAAAGGAAAGCAAGACCAAGATCCCATTTTACTTGAACTAAAGGCAATTGTTCATAAGAAAAAAATATTAGCTTTTGAATAAGGGGGAGAAGGTGTATTGAGATATCAGGGTAAACTGTGTGTAACAACGGTGTATGGAATCCAAGAGAGAATCATGGAGAAAGCTTATAACTCCAAATATTCCCTTCATCTGGGTTCCACAAATATGTATCGTGATTTGAGAAAAGTATATTTGTGGAATGGTATGAAAAAGGGCATTGCTGAACGTGGTGCTAAGTGTCTATATTTCCAACAATTGAAAGAAGAGAACCAAAGGCCCGGTTGTTTGGCTAAAAATATAGAACTTCCAGAATGGAAATGGGAGATGATTAATATGAACTTCATCACAGACTTTCTAAGGTCCAATTAGGTGATCATCGATAAAATGACCAAATCAACCCACCTTCTACCAGTAAAGACTACCCATTCAATAGAAGATTATGCAATGTTATATATTCAGGGGGTGGTAAGTGTTCATGAAGTCCAAGTCTCCATTATTTCAGATAGAGGTGAATAATTTGATGCACTATTCTGGAAATCATTTCAATAACGCTTGGGTTCCAAGGAGAACTTAAGTATTGCTTCTAGTCCTTAGACAAATGGACAAGTAGAGCACACTATCCAGACCTTAGAGGATATGTTGAGGACGTGCATGATCAATTTCAAAGGTAATTGGGATGATCACCTAGATTTCATTGATTTTTCCTACAACCTAGATTTCATTGATCACCTAGATATCCTTAGACAAATGGACAAGTAGAGCGCACTATCCAGACCTTAGAGGATATGTTGAGGACGTGCATGATCAATTTCAAAGGTAATTGGGATGATCACCTAGATTTCATTGATTTTTCCTACAACAAAAATTACTACTCTGTCTAAAAATTTAATTTCCCGAGTAATTCTTTAAACTATTTACACATCACAGACTTGTTCCAAGAAAGTGATTTTGTGAATTTTCTGATGTCTAGCAATTCAAAATAATTCCTAAACATCACGAGGCCTTTCCTATCAAAAATTATAATACTTGAATCCATAATTCAATTCCAATAGAGTTAAGAGTCAAATAAAGTAAAGTTAAGAGTCAAGTAAAGAATAGTTTATCCATGCTTTCAAAGGTCTTTTACAAATGTTTTAATTTTGTTATAAGACTTAAAGTTCAAGATGAGTTAAGCAAAAAATTTAGATTTGAAGTTCATTTTTTTAAAAAGTATATGGTGATCAAGTATTACCAAATAAGTTTAAAAATCTTTTCACATTTAAATAAGAACGGAATATGAGATTTTAAAAGACCCTTTGATCTAGTTTTTCAGAAAAGTGTAAAAGCTTTCTTAACGAAGCAAGAAGGGAAACTGAGATTTCAAAATTAGCCTTTGAGCTATGTTTTTGACCACTAATATCAAATCATATAAGAAGTATTTTCTAAAACATTATAGATAGTTTATTTTTTGAGTAGTATTGAGCACCAAATTAGGGATGAGCATGAGCTAAGTTAACTCTAGTCTCCATAAAACAATGTAGTCATGGGTAGAAAGGGTCATGCTTCTAGATGAATCCGTATCACAATAGACTAGTAGATAACTAAGTAGTTAAGGTCCTATACCTTTGGCTAGGAATAGAAAGGTTGCAGCATGAGGTACGTCGATGTACATTATTGTAGCTCTTATGTGATGATTTTCGGCTAGAAAAACTCACATAAGTTATTGTATTCTTATATACATAAGTTTATTGTATTTCCACATACATTTTATAGTTATTTTGTATCCTTGTTATATACAGAGAGTTCAAATCATGTTTTTGAACAATTATTCATTATATTTCACTTGTTTTAAATTGATTTTATATTTAAATGACTTCAGTTAAGTATTCATGAGTTTAGAGGAGCCAAAGTCAGTTTTGCCTTCAAAATTTCTTTCAAACCTATGTTGTTTTAGCATTCCAACTGACATACTCATATATTCAATGTACCGATGTGAGTTTTCCTGCATCGTATCATGATGCAAACACATGTAAGTAAAATCATCCTGTGAAGCGTTGATCTAGTGAGTTGTTCAAAGTCAGTTTGTTAGCCTTCTTACATTCTGGAGGATATATTGTCATTGTTTTCTTGTTAGTTCATTAGGATGTTATGGTGGGGGGGGGGGTTCAAATATCCATCTCAGTTGTTTTAGAGGCTTCAGATGAAGTTAGATGTTATTCGTTTGAGTCTTTTCGTTATGATTTTTTATTGTTAAGACTCAAGTTGTCACTTTTGGACAAGTTGAATACTTAATCTTTAAGCATTCTTAGTTATTTTAAAATTCAGTTTAGTTAAGTTCTATTGGTCTTTATTAATATGCATATTTTCTTATGCTGAGTTATGTAAGCCAGGCTAGGGGTTCATTCGGGGACAACGATGGTCTTCGAGTGCCAGCCACGCCAAGGTTGTAGGCTCTGGGCATGACAATAAGTGTTGAATGCGGAATTTTTAAATATAATTAGAGAAGTGCATTTTTGAATTTCTAGTGGAATTATTTGTAATTATTTATGGTAAAAATAATTCAACTTATTTATTTGGAATTATTTTCATAATATGAAGACTTGGTAATTAATTATGTGATCCCTACACTGCCCATATTTAACTAGAACTCAGAATCCTATTTCAAATAACAAAAGAGAAGACTAGCATGAGTTTTTCTTTCAAAAAGAAAAGTGTCATGTATATTTCTGGTTGAAGAAAATATATTGTGTTCTGTTTTCCTTTTTGTATCGAAAGAAATCTCTATAAGTTGGGATTCTCCTAACCTAAAAAAGGATTAAAGGTTTCTATTCATATTTTCCCACCCTAGTATTGAGAGAGTTTATTTGAATTTGGAACCATTGTGAAGACTACAAAATTGTTGTCTATCTTGAACATTAACTCAAAGATATGTCTAAATTGGGAATTCTCTTTTACAAAGATCTGTCTAACTTGTAGATTCGCTTGAACGTATCTCCTCACGCTTCAACATGTACTTCTCGAATTATTTTTTCAGCAAGTTTATGTGTCTTTACATTAATTGTATGTGTTCTAGGAAAAATAATTTCATTATCTATTATTCATGTTAGTAATAAGGTTCTTGTATGCTTCCGCTTTGCACATGATTTTCTAGCGGTAGTAACATTAGAGCTTCTACTAATTGGGGTTCCTTGACAATTTTTTTTATATTGTTTGATGACACTTGCTAAAACTACGCATTTTTTGCAGTTCAAGATATATAATTTTGAAAGACATCTTATCAAAGGCAGATAGTGCAATATGTTCTATAGGTCTGACTAAACCCAATATCTTATATATGAAACACAAATAAATATGTTAAAAACAACTAATACTATTAAAAGTGCAAAAAGAATATCTAATTGTGAACAAATAATTTCAAATGTACAATGAGATAACAATAAGAAACATCTGAAGCCCCACAAAGTGCTCCATCTTTTGATTTTTCTGACAACAAAATGACAAGTTTCAGTACATTTTGTAGTCGTAATATAACTTCGACAAATACTCAAATTTTAGGAAAAAAATATTGTTCTAAAATTATAATCCACTAAATTTGCCTAATATTTAAGGGCATTTTTTTGGAATACAAGATTTACTTAAGAAAATATGACAAGAAAAAATACTTTAGAATAAGAGAAAGGTATGCATCGTTATTATATATTACACCCTTAGAATGATATACATGCACATGTTTATGGTTACAGACATAGATATGAATATTGGTGTTTTCACATAGAAAGCGCCGATGTTTTAAAATTACGATAATAAATTTGAGAAATATGTCACATCTTAAATAAAGCATCCTAAAATTTTGTATGTATGTTTGTATGTTTTTATGTTTTTAGTACATACACAATTAATCTTTATTAATAGTACAAGGATGCACAAACTATCCAGTGTATATAGCATAGGAAACTGGACAATATAGATGAATACTTATTTATGAACTAAACAATGCAGTTACAATAAAAAAAAGTGATTCAAAATCTACATTAAATATCAATAAAAACAAGTATGTCATATATCATCCATTTAAAAATGAGACATAAGTACTAAATTATGTTTAGCTTTGAAAAAGTATGAAAGAACATCTAATTTACTAAGTTGAAAAACTAAAAGGCCATTGTTCTATGATTGAAAAGGATTTCTAATTTTGATGTTTTCCAGAAAATTCTTGAGCTTTGCCAAAACAACATGATGTATAAAATCCCACCAAAATCAAGTCATTGTGCCTGTAATAAGTTGACTAGTTGTACTGAATTTCAAAGGAATGCACAAATTTTCAATGTAAAATAGCAAATAATAACCACCTTCCTCTTTTAGATGGGGCAAGTGTTCTGCATCTTGTTCCGCGCTTTGGGGAAATCAATATGGTAAATAAAATCATAATCATTTCCATCAAGGTCTTCGCTAACAAAATTCTCCTCTAAAGAAACAATTTTTTTTAAGTTAGCAATAAACTTCATTGATTATAACATGTTCCAGTCATTATGGACAACCCAATAAGGGAACAATTTTGTCCAGAAAACTTTTGAGTAGTGACTTAAAAATTTCTTTTATAGGGCCAGCCTTGGTGAAACCCTAATTAGATTTATGAGGTCTAGGTAAATTAGTTATGAATGAGGGACGTTTAATTTGTAGTATCTCGTAACTAGAAGAAACTAGAAAAGAGTTTAAAATCTGAAAATATTTATTTTTGAAAAGAATAATAAATTGTGGAAAATTGTATAAGTTAATAGGTGAGTTTTAGATCAACTTCAAAAGAGCATCACTCCTATTATCTGGATGAGTTAGGAGTCGTTTAAGATATTTTAGAATGACCGTATAATAATCTTTCCAATGCACCGAGTTTTCTCCATTTCAATATCGTATGAGTGAGTTTTGCCATTCGGAAGTTAGGATATTGGATTTAGGAAAGCCCAATCTGGATTTGGGAAAGGCAAAGTTGTCTTTTCCTTACCTAATTTAATTAGTTCATCTTTAGGAATTAATTAGAGTAAAAAACTGACCTTTTTTTCAGATCAGAAAATATAGAACTCAAGCAGGGCTTGGAGAAGAGTGAAAACAAGGGAAAAGAGAAGATAAATCATGAATCGCCAAGAATGCTCAAGCTTTGCGCGTTGAATTTTCGGGGGTGATCCCTAAAAAGGTATGTGAGATCAAATAGTGTTAAAT
Source organism: Solanum lycopersicum (assembly GCF_036512215.1). NCBI lineage: Eukaryota > Viridiplantae > Streptophyta > Magnoliopsida > Solanales > Solanaceae > Solanum > Solanum lycopersicum. The sequence goes on from NC_090809.1 coordinate 33,585,273, forward strand.
TAGTTAACCCACATGAAAATATTGTTTAAATTAAGTGAATCTATGTTATTTGAATGTTAAGAGATCTAGTTTTTGAAGAACATTGTTAAAAATTCATGGAACTCTTGGTGGTTGTGTTGTTGAAGTCTCTTGTTTGATTGATTCGTGTTTTCAGGTGAATAATCCAGTTAAATCTATAGGCTATTTATAGTACCAATGATCCCAAGTGTTTGAGGAAAGAACCATGCAAGTTTTAGATATGAAAAACAAAGGAGAAAAGTCGAGAAACACATGGGGATAGAGGTCCGGGCGCCGCACCTCTCATAGACCCACGGTAATATAATGTTTTGTAGTGAAATACATAATTTTTCCTTCAACTTTTCTTCCATTGTTGTTTTCCTACATTTCTTATCTTTCAAAAATTGATAGGTTGATTCAGAACGATTTTTTAAAAAGGGACCTTTGAGTTAAGAGATGGACTTCAAAAATAGTTTTTTCATGAATATATCATGTTGTTTTTGGTAATGAAAATTAACAATTATGAGTTTTGAGAACGGAAAATTATTTGGAGGCCCTTGATATTTAGGAAGGAAGCAATGAAAGAGGATTATTAAATTCTTTCGTTAGAAAATAATATTACAAAAGCGCAACTCAAGAGTCACAAGGAAAAGAAAATCAAGAAGTTCACGACGAAAGTAAATTTGTTTGTTGTTGTCTCAACAAAAAATTTAAAGAGTATATTTCTCCCATAACCAAAAGAAATTTGGAATTACCTTAGGAAAAAATATGTTGTAGGGGAAGGAATTCAAGTTGCAAAGAATAAAAGACTTCAATAATGTCAAAGAATTTTAGGATAGATTTCTTGGTATTGATAGCAAGGTAAGATTTCTAGGCACTAGATCAGAAAAAGTAAGAGATAAATGTAAACACAACAGCCAAAGGTTTGTTCATTGAATATTTTGAATTCAGCAAAAATTAAAGAAAGTCATTCTTCTGATGTGATATTAAAGAAGAAATGGAATGAATGTCAGAATCCTAAGAAACAACCTCTCCCATATATTATAGAATATACAAGTGATAACTTATGTATTAAAGAAAAGAAGGCAAAAGTTTTCAATTCCATGGGAAAAGACTTCAGTAGAAATAGAACTAGAAAATGGATTGATAGAAAAGGTAGAGGTAAGAAGAGAGTGAGAGAAAGACAAGATATAGATTGCAATGTTTCTCAACATAGTGCCTATGTTGAAGAATTTGGACTTAGGTAGTCTTTTGCCACTTAGAAGTCGTGTTCTGTTCCACTACTGGGACTTGCATTTGTTCAATATAGACACCATTGTACTCGTGATTTATAGGTTATGGTATTTTTTCCCTAGTGTATAGTTTGAATTAGCAATGAACTTCATCATTAATCTTTTTTAAATTGTTCGTAGGTAAAGTTTTTAATAATTTGTTACTAAATACGATTAGAAATGGATTTTGTTGTTTAGGTATAAAATTTATTGATTTCTAATTTTAATTTTTATCCGGTTCTTATGTGAACACGAGAGTTCAAAAGATATTGAACTGACTTCAACAGAAGGTAACCAAATAGACAAATTGCTTTTTGAAAAATCTTGACGAGCATCTGTAGTATGCTGAAACACAATGTAATCTAGATCTTTTCAAACTCGTTCTCCCTTTTTTCCTCAGTCCCTTCGCTAGCTCTGCTTCAACTGAAGTCTATTCACGGACTTGGAGACCTTGCTTCCTTTTCGTTCTTACGGTGTTATATTTCACATAATTCATATATAATATTTGGGGGAAGTTTGTGTCTTAGAATTCTAGCATTCATTATATTTCCTCTTAAGGGAGTCTTTCGTGTCACATCAAAAGAATTGCTTTCTGAAATTTTTTCTCAAGACAAATCTTTTAGCAAATCAATCATATGCTGCTTCTATTTATATATATCACTAATATTGATTGAACAGTTCCCCAGTTGGATTGTCATCATAACTTATATCATCTCTCCTACACATTTGAACTGTAGAACTATCCTAATCTATCTCACTTAAGTTCCTCAACTTGGAATTTTTGATACAAAAAAAACCATGTCACATAGAGTTAAGAGGAATCCACGGACTTTATCAAGTTCAAAATACGACAGCTTATGCTATACCCAATCAGGATGTTTCTTAAGTGATCTTATCTTCTTACTTTTCTTACATATTTGGTTTTCTAAACTTGAGCTACTTGGCAGGCCCATGATCATTTTTATTGGTGGGAGAATTAGTAGATTTTGGGATATATACAATTAACAACATAATAAGATATAATATTTACTATAGAATAAATATTTATTTAATTTTAACAGATCATACATTCGTTTATAGTGTCTGTTTACTTTTATAATAAATTATTTAGTGTGTAGAGTTTTAGCTTATACACAGAGGATTAAATCAATTCTTATATGTATGAAGTTTTTTGTTCAAGAAATAGGATGCAAATTTGATATGGAATTGGTACAATTGTAGCACAAAATTATATATAATTTATCTTGACTATGGGAGCGGTATTGTTCCAACTTCTTTTGCTAGTGCATTTTGTGTGCATTGATCAGGACCGAGTAGAGATAGTTGTTTTAGATTAGGTGCAAACACATTCTATAAATTATTAAATGTACTGATATTCTTAATCTTGATATAACTATTATGATATATATATATATATATGTATGTATGTATGTATATATATATATATGTATATATATATATATATATATGTATGTATGTATATATATATTACTTATTGTTTTGATTAATTAAAAGGTGAGATTATGAGATGGGTCAATATGCATGGTAGATTGGATAATAATAGTATATTTAGTAAACTAATAATTTAGTTGGTGGAGTCCATGTCTTGTTATAGAGATTGATTGATATGCCTTTTTCAGAAGCTTATAAGTTTCATCATGTCAAACCTTCAATGTGGATTATGAATCCGACAAATAAAATAAGCTATGTAGTGCTTTAAAGGAAAATTAATCATTAAAATCCATCTGTGAATTGTAATGTAGTGATTTTTTTACCCTTGTTATCATGTGAATTATTGGATTATGATTTTGTATACCCTTAATTGGATTGAATTGAGGGTTTATGGTAAGATCTATATGATAAACTATGAAGGATACTTGGTAAGTCTTATGATCTTTATCCTTTACTTCCAATTGTGGTTAATTGTGATTAAGTAATGATGCTATATTATAGTAATCGTTGTATTAGGATGTATAGGATGGTATGATGTTGAATTTAAATACCTTGACTATGTTGTTAGGTTGATTAAGGTGTATTTTTTATAAGGATGCTTACGAATATCAATGTGCCTTATTATGATATGAAATGTTAATGTGCTTAAACTCATTTATATGAATTGTATTGGAAGGACTTATGCTCATGCAATTCTTATTGAGCTATTGATGATGATTATTATACAAGGGTTAGACCCTATAACCTAAACTAAGCTATGATTGATAATTAATGGCTGAAAGACATTTCAATAAAGGAACATAGCTTAGCACCGAGTGAACTTTACAATGGGAGGTGATGACTTCCCATATAGGAAGATTCACCCGATAGTTCTAAATGTAGTGTTGACTCCACAAAGACGGATACTCATCCAATAGATTCCCATGAGAGAAGGCCCCATGTGCCATATGGTATGTGTAGAGGGATTATACCTATCTCCTAGTTCTTGAACTATGTTGCCCCATAGAAAGACTAGCTAGTGGATCCACCTAGAAAGCTACATTTATGTTTGGTTTTACTTTTGCCGGTAGACCACCTTCCTTCAGTGTAAGGTTTTACAACACCGGATTCCACAGAAGCTCATGTGGTCTATGTCGGTTAAGTCAGGATGTTCCCAGAAAGGTAAAATAAATTAAATGATTTAACTCTAATTAGGATAACCTAAGGGGGTATATCTTAGTCTAGGTAGAAGTATGGGACTCTACCTAAGTATTGCACTAGTTAGCCTTGAAGGGAGTCTTACGAGGATGTTCTTATGTATGTTTATGCTTATAATGATAAACTTGTACAATCTTTATTCTCTATGGTGATTAGGTCACTTATGAGGAAGGTTTTTTATATTGTTAAAGTAAGATAAAATGTATATCTAAATGGCATGTTATGTGAAGTAGGATGTTAGTCATGATTCTTATTGGGTTACATTTTTTTAGTAAGGTTATGGGGCTTTGATTGGTCATTGCACTTGTTGACTTGATAGGGGTTCATGGGTAATCGTCTTGCTTTGTTAAAATGAAAAGTACTCTTATTCATGCTTATTGTATAATATGACTTGATGATGAAGTTATTTGAGTATGTAGCTACTTACGTGATATGAATGGTTGACCCTATTAGACTTGATGTTGTAGTATTATGATGAACATGCCTATGATTAAATAAATGTGAAATGTTGATTTGTATAGTATTGTTGAATGTGCATAAGGGTTTAAAAGGAAAAATGCATATTTTATGAAATGTCCATTTTCTTATCATGTTTTACAAGTATATGTGCATATGATCTCATACTTCGTACAAGTGAGGTACTAACCCCATATCTTCATGTTCCCCCAAATTTTAGGTTCCGGTCGTTGAAGACTCATTCGAGACGACTTGAATAAGACTTCGATATTATCTGCCATCCAACTGGTGTAGATCCTCTGTTTTCGAGGGTGATGCCAATATTTCGCTTATGAAGTTGCTTTGTTTTCCTAAGACTTTTATGTTCATTCTTTTTTCATTTGAGTACGATTTGTATAAGCCTATACGTGTCTTCTTTACATTGATGTAGGGCTATTCCCAAATTGCTATGACCGTGTAGATGGTATGAGATGAGACAATCTTTAAGACTATGTTATATATTCTATATACATATATGTGTAATAAAAGTAGAAGGCTATGTAACATTCCTATACGAAGGGTCTATGTATACTCAATTTATACATTATGTGTATGTAGAGGTCTATGTAAACCTCCAAGCAGAAGTAATAAAAAGTTTTAAAATTTCCGGTAAATTCGACTCATGAATTTGATGATGTAAGCTAGGACGCTAGTCTTAGTCCTCGATGAGGATGCTGATGCTAGTTATGTCTAGGGGGTGCACGCAAATGTGACAAATATTTGTATTAGAGCATGAGCTTGAATATATCTTAGATTCAATTTCTCTCTCAACCACGTCTATGTAAGTTCGTGTTCATAATTGTGAAGCGCGCCACACTTATGGATGGGAACATACACGTTCCTAGGAAATTCTCATTTTCTTGGAAATCTTATGTCTTGCCATTAGTGTATACTTATGGTGTACTTTGTATCTAATCCTATGATTATGATTATAGGAATAATGAACACTTAAAGAAATGCGGCACGAATACTTGAAGAGGAAATTGTCCTTGGAGGAGCTTCTCCCCGTGGTGATCAAGTTCCTCAACTTGAAGAAGAAATAATATCGAACAAGTTCCGATCAATTCTTCCCCCTTGACGGGTGAAGATATAAGGGCTTCCCTCATTCAATTTTCTCAAGACTCCATTATCCAAGCCCAAGCTATGACGACCCAAGCCAACAATGAGGTTATACCGCGTCTTTATACACAAGTTACTACTATGGCTCCCGTCTAAGGGACTTCACTCGAATAAATCCTCCTACCTTCTAGGGGTCTAAGGTTGATGAAGACCCTCAAGAATTAATTGATGAAGTATCTGTGATAATTTTCGCTATGGGGTTTTCCACAAGTTAGAAGACCGAGTTGGCCACTTAATAACTCAAGGGCGTGGCTCAAGCATGGTTTGTGAAATGGAGTGATAATAGGCCATTGAGGGGTGGCCCGTTGACATGGGATATCTTCAAGAAGGATTTTCTAGATCAGTTCTTTTCGAGGGAGATAAGGGAGGATAAAGTGATGGATTTTATCAACCTTCGCCAAGGAGGTATGAGTGTTTATGAATACTTCTTAAAGTTCAAAAAATTGTCAAAATATGCTCCTTCATTTGTTTCTGATCCTAGAGATGAAATGAGCCGCTTTATGACGAGGGTATCAGATGAATTGCATGAAGACTGTCATTCAGTTACGTTACATGACAACGTGAAAATTTCTCGTCTTATGGTGCATGCCAAGTATATGGAAGCGGCAAGGGCTAGGAGTAAGAGTAGAGATTCCAAGAGGAAAGATCTTTTAATGGAGGTTCTTCAAAGAATAGGATTGAGATACAAGACAAGCCTACACATTTAAGAACCGACTTTCTAATCAATTTCAATAAAAGTCATCTAAGGCTCGTGATGATAAGGTAACTAAATCGAGAGCCCAAAAGGGAAGGAGTGGAAACTCACCACATGAGAAGCCTGCAAGCCAAGTGCGAAAAGGGTTATTTTTGTGAATGCTTGGTTGGAATTAATTGTTTTGGTTGGGGCAAGAGTATCCATAAGATTATGGATTGCCCTAATATAAATGGGAAAGAAAAGAGTTGTAAAACTCAAGCAAGTCGTTCAAATGAGGATCTAAAGAACAACCCTTTCTACGCTTTCCGCTCCAGGGGTTTGCAAAAGACTTCTCTCGGCATGGTGACCAGTATGTTGAAAGTTTTCTCAATAGATATATGCCTTACTTGATCCCGATTCTACTATATGCTTTGTTACTCCTCTAGTAGCCAAAAAGTTTTATATTTTACCCAATATTTTGCATGAACCTTTTATAGAGTCTACTCCGGTGAGTGAGTCGGTTGTTACAAAAAGGGTGTATAAAAATTTCCTATATTGTTGCCCAATAGAGTTTCTTAGGTTGAACTAGTAGAAATCGATATGCTTGATTTTGATTTTATATTGGGTATGGATTGGTTGCATGCTTGTTTTGCTTCTATTTATTGTAGGACAAGGGTGGTAAAGTTCAAGGGTTGTGAAGTTTGAACTTTCCAAATGAACCCGTTGTAGAGTGGAATGGGGCAAACTCTATTATTGGAGGTCGTATCATATATTGTCTAAAACCATGCAAAATGATCTATAAAGGTTGTCCATACCATATTGTAAGAGTCCAAAAATTTGAATCCTAAATTCCACCCGTTGAGTCGGTCCCCACAGTGAGGGAATTTCTTGAGGTCATTCCTAATATTCTTATCGGTGTTCCTCCCGAACGGGAAATTGATTTTTGTATTGATTTGCTACCAAATACAAATCCCATTTCAATTCCTCGATATTTGATGGCTCTGGCTGAATTGAAAGAGTTGAAGGCACAACTCAAAGATTTACTAGACAAAGTCTTCATAAGACAAGATATTTCTTCATGTGGTGATCCAATTTTGTTTGTGAAGAAGAACGATGGGTCTTTAAGAATGTGTATTTATTACCGCCAACTCAAGAAAGTCAAAATTATGAAAAAGTATCCTCTCCTCGGATTGACGACTTGTTTTATCAATTCAAAAGGGCAAAAACTTTTCTAAGATTGATTTTAGGTCGGGTGTCATGACCCAAATCGGGTCGCGACTGGCACCCACACTTACCCTCCTATGTGAGCGAACCAACCAATCTAAACCTTAACATTTCAATATAATATCAACAGAAAGTAATGCGAAAGACTTAAACTCATTAACAAAAACCAATTCAATAACTTCTAAAAACTCAATAACCATTATTATCCCCAAAATCTGGAAGTCATAACCACAAGAACATCTATGGTTACACTACTATAATAAGAGTATTCTAAGAAGCTAAAATAAGTAAAAGCTAGTCCATGCCGGAAGTTCAAGGCATCAAGACATGAAGAGGAATATCCATTCCAAGCTAGAAGCATTAGCTCACCCCGATATCCGGAGTATTAAAGACTGGCTAGAGTTGCGGTTGAGTTGAAGACGACGGCACGTTTGCTGCACTCCACAAATAACAAAGAAGAAAACATAAAAGTAGGGGGTCAGTACAAACACAAGTACTGAGTAGGTATCATCGTCCAACTCAAAATAGGAAATAATATATATCAAATAACATCATAAAATCAACTAATATCCTTAGCATGCAGCATTTACAATTACCATAACCCTTGGTTACAACACCAAGCACATCAACGAGGACTCACGCCTCCTCATCATACTCATTTGGGAATTAGGTTTATCAGATTGAGTATATTAACATCTTTCAAGATTCATTATCTTTATTCTTCTCGTGTTGGTACGTGAAACTCCGCTCCTCATATACTATCCTGGTGTCGGAACGTGACACTCCAATCCTCATTCTATCCTGGTGTCGGAACGTGACACCCAATCCATATTCTATCCTGGTACCAGAACGTGACACCCGATCCATATACTATTCTGGTGTCGAAACGTGACACTCTGATCCTCATTCTATCCTGGTGTCAGAACGTGACACCCGATCCATATACTAACCTGGTGTCGGAACGTGACACTCCGATCCTCATATACTATCCTGGTACCGGAACGTGGCACCCGATCCATATACTATCCTGGTGTCGGAACGTGACACTCCGATCCTCATATACTATCCTGGTACCGGAACGTGTCACCCGATCCCCTAATCTCACTACTTTCATTCATCAAGCCTTCTTTTTTACCAAGGCATCATCATTAACAAAGTAGATTAGGGTTTTATTTTCAAGATTTAGGATTCAATAGCTTCATCATGCTTATTATATCACAATTACATAATCACATTCATGCAAGCATACAATTAAATATATAGAAGGGTTTACAATACTACCAATACATATCATCCGCTATTAAGAGTTTACTACGAATAGCATAAAAACCATAATCTACCTCCACCCAAGATTAGTGATCAAGCAAGCAAATTCCCCAAAGCTTTGTGTTTTCCTCTTCTCGATCGATCCTCTCTCTCTCTTGTTGTTCTTTTTATTTTTCTTATTCAAACCCTGTTTCTTTTACCCTAATTAGCATATAATTAAGAATAAAAGATGGCAATAATAACCCACTAATTAACTTAAGGTTACCTCTTTTAACCCCCAATTAATTAGACTTATTAACATTAACCCACTAACATTATAATTAAAGCAGGAATAGTCAAAAATGTCACTTAAAACATTAAAGAAATCCGACTAAGCTTGGGATTACGCAGCCTGTGACGGCCCGTCGTGCCTGCGACGGTCCGTCCTGCTGCCCAGTCACAGAGTTCAGAGACTCAATTCTTTGAAGAGTCTGTGACGGTCCGTCACGCCTGTGACGGTCGGTCCTGCCATTCCATTACGAAGTTCAGAGAGTCGATTTCTGTACCCATTTTTCAGAATTTCTAAGTGTTTTGGAACGAGACCCCCTCGACAGTCCGTCGTGCCCATGACGGTCCGTCGTGCCCATGACGGTCCGTCGTGAGGTCCGTCGTCTCAGCCAGTTTTTCCAGAATAAAATCTGCTTCTCAAAACGACTAAATAGGTCATTACAATAGATACCAATTTACCCATCGTTCATCCTCGAACGATCATAAGAAGAAAAACAAGGGCGAAAAGGAGTACCTGAATCTGTAAACAGGTCTGGGTATCTTTCTTGCATATCAGCCTCTTTCTCCGAAGTGGCCTCTTCAACGGGTCGATTCTTCCATTGAACCTGGATGGATGCAATCTCCATCGACCTCAAATTGCGGACTTCTCTATCTAAAATTTAAATCGGTTCCTCCTCATAAGATAGATTCTCATCAAGCAAAACTCAATCCCAACGGATAATGTAGTTTTCATCCCCATGGTATCTTTTCAACATGGACACATGAAATACCGGATGCTGTCCGGACAGCCCTGGAGGCAAGGCTAACTCATAAGCCACCTCCTCTACTCGATTAAGTACTTCAAATGGACCAATATACCTTGGGCTTAGCTTACCCCTTTTACCAAACCGCATCACCCCTTTTATGGGTGAAACCTTCAGCAAGACTTGCTCACCCTCCATAAACTCCAAGTCTCTAACCTTTCAATCTGCATACTCTTTCTATCTACTTTGAGCCGTTAGAAGCTTTTCTTGAATAGATTTCACTTTCTCTAATGAATCCCTCAAAAGGTCAGTACCCCAAGGTCTAACCTCAAATGCATCAAACCAACCAATGGGAGACCTACATCTCCTCCCATACAATGCTTCAAATGGAGACATATCAATACTTGAGTGATAGCTATTATTGTACGAGAATTCCGCTAAGGGTATGAAGTTATCCCAATGGCCACCAAATTCAATCACACATGGATGAAGCATATCCTCCAACACTTGAATCGTTCGCTCAGACTGACCATCTGTCTGAGGGTGAAATGCGGTACTAAGATCCAACCTAGTACCCAATTCAGCATGCAATGTTTTCCAAAACTTAGAAGTAAACTGCGTACCTCTATCTGATATAATGGAGAGTGAAACCCCATGCAATTGCACCACTTCCGAGATGTAAAGTTTGGCTAACTTCTCTGCATTGTAAGTCACCTTGATCGGAATGAAGTGAGCAGACTTAGTTAACCTATCAACGATTACCCAAATGGAGTCATACTTACTCATTGTCTTTGGAAGACCAACCACGAAGTCCATTGCAATCCTTTCCCACTTCCATTCAGGAATGGGCATTCTCTGAAGTGTTACTCCGGGCCTCTAGTGTTCATACTTTACTTGTTGACAGTTTGGACATTTGGCAATAAAATCAACAATATCACGCTTCATTCTACTCCACCAAAAATGTTGCTTTAGGTCACGATACATCTTGGTTGCACCAAGATGTATAGAGTACCTTAAACTATGAGCCTCTGTCAGAATAGTGTTGATCAAATCATCAACGCGGGGTACACATACCCTTCCCTTGAATCTCAAAACACCTTCCTCGTCGATTTGTGCTTCCTTATGCTCTCCTCGCAATACTTTATCTTGGATTCTGCTTAGTTTCTCATCATCAAACTGTTTTCCCTTAATCTTGTCAAGAAAAGAAGATCTTGCCTCCACACAAACCAACAATCCTCCCTTCTCATTTACTTCTAATCTCATAAAGTCGTCAGCCAGAGTCTGAACCTCTCTAGCCAATTGACGTCTAGAAACTTCCAAGCGAGCTAGACTTCCAATGCTCACTTCCTTCCTACTTAAGGCGTCTGCCACAACATTTGCCTTTCCTGGAAGATACAAGATAGTGATATCGTAGTCCTTCAGTAGTTCCATCCATCTCCTCTGTCTCAAATTCAAATATTTTTGAGTAAAGTCATACAGTAGGCTACAATGATCCGTGTATACTTCACACTTAACCCCATACAGATAGTGCCTCCATTGCTTTAATGCAAACACTACCGCAGCCAATTCCAAATAATGGGTCAGATAGTTACGTTCATGCACCTTTAGTTGCCTCAAAGCATACGCAATTACACTCTTCTCTTGCATTAGCACTGCACCCAAACAAGAATAGGATGCATCACAATAAACAATGAAGTTCTTACCTTCCACGGGCAAGGTGAGAATCAGTGCAGTAGTCAACAAAGTCTTGAGCTTCTGAAAACTTTCTTCACACTCGTCCGACCATACAAATGGAACATTCTGCTTAGTCAAGTTCGTCAATTGGGAAGCAATGGAAGAGAATCCCTTGACAAATTGACGATAATAGCTAGCTAAACCAACAAAGCTTCTTATTTCTGACACATTAGTAGGTCTTACCCAATTCTTCACTGTCTCAATCTTAGAAGGATCCACCATCACTCCATCGTTTGACACCACGTGCCCCAAGAAGGACACTGAATCTAGCCAAAACTCACACTTGGAGAATTTGGCATAAATTTTTTTCTCCCTCAACATTTCCAATACCATTCTCAAATTCTCCTCATGTTCTTTCTTGCTCTTTGAGTATATCAATATATCATCAATAAATACGATCACAAAGAGATCCAGATATGGCTTAAAATTCCCGTTCATCAAGCTCATGAAAGAAGCAGGGGCATTCGTAAGACCAAAAGACATCACTACAAATTCGTAATGCCCATACCTGGTTCGAAAAGTAGTCTTTGGCACATCCGTTGCCCGTATTTTCAATTGATGATAACCGGATCTCAAGTCAATCTTAGAGAAGACACAAGCACCTTGTAACTGATCGAACAAGTCATCAATGCGAGGAATGGGATATTTGTTCTTAATAGTTACCTTGTTCAACTGCCGGTAGTCTATGCACATCCAGAAACTCCCATCCTTTTTCTTCACAAATAACACCGGAGCACCCGAAGGACATGCTCTTGGTCTAATGAAGCCCTTTCCTAGCAATTCCTGAAGATGAGCCTTTAACTCTCTTAACTCCACGGGAGCCATTCTATAAGGGGGTATAGAAATGGGGCGAGTACCCGGTTTAAGATCGATGTAGAAGTCAATATCTCTATCCGGTGGCATACGAGGATGGTCTGCGGGAAACACATCTAAAAATTCGCGGACTATCGAAACCGACTCATTGAAGGTACTTGAGTAGTGTCATCCCTAAGATGTTCCAAGAAAGCTAAAGACCCTTTACTAACCATTTTCTTAGCACGAAGAAAGGAGACGATACGAACCGGATTGGAAGTGTAGTCGCCCTCCCACACTAACGGATCTGTCCCAGGCTTGGCTAATGTCATAGTTTTAGCTTACAATCAAAGATCGCAAAATTTGGAGAAAGCCAAGTCATACCCAGAATTACTTCAAAATCAACCATTTCTAAGATAACCAAGTCTACATAAGTTTTGCTCCCCATAAAAGTTACCAAAAAAGACCTATATACTTTTTCAACTATCACAGACTAACCCACTGGAGTAGAAACACGAATAGGCATGTCAAGTAATTCACAAGGTAAATTAAGACCATTAGCAAATGAGGAAGATACATAAGAAAATGTGGATCCAGGATCAAACAATACAGAAGCCATGCAATCACAAACCGAAAGATTACCTGTGATGATAGCATCAGATGTCTCCGCTTCAGATCTCCCAGGGAAAGCATAACAATGGGCCCTCTCACCTGTCTGTCCGTTGCCCCTACCATGTTGTGATGTAGTGGCTCCAGTTTTCCCATCACCCCGGCCATTTTGGTGACCACCATTACCTCGACCACCGCGTCCTCCAGAATGACGACCTCTTCCATAACCACCTCTACCTCTAACATTTGGAGGTCTGTAACTCTATTTTGGACAATACCTCTTAATGTGTCCAGTCTCCCCACATCGATAACACTCTCTGGATTCAAGCATAGGTCGCTCAGAGAAGTGTTGACCGGTCTGAGGTGGACCCCCAATTAAAGTCTGTAGTGAAGACTGAATTGGTCGGACTGAGTAACCTCCGGAACACTGTCCTCTAGAGTAAGAACCATTAAACTCACCTCCCTTTCGAAACCTTTTTGATGTCGTTGCCATGGTAAAGTCATCTGGCTTCACTCCCTCTACCTCTATCACGAAGTCTACCACTTCTTGAAAAGATTTCGTTGTAGCCGCTACCTGTAAAGCTGAAATCCGCAACTCTGATCTCAACCCCTTCACAAAACGGCGAATCCGCTCTTGTAGACTGAAACATAGTTGGGTGGCATACCGGGATAATGCACGAAACTTAGCCTCATATGTAGTAACCGACATCCTACCTTGCTCTAGGCTCAAAAACTCATCTTTTTTCCTATCCCTCCAAGTCCGGGGGATATGCTTCCCCATAAACAAGCTAGAGAATGATGCCCAAGTCATAGGTGGTGCTTCTGTTCGTTGACCCTCAACATGTGACCGCCACCACATTTTGGCGTTCCCTTGAAATTGATAAGTCACAAACTCAACACCAAACCGTTCTACTATACCCATCTTGTATAGTAGCTCATGACAGTCAACCAGAAAATCGTAGGCATCCTCAGATTCAGCACCCTTGAAGTCTGGAGGTTTCAATTTCAAGAACTTACTTAAAAGTTCATGCTGATCATTTGTCATTATAGGCCCTGTAGTCAGACGAGGAAACGTGCCTATTTCCAATGAGGCATCCATGCAGGGAGCCATAGTAGCTGCATGTTGTACCTCCGGAACCTGAGGTGCTGGTGCAGAAAACACTGGAGGTGTCTGGCCCTGAACAGATAACCCGCTAAGATAAGCCAGAACCTGATAGATCATCTCTGGGGTAGGTTGGGGTGGCATTTCCTCATTCTGCACTTGTTCATTCTCCCCATCCTCCCCCTCTCTTACTATTTCCTCAGTCGGTGGAGGAGTCACCGCCCTAGTACCAGATGGGCTAGGCGCTCGTCCTCTTCTTCTAGAGGGTGTCCTCCCATGACCTCTTCCGCGACTATTTGCCACTACTCCTCTTCGAGGTACAGTATCAGTGGGTGGCTCAGATGCATCTTGTCTTGCTGATGTTGATGTTGGTGCGGTTGTTGCTCTAGTTCTAACCATCTGCGAAATAGAGTGAAGATGGTCAGATACCAATTTGTATCACCTAGATACCAATTGGACCCAAGTAATAGCACGAAAGAAAGAATGAAAGAATGGAATTTTTCTAAAGTCTTATAGCCTCTGAAAGAAAAGTAAAGGCGTCCCCCTACCGTTCCTTAAGACTCTACTTGACTCGTTCTTGTATGATGAGACCAACAAACCTAATGCTCTGATACCAAGTTTGTCACGACCCAAATCGGGTCGCGACTGGCACCCTTACTTACCCTCCTATGTGAGCGAACCAACTAATCTAAACCTTTACATTTCAGTATAATATCAACAGAAAGAAATGCGGCAGACTTAAACTCATTAACAAAAACCAATTCAATAACTTCTAAAAACTCAACAACTGTTATTATCCCCAAAATCTGGAAGTCATCACCACAAGAACATCTATGGTTACATTACTACACTAAGAGTATTCTAAGAAGCTAAAATAAGTAAAAGCTAGTCCGTGCCGGATGTTCAAGGCATCAAGACATGAAGAGGAAGATCCAGTCCAAGCTATAAACATTAGCTCACCCTGATATCCGAGTATTGAAGACTGGCTAGAGTTGTGGTTGAGTTGTAGACGACGGCACGTTTGCTACACTCCACAAATAACAAAGAAGAAAACATAAAAGTAGGGGGTCAGTACAAACACAAGTACTGAGTAGGTATCATCGGCCAACTCAAAATAGGAAACAGTATATATCAGATAATATCATAAAATCAACTAATATCCTTAGCATGCAGCATTTACAATTACCATAACCCTTGGTTACAACGCTAAGCACATCAACGAGGACTCACGCCTCCTCATCATACTCATTTGGGAATTAGGTTCATTAGATTGAGTATATTAACATCTTTCAAGATTCATTATCTTTATTCTTCTCGTGTCGGTACGTGACACTCCGCTCCTTATATACTATCCTGGTGTCGGAACGTGACACTCTGATCCTCATTCTATCCTGGTGTCGGAACGTGACACCCGATCCATATTCTATCCTAGTACCTGAACGTGGCACCCGATCCATATACTATCTTAATATCGGAGCGTGACACTCCGATCCTCATTCTATCCTGGTGTTGGAACGTGACACCCGATCCATATACTATCCTGGTGTCGGAACGTGACACTCCGATCCTCATATACTATCCTGGTACCGGAACGTGGCACCCGATCCATATACTATCCTGGTGTCGGAACATGACACTCCGATCCTCATATACTATCCTGGTACAGGAACGTGGCACCCGATCCCCTAATCTCACTACTTTCATTCATCAAGCCTTCTTTTATACCAAGGCATCATCATAAACAAAGTAGATTAGGGTTTTCTTTTCAATATTTAGGATTCAATAGCTTCATCATGCTTATTATATCACAATTACATAATAACATTCATGCAAGCATACTATTAAGCATATAGAAGGGTTTACAATACTACCAATACATATCATCCGCTATTAAGAGTTTACTACGAATAGCATAAAAACCATAACCTACCTCTACTGAAGATTAGTGATCAAGCAAGCAAATTCCCCAAAGCCTTGTGTTTTCCTCTTCTCGATCGATCCTCTCTCTCTTCTTGTTCTTTCTATTTTTCTTATTCAAACCCTCTTTCTTTTACCCTAATTAGCATATAATTAAGAATAAAATATGGCAATAATAACCCACTAATTAACTTAAGGTTACCTCTTTTAACCCCCAAGTAATTAGACTTATTAACATTAACCAACTAACATTATAATTAAAGAAGGAATAGTAGAAAACGTCCCTTAAAACATTAAAGAAATCCGACTCAGCCTGGGATTACGCAGCTTGTGACGGCCCGTCGTGCCTGCAACGGTCTGTCCTGCTGCTCCGTCACAGATTTCAGAGACTCCATTCTCTAAAGAGTGTGTGACGGTCCGTCACGCCTGTGACGGTCCGTCCTGCCATTCCGTTACGAAGTTCACTGAGTCGATTTCAGTACCCATTTTTCTGAATTTCTAAGTGTTTTGGAACGAGACCCCCTCGACGGTCCGTCGTGCCCATGACGGTCTTTCGTGAGGTCCATCGTCTCAGCCAGTTTTTCCAGAATAAAATCTGCTGCTCAAAACGACTAAAAAGGTCGTTACATCCGAATATCACAAACTTAGGATGAGAGGTGAGGGTATACCAATTATGGCATTTCGAACTATATATGATGATCATGAGTTCTTAGTAGTGTCATTTGGTCTAACTAATGGTCTGGTGGCATTTATGGACCTAATGAACAGGGTGTTTTGAAATAGATTCATAAGGCACATTTAACGACAAGAGCATACTTTTCATCTTAATTTAAATAAAAATCCTTCATAGACTCATTCACAATAAACTAGTAACTTTAATTCATACAATTCAAGTTAACACCACCATCAAGAAGGTGGACCATAACACTACAAAGCATTTCAAAAATTAAAGCTAAATAACATAACATACTTACTCTTCAATCTAAGCTTTCATAACCTATAACATTTTACTCTATATTTCATCAAAATAAATCCCTTTAGGCAGTATCTAAACAACAATAACAAAAATAAGAAACCAAAGCTCATTCTCTACACAAACATACTCATTTAACCCATTTCTTAAGCAAAGATTTTAAGAAAAGATTTTAAATGATTTCATTGATCTTTTAACATTAAAATCATCAAATAAAATTAGGAATTCCATTATTAAATCATTATAAACATTTTCATGCAAGACCCATATTTAGATTTGAAGAAAGTAGAAGCTAGGGTTAAAAACCCATTTTGGAAAATAGTTTGAAGGGTCTCCTTGAATGAAATACAGTTCAAGGATGGATAACATACCTCAATTTGAAGAAATACCAAATATTTTTTATTGAGAAACGACCAGCAGCAGCCCTACTAGCACTTCTTGACTTCTAGCTTACATGGAGACTTGAGAGAGAATTCTAACAGAGAGGGGTTTTGGGTTTTAGGAAGAGAGGTCTAAAATGAGGTATTAGGGTTTATAACACTTTAATATACCTAATAAACACTAAAACTAACTTCCTATCAAACACCCCATTCAAAGCAAGCAAACTTAAAGCTTTTTAGAAGTGGCCAATCGACGACCCAAGCTACTGGGCGTTGATGAGTCGACGGCCCGTGCCGCTGGGAGTCGATGGAATTAAAGTCTGGTAAAGGGAGGGGCTGATACTCCTACTAATTATGGAACAACATACCCCAAGACGATGGGGTGTCGTGGGACTGACGCCCAGTAGACTCCTCCGTCGATTGGCAGTATCCTTGGCAGCTTTGTCCAAATCTTGGGCCCTTCATATAGATCCCCTTCAGGGTCTTAGGTAGGGTCATGTCCGGAATTTATACCTTTAATGTAATTCTTCTAGGTATTCTGAACATCCCACCTAAGTTTCAAGGAAAAGTAACATGCAAAACTCACTCAAACACGACAAGACGCAAGAATACTTTCTAAGTCAAACCTTCCGAACGTCATGGACATTCTTGGACGTTTGACCTCCAAAATTAACCAAACTTCACACAATACCTAAGAACACTTATATAACTCATTTTAAATTAAAATTAACTCATGAAACAACCACGAGGATCTAGTTCACCTTAGTTCATTTTGGAGCGTTACAGTTACATTAATCATGCACAAATTAGAGCAAATTGTAGTCTTATCTTAAGCTATGATATAGTAGTGAATTTTAATATAGTTATTCTTTTAGACTTTTTATCATGTTTATTATCGGATTATGATGTTTTTACCATTAATTGGATTGAATTGAGGGTTTATGGTAAGATCTTGATGATGAACTATGAAGGAGACTTGGTAAGTCTTATGATCTCCATCCTTTACTTCCAGTTGTAGTTAATTTTTTATTAAGCAATGATGTTATATTGGATTAATCCTTCTATTAGGATGTATAATAAGGTATGATATTGAATTGAAATGTCTTGACTATGTTGTGAGGTTGATTAACATGTAGTTGTTATAAGGATGGCGATGAGTATCAATGTACCTTATTATGATATTAAATGCTAATGTGCTAAACCTCAGTTATATGAATTGTAATGACAGGACACATAATCATGCAATTCTTATTGATCTATTGATGATTAAGATTATACAAGGGTTAGACCCTATGAACTTGACAATAGGAGGTGATGACTTCCATAGAGGAAGATTCCCCTATAGTTCTAAATGAGGTGTTGACTCCCCAAAGAGGGATACTCATCCAATAGATTTTAAGGAAAGGAGCCCCGAAGTGCCAAATGGTATGTGTAGAGATATTATACCAATCTTCTAGTTCTTGAACTATCTTGCCCCACTGGAATACTAGGTAGTGGATCCGCCTAGAAAGCTACGTTTATGTTTGGTTTTACTTTGGCCGGTATACCACCTATCTTTGGTGTGCGGTTTTACAACACCGGATTTTACACTAGCTCATGTGGTCTATGTCGGTTAAGGCAAGAGTTTCCCAAAAATGTAAAATGAATTAAAGGATTGAACTTTAATTAGGATAATCAAAAGGGGTCCAGCTTAGTCTAGGTAGGGGCATGGACTCTACCTAAGCATTGTATTAGTCAGCCTGAAGAGAGTCTTAGGAGGATGTTCTTATGTATGTTTATGCTTATAATGATATATGATATGTATATGATGAATTTACACCATGTTGATGCTAAGGTTATTGGGCTTTGCTTGGTCATTTCACTTGTTGACTTTATAGGGGTTCATGGGTAATAGTATTACTTTGGTAAAATTAAATGTTCTCTTATTCATGATTATTGTTAAATATGACTTAATGACGAAGTTATTTGAGTATGCATCAACTTACATGATATGAATGGTTTACTTGATTAGACTTGATATTTTATTATTGTGATGAACTTGACTATGACTTAATAAATGTGAAATGTTGATTGGTATGGTCTTGTTTAATGTGCATAAGGATTTTAAAATAAAAAATTCATATTTTATGAAATGTCATTTTTCTTAGCATTTTTTATAAGTATATGTGCATATGGTCTCATACTTAGTACAAGTGATGTAATAACCCCATTTCGTCCTTTTTTCTCCAACATTTTAGGTTCCAGTCGTTGAAGTCTCATTGGAGACGACGTGAAGAAGAATTGGTATTCTCTACCATCCAACTGGGTACGTCCTCACTTTCCGAGGGAGATGTCAGTATCTCGATTATGGAGTTGTTTTGGTATACTAAGACTTTTATGTTCATTCTATTTTCATTTGAGTACGATTTGTATAAGCATATAGGTGGCTTATTAACATGGATGTAGGGCTATGCCAAAATTTCTATGATCATTAAATGGTATGACATGAGACAGTCTTTAAGAATATGTTCTATCTTATATATATATATATATATATATATATATATATATCTGTGTGTGTGTTTGTGTGTGTGTGTGTGTGTGTATGTAACCTTCCTATACGAAGGTTCTATGTATACTCAATTTATATATTATGTGTATGTAGAGGTCTATGTAAACCACCAAGTAGAAGTAATAAAATTGTATTAAAATTTCCGCTAAATTTGACTCATGAATGTGATTATGTAAGTTAATAGTCTAGTATTAGTCCTCGAAGAGGACGACGATGACGGTTACGTCTAGGGGGTGAATCTGGATGTCACACCTAAATTATGAGTTTTTTCTATGTTTAAGCCTATAAACATAACAAGACCCTACCTTAGTCAAATCATTAATAAAAACGTATAGTAATTAGAGCTCTTGAAGAAAAATGACGTCAAGAACCCTAGTTAAACAACGCGACAAGGTTCAATCAGCTCTAACCCTGAAATCGAAAGATTTCGCTTTGGAATTTATCACCAAGTATGTGGGATTTCATTAGTTAGTTACTTTCACCCATTAGGTCCCTAGTTTTCAAGTTAGTTTCTTAATTCCCCTATTATGACTAGACCTAGGGTTTATTGAACATTAGGTTTTTTGGGTTCTTAGCTATTAGAATGATCGCAATCAGATTAACATGTTGATATTAACTTTATTGTATAAATTCCTGAACCTTAGCTATGCATTCTATTAGTTTTTGAATTACACATGCTAAGTCAGATTATTCAATTATACATGCCTCAGTTATTAAAGCATCAATATCACATTAATTTTTGCATTCTCAGTTTGCATGTTCACTTTGAGCTATCTAGTAACATAGAGAAATTAAGTCATCAATACGTTAATTAATTAATTCATTGGGAATGGCATACCCCCAAGTTGGACTATGGTTCACCATACGCAAATAGTCAGAGAACTACTACCTGCATAGGTCTTAAGCCCCTTATGTTGGCATCATTTCAACGATAAAGCCAATATGCCTCTATACCTTAGGCCGTGTAAATTAGGTCCTCTCGAAGGGGAGTATACATCGGCCTCCACAGTTAGCTTATTTTGTTTTATTATCAGTTATTAGTAGCTTCCACAGTTAGTCAGACATTATTGCATTGACCATATTTATAGTTCTGTCGATTTTCAGTCAACATGTTATAAAAATGGTTCATGCATCTAGTAACCTCCGTAAACAGTATTATATCATGTTCGAATTGTTCCATTCCATTATACCTTTTAAGTTATATGTTATTTGAACTATTCTCTATCCTACATGCTTAGTACCTTTTACTAACGCATACGTGTGCTACATCTTCACATGATGTAGTTTCTGGTTCTCAACATCCTGATCACGCTGATTTTCGATCTCCAGCTCAGAAGAATTACTGTTGATTCCTCATTCTCCTTCTCCGTAATTTTATTCCTTTAGTTTCAGTTGTTTTAAACATAGTTGGGGCTTTTCCTAGCATTTGTAGTCAGTTACAGGCTATTTTAGACATAGATAGATTCAACATAGTATTAAGTTAATATCTTTGTTGTTAACTGATCTGTTTTTTATACATCTTTGTTATAATATATGGATATTCTCTATCTTTTCATGTTGTTTATGTTATAGCTTCCACAGAGTTTCTAAATTAGCTTATATTAAGCATGCTCATGATAATACGAGCATGATTAGCTTTCTATCACTATGGGTTTTTGTTCCTCTGTCTACGTCTTGGAGGTAGCTCGGGGTGTGATAAACTTGGTTAGAAAATTAGGTTTAAGTGTCATAGGATGTCTTCAAAGTAGCACTAGTTTGAAGTGCACCACATCTAATGAGAGGGATGCATGAAAGTATTTTAGGAAAGATCTTCATTTTATTGTTGCTCTTATCGTGCATAATATATGATCTAATTCCTTTTTAGCTTGACGTTCTATGTTTCCGTGTGATCTTGCCTCCTCATATAGCTAACGCCCGAATGAGAATGCTAGCAAAACTCCTCCAATCATAGATCAGGAATTCTCCAATGCTGAATTCAAGAATGTCATTTTGATGTTGGCTTAGACTATCACAAACCTAAATAATCTGCAGGTACGAGTTCTTGTGAATTTTATATGTGTATCAGTAGCAGGAAAGGTCTGTGACTTTGTTACGATGAATCCATGTGAGTTCTTAGGATCGCATACTAGTAAGGATTCCTAGAATTTTTTTATTAGTTCTTGAAGAGCCTAAAGGTCATAAGGTACTCAGGTTGATCCGATTGAGCTAGCATATTACCAACTTAAGGATATGGATCATATCTTGTATACTCAGTGGAAATAAAAGAGGGGTACAAATGCCTCTGTTATCACTTGGGATTGCTTAAGTGGAACCTTGCTAGAAAGTTTCTTCCTAAGGAAATTGAGTGAGGCAAAGGCTCGAGAATTCATGAACTTCAGAAAAGGTGCTATGACGGTCCAATAGTATGGACTCCAGTTTACCTAGTTTTGTGGGTATGCTCTCTTTATGGTTGTTGATTCTAGGGATCCTATAAATATGTATCTATATGGAGTGACATACTTTGTAAAGATAGAGTGAAGATGCTATGTTGCATGAAAATATGAGAATCTCTAGGCTCATGACTCACTCTTAGCAGGTTGAGGGTGCTAAGCTTATGGAACAAGGTAAGGAGCTAAAGAAGGATAAGGGTGAGATATAAGTTTTCGCAATAGAAAATAAGTGGTGAAACTCGCTCACAGAGTCAATAGAAATTTTTGGCCCTAGACCCTTTATCAGCTAGTGTTCCATCCTCCAAGAATAGGTATAATCAGAAGTTGGACACTAGGCTTTAAGTCTTATGGAAGGTTTTTAGGCACCAATGCCTACCCAATTTGTCCTATATGTGGTAAGAACCATTCGAATAACAGCCTTGCATGAAAGGAAGGATATTTTGGATGTAGATCAGTTCGGTCATAGGTTGACGGATTTTCCTTCTAGACAGGGTCGATGAGGTAGTAATGCTAGAGATCAGTCTATAACATCAACATCACCAGCAGGTCGCCTGACTAATTAAGGTAACTCATCTACTACATGTGGCAGTCACCACCAAAGCAAGTTATTTGATCTTCAGGCTCGAATGGATTAGGAAGATTCTCCTAATGTAGTCACTGGTACATTACGAGTCTTTCACCTTGATGTTTCTTATACATTGTTACATCCATGGGATACTCTCTTCTTTGTAACCTCTTTTTCTAGTAGTCAAGTTTTATGCTTGTTCAGAAACTCTCTCAGAACCTTTCACAGTCTATACTCCAGTTTGTGACCCCGTTATAGCTAGAGGGTATATAGAAATGCCCTTTCATAATCTCCTAGAAAGTCACTTCAGCAGTTCCTGTGAAGTTAGAAATGGTAGACTTCAATGTCATTTTAGGAAAGGATTGTTTACATTCCCGTTATTCTCAAATGATTATAGAACTAGGATTGTTTACATTAAGTTTCCAAACGAACCAATCATAGAGTGGAAGGCTAGTAGCTTAGCGCCCATGGGACGATTTGTTTCATACATTAAGGCTAGAAAGTTGATCTCTAAGGGTTATATATATCGAGTGATTTGGTTTAAGTATTCTAGCTTGGAAACACTCACTCTTGATTCAGTTCTAATACTTAGTGATTTTCGTGAAGTGTTTACAGAATGCCTTCATATAGATCCTCCCGAAAGGGAATTTGACTTTGGATTTGATCTCCTTCCTGACACCAAACCTATTTTGATTCCTCCTTAAAGAATGTCTTTAACTGAGCTTTAGAAATCTAAAGACGGGTTAAAATCCCTTATATATAAGGGGTTAATTTTGATCTAGTAATTCACCATAGGGTGCACAATTTTTGTTCGTGAAGAACAAATATAATTCTCTCGAAATGTGCATTGACAATGAGCAGTTAAATATGGTCATAGTTGAGAATCAATCACCAGGATTGATAAGTTGTTTAACCATTTTCAGGGTTCTATCCATTTCTCAAAGATAGACCTCAAATCCAATTATCACCAACTCAGAATAAGGGATAGTGATATTCCAAAAACAACCTTCAAACTCGATATGGTCATTATGAATTCGTAGTTATGTTATTTGGAATAACCAATGCTCATGTAAGTTTAATGGATTTGATGAATAGAGTGTTCAAGTAGTACTTGGACTGATTTGTTATCGTCATTATTTATTATACCCTAATTTACTCTAGGAATGAAGAAGAATATGCAAGTCATTTGAGATTTGTTCTACAAACTCTTAAAGGTTACCAGTTATTTGCAAAATTTAACAAGTGCGAGTTTTGATTACGGTCAGTTGTTTTCCTTGGGCATATATTTGTCTAGTGAAGGAATTTGAGTAGATTCCCAAAAAATAAAAGTAGTTGAAAATGGCCCAGACAAAAATTGCTACCTTTCTGTCAAATATCAAAATTTTCTTTGGTCTTGCGAGTTATTATAAAAGGTTTTTGGAAAGATTTTTCATCCATAGTCTCTCCATTAACTAGGTTCATTCAGTAGATGGTCATGTTTGAATTGTCCAATTATTGCAAGAAAAGCTTTGTAGCATTGAAAACTCGGTTGACTACAATTTCTGTCTTGACTCTTCTAGAAGGTTCACATGGTTATGTGATCTATTGTGATGCATCCATGGTTGGCCTAGTATGTGCGATGATGCAGCAAGTTAAGGTTATGACGTGTTCTTCTAGACAACTTAACGTGCATGAGAAGAATTATCCGACTCATGACCTCGAGCTTGCATCACTTGTGTTTACGCTCATTATTTGGAGACACTTCTTGTATGATGTTCATGTAGATGTGTTCACAAACCATAAGAACCTCGAATATGTATTCACCTAGAAAGAGTTAAATCTTCACCATTTAAAGTTGCTTGAGTCCCTACAGATTATGATATGAGTGTGCACTACCATCATTTTAAGGAAAATGTAGTAGAAGATATTCTTAGCATACTATTTATGGGTAGTCTAGCCCATGTTGAGAAAAAATGGAAGGAACTAGTGAAAGATGTTAACAGGCTTGCTCGCTTGGGAGTTTGCCTTATTAGCATATCAGATAATGGTGTCACGATTTAGAATGGGTCCGAATATTCATTGATAGTAGAGGTTAAGTAAAAGAAAGACAATGATCCAATCTAGCATGAACATAAGTGTTTAGTCCACAATCAGAGAGTTGAGGTTTTCTCAAAAGGGGGAGATGTTGTGTTTCGCTATCAAGGTAGATTGTGTGTTCCTAATGTGGGTGAATTAAGATAAGAAATTCTCGCAGAAGCCGAGAACTTCAGATATTCCACAAATGTATCACGATTTTGGAGAAGTCTATTGGTGGATTGGTATGAAAAGATAAACAGTAGATTCGATGGCTAAGTGTTCCAATTTCCATCAAGTCAAGGTAGAATATGAAAAACAAGGAAGTATAACTCAAGATATTGACATTCCTACTAGGAAGTGGGAAGTGATCAACATGGACTTCATTGTGTGTTTATCTCGTACTCGCACACAATAAGACTCAATTTGGGTGATTGTTGATAGAGTTACTAAGTCTTCTCACTTTTTGGCAGTAAAGACTACTGACTCAGCGGAGGATTACGCCAAGATTTACAATAATGAGATAGATATGTTGCATGGGGTTCCTTTGTCTATCATTTAAGATAGAGATCCGCAGTTTACCTCTAATTTATGGAAGGTATTTCAGAAAAGTCTTGGTACTCAAGTTAATCTTAGCAAAACACTTCATCCGCAGATGGATGGGTAGGCGGAGTGTACCAATAGGACCTTCGAGGACATGATTAGAGCTATTTGATCGACTTCAAGGGTAACTAGGATGATCACCTTCCTCTTATAGAGTTTTACTACAATGATAGTTATTATTCAATCATTCAGATTACCTTTATAAGGCATTGTATGGGCGTAGATATAGATATCTTGTTGTTTGGTTTGAAGTAGGTAGAGCTACCTTGATAGGACCAGATTTTGTACATTAATCTATGGAGAAAGTGCAATTTATTAGCGATAGACTTAAGACAACTCATAGTTGCCAGAAAATCTTATGCAGATGTAAGGACAAGGGAACTAGAGTTCAAAGTTAATGAATGGGTTTTCCTGAACATGTCACGTATGAAAGGGGTGATGAGATTTAGAAAAAAAGGGAAGCTAAGTCCAGATTTAGTCTTTATTTGAGGACTTATGTCCTCAAGGCGGATATAATGTAACACTATGTAATGAAGATAGACCAGAATGTAGATTTCAAGAAGTGTAGGTGCAACAAATGGAGGCCTCCTATGGATCACGTTGCACCACAGTTTGTAGACCATGTCTGTGGAATGTTCTCCACAAGAAACCCAAAGATCCCAAACAACATCTATGACCTACGGACCATAGGTAGTACTATGGTCTGTGGACAAGGTCCATCGATCATGGTCTTAAGAACACATTTTCTAAACAAAATGACGCCAAGGACCTACGGACCACAGGTTGGACCACAATCTATCGACATAGTCCGTTGATCACGTTGTAAGCATTTATGTCAGGGTTCTTTTGGTCTTTTCCTATTACATTTAACCCCTAAGCTATCCTATTTAGACCCTAAATTGTGAGGTTTTAGTATGTTTAAGCCTAGAAACAGGACTAGAACTTACCTAAATAAAATCATTAATTAAAACTTACAGAATTTAGAGCTTGAAAGGATAAAAGAGGTCAACAACCCTAGTTCAAGAATGCAACAAGGTTCCATTAGTTCCTGCCCTAAATTTCAATGTGGATTTTATCACCAGGTATGTGGGATTTGACTAGTGAGTTTCTTTCATCCATTAGGTTGCTAGTGTTCTGTCAGTTTCTTGATTTACCTTTAATGATTAGACCTAGGGTTTCATAAATGATAGAATTATTTGGTTCTTAGATTTTAGAATGTTCAAAATCATTTTAGCATGTTAATATTCACTTTATTGCACGAATTCCACAACCATATTAATGTCTTTCCTTAGTTCTTCAATTACACATGTTAGGTCAGATATTTCAGGTATTTAGTTATACATGCCTTAGTTTTTAATGCATCAATATCAGTGTAATTGTTGCGCTATCAGTTTGCAAGTTCAGTTTGAGCTATCTAGCAAGTTAGAGAAATTAAGTGGCCAATACATTAATTACTTTATTCATTAGGGGAATAAAAATACCATGTTTGTCTATGATTCAGCCTACTCCAATAGTCC
This sequence comes from Solanum lycopersicum, assembly GCF_036512215.1. Taxonomy (NCBI): domain Eukaryota; kingdom Viridiplantae; phylum Streptophyta; class Magnoliopsida; order Solanales; family Solanaceae; genus Solanum; species Solanum lycopersicum. Next base: position 33,612,201 of record NC_090809.1, read on the forward strand.
CAGAACTACTAGCCATGTATGTTTTAATTCCCTTTTGTGGGCATCATTTCAGTAAGCATGCCAACATGCCTCTATACCTTGCCGAGTATTTCACGTCCTCATGATTGGGAATCTACATCGGACTCCATAGTAAGCTCATGTATTTTTATTACAGGTTATGAGTTACTCCCGCACTTAAGTCAGTATTCACTCAGCATGTTATAAATGTGGTCCTTACATCATGTTAGATCATTATTCAGTATCTATATCATGTTCAGAATATTTCATTACTTTGTTGATTTGTTCAGTTATATGTTATTTCAGCTTTACTCTATCCTGCATGCTTAGTACCTTATATTGACTCATATGTGCAATACATCTTCTCTTGATGTCGGTTAAGGATCTCATAATCCAAATCACGCTTAGATCGGTTCCCAATCTCAAGTTCAACAATTCAGTGGTGAGTCGTCATTCTCCGAGGAAAATACTCATGAGTTTCTTCTCCGTATTTTTAGTCCTTTAGTTTTAGTTTTACTTGACTTACCTGGGGCATGTCCCAACATTTCTAGTTACTCAAAGGATATTTTAAGACATAGATAGATTCATATTAGTATTGTGTTAATATGTTTCTTGTTAACTCATCAATTTTTCATTTATCGTAGTTACAATATATCGGAATTCCCCATCTTTTCATGTTGTTTATAATTATAGCTTCCGCACAATTTCTATTATTCATTTTATATTTAATATGTACATGATCATTCCAATAATGTTATCTTGGGATCACTTTTGGTCTTAGGTCATTTGTTCGTGTCTCGGGGGTAGCTCGGCGTGTGACATTGTACTAGAGCATTTTGTATGTATTGAGAAGGACCAAGTAGATATAGATGTTTTTAAGTGACTGACAAAAACATATGCTCTAAGCTATTATATATACTTATTATGATTATATACATACATATATATACATACATACATATACATACATACATACATACATATATATATATATATATATATATATCATTTTCTTTTGAAGTTTTGGCAAAGTGAACAAAATACTACAAGAATTTCCACTCCAAAATATTAAAGAATTCATTGGTCAACACTATTTTTCACCAATCAACATTTGTCGTCAAAAAAAATAAATATTTTAATAGAAAAAACTTATTCTTGGCTAATCAAAGGGAACAAGCACATTTAGTTAATGGTATCAATTATTTGACAAATAGTACATATTAACTTTGCCAAAAGGTAATACAGTCATTGTTAATACACCTGCCTCCGACAACTGCAATGTTGCACTTCCTACTGTCGTTTTATACAATTATACAAACAAAAAAGATGGACTCATATACGTGATCAAAAATATGTATATTTAGATCAGTGTTACGGACTTAGAGTATTCGGAAAAGCTCCATGCGGCGCTTGACAACTTACTACCTACTCTTTCAAGATCTTGTAAGCTCAAGCAAGCCTTTAAGACCAACACATGTAAGAGAATACAAAGAAAGACTTAGAAAGATTTGAGAAGTTTTAAAGAAGGATTTATACTATATGGATGAAATCTTTACATCTTTAGTGAAGATGTATAAATGAGAGGCCCTTCTATTTATACTATTTCCTAAGGGCCTTAGAGTGTATTTTCCTTAGAAGTCCGTACTTATTTACACTCTAATCCATGTTCTAGAATTCTCTACTAGTCTAGAGAATTCTAAGGCGTTCTATGATAATATCTAGTCCCTCTTCTAGAGCTCTCTGCTATTCTAGAGAATTCCAAGGCATTCTAGGGGCTTCTAAGTAAGGATCTATCAAATTCTAGAGTATTCCACTATATTCTCCTAACTCTAGATCCTTCCCACTTATTTTTATGGTAGATTTAAATTATGAAATAATGCGTCATGACACTCTCTCCATTCTATAGATTAATCAACAGAATTGCGTTGCTGCTTAGTGGCCAACCAGTTATTGTTTCCTCGTATGCTCGACCAATCGTCTATTAAGCTGATCAATTCCCTCACGCAATTCTTTTAGTTATTTCTTTATCTCTTCTAGAGTGATCTTATGATCTACCTCCTTCTTAAGAGTCACGCGTCTCAGAGACTTCTTTGGCATCATTGTATTGTTCTCCTTCATTGAGCATGGTAGCGAGGACCTTTTTGCAACATTATCTTCTTTATAACTTGCAATGGTTGCTAAGAATGTTGACTCCTTCTTCTTAAGGATTCTCTCAAGCTGCATGGTCATTAGTCGGACTTGTCCTTCCATCTTTGGTGCATTAACAAGGGGAACCGTGCATGGCACTCTTTGATTTAGGACCAAGATTTTTTGGAGGTTTGGATTAATCAAAGCGTGAAACTATTTGAATAAATCTTGAGCTAGAATTTTTATAAAGAGATCTAAGGGAGTGACAGTGAAGTTGGTTATACCTTTCCACATGCCAAGTTTGATGTTTACTTTATGTGTGAATTAGCTGACAGTAGTAGGCAGTGCATTCACCATCCTGAAGTTTGCGTTACATAGACTGTAACTTAGCCCTAACCTTTTCGATTCAATCTTGTTCATGATATTTTCCTCTGCACCCATGTCGACCATAGCACAAGTGTCTCTTCTATGATCGTGATGTTACAATATTGCGCTTCATATTATTTAGACTTTCTTGGTTTATTGGTGATAGGTATCCATAGTCCTATCAAGCCCAACTATGTCGTCTGTACGCCTTGTTCTTTCTATTACGCATCCTTCCACTCCCACAGTATAGCACAAAGTATATTTAATTCAGGACACCTTGACATCGCTATAATGTCCAAACTTATTTCCATCTGACTTATAGGTATCATTCTTCTTGAGATGTAGTTTTCACTCCTTGAGCCTTCACCCTTGGTGTGGCCAACTCTTGAGAAACATTGTTTGCCCAGGAGAACCCTTGGCATGACTTACTTATTCAACGGAAACTTTAAGCACAAAGAAATTCATTGAAATGCTAAATAACTTAACTGTCTCAACTGAAATCATATTTTTTTTTAACTTAGCCAAAGTGGAAACTCAAATCTGAACATAAGTCAAAAATAAGATAATGACGAATGAGATGGATGTAGGGAAAAAACCCTACAACATCCTAACGATCTAATATAACAACTGAAAAAAAATTAAAAGGAGCCCTCCGAAATATAAGGAGGCTCACTTACTATCTCTGGAGTACTCACTAGATCAAGGATGTGCTTCATGCTGATCTTTGTTACCTTCGCTGTATTTTAAGACGATGTAGGTCAACTTGCATCAGTACATTGAATCTACGAGTATGCGATTTGGAATGCTAAACATAACCTAGACTTTAAAAATGTCTGAAAGAAACACTTACCTGGATTTTACTTAACTCAATAAATCTTAATTGATTTCAATATAAATTTGTGTGAATAAATGCAGTACAAAAAAAAACTTACAAACATGATTTTCAACTATGTGTATTAAGAAATACAATTGTAACTTTGTATGTATGTAAAGATACAATATGAATTATGTAATGTATATAAAATTACAAATTCTTTTGATTCATATAAAAATACAAAATACTATTGTGGGAGTTTCTCTAACTGACAATCATCATTTAAGAGCTATAGTGATGATACAACACTTTACATCACGTTGCTGAGGACCATCCAATACCTTGCCACATAATAGGATCTAACTGACTATGTGGATCCACTAGTCTATGCTAAAAATGACTTAAGGAATCATCTAAAAAGGTATGGTCCTTTTCTAACCATGACGGTTACATGGTTTATGGGAGTTGTGAGTTATCTGAATACTCCCCCATTTTCGTGTTCAATACTACTCCTAAAATATGATACTATCTCTTATGTTTAAAAACCTATTTCTTGCTATGATTTGATATAATTGCTCAAAAATATAGCTCAAGGTCTATCTTGGATATCAAAGTTTCCCTTCTTACATAATTGTGAGTGAATTTATTTTTTTCTGAAAAGTAGCACAAAGGCTCTTTGGGAATCACAGTTTCCGTTATGATTTAAATGTGAAAAAAAATAAAACTTCTTGGGAGTACTTTGTTCCCATATACTTCTGTAATGAAAAGAACTTTAAATTTGAACTCTTTGTTTAACTTTGAAACTGAAGAATTAAAACAAGGTAAACGTTTGTGAAACACTTTTGAAAAACTTTAAGAATTTATCTTGACTTAACTCTTCACTTCTTCATTTAACTTTTAAATTCTTGACGTGACTCTTGATTTCTTGACTTTCCTTCAATTAAATTATGGATTCAAGAATTATGCTTTTTTTTATAGGAAAGATATCATGATGTTTAAGAGTGATTTTAAATAGAAAGGACAAGTTATCTTAAAGAATTTTCATAAGATCTTGATTAGAAATCTTGAAATCCTAATTTCAAGGTAAATGATATAGAAAAACATTCTTGAGATTCTTGAATTAGTTTCTTGAAATATCTATGACCAAGAATTATGATTTTCATCAATAAAGATGAAAATATTATTCTTTTGAACCTTTTTTTAGACAATAAATTCATTTATGGTTTTGATGGAGGTAAAAAAACAAAAACAACCCTTTTTCATGTTTCCCGTCGGCTAATTCGTTAAAGCAATGTATGGGTTACTAAAATTATCATAATCTTTTATTTAGACATTGAATTGACGTGAAATTGGTGGCATTGGAAAGTAGATTCGATTAACTCTAATCATAAAGGTTATGGATCATACAAATCCTTATGTCCTAAGAGATATAATCGTTTTAATTTTACCCAAGTAGAATTATACATGAAAACATTATCGATACAAAAACATCAAGAACAGTTATCAAGAATTTAGCAAGAACTTAAATCCTTATATTTTAAGAGCGAAATTATGCTAATTAAGACATGATTGGAGTGTTATTGAATGAATCCAACACTATTGAAGCTCACATAACTCGTAAGGATCACCTCTTGACGAATCCACAAGTGATTCTTGAATGTTCTTGATGAATCTTGAACTTTTTTCCCATTTCTCGTCTTTTCTCAACTCTCCAAACCCTAGAGTTAAATTTACTTTTATAAACTGACTAAAATTTTACTTTACCCTAATTAAACTCAAAACGAACTACTAAAGTTGGGTAAGGAAAAGACCAAACTACCCTTTTAAAATCCAATTTTCACACTTCCCTTATTCCAACGGTCCAACTTCAAAAGGTCATAACTCACTCATAACAATTCAGAATTGACCAAACATGGCGGCGTTGGAATGATTTCCAAATTCTTTACACTTATCTTATTACTAAATATTTTGAATTAAGAGATATTATAGTGGTCATTGGTCCTTGACTTTTACACGATGTCCCCCACCATGGTCAAGACTACCTCTATGATCTTCTCCTCCAGTTCTGTAGAGCTTGTCATGCCTGAAGTCTGTTAAAGCTTAAGCCTTAGTGATCACTTCATTGTTGGTTTTGACCTGTTGGCGTTCCAACTCCTTCCTAGAGCAATTTCGCATCACGTCCACAAATTTTAAAAAATATCTTCACCCGTGAGGTTGGGAACATGAAGCGTGAGAGTGGTAAATTCCTTCACGGTTGAGTTTATGTTGCTTATTTGCTTCAATTCCCTTAAGTTGTGCTTTGCCTCATATATAATGTTGTTCGGGAAGAAAGCCTTCTTTACCTCCAGTGGGAATTGTTCACAATTGTTTATGGTTCAATGCCCCATCCAAGTGACAAACTCTTTACACCTCCACCATAGCATCAACATCTCCGAATGATAATACACAACGGTGTTTATCTTGGTTAATTTCTCGTCACTCAGTTACACTTGAAGTAATTCCCAAGTGCCATAAGAAGTTTTCCACCTCTTGTGTGTCACGAACTCCTTTAAACATATGTGTCTTGAGGGCCTAAACCTTGACCTCCCTTTCTCCATCAAATTATGATGATACTCCAACTTCCACAACCTCTTTGAGTGTTTTCCTCTCGGACTTTATGGTATCGATTGTTCTCAATGCCTCCATGAGACGACTCTACAAGGAGGTGATGTCCTTCTTCAACCTGTACTCGGCTCGCTGTCGTCCCTCCAACTTCTTGTTGATGTTATCAGTCTCCTCTAGGGTAAAGTCTTCAAGAGTCTTGAACATTCCCTTGTCCACATTCATGCGACGACCTAATATATCGATGGACTTCCTCGCACTTCAACCCTTGCGACCCATTCCTTTTTGTTAGTGACTTGATAGCCTCCCTGCCTTGTTTGGTGTGGGGTCGAGCAACATTTCCTCATTATCCTTTTAATGTTTTATTCCCTTGAGGTTCTCTTTCCACCATTCAGCTTGACATTGTGGTGCTGCGGTATTTATGTCTTCTTCGTCAGTCATTCGCTTAGTACAAACCTTCGCTTTGATATCACGTTGTCAGAGACATTGAGTATTCGCTAAAGCATCGTGCAGCTCTTAGAAACCTACTCACTACTCTTAAAGAATCTTGTATGTTCAAGCAAGCCTTTAAGACTAAGATCACCAACAGAATGCAAAGAAAGACTTACAAGGATTTGAGAAGTTGGAAGAAGGTTTTGTATTACTTCGAAGAAATCTTTACAACATGAGTTATGATTTACAAAGAAAAGACCCTCTAATTATACTACATCCTAAGGGATTAAGAGTAAATAATGTTTACTTTAGAAGTCCCTACTTTTTTACACTTTGTTCCATGTTCTAGAATTGTGTACTACTCTAGAGTATTCTATGTTTTTCAAAGAACATATCTAGTTCGTCTTCTAGAACTCTCTTCTAGATTAGAGAATTCCAAGGCTTCTAGGGTCTTCTATGTAAAGATACACGAAATTCTAGAGTCTGCCAATAACCTCTCCATAACTCTAGATCCTTCCAACATATTTTATACCACAGTTAAATTATTAAATGGCGGGTCATGACATTAGGCTATATATTATGATGCGAACACATCTTTTGATGCCAATTGTGAGAAAATTATACGCACAATAGAAGTATAATATAATCTTACTTATTAAATTAATTATAGATAACCACATCATTTATTCTATATCGTATACAATTATGCTAAAAGACATAAAGTTGTTGAAATTTTATTCTACAATTACCTCTTGATGCGTGAGAAGATACATTGAAGTGAATCCACAAGTTTGATAGACCTTTCTACAATTGAATTCCCAAGTTAGAAAGAACTTCAAGTGAATCCAGAATATAGACCACTTCTATGTAGCCTTCTACTTGATCCCAAATTCACATCTTAATTTTCTCAATATTTGGGTGCGAAAATATCAATAGAAATATTAAATCTTTTTCTAGAGTTAAAGAATCACTACATATGGATATTTGTTCCTAATTCAAAAAGGACATAAAAATACAATCTATTTTCTTTAACAAGAAACTACTCGATTGTTTTCCTTTTAAATGAAAAGTCATGCTAGCCTCCTCCCTTCACCTTAAAAATTTTATTATGAGTTCTAGTTAAATATGAACAATTTAGGGACCACAACATAAATTATTGAGACTTCTTATTATAAAAATAATTCCTAATAATTAATTTGAATTATTCTTACCATAATAAATTATAAATCATTCCACTAGAAATTCATAATTGCACTCCTCTATTTATATTTCGAAATTCCCCATTAAATACATATGTAGTTCTCCATATAAACATCTTCCTCCAACTTTCAGTTTAGAAAGGTTGTTTTCATATCCATTTGATGTATCTCTAAGTCATAATGAGGTACTAAAGCCATTTTAGTTGTGCGTGAATCTTTTCTATAAAAAGTGAAAATGTTTCTTTATAGTTGATGCCATCTTTCTGAGTAAAACCTTTTGGAACAAGTCTGGCCTTGTGACGTTCAATGTTGCCAGTTGAGTCACGTTTGTTCATAAAGACCCATTTTCACCCAACTGTTTCACAACCTTGTAGTAATTCAACAAGGTCCCATACTTTATTTAGTTCCATAGATTTCAACTCATCTTTCATAGCATTTATCCATCTATTAGAATTATTATTTCAATAACTTGTGAAAATGAAATGTGATCATTTTTAATTCCCAAATCAATTTCTGACTAGTGTAAATATACCAAATAGTCATCAGAAATAGCAGCTCTCTTCTGTCTTTGAGATTTTGTTAATCCTACTTCTTGTTGTACATCTACTGCAGGTTCATTGATTATTGTTTCATTTAGATTTATAAGAGCATCAATTTGTTATTCTTGTCGATTGATAGGTTGTCCAACAACTTTAGCAAAAACATCTTTAAAAGAAGTTAAAGGTAGATAAATCCTCATCCTAACTTCTTTAATTTCCACTTTTTGTGATCCTTCACTTCCACTAACTTCACCATTCTCAATGCACCTAGGATTTCCAGTTTCAACTATTCTTGTACTGTGATTAGGAGAATAAAATCTATACCCTTTTTATTTTTCTGGATAAACAATGAAGAAACCACTAATTGTTCTTGAATCTAGTTTCTTTTCTTGTGGGTTATAAACTCTAACTTCTGTCGGGCAACCCCAAAATAATTTCCCATTTAAAAAAGGAAAATTTGATTCCCAAAAGACTCTATAAGATAGTTTGTTAGTAAAGAAATTTTGAGCTAGTTTGCCGTTAAAAAGTAAATGCTTTAACAATTAAGCAAGAGAGGAATCTGAGATTTCCTACGAGTTTTCGGGCTAGTTTTGATAAAAGAGTAATAGTTTTCTAAATGTTTTGAAGCAAGTAGGGAAATTTAGATTTCAAAGATAACCTTTGAGCTAAGTTTATAGGAACTAATCTCAAATCATAGAAGATGTATGTTTTCAAAAAATAAGAGTCAATATATGTTGGGAGTAGTATTGAGCTCTGAACTGGGGACGAGCATGAGTTCAGATAACTCAGGTCTCCATAAAGCCCTGTACCCACCATCGGCAGAAAAAGGTCGTACTTTTTAGATGAATCATTTTTATAGCAGACTAGCGGATCCATTAGGCAATTTAGATCTTATATCTTGGGTCGAGTATATAATGCGCTAGAAGCGTAAGGTTGATCTATATATCATCACTATAGATCTTATGTGTTGATTGTCGGTTAGAGAAATCTCATATAACTATTTTGTATTTTTATATAAATCATAAATACTTGTCATTTATAGACAATACAATGTTGTATCTTTGCATATATACACAATTATCATTGTATTTCTAAATACACTGAGTTGAAAATCATGTTTTAAAGATTTTTTTTACTCTATAAATTCATTCTACTTTATATTGAAATCAATTGAGTTCACATGAATTAAAGCCCAAGTAAATGTTTCTATCAGACTCTTTTCAAGTATATATTATGTTTAGCGTTCCAACTTGCATACTCGTGCATTCAACGTATTGATGCCAGTTAGCCTGCATCATCATATAATGTGACGCATGTAACTACGATCTATAAGTAGTGCATCGTCGATCTGGTGAGTAATCCCGAGTTTGTTGGTAAGCCCCCTTGCATTTCGGAGAGCTTCTTTTGATTTTTTAATTATCATATTTTTCCATTAGGAAGTCGTGGGGTTTGTCACAACATCCTTCTCAATTGTTTTAGAGGCTTCATAGATAGTCAGTCAGATGTTAGTCGTTTGTCATTATCTTCTAATTGGTTTATCTTTACATTTGAGTTTCCATTTTGTCTAAGTAAATGTTTATTTTATAAAACATTATGATTTTTTTTAAGAAAATTAAATCATTTAGCATTTGAATCCTTTTCTTTATTTTCAAGTCTTCCGCCGAGTAAGTAAGTCAGGCAAGTGTTTCACTTAGGGCCAACAATGTTTCTCATGTTCCCGCCTCGCCCATGGTGTAGGCTTAGGGCGTGACATCATAGACAGCCTAGGGCTTTTGATCTTTGTGCTAAAATACCAATTTTTTCACTCCTCGAGCCTACATCCTTGACATGGATGGTACTCGAAGTTCATTTTTTGTTCCAAGAGAACCTTTGGCCCATCTTACTAACTTAATGGTAGGCTTACTCATGATAAATACTTTAAAACTAAACAGAACAATTCAATATATATTATTAAAATATTTCAAAGATCAAAATTCAATTGGCTAAAATGACAACTCAAGTCTTCATACATAAGATAATGGAAATATAAAGACGACTACATTAATGACGTACTATCTATGAGGTCTCTAATAACTGAGATGGATGCCGATACAAGACAACGGATCATCCTAACTACAGAAATACTGATATTGAAATCAAATTAAAAAGGAGCTCTCCTAAAAGCAATGAGGCTCATCAACAGACTCAGAGTACTCAAACCGATCAATAACACGCTGGATGTTAATCATGATTACCTTCATGTGCATCATAATATGATGCAGACCAATAAACTTTAGTTCATTTAATGTACAAGTATGCAAGCTGGAATGCTTAAAATAACATAAGCTTGACAAGATAATAAAAGAAACACTCACATGGGATTTACTCAACTCAACCCAACTCAACTGATTTCAAAATAAAGTAGTGTAAATAAATGCAATATGAATAAAATCTTTAAAACATTGTTTTCACCTCTATTAATTTTAAAATACAACAATAACTCTTTATGTATGCTAAAATATAATATGAACTCTGTTTGTATATTAAAATAGAAATATTTTTAATTTGTATAAAAATACAAAATACGGTTGTGGGAGTTTTTCTGACCACAACCATTACGTAGGAACTATATTGATGATACAATCCTTACCTCACATTGTTAAGGACCTTCCTATTCCTTGTCGTATGTATAGAACCTAACTTACTAAGTACCTCCAGTAGCCTTTGTTAAAAATCACTAAATGAATCATCTAAAAAGTATGATCCTTGTCTATTTTTTATGGCTACATGATTTATGGGGGCTATGAGTTGTCTAAACTCTCCCCCATATAAGTTTTCACTACTACTAACCAAATATGAGACTAACTCTTTAAGTTTAAAACATACTTCTTTTCTATGGTGGAGATAATTGCTCAAAATAGAGCTCAAGGGTTATTTAATGAAAACTAGCTCAGAGATTCTTTATTGAAAACTAGCTCAATGGCTCTTTTAGATGTCAAAGATCCCTCTTTACTTAAAAACTAGCTCAAACGCTCTTTTTGAAATCAAAGTTTCCTTTCTTGTTTAAAGGTGAAAACATTTTAAACTCTTTGAAATACATAGTCCCCATATACTTTTGAAGAAAGGAACATCAACTTTGCTCTTTACTAAAATTAATTAAACATAAAGCTAAATCATTTGTAAAAGACTTTTGAAAACTTGATGAACTTCTCTTAACTTGACACTTAACTAATTTTTGAATTAAACTATGGGTTCAAGGATCGTGAATACTTATTGTAATGTTGTCATGATGATTAGGAATTATTTTTGATAGCTAAAAATGATAAAATGCTCAAAATTTGAAATCTGAAGGTGGATTTGTAATTCAGAGAAGCATCTAAATTTTTGTTCCAAAAATAACTTTGGAGGTAGACCGGTTCGTTATGGCTCTGTGATTTTTCCCAAAACATGGAAGTAACTCCGTGATGCACTACAACTTCCAATATTTTTCCCAACAAAAATTCTTCTACTTTTTCTGCTCTAAACTTTCTAAACTCCATGTGTTATTTCCCCAAACACTTACAATCGATTATATGATAAAATTCTATCATATTCTACTCAAACACACAACTAAAAACGTGAATTAATGTCAAGAAACTCCAATAAGCACCACCAACAAGAATTCAAACTAAATTTATCAAGAATTCATGGATTTACATTCAAATCTAATACCTTCGCTTAAATTGAATCATGATTAGCCCGAGGGTGAACTAACCCAACCTTATATCATCTCACATACCTTATAGTGTCGCCTTCACCGAAATCCACAAGCCAATATTCATGAGTCTTAAATGAATCTTGAACGTTCTTCTCCTTTCTCCAAGCCCTAGCATGAAATTCACTTTTCTAAAGCTGACTAAAATATAACTTTAACCCAATGAAATTCATAAAAAAGAATTAGAATAATTACGTAAGAAAAATACTAATTTACCCTTCAAAATTCAGCATTTAAACTTTTCTTAATCAAACAACCCAACTTTCAAAAGGCATAAGTTATTCATACAAACTCGGAATACAGAAAAAACGGCAGCATTGGAAAGATATTTCAAAGATCTTTCATACCATATCCATAAGTTCCTCTAAATCATCTTGATCTAGAAGTTATAGACGTTTGAAGTTGACCAAAACTCATATATTCCGAATTAAAAAAAAATTCCTGATTTTCATTATTCTAAAAAATTACTATTTCCAGTTCTTGGCTTCTTCGTAGCTATTTGACATTACTAGATGTTAGATTAATGATAAGGTTTCTCAATATATAGTGAAAAAATTGTTTTTTACGACGAATCACTACTAGACAAAATTGCATGAGAAAATGGCTTGATAAATTTAGTTCGATAAGAAATTAGTGAATGCTTGTGAAAATTGTAATCGTATTATATTCTAGGTGGGAAGGTGTGATTAGGGTATATACTATCAATTACTTGTTTAGAAAAAAGCATTCTAACAATTTTCAGGTTTAAATATCTAAGTGGGAGATTGACAAGGTATATATTATTAACCATGTATTTTTGATATAAACATTATATTAATTTGATGGTTAAAAGTATAAGTAGGAGATTGTTGGGACATATACTATTAGTCATATCTTCATATATAATATTTATTATAGAATAAATATTTATTAAGTTTTAATGGATTATATATTCGTTTCCGGTGTTTGTTTAGTTATATAGTAGATGATTTACTGTGCAGAGTGTTATCTTATTCCAAGAGGATTAAATCATAGATTCTTATATTTATAATGATTTTTTTTCTTAATCTAGGATTTAAATTTCACATTTGATCGGTGCGATAGTAACACAAGATTATATGTAATAGATATTGATTATGGGAATGGTATAGTTTTAACTTCTTGTGATTGTACAAATTTTATGTATTGAATGGGACCAAGTCGTGATACTTATATTAGATTGTCTGGCAAAAACAAATTCACTAAACTATTAATTGTACTTATATTTAATTCTGATATAATCATTATGATCCGTATATATTAGTTATAGTTATTGAATTATTAAAATTTTAGATCTTGAGATGGGTCAATATGACTGGTGGAATGAATGATAATAATATTTATTTGTGAAATAATAAATAGATTGATGGAATGCACGTCTCATTATAGAGATCAATAAATATGCCTATTTTAGAAGAATATAAGTTTTTATCTTGTCAAATTTTGCAAGTGGTTTCATGAATCTGACACATCAAATAAACCAAGTAGTTCTCTAAAGTGAATTGTTATTGAATTAATCTCGCTAGTAATTTAATTTATTGATTAGTATATGGAATCTTAACATGCAGAATACATAAGTCTTTAGTAGGAAATTTCAAAATATCAATAGAGGAGTGCAATTACGAATTTCTACTAGATTGATTTATAATATATTACGTTAAGAATAATTCAAATTAATTATTTGAAAGAAATTCCATAATAAGAACCCTGAATAGTTAATTTTGTGGTCCGTATAGTTCCCATATTTAACTAGAACTTAGAATAAAGAGGAGATTAGGGTGAGTTTTTCTTTTTAAAAGAATACAATTCTATTTTGATCTACTTTTTGGATTGGGAATAAATCTCTATGAGTAGAAATTTCCTAACCTAGAAAAATATTGAAGGTTTATATGCTGCCCACCCATGTATTGATAAAGTTCGAATGTGAATTTGGAATAATTGGAGAATACTTCATAGCTGCTATATATCTATGGACTAACTTGAAGACATGCCTAACATGGAAACTCTCTTGAAGGAAGATATATGTACCTTGTGAATTCGCTTGAAGGTATCTGCTCACGCTTCACGAGATAATACTTGAATTAAATATTAGTAGGTTTATCAATTCTAGCATAGAAACGATTTGATTATGTATTATTCATGTAGCATTATGATTCTGGCATACATATGGTGTGCATATAATTTTTTAACAGTAGGAACATTAGAGCTTCAACTAATTGTCTTCCCTGATGGTTTGTTTTGACATTGTTTGATGACACTGGAAAAAAATCTTCCTATTTGGTTGCATTTTCAGATACATAATTTTTAAGGACATGTCATCAGAGGCATATAGTGCGTACATTCTATAGGTCCAATTAAGACAAAAATTTTCTATATGCAACACAAATAAATCGGTGAAAAACAACTTAAACAATTAAAAGTGCTAAAAGAAAATCTATTCTGAGAACACAATTCCAAATGAACAATGGGATTAGCATCAAGAATCTTAAAGACATAAATGGTACAAATATCTAGTTTATATCATAAGTCTATCTATGCATGGTGTCATAATTCCGAGTTTAAACTTCAAGAAATCAATCATGAGAAAATTATAATAAGAAACTCTGAACGCCCTAATGAACACTCCATTTTTTGTTTTTCAAACAACAAAATGATAACTTTTAGTGTATTTTGTAGTTCAAAGTAACTTAAATGGATACTCAAGTTTTAGAAAAAGAAATATCCAACCATAATTTGACTTACCTCTTCTAATCTAGTGCCTAAAAATTTTACCTTCTTATTAATATCAAACAATCTATCCAAGCATTATTTCATTTTTTTGAAGTTTATTCTTTTCAACTTTAATTCCTTCACCTGCAACATATTTTTTTTAAAGACAATTCAAAATTTCTTTTGGATATGGGAGAAAAGTAATTCTCTTTAAAATAGTTGTTGAGGCAACAACAAACAATGTTGCTTTCGTTGTGGATTTCATAGATTTTCTTTTTCTTGTGACTCTTGATTTTCTCTATGGTTGGATTATTTAGTAATTGATTTATTTCACAATCCTCTTCCAGAACTTCTTTCCTGTAGATCAAGGGTCTCAAATTAATTTTCCGTTATCACAACTCATAATTGGTAAATTTCATTTCTAACAACACCATGAGGCATTAATGAAATACAATTTTGAAATTCACCTCTTCACTCAAAGGTCCTTCAAAAAAAATAGTTCTAGATCCTACCTATCACTTTTTGAAAGAAATGAATACAGGAAAATAACAGTGGAAAAAATTTGAAGGATAAATTATGTATTTCAATATAGGACTTTATATTATTAATCACTAGCAAAAGAAATGTATTTAAATACTAAAAACCAATCTGAAATAGAAAATCAACTCCTAAATTTTAGGTGTCTAACTTAATTGAATTATTGCAACATGAGTATATGTAGTTATAAATCAAAGATTCAACATATATACTAAGGATTCAAAGGCCTTCAGTCTTGAACCTCACATGTAAAGCTTTTATGATTCTCCATTTTTGTCTTGAAGACACATTGAGAAAGCTTAAAGAGTGTCCTTATCAGTTTTTTGATGTTTTTGACTAAATTCGAGATGAGCAGGACATCTTAAGTCAGGATATAGTCGAAGAATGTTGTAATCCAATGATTCAGTTGGTGGACTCACCACCTTATATTTGTCTAGACAAGGAATGAATGCAATTGATTTTCTAGAAATCTTTTTGTCAACCACTGCTCTATGAAAAAGGATAATTTCGTGTCAACCATTCGATAGGGCCTACAAAAGGACAAACACCAAATATGTTATATTCAAGTTGTAAGTCTAAGAACTCACAATGTGTATCATTGCCAATCATTTCGAAATATCTTATAATTATTTTTACTAAAAATATATTATTTGTTTTATTAATTATGTTTATATTATTCATAATAAATTTTCTTATTATATAGTACTAGTTTGTAAATTTTC
The DNA here is from genome assembly GCF_036512215.1 of Solanum lycopersicum. Classification (NCBI taxonomy): domain Eukaryota; kingdom Viridiplantae; phylum Streptophyta; class Magnoliopsida; order Solanales; family Solanaceae; genus Solanum; species Solanum lycopersicum. The sequence goes on from NC_090809.1 coordinate 33,627,995, forward strand.
TTAGCATAAATGTGTCGTCTTTGTAACCTACAAAAGCAGTTAAATTTGGACTAATGGAGTACTAATTGTTTTCCACAGAAACCTGAAGTCATGAATTGAGGCATAATACATAAAACATTGAATTCAATAAATAGGATACATAATTTTATAAGATACAATATTTGGATGTATTCATTGTACTTTATTTATTATAAATTTTATTTTATATAAATTGAATAAATATTATACATAAATTACTAGGATATAATAATCTTGATCTATTAAATTATACATCTACAAATTAATAATATTTTGTAGTCTCACATATATTAGTTCAGTGAGATTTAATATATTTTCATTTTAAGAATAATAGTTATTTGTAGCGATATCAGGAAATATATCTAAGGAAAATCAATCGAAAAAATTCTCTAATTATCTTTACCTATACTTATGTTATATTATTTGAATATATGTTACTAGAAAATTATACCCCAAATTTACATTATAAAGACATTTTTAGAAAATTTTTTGGACCCATTTTTGATATTTCAAAGCTTTTTAAGGAAAAATTTTCAATCACTTATTTGAAATTTATGATCAAACATATCTTTAAAAATATTTCTTTTTTCAAAATTTGCATAGAAATATATGAAAACTCTATGGCCACAAAATTAAGCACCATTAAGTCCTTCTTAGCATACAGTTTGAACCAATTTTTTATACTTGAGAACTTTTTAAGGAAAATTTTTTAAAATCTATGGTCAAATATATTTTTCAAATTAATTGCTTTTTACATATATGATTTAAACAACATGTTTACTTCTACAAAAATTTTAAGCATACTAAAGCTTGAAGGGAAATCAGGTTCAAGTGTGAATTATTCATTTGTTGTTTCATCGGAAGATGATGAAGAAAGGGATTTCTTGGCCTAAAGAACAAATCTGCAGTCACGACAACTCCGGACTTTGTTCCATTAAACTAGAATGCCATTATTGGGGGGCAATGGATAGATCCTTGTAAAAGTGAGAGGGTACAAATCATCTACGATAGTTCAATTATGGTTTTCCATCTTGCATTTTCACACGAAGATGTTCATGATATTTAAGATGCACTTCCCCTATTTTCTTCCCATGAGACACTCAAGGCATATAGAACTACCGTAGGAATGGTTGTAGTGTCTTCTCCTAGGAAATCTATAAACATACACCGACTTCCTAAGACGATAATTTTACACCTGAAGCTGTTTGGTTATGGAAGCTATGGAAATACCAAATTGCTTAAACCTGTGCAATTTCCTCTTGAACTAGTGATAAGCTCTGAACTAGGAAAATGCAGAGGTTTATACAATTTGGTACTTCCATAGATTCCATAACGAAAACTCTAAAGGTGTAAAATCATCATATTATGAAGTGTGTGTAGGCTGATAGATTTCCTAGGAGTAGCCACTCCAAGCATTCCCATGGTTGTTCTATATCCCTATAATGTCTTAAGGGCAGAAAATAGGTGGAGAGCATTTTAAATTTTATGAACAACTGCATATGAAATATCAAGATGGAAAACCAAAAATAGTTGCACTATCACATAGGTTTGTTCCCTCTCACTTATACAAGACTCTTTAACTTCCTCCAATAATGATACTCAAGTTTGAAGGAACGAAGTCTTGAGTCCTTGTAACTGCAGACTTTTTGTTTGAGCCAAGAGATTCCATTGTTCATCGTCTTCCCATGAAACAAAAGACGAATTTTTCCCACTTCAACCCAATTTTTTCTTCAAGTTTTCATACTTTTAAAATTTGGATAGACGTTCATATCTTGTTTGAATCAGATTTTCAATACAGGAAATTCTTTCAAAGATACGTTTTTTGAGAAGGGATTTATAGTTCTTAATTTTGTGGGCAAAAAGTTTGAATATATTTTGAAGAAATATTTTAAAAAGGAAATATTTATAAATATATGTTTGACCATATATTTCATGTCAGAATTTGAAATTTTTTCCATAAAAATCTTTGACATATAAAAGTGGGTCCAAAATGTTTGCTAAATATGACTTAATTATGTGTAAAATTGGGGTATAATTTTATCATAGAATGTACATAGACATATCTACACATAATAAAGCGTAATCATATGTAGAGATATTCAATGATTTTTTCCGATTGATTTTTTGTTAAATAAATTTCCTTATATAGCTACAAATAACTTTTTTTCTTAAAATAATACTATAGTAAAACACAATAAATAAATATAGGTGAGAATACAAAGCAATATTTATTCGTTGACATTTAATTTAATAGATAAATTAATATTTATTAATTTAAAGAGAATTTTGATATTCAGGAAATGTTATATTTTATTACATAAAAAATGTTGCATACTAATAATTTATGAATAATATTTATTGAATTTACATAAAACTAATAATTTATGATGTATAAAGTACAATGAATACATCCAAACATTGTACCTTATTAAATAATGCGTCCTATTTATTGAATCCAATGTTGTATGTATTATGCGTCAATTAAGGTAAGGGCATCAGGTTTTTGTGGACAACGAGTTGTATTCCATTCTTCCAAATTTTAATGCTTTTGTGGTTAACATAGGCGACACATTTATGGTAAGCATATTTACAAACTAGTATAGTATAATAAGCTAATGTATTATGTATTACATAAAAATAATATAAACATAATCAATTAAACAAATAATAATTTTTTTGGTTAAAAACATTATAAAATCTTTTCACATTACATGCAATGCTCTACATCATAACGTCTTAGATTTAAAAATTGATATAACATATTTGGTGTTTCTCGTTTTGCAGGCCCTATCGAATGGTAGATACGAACCCTAAACCCTAAACCCTATACCCTACACCTAAACCGTAAACCCTAAAGCCTAAAGTGAGTAGAGTTAGCCAGACAAAGGAAATATACAAAGGAATCTAGGGCCAAAAGGCGAATTCTAATCTACCCTAATGTGACTCCATGGTGTTGAGGTTTTTTTAATGCTATACATGCCTTTGGGGCAGCTCATGAGATAGACAAAATTATTGTAGCTAATATTGCTAAAGAAGCCAAGACAAATAAAAAGGATGATAACGCTTCAAGGGCCTTTTTCGAGTTCCAAAGGAATACTTCTGGAACTAATGCCTCGACCTGAGTAGATAGTACAATGAAAGGAGCTTTATTCACCATGCTTTTTGTCTTATATTTCATCAATTCTAGATACTGTTGTTATTTATATTTGAGGAAAAATATTTTTCTTGTGGTGGGGTGAGGCTCACCTTGTTTAATTGTTACAGATATTTGTGTTTTGTGTATACAATTGGGTTGTGTATTTTAATTGTGTATTTGAAATTCTTTCCGATTTTTCATGTAACATATCGCAAATCATAATAACCAATAATCACCTAAGAAACTAAAAATAATCACCTTTGAAATCAATAGAAAAAATCTAGAATAATTCCTATGTTAAGAAAGTGAGTGTTTGTCATTTTTAAATCGCCATAACTTCTAGCTCACAATCAGTTAGTCTGAGTTATTTATATGGTTTGAAATGTAATACATTCAAACTTACTTCTCAAATAAGAAGTAAAACGGTCGTGTCAAGTAAATAACGCAACTAGTGAGGTTGGAATCGTTGCCACGAGGAAAATAGTCTAGACTTAACTTCAACTTGTTATTACTAATGTTTGGTCAATGACTTCCTTGGAATGTAAAAACAATGAAGGGGGGTTTCTATTTATAAATGAGTGAATAAATAACGAACTTGAAAGAGACACTTAACAACTTTGACAGTTGGATTTTAATCAATTAATCTAAGTAACTAGCGTTTACGTGTTTCCCACAGGTTTATAACTAGATAAATTCTAACTATAACAATTCTTTCCTAGTATCTTGCATGCAAAGTGATAAGTTATGTAAATCTCACTCCGCACCTTGGTCCGGCTACGTGTGTTGCTATCCTAACCCTTATCCTTACCTCATATTAAGCATCGTATTCGATATTTGACTAAGTTATTACCTCGTACCAATCAGTACTAGCCTATTAGATAGTATACACTAAATCTATGTTAATAATTCTTTTCCTATTATCTACCTCCTTGGTCTGACAGGTAGAATTAAGATGAGTTCTAACGTTGTCCATCCGTTAAAAATACTTTTACGCGAAAAAATTATTAATACATGCAAGAAACTAATCTAGAATTGTTATTTTAGTTAGGGTTTATCTCATTATTTGCCTATGGTTCCCACAACCCTAGTTATGGAGTTTAGTTACTCATATCCATAAACACAATATTCAAAGATAGTAGATAACAATTCATGTACTTACTTCAATGAGAAATATTAAAATCCAAAGTTTGCTTGATTAATATCCAAAAATTACTTGCAAGAATCTCAAAATCCAACACTAATACACAAAGTCTAAAAATTTGATGTCTAATCTCATAGAGTCTAACCTCAAAAACGAGGTTTTTCGAACTATTTATAAGAAAAACAAAAATCTAATTAAACAAGGATTCTAATTACTGGAAAACTGCCAAAACGCGGCTGGGTGGACGGACCTCGCGATGGATCGTCGTGGTCACGACAGACTGTCATGGACTTCGTCGTCACATACTTGTGCAATTTCTTCTACTGCTCTCTTCATTCCTCTCGACGTCAAGTATGACGGACCGTCATAGGCACAACGGTCCGTCAAGGGTCTTCGTTCCAAAACACTTCAACTCTTGGAATATGGGTACTGGGATCACTTCTCTGAACTTCACGACGAACATGCAGGACGGACCGTCACAAGCTTCGTAATCCCACACTTAGTCAGACTTCCCCATCTTCCTTCAGCAGCTGCACTACACTGCCACCTACGGACCATCACAAGCACGACAGATCGTCATAAGCTCCGTAAGTTGTCGCTTCTGCATTTCTTCGCTCAACATCTCCGCATTTAGCTTTGGACAGATTTCTTGCAAAACAAAGAGAAACTTATATAAAAATTAGCACAAAAAGGATTTTGGACAAACTAAACTTAAGGAAAAAGTATTAATAATACAGTGAAACCATGGTATATCAAAATGCCTTAGAGATATCTTTCCAACTCAACTGCGTTTTGCGCATTTTTTATATTGTATGAGGGAGATTTGCCCATCGGAAGTTGGGCTGTGAGGTTGAGGAAGGTCTCCATCCTGATTTTTGCAAGGGTAAAATTATCATTCACCCAAATATGTTCTTATTTGTTGTACAAGTTTATTAGGGTTAAAACTAAGTCTTCAATCAATTTAAGAAAATATTATTCATTCATAGGGCTTAGGAGAAAAACAGAAGAAAAGAAGGAGTAGGGGAAAGGCAAAATATTCATCAAGAACACCAAGATCGTCGAGTGGAATTTGTCGGGGGTCTTCCCTTCCCTGGTATGTGATATCTTTATATGATGGGTTAGTTCACCCATAGCTCAATTTGCTTAATTCAGTGAGTTTTGAATAGATTGAATTATGATCAATAAAGTTCTTGAATAACATTTGTTGAATTCTTGTAGGTCAAATTGTAGTATGTTTTAGTTTATGTAGTTCGTGTTTACGGGTTTTTTTACAAGTCATATCTATTGGGTATTGAGTTTATTAGTGTTTCTAAGTTATTGGGGAAAGATCCATGGGAATTTAGAAGGTTCAGAGTTTAAAATTGAGAAGAAAAGACAAGATCCTGTCTGACAGGCCCTGGGGCGCCGCGCCTTCCAAAGACCCTCAGGGAAAGCTCTGTCTGAATGATATCATTTCATGACGTGCCACCCAGAGCCTCTCAGGACAACCTCTGTTGTCAGGTTCTGGAGCCCCGTACCTCTCAGAGAAGCAGGGTTGCCTCGAGACCCCATTTTATCCCCATGTTTTGTATTAGTTCCCAAATTATGTACCTAAACTTCCTAGTTGATTCCAACATTCTAAGGTACATCTAAACACCATCATCATCCATAAACTTGAGATCATCAATCTGTAATCCATAATTCAATTTAAGGGAATTTAAGGTCAAGTCAAAAAATTAAGAAGTCAAGTCTAAAGTTATGAAGTAAGTTAAAATAAAGCTTCTTAAAGTCCAAGAGTCTTATTTATGGATTTTAATTTCGTTCTAACACTAAATTTCGAGTTAGAGAAGAGTAAAAAGTGATTTTTTCCTTCAGAGCTTTTAAAGCTAAGTGTTGAGCAAATTATCTCAACCTAATGAAAGGAAGACATTTTAAAAGCATGAGCTAAAGTATAATTTGGGAGTATTATTGAGCACTGATGTGGGGATAAGAGTTCATATTAACATGAGTCCTCATGTAAAGCATGTACCAATAATGGGTATTAACGAGCCATATTTTTTATATGATCACGTAACTTAAGCTAGTGGATCCACTAAGTTAAGGACTCATATGAGACGACAAAAAGTATAGGACAGTTCTGGCAGCGTGGGCAATACACTGTATCACGACTTAGGCTCATATTGGTTGTTGTCGGTTAGAGAGTCTCCCACAGAAACTATATTACTTTCAATCAAAGTAAAGTTGAGTTTTTTATTGCATTATCTTTAATGAACTAAGTTTTTTACACTATTTTACAAGTTTTATATATATATATATATATAATGGTAATTTCTTTACTATTTTATATTTAGTTAGTATTTAAGGAGTTAAATAGAGCCAAGGTAAGTTCTTCTTAAAATCCTCTCAAGCTTTAAGTTATTATTAGAATTCCAACTCGCATACTTGTACACAATATATGGATAACAGTTGTCCTGCATCACCTTATGATGAAAACACAAGTAACCAAGATCAGCATCTAGCACATCATTGATCCAATTTGAGCACTCAGAGTTAGTGGTGATCCTCCTTGCATTCCGTAGGATCCCTTTATATGTTTTTTATTTTTTTTATTAGAATATTGTGGGGCCTGTCCCAACATTCATCTTCGTATTATTGAGGCTTCATAAACAGATAGTAAGTAAGATATTCATATTTAAGTCTCTCGTTATCTTGCATTCACATATTCTATTTTGTGACTTAAGTGTAATTTTGGCCAAGACATTAATCTATGTTTTTTATCATAAAGGTTAATTGGTTTACTGTTGATTTAAGTCATCCTCTTTGTTGCGTAAGTCTTTTCAAGGGGTTCGCTCTAGGCCAACAATGGTCATTGGGTGTTAGCCATGTTCAGGGTGTAGGCTAGGGGCTTGACAGATTGAGCTTATGTCTCCTTTATGTTTTTATTGCAAATGATTTTGACATTTCCGAAAAATTTTAATTTTTCAAAAAATTTATTCCACCTGTTGTTTTAAAAGTGGCTACTCTCGTAGAAAGTTATGTCTCAGTTTTCATCAATACCGATGACTTGAATAGTTCTCTCAATCAATCAAACATGAATGTGTGTCTACAATGAGATGAAATTAAATTAAATAGGCAACATGTGAAATCTTCGCATGTAATTTTTATTACCCATGTATAAAGTTGATTTCTCATGTGATGATCATTGCACACTAGTGAAAGTGTGTAGTCTTGTTTTGCTTTAGTATTTATGTCTTGTGTGAATAGCTTACTTTTAACAATGCACGAATAAACCTATAATTTTCCAAGTTAGTTTGATTGATTTAGAAATGTGTCCTCTTTAAAATGATCTTAGGCAATTTTTGTAACGACCTGTTTAGTCATTTTGAGCAGCAGATTTTATTTCTGGAAAAATAGGCTGAGGCGACGGACCCCACGATGGACCGTCATGGGCACGACGAACCGTCGCAGGGTCTCGTTTCAAAACACTTAGAAAATCTGAAAGTTGGGTACTGAAATCGACTCTCTGAACTTCGTAACGGAATGGCAGGACGGACCGTCACAGATGTGACGGACCGTCACAGATGTGACGGACCGTCACAGACTCTTCAGAGAAATCGAGTCTCTGAAGTCTGTGACGGAGCAGCAGGACGGACCGTCGCAGGCGCGATGGGCCGTCACAGACTGCTTAATCCCAGTATGGGTCGGATTTCTTGATACGTTTTAAGGGACGTTTTTGACTATTCCTGCTTTAATTATAAAGTTAGTGGGTTAATGTTAATAAGTCTAATTACTTGGGGGTTAAAAGAGGTAATCTTAAGTTAATTAGTGGGTTATTATTGCCATCTTTTATTCTCAATTACATACTAATAAGGGTAAAAGAAAGAGGGCTTGAATAAAGAAAAGTAGAAAGAACAAGAGAAAGAGAGAGAATGTCGAACGAGAAAGAGGAGAAACGAAGAGAAACAAAGCTTGGGAAATTGCTTGCTTGATCACGAATCTTCGGTGGAGGTAGGTTATGGTTTTCATGCTATTCGTAGAAAACTCTTAATAGCGAATGATATGTATTGATAGTATTGTAAACCCTGCTATGTGCTTAATTGTATGCTTGCATGAACGTGATTATATAATTGTGATTATATTAAGCATGATGAAACTATTGAATCCCAAATCTTGATAAAAACCTAATCTCTTGTTAATGATGATGCCTTGGTAAGGGATAAGTCTTGATGAACTAAAGTAATGAGATTTATGATGCCTTGGTAAGTGACAAGGCTTGATGAATTGATAGAATGAGATTAGGGGATCGGGTGTCACAAACCGACACGTAGATTTAGGGGATCGGGTGTCACGACCCGACACGTAGTTTTAGGAGATCAGGTGTCACGAACCAACACGTAGATTTAGGGGATCGGGTGTCACGAACCGACACGTAGATTTAGGGGATCGGGTATCACGAACCGACACGTAGAATTAGGGGATCGGGTGTCACGAACCGACACGTAGATTTAGGGGATCGGGTGTCACGAGCCGACACGTAGATTTAGGGGATCGGAGTGTCACGTTCCGACACATAGTAGTAGGGGATCGGAGTGTCACGTACCAACACAAGAGGATTAATGACTATGAGGGAGCGGAGTGTCACGTACCGACACAAGAGAAATAAAGATAATGAATCTTGAAAGATGTTAATATACTCAATCTAATGAATCTAATTCCCAAATGAGTATGGTATTGAGGCTTGAGTCCTCATGTGTGAACTTGACGGTAATTGTTAATGATATAGTACTGGTTGTTGCTACATGTTGAGTATCATAGTTGATTTTATGATATTACTTGGTATATACTGTTTTCTATTTTGAGTTGGCCGATGATATCTACTCAGTACCGTGTTTTGTACTGACCCCTACTTTTACGTTTTCTTCTTGTTTATTTGTGGAGTGCAGCAAACGTGCCGTCATCTTCGACTCAACAGTAACTCTAGCCAGTCTTCATTACTCCGGATATCAGGGTGAGCTAATGCTTCTAAATTGGACTGGATCTTCCTCTTCATGTCTTGATGCCTTGAAGTTCCGACATGGACTAGCTTTTATGTATTTTAGCTTCTTAGAAACTCTTAGATTTAGTAATTTGAAGTAGATGTTCTTGGGATGATTACTTCCAGATTTTTAGAAATAATAGTTATTGAATTGGTTTTGATTAATGAGTTTAAGTCTTCCGCATTACTTTATGTTTATATTACATTGAAATGTTAAGGATTAGATTGGTTGGTTCGCTCACATAGGAGGGTAAGTGTGGGTTCAAGTCGCGGCCAGTTTTGGGTCGTGACAATTTTAAAGACTGTGAGCCAAAATTGACATATACCTCCATTGTGACCTACCTCTGAGACTGTGAACCACTTTTGGACACCCTTGAGCCTTATCCTTCTTTGGAAGAAAACTTGATTAAACCTATACCATTATTCAACCACCACCTCTAATTCTCATGACATGTTATTATTCGTAAATTTGTTCAGCTCCGACTAATTAGAATTAAATTCTAATTAAACTACATTTTTCTCCAAACCGCTCCCTTCGGACACGACCCCATTACTTGGTTGAATAACTAATTATCGATAATTGTCTACATTCATACCGTAGGTTAGTGTCATTGGTCACGATAAACATCAATTTTTCTAACCTAGAAAAAGGTTGAAGGTTTCTATTCATACTAGTCCACCCTAGAATTGATAGAGTTCGGATTTGAATTTGGAATCATCATAGAAGACTATATAGTTGTTATCAATATTGTGGATTCACTTCAAGATGTATGTAAGATGGAAACTCATTGGAATGAAGATCTATCTACCTTATGGATTCGCTTGAAGGCATCTGCTCATGCTTCAAGATATAATTCTTGAACTAAATTTCAGCAAGCTAATGGGTTATGGCATAATTTTATATGTTCTAGAATAAATGATATAATTATCTATTTTTCATGTAAGCATTAATATTATGGCATGCTTACACTGTGCATATTATTTTGTGACACTAGTAACATTAGAGCTTCTACTAATTTGGCTTCGTTGATTGTTTGTTTTGGCATTTTTATGACACTAGCTAACTCTTCCTGTTTGGTTGCAGTTTAAGATAAAATAATTTTTAACGACATTAATTAGAGGCATATAGTGCTTATGTTCTGTAGCTCCAGCGAAACCCTTTTTGTTATTATTAATCACAAATAATTGCGTGAATTTTTTTTTATAAAATTCTAAAAAGAATATCTATTTCTGAACACATTATTTCAAATATACAATGAAATTAGAATTAACAAGGGATAATGCACAAGTACCCCCTCAACCTATGCCCGAAATCCCTGAGACAGACTTATACTATACTTAGGTCCTATTACCCCCTGAACTTATTTTATAAGTAATTTTCTACCCCTTATTAGTCTACGTGGCACTAGTTTGAAAAAAAAAGTCAACTTTCGTTGGGACCACAAGATAGTGCCACGTAGGTCGAAAAGGGGTCAAAAATTATTAATAAAATAAGTTCAGGGGGGTAATAGGACCTTATTATAATATAAGTGTGTCTCTGAGATTTCGGACATAGGTTGAGGGGGTACTTGGGACTTATCCCAATTAAGAATCTTAAAAGACCTAAAGGGTTAAAATATATAGTTTAAATCTTAAATCTTAAATCTATCTAAACATGATTTCATAATTCCGAATTTCAATTTCTAGAAAAAATAATATGAACAAATTATAATAAGAATCTTCTAAAGCCCCATGGAACACTCCATTTTTTTAATACAACAAATGATTACTTTTAGTATAATTTGTAGGGTAAAATAACTTAGACGGATACTAGAGTTTTAGAAAAAAATATTATTCTAGTATCATACTCCATTGAATTGGCCTAAAATGTAAGGGCATTTTTTGGAATAAGAGAGAGTTATACATCGTTATCAAATATTACACCCTTATAATGATTTACATGCACGTGTCTATCTAAATTTATATGGTTTCAAACATAGAAACGCATATAGGTATGTTCACATAGAATACACACAAGTATGAAAATCATATATTTTCACAAGAAGAAACCTTTGACCCACCTATGTTGCGACACAAACCATAATTCTTTTTTGGTTTAATTATTTATATAATTAGCATTACCCATTCATGAGAAGTTGTGTAATTTATGAAAATTTACTACTTTAATGAAGAGTTGAGGCTTATATAAAGAGTTGCAACTTTTATAAAATGTTGTGACTTTTATTTAAAGTTATGACTTTGTTGAAAAGTTGCAAATTTAATAAAGAGTGTTGACTTTTTTGAAAAAATGTGACTTTTATTTAAGGTTGTAACCTCTTTGAAGAATTGCAAGTTTTCCTAATAGTTGTAATGTTTCCGATAAGACGCAATAAATATTTGGTCAAACTACCCTTGTTTTCTATAAATAGAGGGATTTCCTCTCTTTTAAAAAACAACAAAACTTCTGAATGTCTTCTTCTTCTTCACAATAAGACATTTGCACACTTTTCTCCTTTTATTGAATCTCTGACACCATTTCTTATGTTATAAATTGTGTATGTATTTTTATAGTCATTAATTTTTCTTGTGTTATTAAGCACAAATGATAAGATGCAATAATTTTCATCTCCTTTTACGTTATTAATGTCTGTTACTACGTAATGTTGTATGTAAGATAATATATTATTTTAGCTTTAATGGATAATAGATTTTTAAGTATTATTTTATAAATTCCATGAAACTAAATTTCTTCGAAAATCGCGAAATAATTTTACTAGTTAAGATGATAAATTTGAAACTTATATTACATCATAAATAAAGCATAATAAAATTATGGTATGTATGTTAGTATATGTTATTAGTACATATACAATTATGCTTTATTAATAGTACAAGGATGAGCAAACTATCCAGTGCGCATATCATTGGAATTGGGCAATATAGATCAATAATTATGAACTAAATAATGTAGTTACAATAAAAAAAAAAGGGATTCAAACTAAACATTATATATCAATAAAAATTAAATATGTTTTATATCATCCATTAAAAACATAACACATAAGTACTTAGTTATTTTTACCTTCAAAAAAGTAAGAAAAACATGTAATTTACTCAATTGAAAAACTAAAAGACTATTGGTCTAAGATTTAAAACGATTTCGATTTTTTAAGTTTTCCACAAAAATCAAGGAATGCATGAATACTCAATGTAAAATAGAAAATAACGATCATTTTCCACTCTCAGATGGGCCAAGTGTTCTGGATCTTGTTCCAGTCTATGGGCAAACATTATGGTATATATGGCCACAATAGTTTCTTGCAATCTCGTCCTTATCAAAATTGACCCCCTAATTCACAAAAAAAAAACTCTAAGCTAGCTATGAACTTCATCATTAATCATACTGAACTTATTATCAATAAAAATATGTTACTAGCTTTTCTTATATTTATGTATTTCAACAAGAACTTGGACACCTATGATTTCTTTTGTTTCTTTAAGTCGTTATCACATGGAATTTAGTATAATACACGGGTAAGGTTGAGTCTCATTACAGGGCCGCCTCTACGCGTTCAAAAATATGGCCTTTGCCTTTGGGGGCCTCAAATTCTTGATAAGAACAAATTATGTGTTAAAATTTTTATAGAAAAATTAATTATTTATGATAAAAAGTATAATATTTTTTTAAAAGAAATTATTTTTTCCACATTAACATCTTTTTGACTTTGTAAAAAATAAAAATTAATAGTTAAAAGTGTTGACCAAAGTGAATTACAAATTCCTTTTTATTTCTTTTAAATTTTAGTTTCAAAAAATACTCTAAGCATATTAAAATGAGGTATTCGTCAACTTTTTAAGTCAAATTATATGGTTCTAAATCTTATCTTTATTTAATATTAATAAACATGTTACTTATATGATTATGTTAACTATTCATATAATAATTGTCTCGCTTAAAGGATTTTTTTTAAGGTTGAGTTGATAAAATCTTACCTGAAACTAGTAACTGATAAAACAGTATTAAGTGCTAATATTTTTCATCTGAATAGTGTATTTTTTTTTAAAAAAATAAATAAGTATATGAAGTATATTCATATTTTAGACCGCGAATTAAAATTTTGTTTTAGACCCCAATTTCTTTGAGCCGCCCCTGAGTCTCAACATTTTTTCAATAACACATTCCACTTAAGGATATCTTTAATATCACTTTCAAAGAATTGTTTTCTTGAAATTTTTCTAAACCCAACTTTTCAATGAATTGAAAATTTAGTTGATTGTATTATAAATGTTTCATCTACTATTCGATAAATTAGTTCCACAATTGGAATCATCAGCATAAATTTGTGAACCAAAAATCTGCAGGTTTTACTGTTTATAGCATATCTAATAAATATGCAGTCTACTATTTTGGGTCCAATATTGTCCCTCTTCGGTAAACGAACCTCTACCTTGTCTAAACAACCCTACAATTTGAAATATTTCAAGTTGTGTTTCCTTCCTTTCCACAACTCGTATGGAATTGATTTTTTTTATGGGGTACCCTATTTAGTATCTTTTTAGTCTTAAGTCCCCCCAAAGGTTTCATGGTGAACAAGAATTGATCACCAAGGTATTCATCATTTACTTTAATGTTCTAGTCTTCCGTTCCGCCAACCCATTTGACTGTTGTGTATAACGTGTAGTAGTTTGAAGAATAATACAATATTACCAACATACTTCTACAAAAAGAGATTCATATTCTAAACCCCTATCACTTTGAATCATTTTTATCTTTAGATTCAATTGGGTCTACAGTTCATTTTTGTATTGCATAAATTCATCAATTTCTTCGTCCTTATATTAAGAAAATATACATAAAAAATTGGAGTGTAGTTGTCAATAAATGATATAAAATGCTATTTTACACCATGAGATGATGTCGACTTCATATGGCATATATTTTTGTGAATAAAGACTATAGTTTTCGAATTTCATACAATAGACTTATAAGGATGTTTAACAAACTTACTTTCCACACATATTTTGCATTTAATTTTATCACATTTAAAATTAGGAAATACTTCTACAGTAACCAATTCTCGCTAGGCTCTGTAACTTACATGTCCCGAATGGACATGCCATAAATTATTGACTCAAATAAGTAAATAGAAGAATAACTCTTATTAATACTATTAACAACCATTACATTGAGTATGAAAAAATCCTCATTGAGGTAGCCCTTTCTCGCGGACATTTAATTGTTACATATTAAAACTTTATCACTAACAAAGACACACTTAAACCCCTTTTAAATGAGTAGTGCAGTAGAAACTAAATGTTTCCTCACAGTAGGGACATGCAAATTACTGTTCAAAGTCAACACCTTGTCGGATGTCATTTTCAACATTACTTTTTTCTAGTTCCAGCAATCATTGTTGTTGTTGTGTTTCCCATGAACAAATCTTCATCGTACTCAGCAGAAGTCTACGTTGCCAAGGTTTCTTTTGTATAGCAAAAATGTCGAGTGGAACCTTAGTCGAGAAATCATTCCTTCGAATTTCCAACTAAGTTACACTCCTAAATCTTTGCACACAAGTAATATCAATCTTCCATTTTGTCCACGATGTTTGCTTGACTTTTATCTTTGCCTTGTCTTTTTCCTTTCTTATAGCATGAAAATCAGAAGACCTACGATCAGCCTTGCCACAGTTGTAATAGTTGCCTTTAAATTTCTTCTTTGCCTATTTTTGCTTCTGCTCTTTGTACTTCTTTCTCCTTTGTCTTTGATAGGATCTTTTTCAAGAAAATTAACTCCAATGACTGGTGAGCTCTTATGATACTTCTTTTCGGCATTTTTGTTAAGTTACTCAACAATGAGCCGAATCACAAGATCTTCAAGATTAATTTCTTTATGCTTGTGCTTTTGATTATTCTTGATATCGTTCCACGAATGATACAACTTCTTAATCATTATAGCCACCTGAAAAACTTAATCTACTACAATATCTTCAGCAATCGGATCATGGAGAATAAGTTTATGTTCTCCATTTGTGATCCTACAATTTTACTAACTACCATTTTATAGTCTAAAAACATTGCGACCACAAACTGTTTCAAGCATGCAACCTTTGTCTTATATTTCTTCTCAAGTGCATCCCACATTTCTTTTGAAGTTTTTATTGCACTATAGACATTATACAAGTCATCCTCTAAATCACATTTAAAATGTAGCCTTAAATAGGAACATTGTATATTTCAATGCTTCAATAATTATGATTTTTTCTCTATTTGGCATATCAGCAGTAGGCA
This sequence comes from Solanum lycopersicum, assembly GCF_036512215.1. Lineage (NCBI taxonomy): Eukaryota > Viridiplantae > Streptophyta > Magnoliopsida > Solanales > Solanaceae > Solanum > Solanum lycopersicum. Next base: position 33,643,571 of record NC_090809.1, read on the forward strand.
TTCGAGTTTCTTCACTCGTAAATTTCTACAGACCAAGAGTGGTAAGCCATAAAAATATCCATTTTTGCCATCCTTTGAAATTCACACCATTGAATTTAACCGGTTTCTCTACTTGTGGTACAACAGTTTGGGTTGGTGCAACAACAGCCACTATAACACCATTGTTTGTCATTTCCAATAATCAACAGTCGATACACTATTAGTAAGTAATAAATTATAATTGCAGAAATCAAGGAGTATAAAATCACGAATATATTTGTCTCTACTAGAAACACAGATTAATAATTATGAATAATTTCTGTAATATTGTTGCCAATCTGTGTTAGAAAAACAATAGTTACTGATTATAATAAATTTTGTTGAAACGCGAAGTATCCAAAATTTACTAAATCAGTAAGAAGGAAGAACACAAATTTGATTCAAAAAAAACTAAAATGTGTAAAACACGTACAAGAATCGGGAAAAATTTCAACAGGAAAATGATCAAGTCTAATGAACTCATAGGGTCCCTTTAAAGAAATTATTTCCCTCTAGTATCCGAGGTTTTATTTAGAATATGACCTCCAAGGGTAAAATAATACCAATCACCAATGTATTGACACCAAAACTCTATTTTCGGCGAACCACTCAACAAAATAAAATACACACAGTAATTTTTGTGTAGAAGAAGAAGAAGAGATCAGAAAAATTTGCAAGGAAAACTTCTGAAGAGTGAATGGTATTTATAAGCAAGAGGAATAGGTTCTGAAAGTTTGCAACCCTTTCAGAATCCCCACGACCATTAATGAAAGTTTGCAACCTTTCAAATGGTACAGATTGTTCTTGAAACTTGCAACCTTTTGGAAAAGTAATTTCCAAAGCGCAGGAAACTTAAATAAAATTGTTATGTTTTTAAATCAAATAGGTCCCGAGTTTGATCGGGTTAATCAACTAAAAAGTTGAAACGCTTAGGTTAATTTCAACTAAATAACTAAATAAATCAGTTATCAACTAATTAATTGAAAACGTTTTGAACATTTAATTTAATTAATGAAAAAAATAAATAATAAGGAAAATTCATACGTACACTTAAACCTATACCCGAAATCAAAGAGACACACATATACTATTCTAAGGTCCTATTACCACCTAAACTTATTTTATAAGTAATTTTCTACCGTTTTTTGTCCTATGTGACACTAACTTGAAAAAAAAAGAACGAGCATTGGGTCAACAAGATAGTACCACGTAGGCAAAAAGGAGAAGAAATTATTAATAATTAAGTTCAGTGGGGTAATAGGACCTTAGTATAGTACAAGTGTGTCCCAGATTTCGGGCATAAGTTGAGGGAGTACTTGTGAATTATCTAATAATAGAAACAAACTTTGTCCCAAAATAATATCTTGATCGATCATTTTCAAAAGCGTAAGCCGAAGATGAGCCGAGCGAGCGATGACGGCGGCAACATGAGGGGGGTCCCTATTTCCAACCCATTTTACAAATTAGTAGGAGTGTTTCTATATTTAAACTCTCCTATTTTTCTTTCCACCACCTTTTGGGAACATATGTTTGTGTCATTAAATCATAAGAGGACATTTAAAGTTCCTTGTTCTTTATGTTCTTAACTTTTCATGTTCCTCTCTTAACCTTTATTTCCAATCAATTCTTGGTACATACCCATCAATCTCCTATATTGATGAAAGTTTGCAATCTTTCAAATGGCACTGGTTGTTTCTAAAAGTTGAAACCTTTCAGAACAGTCCTTTCCAAAACGGCAGGAAATTTAAATAAATCCTAAATGGTTTTTAATCAAACGGGTTGTGTGCGGATCCGAGTTAGGTGGGGTTAATCAACTAAAATGTTAAAACGTTTCGGTTAATTTCAACCAAATAATTGTACACTCTGTTATCAATTAATTAATTGAAAAAATTTTGGCCATATAATTTAATTAATAAATTAATTAAAATAAACTTTGTCAAAAATATTATCTCTCGATCGATCATTTTCCAAAGCCGAAGCTGAGCCGAGCAGAGCGAGCGACGACGATGATGGTGCAATTAGGGTTACTCTTACCAACCATTCTAACAATTTATAAGAGTGTTTTTACATTTAAATGCTCCTATTTTTCTTTCCACCACTAATGGGGGGAAATGTCTTTCTGAATAAAGCATAAGAGGACTTTTCAAGTTCCCAACTCTTCATGTTCTCAACTTTAAAAGTTCATCTCTTTTCCTCTATATCCCATCAACTCTTGCTACATATCCAACAATCCACCATATTTATAGGGAATGATTATAACATAGGAAAGCACAAACAAGTGTGTACTTTACAGCAAGGACTTATTGCATATGGTAAGTAGGCTTCCCCTTGTATTTTTTGTAGTGAAGATATGTCGATATATTCGGTCAATGGATAGATGCAATATCTTCGAACCGTCGAGCTTTGGTATATACCTCGACAACCATATATCACACAATTAACCCTTTAATGTTATGGTTCTTACAGTTGTATTTTTTTCAGTCATAAACACCTCTTTGTTTCATGAATGTATGTAAAATAGGCTTTTGAGATAAAATTCTCTTTGAAACGGCTTCCACTTCACACACATGATTTCTAACCGTGTCATCTTGTTGATACACTATTTGGTTAAATCTACCAAAATTACTAATCATTAAAAACATTAAGTTTTATTACCTCATTGACAAGACTTAAAGTCTTAACTTTGATCCTGAACATTGTCTTCATCATGAGAATGAATTGAGTTAATTAACAACGTAGAACCATCAGCTACAACTTCATTTTTCACCTTGAATCTATCTCTTGAAATCTCTCATCTGCTAGATAGAGTTACCGTCATGCAGACTGTTCTAAGCCGTAAGTCCATTCCCTTAGATGATCATTCAACTTAATCTCTCACTAGGCCTTTCGTTAGTGGATCTTACACATTATCGCTTAACATTACATAATCAATTGTGATAATTCCACTAGAGAGTAGTTGTCTTACAATGTCATGTCTCTGTAGTATATAATGAGAATTTCCGTTGTCATCACATTCCTGCCCTACCTATTGTTTCTTGACAATCAGAATGTATGCAAGTAAGTCCAATAGGTTTGGGCCAGAATGGAATATCCTCTAAGAAATTCCTGAGTCATTGAGCTTCTTCACCAGCCTAATCCAAAGCAATGAATTCATATTCCATTCTTGAACGGGTAATACATGTCATTTTGGACAATTTCAAAGAGACTGCTCCTCCACCAAGTATGAACACAAAACCACTTGTGGATTTTACTTCATTCGACCTGGTGATCCAATTTGCATCACTATATAATTTAATCACATCATGATATTTATTATAATGCAAATCATAATGTTTGATATTTTTCAAATATCCCAAGACACATTTCATTGTCATACAATGAGTTTGATTTAGATACTACTGAGCCGACTTAGTTTGCTAACACTACATGCTATATCTTGTCTGATACAATTCATAATCTACATCAAACTTCCCAATACTCTGGCATATACAAATCGAGAGTCACTTAAACCTTCATTCTTTTGAAATGTAAAGTTTAAATCAATTGGAGTTTTGACAATATTGAAATTCAAGTACTTGAACTTATCTATTGTCATTTCAATATAATGAGATTGAGATAATGTTAGTCCCTGAGGAGTTTTGATAATCCTGACCCTTAAGATCAAATCAGAAACTCATAAGTCCTTCATATCAAACTTGCTCGACAACATGCGCTTAGTAGAATTGATATCGTCAGTGTTTTTAATAATTATTAACATGCCATCAACATAGAAACTGAAAATGAATTCATGATTCATAACGTTTTTAATCTAAACACATTTATCACTTTCATTAATCTTAAATCCATTTTCCAACATTGTTTTGTCAAATATAGCATGCTATTGTTTGTGTGCTTGTTTTAGGCCATAAAGTGACTTCACATGTCTACGCATTTTCTTTTCTTTACTAGGAACTGTAAACCCTTCATGTTGTTCCATGTAAATTTCTTCCTCAAACTCTCCATTTAAGAAGGTTGTCTGTATATCCATTTGGTGGATTTTAAGATCATGCACTACTGCTAGTGCTATTAACATCCTAATTGGTTTTATACTTGTTACTGGAGAGTTTGTGTCAAAGTAGTCCAAACCTTCATTTTGTATGTACCTTTGACTACTAGTCTAGCCTTATATTTTTCAATAGTCCATTCAGGTTTCATTTTCCTTATAAAGATCCAATTATATACTAAAAGTTTATTTCTTGGAGGAAGATCAACAAATTTCCATTTATGATTAGTTGAAATTAATTCAATCTCACTATTGACTGCTTTTTTTACAATAAGTTGACTCAGACAAAGACATAGATGCTTCAATTGCTTGAAGCTCATTTTCAAGCAATAGTACCAAAAAATCTGGTCCGAAAGAAGCAATTTTCCGTTGGGGAGTACTACATCTAAGATTCTTACTAGTTAGTGTATTTTATGTTGATTCTTCTAGTGGTCGTTTAGGTCTTTCACTTGTCCACTCACATTTAGTTTTATACGGATAAATGTTTCTAAAAAAGTTTGTGTTGTCTTACACAATTATCATATTAACATGAATCTAAGCATTATAAAATTTGTGAACAAAAATTCTATAGGTCTTACTGTTCATAAAATATCCAATGAATACACAATCTATTGCTTTGGGTCCAATTTTGACCCTCTTCGGTAAAGGAACCTCTACCTTGGCTAAACACCTCTACACTTTGAAATATTTCAAGTTGGGTTTCCTTCCTTTCAACAACTCATATCAAATTGATTCTTTTTTTCAATGGGGTACCCTATTTAGTTTCTTATTAGCTGTATGGATGGTTTCCACCCAAAGGTTTCATAGGGAACTAGAACTGATCATCATATCATCAGGGTGTTCATCATTTCCTTTAATGTTCTATTCTTCCATTCCGCCAAACTTTTTGACTTTTGTGCATAAGGTGCAGTAGTTGGATGAATAATACAATATTTCAAACATATCTCTGCAAAAAGGAGATTCATATTTTGCACCTCTATAACCCTGAATCATTTTTATCTATAGATTCAATTGATTCTCTAGTTCATTTTTGTATTGCTTAAATGCATAAATTGCTTCATCCTTACTATTAAGCAAATATATGTAAAAAACTAGAGTACATTCGTCAATAAAAGATATAAAATGCTTTTTCCACCACGAGATGGTGTCGACTTCATATCAAATATATATGTGTGATTCAAGACTAAAGTTTTGGAATTTCTTAGAATAGACTTATAAGGATGTTTAACAAACTTACTTTCCCCAAAAATTTTGCATTTCGATTTATCGCATTTGAAATTTGGAAATGCTTCTAGAGTAATCAATTTTTTAAGGGTTTGTAATTAACATGTCACAAATGAGCATGCCATAAATCATTTGACTTGAATAAGTAAACAGAAGTAGAATTATTATTAATACTATCAACAACCATTACATTTATTTTGAAAAGATCCTCATTGAGGTAGAACTTTCCCATGAATATTTCATTCTTAATTATTACAAATTTATCACTAAATAAGACACACTTAAACATGTTCTTAACGAGTAGTGCAGCAGAAAACAAATTCTTCCTAATAGTAGGGACATGCATAATACTGTACAAAGTCAACACCTTGTCAGATGTTATTTTCAACATTACTTTTCTAGTTCTTGCAATCACTGTTGTTGTTGACTTTCCGTTGAAAAAATCGTTATCGTACTCTGCAGAAGCGTACGTTGCAAATGCTTCCTTCGTAGAGCAAATATGTCGAGAGACACCCGAGGCAAGAAACAACTCCATTGAATTTCCAACTAAGTTACAATCCGAGATCATTGTACACAAGTCATCTCCATCTTCCATCTTTTCCATGATGTTTTTCTTGACTTTGGTTTTTTACTTAGTCTTTGTCATTTCATCGAGCATGAAAATCAGAAAACCTATTACCAGCCTTGCCACAGTTGTAACAGTTGCCTGTAAATTTCTTTTTGGCATGTTGAGACTTCTTCCCTTTGTAATTCTTTATTTGTCTTTGATAGGAGCTTCCTAAAACATATAAATACAACGACTGGTGAGCTCTTACGAGACTTCCTTTTGGCATTTTTGTTATCTTCCTAAACAATGAGCCGAATCACAAGATCTTCAAAATTCATTTCTTTACGCTTCTGCTTTTGATAATTCTTCAAATCGTTCTACGAAGGAGACAACTCATTGATCGTTACAGCCACCCGAATAACTTTATTTACCACCATATCTTCAACAATCAGATCATGAAGAATAAGTTTATGTTCCTGCACTTGTGATCCAACAATTTTTCCATCTACCATTGTATAGTCTTAAAATTTGCGACCACAAACTTATTCAAGCATTTATCTTCTGTCTTATATTTCTTCTCAAGTGCATCAAAAACTCTTTTGAAGTTTTTATTTCACAATAGACATTATATAAGTCATAATATATAGCACTTAAAATGTAGTCTTACGTAGGAACTCTACCTATTTAAATGCTTCAATAATCATGAATTTTTCTCTATTTTGCATATCAGCAGCGGACACTTGAGTTTCTTCACTCGTAAATTTCTACAAACTAAGAGTGGTAAGCATGAAAAATACCCTTTGCTTCCATCGAATGAAATTCACACTGGTGAATATAACCAGTTTCTGTCCTTGTGGTACAACAGTTCGGGTTGATGCAGCAACAACCACTATAACACCATTGTTTGTCATTTCTGCTAAACAAAAGAGTACTAAATCATGAAGATTTTTGTCTCCTCTAGAAACGGGATTAGTATTCCACATTTACTAAGTATTATATCTTATGCACATGCACAAGAAAAACATTTTAAAAGGGACTCTTGATTAAAACATGCCATTCTACCCATTTTTGTGCTTAATTCAACATCAAGTAAGTCATATTAATCAACCAAACATGCTTACTATCTTAACAAGTAATACTTATTCCAACAGACTTAGAATCATGATTTACTACAACCCTAACATCAACTAATAATGTCACAAGATTGAATAAGAGTTAAACATATCATAATAATCATGACAACTACTCACAAGTCCTTATGAAGTCAACAAGAGCAATGACCAAGCAAATTCTCATAATCTTACTCAATTAAGTATCCTTAACACGAAAACATAACCAATGTGCAACTTTACATATGATGGCACTTAGGCTTACATTTCATCTTATATTATCATTCTAATCCAAGGCATATTCATAAATGAACCAAGCAACATATAGTATCAACAATATGGCATGGTAATCATATATCTACATCATATATTATCATAACATAAACATATAAGAACCTCCTCCTAAAACTTCCCTCAAGATTATCTAGTGCAATCTCTAAGTAGAGTTCCATACCCCTACCTAGACTAAGCTAGAACCCTTAGGTTATCCAAGCTATAATTCAAGTCGTTTAATTAAGTTTACCTTTTGAGAACATCTTGCCCTAACTAACATAGACCACATGAACTCCTGTGGAATTCGGTGTCATAAAACCCTACACCTAAAGAAGGCGTACTATTTGCCAAGGTAGTACCAAACGTAAAACATAGCAATTACGTGGATCCAGTAGCTAGTATTCCTATGGAGGAAACATAGTTCAAGAACTAGGATATTTAGTTGGGACCCTCTTTATGCCCCATGCATTATGGTCTCCAATCTCAAGAGTAATAGAATGCTCCTACCTTCCCTATTTGGGAAGGGACACTTCTCTATCTAGTTCACTCAGCGCTAAGCTAGAGTCCCTTTTTGAAAAGTCTTTAAGCCTTTAATTATCAATCATAACTTCATTTAGGCCATAGGGTATACCCCTTATATAATCATTATCATCATCAATAGCTCAACAAGAATTGTTTGAGTATAAATACTTTCATCACAATTCATATAAGTGAGGTTAACACTTTAGCATTTAATAACATATTAAGGCACATTGATAGTTTCACCATCCTTCTAGCAGATACACCTTAATAAACCTCACAACATAGTCAATACATTTCAATTAAACATCATACCACCCTATATTCAAAATTTAAGTCATACTCAAGTATAATATCATGGCTTAGCAACAATTAATCACCATTGGAAGTAAAAATTGTCATGACCAAAATGTAGACCCTACATGAAGTCCGGCGTCGTTGACCTCTTAGAGGTCGCAGATAAGCCAATATACGTCATTCTTACTTCATCTAGGTTAATTTAAGCGGAAAATTTCAAAGTTTTTGTTTCTTAACAAGCTTACTAAACATTCTACTACATACGTAATTGTTCACCATCCACCATCTAAAATTAAGATAATCAAATAAAAGAAAAAAATTATCATAACGATAAAGATGTACTTGCCAAAATGGCACCAAAGCAATATCTGAACAAAAATGGGAAAGAAATGCTAGTGTAACATACTCCACTAGCTCAATCCTACAACAAAGCTAGAATGTAAATGGGCAAGCATCCTCGAAAGCATGAGGAACTACCAAGTCTGAATTAATGCTCGACGTCCGGATAACTGCAAATTTGATCCTGTAGCTCTAGCATGCACTTGTGCCTGCACCTAAAAGTTTAGAGTTATATAGGGTTAGACAAACTTGTAATAAGTATGGGTATATGCAAGCACACACCTAGGACATGCATGAGTAAGAATACCTCTTTCCTGGCAACATGATTATAGTAAGTCAAGTTAGAGGACTTGCCATGTTGAGATTAGGAAAGTGAGTGAACTTTCAAAATTTTGATTAGGAAAGTCAGTGATTTTTCCAAATTTGGATTAGGAAAGTCATCCCATTAGAGTAACATGCATCATCATGCTTAACATTTTGCACATATCACATATCGTAATCCATATAACACATAACATTGTTCATATCATTCATTCGTATGCCATGAGACCTTTCAATCTTGGACTTGACATTAAGACATCAAAAAAATGAGGGCTCAACATAATGGACCTTAACTAGGAAGTCTGCTTTAGAAAACACATAGTCTTCTTTATTCATTCAGATGTTTGGTATCGTTCATTTCATTATGTGCATACATTTGAGGCTGGCCTCATTAATTCTTTCGGAACTGTGACTTTAACCAACATAGATCATGTGAGCATCATGAAATTCAGTGCCTTACCCACAGCGAAAAGAGGTTGAATCACCGGCCCAAGTGACCCAAAACATGCTAGAGTACAGGGGAATTTTAACCCCGTCAGATCCCTATATTGGCAGTATAGGTTCGTAGACCCATTCCCAGCATCACGGACAGTCTCATCTCATGAGAGTAATGTGAACCTCCGCCCTTCTCGAAAGAAGGCATCACCGCTCATAGCTAGTCTGTCGAAGCCTAGTAGAATGTTCCATTACATTCATTTCGTACGTCATTAAAGCTGGCTTTCAGTATGAGGACATCATAGCTTAATAGATGATTTCTCATCTCTTCATTAGTATTAAGTGTTAATATCAATACTTTCATTTAGTTGTTTATAGCGACTGGTCTCTTCATCAACTTTAAACTCTCATAGGTGAGTACGTTTTTGTAACATTTAATTAGCTTATTTAAGATTGCTCTCATCTTTAACATTAGCCTCATATCATGTTATAACAATATTCAATAACATTAGCATATTTACTCTTCGTAATTACTCACCCCTTTTAACGTGAATGTTTATTTCACCACATGCCAATGTACTTTGTCATTAGGTGTGTTTCACCTTCTTAATTACCCTTCTAGTGTTTAATCATTTCATTATTCATATCATAATTTCATTGTTCATTTCATCATATGCCAATGCACTTGTCCAGTTGGCGTGTTTCACACTCTTACTTAACCCCTTAGAGTTTCATCAATTCAATGTTCATTTCATCATTTCATTTTTCATTTTTCATGTTATCATATGGCAATGCACTTGGAAATTTAGTGTATTTTACACTCATACTTAACCCTTCTAGGGTTTTATCATTTCATTGCATATATCTTAGGTTCACTTATTTTTAAATGTATGCTAGACTTATCGGTATAAACATACAAGCCATGAGGCTTCATTCATAGTTCGTTTTAGTGATTCATATCTTTTTAAAATTATGTTGTACAAGAATTATGCATCTTGTATGTATGCCATGATCTCAATTTAGAAATAAGTAGGTGGCATTATTCTTGAACATTATATTCACGTATGACTTATGTATCAATAGGAAAATTTGGACAAGGGAACCCATGTTTGAACCCCTTGGACCATACCTACGTTCTTCTTTCACTTCATTTGCTGCCTGGAGGTTGTTGGTTCAATTTCCATGCCTCTCATTTTATTTTATTATTATTTTCATATTTTTTTGCACTCAACTTCTTAAGCCAACGTACACCATTTCGATTCCCCCTAATCCCAATTCTTTTTCTTCTGATTTTAAGGCAGTACACGGGTGAGGTCACATGATGTACTCCTTGTGGCACATCCATTTATTCTTAAATAAATTTCCAGGTTTATTCCCCTATATTTATAATCAATTAAACATATAAGTTGGATGGAAACTTATTCATTTATTTAGCTTATTTTTACCAAAGTTTTCACTTGAAATCATAGGGAAATTTCATAGATCTTTTAACACTTTTTTGGGGTGCATTCTCATAGGTTCGTTTAGCCAAAATATTAATATTCAAATCAGACACACTTCCATTTTAATGAACATCATGATTTACATAAGCTTATGCACGTTAAATGACAACCAAAACATTATCAATTTAAAGACTTAAGCCGAGGAATCCAATTACAGTAACATTTTTGCACACGCACATACTTGCAAAAAAATTGAATACATTGTTGTCTTTCATACGATTTCAAGTACACATACATAATCATATTTATCACGAAAACATAACATACACCTAAATCTACAAGAAATCATACCCAACCTACGATTCATTGGGAGCTAGTGACAGGGGCATGCAAAAGGGGAAACAATCCTAGTTTTCGAATAATTAATATAAACCTTAAGTGATCTCTTGGGAAAAGGACCAGGAGAGAAGAAAGCCCACACCTTGTTGACGTTAAACTGTTGACTTCCTGCCCCAAAAATCAAACCAAGAAAACGTCTAAACCTCCTCATTATCAACTCCACTCGATTGACAACCTCCCTTAGCCTACTGTTCGATTAACGTTTGTTTTCTTTTGATTTCGTGTGAGTTCTTCAAGTGTGAAGAACAAGTTTCATTTTTCTGCATTTGTATATTATTTTGGCAGAGAAATTTCGTGTGAAATAATAAGGCAGATTGAGCGTGAGAGTTAAGAGATAGACATGAGAGACTAGGAGTTATATAAGGCTTAGGAGTCTAGTTTAGGACTTAGTCAAATAAGGTTTACTTAATTATTAAAAATATGATTTTCATTTTTATTTTAAATCAGATAATGAATAATAATTATTAATTAATTATATTAATTCAATAGCATAAATAAAAATCACATTAATTCATTGCTTCCACCGAGGTTCAAACCCGGATGAAGAAAGACTTCACTTCAATAGTTCAATTTCGGCTCAATATCCCCAAATTGCCCTTCCACTTTATTATTTAAATAATTAATTATATATTTAGGGTAATTATGATATTACCCTTAGACAGAAAAGACTATTTTACCCATAGACCGTCCAAACCTAAGATTTCCTCTTTTGAAGTAATGTCAAGAGTCATTTGAGTAAATATTCGTATTAGAGAGCCCTACGTGGTTGGACCCAATCTTTCCTAGCTCAAATAACTCCCCAAGTTAGTTTCTTGGATGAATAAAGTGTTTCGAAGTCTTGTTTTACGCGCATCAATCCGTTTGAACCCTTGTCTAATCATATGCATTCTTGACACATTAAGTATCACTTAGTATATCCATTTTTAGAGTTGTTCAAAAGATAGAGATTCTAAGACTTATCAGGTCTTCCTCATATATTATCATCAAGGTATTACCAACAACCGATATCTCAACCAAACTAGGGATGTAACATCATAGAAAAATAATAACCAATAGAACAAGAAATCCAATTACATCTTTATAACACAATTAATCTGTAACGACCCGTTTAGTCGTTTTGAGAAACAGACTTCAATTCTGGAAAAACTGGCAGAAGCGACGGACCCCACGACGGACCGTCAAGGGCACGACGGACTGTCGCAGGGTCTCGTTTCAAAACACTTAGAAAATCTAAAATTGGGTTTTGAAAATCCATTCTCTGAACTTTGCGAGGACCTGCAGGACGGACCGTCGCAGGCACGATGGCCCGTCACAGGTTGCGCAAATCCCAGGCAGAGTCGGATTTCTGGTGAAGTTTTAAGGGACGTTTTGGACTATACTTTATTTAATTATAGATTTCGTGGCGTTATATTAATAACTCAAATTCTTGGGGGGTTAAAAGAGGTAACCCTAAGTTAATTAGTGGGGTATTATTGCCATCTTTTATTCTTAATTATATACTAATTAGGGTAAAAGAATGAGGGTTTGAATAAGAAATAGAAAGAACAAGAAGGGAGAGAGAGAAACAATCGAGAAGAAGAGGAAAAACACCAAGCTTTGAGGATTAACTTGCTTGATTTCAATTCTTCGGTGGAGGTAGGTTATGGTTATTTCATGCTTTCATAGTAAACTCTTAATAGAGAATGATATGTATTGGTAGTATTGTAAACCCTACTATATGCTTAATTGTATGTTTGCATGAATATGATTATGTGATCGTGATAAGATAAACATGATGAAAATATTAAATCCCAAATCTTGAAAAGAAACTTTAATATACATTATTAATGATGATGCCTTGGTATAGAAGAAGGCTTGATGAATTAAAGTAATGGGATTGAGGATGCCTTGGCATAGAGAAGGCTTGATGATTTACAGAATGATATTAGTGGATCGGAGTGTCACGTACCGACACATGTAGGGGATCGGGTGTCACGAACCGACACGTAGAATTTGGGGATCGGGTGTCACGAACCGACATATAGAATTAGGGGATCGGGTGTCATGAACCGACACGTAGAATTAGGGGATCGGGTGTCACAAACCGACACGTAGATTTAGGGGATCGGGTGTCACGAACCGATATGTAGATTTAGGGGATCGGAGTGTCACGTACCGACATAAGAGGAATAATGAATATGAGGGATCGGAGTGTCACGTACTGACACAAGAGAAATAAAGATAATGAATCTTGAAAGATGTAATATACCCAATCTAACAAACATGATTCCCAAATGAGTATGGTATTGGGGTTTGAGTCCTCATGTGTGAACTTGACGGTAATTGTTATGATATAGTGCTTGTTGTTGCTACATGTTGAGTATCATAGTTGATTTTATGATATTACTTGATATATACTGTTTTCTATTTTGAGTTGGCCGATGATATCTACTCAGTACCCGTGCTTCGTACTGACCCCTACTTTTATTGTTTTCTTCTTGTTTAATTGTGGAATGCAGCAAACGTGCCGTCATCTTCGACTCAACAGTAATTCAAGCCAGTCTTTGTCACACCGGATCTTCAGGGTGAGCTAACGTTTCTAGCTTGGACTAGATCTCCTCCGCCATGTCTTGATGCCTTGAACCTCCGGCACGGACTAGCTTCTTATATATTTTTAGCTTTTAGAATACTCTTAGTTTAGTCGTTTGATTGTAGATGTTCTTGTGGTGATGACTTCTAGATTCTTGGGATAATGATAAGTTTTGAGTTATAGAAGTTGATTATTGATTTTACCGCATTACTTTCTGTTGTTATTACATTGAAATGTTAAGGTTTAGATTGGTTGGTTTGCTCACATAGGAGGGTAAGTGTGGGTGCCAGTCGCGGCCCGGATTTGGGCCGTGACAAACTTGGTATCAGAGCATTAGGTTCGTTGGTCTCATCACACAAGAACGAGTCTAGTAGAGTCTTAAGGAACGGTAGGGGGACGCCTTTACTTTTCTTTAAGAGGCTATAAGACTTTAGGGAAATTCCATTCTTTCTTTCTTTCTTTCGTGCTATTGCGTGGGTCCAATTGGTATCTAGGTGATACAAATTAGTATCTGACCATCTTCACTCTATTTCGCAGATGGTTAGAACTAGAGCAACAACTACACCAGCACCGGCGGGACAGGGTGCGTCTGAGCCAGCAACTGGGGCTGTAGCTCGAGGAAAAGCAGCGGCAAGAGGCCGTGGTAGAGGTTGTGGGAGGACGTCCTCTAGGGGAAGAGGACGGGCACCTAGTCCATCTGATACTAGGGCAGTGACTCCTCCACCGACTGAGGAGGTAATAAGAGAAGGGGAGGATGGGGAAAATGAACAAGTGCAGAATGAGGGATTGCCACCCCAACCTACCCCAGAGATGATCAATCAGGTTTTGGCTTATCTTAGCGGGTTATCTGATCAGAGCCAGACACCCCCAGTGTTTTCTGCACCAGCACCTCAGACTCCGGAGGTACAACATGCGGCTACTATGGCTCCCCGCATGGATGTTCCATTGGAAATAGGCACATTTCCTCGTCTGACTACAGGGCCTGTAATGACAAGTGATCAACATGAACTTTTCAGTAAGTTCTTGAAATTGGTGTGGAGTTTGTGACTTATCAGTTTCAAGGGAACGCCAAAATGTGGTGGAGGTCACATATTGAGTGTCAACCAATAGAGGCACCACCTATGACTTGGGCCTCGTTCTCTAGCTTGTTTATGGAGAAGTATATCCCCCGGACTTTGAGGGATAGGAAAAGGGATGAGTTCCTGAGCCTAGATCAAGGTAGGATGTCGGTTAATGCTTATGAGGCTAAGTTCCGTGCACTATCCAGATATGCCACTCAACTCTGTTTCAGTCCTCAAGAGCGGATTCGCTGGTTTGTGAAGGGGTTGAGGTCAGAATTGCGGATTTCAGCCTTACAGGTAGCGGCAACGGCAAAATCCTTCCAAGAAGTGGTAGACTTTGTGATAGAAGTGGAATGAGTGAAGCCAGACGACTTCACCACAACATCGACATCAAAAAGGCTTCGAAAGGGAGGTGAGTTTAATGGTTCTTACACTAGAGGACAGGGTTCGGGAAGTTACTCAGTCCGACCAATTCAGTCTTCACTACAGACTGTAGTTGGGGGACCACCTCAGACCGGTCAACACTTCTCCGAGAGACCTATGCCTGACTCCAGAGAGTGTTACGGATGTGGGGAGACTGGACATATTAGGAGAAATTGTCCAAAACAGAGTTACAGACCCCCAATAGCTAGAGGCAGAGGTGGTCATGGTAGAGGCCATTTTTCTGGAGGGCGTGGTGGTCGAGGTAATAGTGGTCACCAAAACGGCCAAGGAGATGGACAAACTGGAGCCACTACATCACAACATGGTAGGGGAAACGGACAGACGAACGATAGGGCCCATTGTTACGCTTTCCCTGGGCGGTCTGAAGTGGAGGCATCTGATGCTCTCATCACAGGTAATCTTCTAGTTTGTGATTGCATGGCTTCTGTATTGTTTGATCCTGGATCCACATTTTCTTATGTATCTTCCTCATTTGCTAATGGTCTATGTTTACATTGTGAATTACTTGATATGCCTATTCGTGTTTCTACTCCGGTGGGTGAGTCTGTGGTAGTTGAAAAGGTGTATAGGTCTTGTTTGGTGAACTTTGTGGGGAGCAACACTTATGTAGATTTGGTTATCTTAGAAATGGATGATTTTGATGTAATTCTGGGTATGACTTGGCTATCTCCGCAATTTGCGATTTTGGATTGTAATGCTAAAATGGTGACGTTAGCCAAGCCTGGGACAGACCCGTTAGTGTGGGAAGGTGACTACACTTCCAATCCGGTCCGCATCGTCTCCTTTCTTCATGCCAAGAAAATGATTAGTAAAGGGTGTTTAGCTTTCTTGGCACATCTCAAGGATGACACTACTCAAGTACCTTCGATTGAGTCTGTTGTAGTAGTTCGTGAGTTTCTGGATGTGTTCCCTGCGGATCTTCCTGGTATGCCACCGGATAGGGATATTGACTTCTGTATTGATCTTGAACCTGGTACTCGCCCCATTTCTATACCCCCTTATAGAATGGCTCCCGCGGAGTTAAGAGAGTTAAAAGCACAACTTCAAGAGTTATTGAACAAAGGCTTCATTAGACCAAGTGCATCTCCTTGGGGTGCTCCGGTTTTGTTTGTAAAGAAGAAGGATGGGAGTTTTCGGATGTGCATAGACTACAGACAACTAAATAAAGTAACTATTAAGAACAAGTACCCTCTTCCTCGCATTGATGACTTGTTCGATCAGTTACAAGGTGCTTGTGTCTTCTCTAAGGTTGACTTGAGATCCGGTTATCATCAATTGAAAATACGGGCAACGGATGTGCCAAAGACTGCTTTTCGAATGAGGTATGGGCATTACGAATTTGTAGTGATGTCCTTTGGTCTTACAAATGCCCCTGCTGCGTTCATGAGCTTGATGAACGGGATTTTTAAGCCATATTTGGACCTCTTCGTGATCGTATTTATTGATGATATATTGGTATACTCAAAGAGCAAGAAGGAACATGAAGAGCATTTGAGAATGGTATTGAAAATGTTGAGGGAGAAGAAGCTTTATGCCAAGTTCTCTAAGTGTGAGATTTGGCTAGATGCAGTGTCCTTCTTGGGACACGTGGTTTCTAAGGATGGAGTGATGGTGGATCCTTCTAAGATTGAGACAGTGAAGAATTGGGTAAGACCCACTAACGTGTCAGAAATAAGGAGCTTTGTTGGGTTAGCTAGCTACTACCGCCGATTTGTCAAGGGATTCTCTTCTATTGCTTCCCAATTGACGAACTTGACTAAGCAGAATGTTCCATTTGTATGGTCGGACGAATGTGAGGAAAGCTTTCAGAAGCTCAAGACCTTGTTGACTACCGCACCTATCCTTACCTTGCCAGTAGAGGGTAAGAACTTCATTGTTTATTGTGATGCATCCTATTCTGGTTTGGGTGCAGTACTAATGCAAGAGAAGAGTGTGATTTGCTTATGCTTCAACGCAACTAAAGGTGCATGAACGTAACTATCTGACCCACGATTTGGAATTGGCTGCAGTGGTGTTTGCATTAAAGCAACGGAGACACTATTTATATGGGGTTAAGTGTGAGATCTATACGGATCATCGTAGCCTACAGTATGTCTTTACTCAGAAAGATTTGAACTTAAGACAGAGGAGATGGAT
Source organism: Solanum lycopersicum (assembly GCF_036512215.1). Classification (NCBI taxonomy): domain Eukaryota; kingdom Viridiplantae; phylum Streptophyta; class Magnoliopsida; order Solanales; family Solanaceae; genus Solanum; species Solanum lycopersicum. Next base: position 33,660,746 of record NC_090809.1, read on the forward strand.
GGAGTTACTAAAGGACTACGATATCACTATCTTGTATCATCCGGGAAAGGCGAATGTTGTAGCGGATGCCTTAAGTAGAAAGGCGGGAAGCACGGGAAGTCTAGCTCACTTGCAAGCTTCTAGACGCCCATTGGCTAGAGAGGTTCAGACTCTAGCTAATGACTTGATGAGATTAGAAGTAAATGAGAAGGGAGGGTTGTTGGCTTCTGTGGAGGCAAGATCTTCCTTTCTTGACAAGATTAAGGGAAGACAGTTTGATGATGAGAAACTAAGAAGAATCCAAGATAAAGTATTGCCAGGGGAGGCTAAGGAAGAACAAATCGATGAGGAAGGTGTATTGAGAATCAAGGGAAGGGTATGTTTACCCCGCGTCGATGATTTGATCAACACTATTCTGACAGAGGCTCATAGTTCAAGGTATTCTATACATCCGGGTGCAACTAAGATGTATCGTGACCTAAAACAACACTTTTGGTGGAGTAGAATGAAGCGTGACATTGTGGATTTTATTGCCAAATGTCCAAACTGTAAACAAGTAAAGTAGGAACACCAAAGGCCCGGAGGAACACTTCAGAGAATGCCCATTCCGGAATGGAAGTGGGAAAGAATTGCAATGGATTTTGTGGTTGGTCTTCCGAAGACAATTGGTAAGTATGACTCCATTTGGGTGATTGTTGACAGGTTAACTAAATCTGCTCATTTTATTCCGGTTAAGGTGACTTACAATGCCGAGAAGTTAGCCATGATCTATATCTCAGAAATCGTTCGATTGCATGGGGTTCCACTATCCGTCATATCAGACAGAGGTACGCATTTTACTTCTAAGTTTTGGAAAATATTGCATGCGGAATTGGGTACTAGGTTGGACCTTAGTACTGCTTTCCATCCTCAGACCGATGGTCAGTCTGAGCGAACGATTCAAGTGTTGGAGGATATGCTTCGTGCGTGTGTGATAGAGTTTGGTGGTCATTGGGATAGCTTCCTACCCTTAGCGTTTTCATACAATAATAGCTATCACTCAAGCATTGACATGGCTCCATTCGAAGCCTTCTATGGTAGGAGATGTAGGTCTCCTATTGGTTGGTTTGACGCATTTGAGGTTAGGCCTTGGGGTACTGACCTTTTGAGGGATTCGATAGAGAAAGTGAAGTCTATTCAAGAAAAGCTTCTAGCGGCGCAAAGTAGACAAAAAGAATATGCAGATCGAAAGGTTAGAGACTTAGAGTTCATGGAGGGTGAACAAGTCTTGTTGAAAGTTTCACCAATGAAAGGGGTGATGCGGTTTGGTAAAAGGGGTAAACTAAGTCCAAGGTACATTGGACCATTTGAAGTACTTAAACAAGTAGGAGAGGTGGCTTATGAGTTAGCCTTGCCTCCAGGGATGTTCGGAGTACATCCGGTATTCCATGTGTCGATGTTGAAAAGATACCATGGGATGGAAATTACATTATCCATTGGGATTCAGTTTTGCTTGATGAGAACTTGTATTATGAGGAGGAGCCTGTTGCTATTTTAGATAGAGAAGTTCGCAAGTTGAGGTCAAGAGAGATTGCGTCCATCAAGGTGCAATGGAAGAATCGATCGGTTGAAGAAGCCACTTGGGAGAAGGAGGCGGATATGCGAGAAAAATACCCACATCTGTTTACAGATTCAGGTACTCCTTTTCGTCCTTGTTTTCCTTCTTTTGATCGTTCGGGGACGAACGATGGGTAAATTGGTATCTAATGTAACGACCCATTTAGTCGTTTTGAGCAACAGACTTCAATTCTTGAATAACTGGCAGAAGCGACGGACCCCACGACGGACCGTCAAGGGCACGACGGACCGTCGCAGGGTCTCGTTTCAAAACACTTAGAAAATCTGAAATTGGGTACTGAAAATCCATTCTCTGAACTTTGCGACGACCTGCAGGACGGACCGTCGCAGGCACGACGGCCCGTCACAGGGTGCACAAATCCCAGGCAGAGTCGGATTTCTGGTGAAGTTTTAAGGGACGTTTTGGACTATTCTTTCCTTAATTATAGATTTCGTGGGGTTATATTAATAACTCAAATTCTTGGGGGGTTAAAAGAGGTAACCCTAAGTTAATTAGTGGGGTATTATTGCCATCTTTTATTCTTAATTATATACTAATTAGGGTAAAAGAAAGAGGGTTTGAATAAGAAATAGAAAGAACAAGAAGGGAGAGAGAGAAATGATCGAGAAGAAGAGGAAAAACACCGAGCTTTGAGGATTAACTTGCTTGATTTCAATTCTTCGGTGGAGGTAGGTTATGGTTATTTCATGCTTTCATAGTAAACTCTTAATAGAGAATGATATGTATTGGTAGTATTGTAAACCCTACTATATGCTTAATTGTATGTTTGCATGAATATGATTATGTGATCGTGATAAGATAAACATGATGGAAATATTGAATCCCAAATCTTGAAAAGAAACATTAATATACATTATTAATGATGATGCCTTGGTATAGAAGAAGGCTTAATGAATTAAAGTAATGGGATTGAGGATGCCTTGGCATAGAGAAGGCTTGATGATTTACAGAATGGTATTAGTGGATCGGAGTGTCACGTACCGACACATGTAGGGGATCGGGTGTCACGAACCGACACGTAGAATTAGGAGATCGGGTGTCACGAACCGACACGTAGAATTAAAGGATCAGGTGTCACGAACTGACACGTAGAATTAGGGGATCGGGTGTCACGAACCGACACGTAGATTTAGGGGATCGGGTGTCACGAACCGACACGTAGATTTAGGGGATCGGAGTGTCACGTACCGACACAAGAGGAATAATGAATATGAGGGATCGGAGTGTCACGTACCGACACAAGAGAAATAAAGATAATGAATCTTGAAAGATGTAATATACCCAATCTAACGAATATGATTCCCAAATGAGTTTGGTATTGGGGTTTGAGTCCTCATGTGTGAACTTGACAGTAATTGTTATGATATAGTGCTTGTTGTTGCTACACGTTGAGTATCATAGTTGATTTTATGATATTACTTGATATATACTGTTTTCTATTTTGAGTTGGCCGATAATATCTACTAAGTACCCGTGCTTCGTACTGACCCCTACTTTTATTGTTTTCTTCTTGTTTAATTGTGGAATGCAACAAACGTGCCGTCATCTTCGACTCAACAGTAATTCAAGCCAGTCTTTGTCACACCGGATCTTCAGGGTGAGCTAACGCTTCTAGCTTGGACTGGATCTCCTCCGCCATGTCTTGATGCCTTGAACCTCCGGCACGGACTAGCTTCTTATGTATTTTTAGCTTTTAGAATACTCTTAGTTTAGTCGTTTGATTGTAGATGTTCTTGTGGTGATGACTTCTAGATTCTGGGGATAATGATAAGTTTTGAGTTATAGAAGTTGATTATTGATTTTACCGCATTACTTTCTGTTGTTATTACATTGAAATGTTAAGGTTTAGATTGGTTGGTTCGCTCACATAGGAGGGTAAGTGTGGGTGCCAGTCGCGGCCCGGATTTGGGCCGTGACAAATCTTTACATCACCACTTGAGATAAGATATACAGGATAATTTAACATTATAATTCATTAATTAAATAACATCTTAAAAAATAGAATGGTAGGTCTATAATTCATCTTAATTTAATCATAATAGGTCTATAATTCATCTTAATTTAATCATAATAGAATCATTGCATAGTAATCTAATAAACAACGATGTCAATTGAATGATCACCATACAACATAGGTCAAGATCACTACCCAGGGTTTGGGATAGAGGATCAGGATCTTCAATAAGACCAAACTATCAAAAATTATCATATAAAAGTTTAATTACATGTAAATCTACTCAATATAACCTTAAGAATTCATTAACAACTCAATCCATAACTTCAAATTCATAATTGAATGAAACCCATATGAAAACTGAAGTATTTAAAATCTATTTTGAAGGAACCCTTTGATGAAAGGATCTCATATGTGAATAGAACCCATACCATAATGTTTATAAACATTTTGATAAAGAGTCTACCCTTTTTCCAGCCCCCAAATCCTAGTTCTTTCTAGCATTCAATGGTGAGTTCATGTAGAGAGAGAAATAAGAGAGAAAGAATAAACTGTATTTTGAGAGGTTTCTTAAGGTTAATGAGGGTTAAGGGTATATTTAGAGAGGATTAATTAACTTAATTAGTTTCCTTTTAAACACTAACTAACCTCTAAACAAGTTAATTAATTAAATGAAATCATTTAAAATTCATTAGTGGAATATAACCCTCACCGACGAGACCTCGTTGACTGTCCATCGTTGGGTTGACCGACAACCCCTCTCCTTCCTGCACTGCGTCGTCGCTTTCAGAGACTTTGCAGGCGAGGGTTTACTCCAATTTTTCTACGTATGGGACGACGGTGGCCTCGTGCCCCGTCAAGCCAATGACGCCCTATCGTCCTCTTTCGTCAAGTGTAACAGTAGCTAGGTGAACAAGGACCTTCATGAATCCTTCTAAGTGTGGGATGACGATTACCTCAAGGTCCCGTCGAGCTACTTATAGACCGTAACCTTCCCCGTCGATGCACACTGCTAGGCAGTGCTGCATCAAATCGAAGGGGTTCTCCTCAAGGGCCCTTGGTTGGTCCTTGGGGAGTCATACCCAGGCGTTTAAATCATGAAGGAACTCAAACACCCATTATCTACCTTTCCACCCATTTTCATACATTTCTGACTCCTAAAAGTTAGTAAAATTATAAGGTACACTAACATTTTTTTAAAAACCAACTTCCTGGACATTTTTGACGATTTGGTTCTTCAACATTCTAAATGACCTATATTCATTAAATTTGGACTCAGAAACAGTGTTTAGACTTTATGAAACCTCTGTTAGTCTATACCATGAGTCTTGGATATTCAAGGTGTTACACCTACTACCCCCTGAACTTATTTTATAAGTAATTTTCTACCATTTTTTCCCTACGTAACACTAACTTGAAAAAAAAGTCAACCAACATTGGGCCCACAAGATAGTTCCACGTAGGCCGAAAAGGGGAAGAAAATTATTAATAAAACAAGTTCAGGGGGGTAATATGACCTTATTATAGTATAAGTGTGTCTCTCAAATTTCGGGCATAGGTTGAGGGGGTACTTGTGAATTATCCCAATAATTAAAATAAACATTGTCCGAAAAATAATCTCTCGATCGGTCATTTTCCAATATCAAAGCAGAATATGCGGAGCAATCTATCACGACGAAGGCATGAGGGGGTCCCTATTTCCAACCCTTTTAACAATTAATATGAGTGTTTTTAAATTTAAACTCTCATACTTTTCTTTCCGCCATCGAGAAGCTTTCATGTCCCCAACTCTTTAAGTTCTTAATTTTCGAGTTCATCTTTTTCCCTCTATTTACCATCAATTCTTGCTACATACCCAACATAAACTTCATTGTTCACTACAAGAGAGAAACCAAGAATGTTGCACACTTTACCAACAAGCCTAGATGCTTGTTTGGCGGTATTAGGGTAACCCGAAAAGAAACCCCATAAGTATATAAAAGGCAACATTAAATTCATGTCCAACAACAATAGGATTATCGTTTTCTATCCATATACAATTTATTGGAATGTCACACTCATATTTTATATGGTATGCATCAAAGATATACGGTTTATTCTCACCAAGCATATGAAACGACTTGTTCCTTTCATTATGGAAGAGCGAATGGGAAAGGAATTTGGGCCAAAAAGCTTTTGAGTAGTGACCTGAAAATTTCTAACCTACTCAAGACTTGGATAAAAGACTTGTGAGGTCTAGGAAAGTCTGTTAATAGCAAGGGGGTTTGATTCTAAATTTTATCACATGAGTTGATTAGAAAGATTTTAAGGAGAATGTATGACTTCACGGAATTAAATCTAGTTTGTCACGACCCAAATTGGGCCGCGACTGGCACCCACACTTACCCTCCTATGTGAGCGAACCAACCAATCTAAAACCTTAACATCTCAATATAATATCAACAAAAAATAATGCGGAAGACTTAAACTCATAAGTACAAATCAATAATCACTTTCTATAACTCAAACTTATCATTATCCCCAAAATCAGGAAGTAATCACCACAAGAACATCTATGATCAAATTACTAAACTAAGAGTATTCTAAGAAGCTAAAACAAATAAAAGCTAGTCCATGCCGGAACTTCAAGGCATCAAGACACGAGAAAGAAGATCCAGTCCAAGCTAGAAGCATTAGCTCACCCTGAAGATCCGATGTGACGAAGACAGGCTAGAGTTGCGGTTGAGTTGAAGATGATGACACGTTTGCTGCACTCCACAATTAACAAAGAAGAAAACATAAAAGTAGGGGTCAGTACAAAAAATGGGTACTGAGTAGATATCATCGGCCAACTCAAAATAGAAAACAGTATATATTAAGCAATATCAAAAAATCAACTAATATCCTTAGCATGCAGCATTTACAGTTACCATAACCCTTGGTTACAACACCAAGCACATCAATGAGGACTCACGCCTCCTCATCATACTTATTTGGGAATTCGGTTCATTAGTTTGAATATATTAACATCTTTCAAGATTCATTATCTTTATTCCCCTCGTGTCGGTACGTGACACTCCGCTCCTCCATATGCTATCCTGGTACCGGAACGTGGCACTAGATCCATATTCTATCCTGGTGTCGGAACATGACACCCGATCCATATTCTATCCTGGTACCAGAACGTGGCACCCTATCCATATTCTATCCTAGTGTCGGAACGTGACACTCCGATCCTCATATACTATCCTGGTACCGGAACGTAGCACCCGATCCCCTAATCTCACTACTTTCATTCATCAAGCCTTCTTTTATACCAAGGCATCATCATTAACAAAGTAGATTAGGGTTTCTTTTCAAGATTTGGGATTCAATAGCTTCATCATGCTTATTTATTCATAATTACATAATCACATCATTCATGCAAGCATACAATTAAGCATATAGAAGGTTCACAATACTACTAACACATATCATTCGCTATTAAGAGTTCACTACGAATAGCATGAAAATCATAACCTACCTCCACCGAAGATTCGTGATCAAGCAAGCAAATTTTCCCCAAAGCTTTGTATTTTCCCCCCCTTCTCGATCGACCCTCTCTCTCTCTTCTTGTTCTTTCTATTTTCTTTATTGAAACCCTCTTTCTTTTACCCTAATTAGTATATAATTAAGAATAAAAGATGGCAATAATACCCCACTAATTAACTTAAGGTTAACTCTTTTAACCCCCCAAGTAATTAGAATTATTAATATTAACCCACTAACTTTATAATTAAGGCAGGAATAGTCAAAAACGTCCCTTAAAACGTATAAAGAAATCTGACCCGAATTGGGATTACGCAGCCTGTGACGGCCCGTCGCGCCTGCGACGGTCCGTCCTGCTGCTCCGTCACAGACTTCAGAGACTCAATTTCTCTGAAAGGTCTCTGACGGTCCGTCACACCAGTGACGGTCCGTCCTGCCATTTCGTTACGAAGTTCAGAGAGTCGATTTTTAGTACCCAATTTCAGACTTTCTAAGTGTTTTGAAATGAGACCCTGTGATGGTCCGTTGTGCCATGACGGTCCATCGTGGGGTCCGTCGCTTCCGCCAGTTTTTCAAGAATTGAAGTCTGCTGCTCAAAACAACTAAACAGGTCGTTACAATAGATACGAATTTACCCATCGTTCGTCCCCGAACGATCACAAGAAGGAAAACAAGGGCGAAAAGGAGTACCTGAATCTGTAAATAGGTGTGGGTATCTTTCTCGCATATCGACCTCCTTCTCTCAAGTTGCTTCTTCAACCGGCCGATTCTTCCATTGCACCTTGATGGATGCAATCTCCCTTGATCTCAACTTGCAAATTTCCCTATCTAGAATGGCAACAGGTTCCTCCTCATAAGACAAATTCTTGTCAAGCAAGACTAAATCCCAACGAATAATGTAGTGTCCATCCCCATGGTATCTTTTCAACATCGACACATGGAATACCGGATGTACCCCGGACAGCCTTGGAGGCAAGGCTAACTCATAAGCCACCTCCCCTACTCGCTTAAGTACTTCAAACGGACCAATATACCTTGGGCTAAGTTTACCTCGCTTACCAAACCCCATCACCCCTTTCATCGGTGAAACATTCAACAAGACTTGTTCACCCTCCATGAACTCTAAGTCTCTAACCTTTCGATCTGCATATTCTTTTTGCCTACTTTGCGTCGCTAGAAGCTTTTCTTGAATAGATCTCACTTTCTCTATCGAATCCCTCAAAAGGTCAGTACCCTAAGGTCTAACATCGAATGCATCAAACCAACCAATGGGAGACCTACATCTTCTCCCATATAGTGCCTCAAATGGGGCCATATCAATGCTTGAGTGATAGCTATTGTTGTAGGAGAACTCTGCTAAGGGTAAGAAGCTATCCCACTGACCACCAAATTCTATCACACATGCACGAAGCATATCCTCCAAAACTTAAATCGTTCGCTCAGACTGACCATCGGTCTAAGGATGGAATGCAGTACTAAGGTCCAACCTAGTACCCAATTCCTCATGCAATGTTTTCCAAAATTTAGAAGTAAACTGCGTACCTCTATCTGATATAATGGAGAGTGGAACCCCATGCAATCGCACCACTTCCGAGATGTAAAGTTTGGCTAACTTCTCTTCATTGTAAGTCACCTTGACCGGAATGAAGTGAGCAGACTTAGTTAACCTATCTACAATCACCCAAATAGAGTCATTCTTTCCTAATGTCTTTGGAAGACCAACCACAAAATCCATTGCAATCCTTTCCCACTTCCATTCAGGAATGGGCATTCTCTGAAGTGTTCCTCCAGGCCTCTGGTGTTCATAGTTTACTTGTTGACTGTTTGGACATTTGGCGATAAAGTCAACAATATCACGCTTCATTCTACTCCACCAAAAGTGTTGCTTTAGGTCACGGTACATCTTGGTTGCACCCGGATGTATCGAATACCTTGAACTATGAGCCTCTGTCAGAATAGTGTTGATCAAATCATCGATGCGGGGTACACATACCCTTCCCTTAATCCTCAAAACACTTTCCTCATCGATTGTTGCTTCCTTAGCCTCTCCTCACAATACCTTATCTTAGATTCTGCTTAGTTTCTCATCATCAAACTATCTTCCCTTAATTTTGTCAAGAAAGGAAGATCTTGCCTCCACACAAGCCAACAATCTTCCCTTCTCATTACTTCTAACCTCATCAAGTCGTTAGCCAGAGTCTGAACCTCTCTAGGCAATGGGCGTCTAGAAACTTGCAAGTGAGCTAGACTTCCCATGCTTCCCGCCTTCCTTTTTAAAGCATCCGCTAGAACATTCGCCTTCCCCGGATGATAAAAAATAGTGATGCCGTAGTCCTTTAGTAGTTCCATCCATCTCCTCTGTCTCAAGTTCAAATCTTTCTGAGTGAAGACATACTGAAGGCTACAATGATCCGTGTAGATCTCAAACTTAACCCCATATAAATAGTGTCTCCATTGCTTTAATGCAAACACTACCGCGGCCAATACCAAATCATGAGTTGGATGGTTACGTTCATGCACTTTTAATTGTCTTGAACCATAAGCAATCACATTCTTCTCTTGCATTAGTACTGCACCCAAACCCGAATAGGATGCATCACAATAGACAGTGAAATTCTTACCTTCCACTGGCAAGGTGAGAATTTGTGCCGTAGTCAACAGAGTCTTGAGCTTCTGAAATCTTTCCTCACACTCATTCGACCATACAAATGGAACATTTTGCTTAGTCAAGTTCGTCAATTGGGAAGCAATGGAAGAGAATCCCATGACAAATCGGCGGTAATAGCTAGTTAAACCAACAAAACTCCTTCTTTCTGATACATTAGTAGGTCTTACCCAATTCTTCACTGTCTCAATCTTAGAAGGATCTACCATCACTCCATGCTTAGAAACCACATGCCCCAAGAAGGACACTGCATCTAGCCAAAACTCACACTTAGAGAACTTGGCATAAAGCTTTTTCTCCCTCAATATTTCCAATACCATTCACAAATGCTGCTCATGTTCCTCCTTACTTTTAGAGTATATCAGTATATCATCAATAAATACGATCACAAAGAGATCCAAATATGGCTTAAAAATCCCGTTTATCAAACTCATGAATGCAGCAGAGGCATTCGTAAGACCAAAAGACATCACTACAAATTCGTAATGCACATACCTTGTTCTAAAAGTGGTCTTTGGCACATCCGTTGCCCGTATTTTCAATTGATGATAACCGGATCTCAAGTCAATCTTAGAGAAGACACAAGCACCTTGTAACTGATCGAACAAGTCATCAATGCGAGGAAGAGGATACTTGTTCTTTATGGTTACCTTGTTCAACTGCCGGTAGTCTATGCACATCCGAAAACTCCCATCCTTCTTCTTTACAAACAAAACCGGAGCACCCCAAGGAGATGCACTTGGTCTAATGAAGCCTTGGTTCAACAACTCTTGAAGTTTGGCTTTTAACTCTCTTAACTCCGTGGGAGCCATTCTATAAGGGGGTATAGAAATGGGGTGAGTACCCGGTTCAAGATTAATACAGAAGTCAATATCCCTATCTGGTGGCATACAAGGAAGATCTGCAGGGAACACATCCAGAAACTCACAGACCACCGAAACCGACTCAATCGAAGGTACTTGGGTAGTGTCATCCTTGATATGTGCCAAGAAAGCTAAACACCCTTTACTAACCATTTTCTTAGCAAGAAGGAAGGAGATGATACGCACCGTATTGGAAGTGTAGTCACCCTCCCAAACTAACGGATCTGTCCCAGGCTTGGCTAACGTCACCGTTTTAGTATTACAATCCAAGATTGCAAAATTCGGAGAAAGCCAAGTCATACCCAGAATTACATCAATGTCAACCATTTCTAGGATAACCAAATCTACATAAGTGTTGCTCCCCACAAAATTCACCAAACAAGACCTATATACTTTTTCAACTATCACAGACTCACCCACCGGAGTAAAAACACGAATAGGTATGTCAAGTAATCACAAGGTAAATTTAGACCATTAGCAAATGAAGAAGATACATAAGAAAATGTGGATCCAGGATCAAACAATATAGAAGCCATGCAATCACAAACCGAAAGATTACCTGTGATGACAGCATCTGATGTCTCCGCTTCTGACCGTCCAGGGAAAGCGTAACAATGGGCCCTTTCGTTTGTTTGTCCGTTGCCCCTACCATGTTGTGATGTAGTGGCTCCAGTTTGCCCATCACCCCGACCGTTTTGGTGACCACCATTACTTCGACCACCGCATCCTCCAGAATGACGACCTCTTCCATAACCACCTCTACCTCTAACATTTGGAGGTCTGTAACTCTGTTTTGGACAATATCTCTTAATATGTCAAATCTCCCCACATCCATAGCACTCTCTGGGTTCATGCATAGGTCTCTCAGAGAAGTGTTGACCGGTCGGAGGTGGACCCCCAACTGCAGTCTGTAGTGAAGACTGAATTGGTCAGACTGAGTAACCTTCGGAACCTTGTCCTCTAGAGTAAGAACCATTAAACTCACCTCCCTTTCGAAACCTTTTTGATGTCAATGTCGTGGTGAAGTCATCTGGCTTCACTCCTTCCACCTCTATCACGAAGTCTACCACCTCTTGGAAGGATTTTGCCGTAGCCGCTACCTGTAAGGCTGAAATCCACAACTTTGACCTCAACCCCTTCACAAAACGGCAAATCCGCTCTTGTGGACTAAAACATAGTTGGGTGGCATACCGGGATAATGCACGAAACTTAGCCTCGTATGCATTGACCGACATCCTACCTTGTTCTAGGCTCAAGAACTCATCCCTTTTCCTATCCCTAAAAGTCCGGGGGATATACTTCTCCATAAACAAGCTAGAGAATGAGGCTCAAGTCATAGGTGGTGCCTCTGTTGGTTGACACTCAACATGTGACCGCCACCACATTTTGGCGTTCCCTTGAAACTGATAACTCACGAACTCAACACCAAACTGTTCTACTATACCCATCTTATGTAGTAGCTCATGACAGTCAACCAGAAAATCATAAGCATCCTCAGATTCCGCACCCTTGAAGACTGGAGGTTTCAATTTCAAGAACTTACTGAAAAGTTCATGCTGATCATTTGTCATTATAGGCCCAGTAGTCAGACGTGGAAACGTGCCTATGTCCAATGAGACATCCATGCAGGGAGCCACAGTAGCCGCATGTTGTACCTCCGGAGCCTGAGGTGCTGGTGTAGAAAACACTGCAGGTGTTTGACCCTGATCGGACAACCCATTAAGATAAGCGAGCACCTGATTTATCATCTCTGGGGTAGGCTGGGGTGGCAATCCCTCATTCTGCACTTGTTCATTTTCCCCATCCTCCCCTTCTCTTATTACCTCCTCAGTCGGTAGAGGAGTTACTGCCCTAGTATCATATGGACTAGGTGCTCGTCCTCTTCCCCTAGAGGACGTCCTCCCACGACCTCTACCACGGCCTCTTGCCGCTGCTCTTCCTCGAGCTACAGCCCCCGTGGCTGGCTCAGACGCACCCTGTCCTGCCAGTGTAGGTGTTGGTGTTGGCGTAGTTATTGCTCTAGTTCTAACCATCTGCGAAAGAGAGTGAAGATTGTCAGATACCAATTTGTATCACCTAGATACCAATTGGATTCAAGTAGTAGCACGAAAGAAAGAATGAAAGAATGAAATTTTCCTAAAGTCTTATTGCCTCTCAAAGAAAAGTAAAGGCGTCCCCCTACCGTTCCTTAAGACTCTACTAGACTCGTTCTTGTGTGATGAGACCAACGAACCTAAGGCTCTGATACCAAGTTTGTCACGACCCAAATCGGGTCGCGACTGGCACCCACACTTACCCTCCTATGTGAGCGAACCAACCAATCTAAAACCATAACATCTCAATATAATATCAACAGAAAATAATGCGGAAAGACCTAAACTCATAAGTAGAAATCAATAATCAACTTCTATAACTCAAAAACTTATCATTATCCCCAAAATCTGGAAGTCATCACCACAAGAACATTTATGATCAAATTACTAAACTAAGAGTATTCTAAGAAGCTAAAACAGATAAAAGCTAGTCCATGCCGGAACTTCAAGGCATCAAGACATGAGGAAGAAGATCCATTCCAAGCTAGAAGCATTAGCTCACCCTGAAGATCCGATGTGACGAAGACTGGCTAGAGTTGCGGTTGAGTTGAAGACGATGGCACGTTTGCTGCACTCCACAATTAACAAAGAAGAAAACATAAAAGTAGGGGTCAGTACAAAACACGGGTACTGAGTAGATATCATCGGCCAACTCAAAATAGAAAACAGTATATATTACGCAATATCATAAAATCAACTAATATCCTTAGCATGCAGCATTTACAGTTACCATAACCCTTGGTTACAACACCAAGCACATCAATGAGGACTCACGCCTCCTCATCAAACTCATTTGGGAATTCGGTTCATTAGTTTGAATATATTAACATCTTTCAAGATTCATTATCTTTATTCCCCTCGTGTCGGTACGTGACACTCCGCTCCTCAATATACTATCGTGGTACCGGAACGTGGCACCCGATCCATATTCTATCCTGGTGTCGGAATGTGACACCCGATCCATATTCTATCCTGGTACCGGAACGTGGCACCCGATCCATATTCTATCCTGGTGTCGGAACGTGACACTCCGATCCTCATATACTATCCTGGTACCGGAACGTGGCACCCGATCCCCTAATCTCACTACTTTCATTCATCAAGCCTTCTTTTATACCAAGGAATCATCATTAACAAAGTAGATTAGGGTTTCTTTTCAAGATTTGGGATTCAATAGCTTCATCATTCTTATTTATTCATAATTACATAATCACATCATTCATGCAAACATACAATTAAGCATATAGAAGGTTCACAATACTACTAACACATATCATTCGCTATTAAGAGTTTACTACGAATAGCATGAAAACCATAACCTACCTCCACCGAAGATTCGTGATCAAGCAAGCAAATTTTCCCCAAAGTTTTGTATTTTTCCCCCTTCTCGATCGACCCTCTCTCTCTCTACTTGTTCTTTCTATTTTCTTTATTCAAACTCTCTTTCTTTTACCCTAATTAGTATATAATTAAGAATAAAAGATGGCAATAATACCCCACTAATTAACTTAAGGTTAACTCTTTTAACCACCAAGTAATTAGACTTATTAACATTAACCCACTAACTTTATAATTAAGGCAGGAATAGTCAAAAACGTCCCTTAAAACGTATAAAGAAATCCGACCCGAACTGGGATTACGCAGCCTGTGACGGCCCGTCGTGCCTGCGACGGTCCATCCTGCTGCTCCGTCACAGACTTCAGAGACTCAATTTCTCATAAAGTTCTGTGACGGTCCGTCACAATTGTGACGGTCCGTCCTGCCATTTTGTTACGAACTTCAGAGAGTCGATTCTCAGTACCCAATTTCAGATTTTCTATGTGTTTTGAATTGAGACCCTGCGACGGTCCGTCGTGCCCATGACGGTCAATCGTGGGGTCCGTCGCTTCCGCCAGTTTTTCCAGAATTGAAGTCTGCTGCTCAAAACGACTAAACAGGTCATTACAATGCGAGTAAAATCCCAAAATTGATATTATCATTGAAGGATAGTGTTTAATGGTCATGGTTTGAAGCCGTGTCATGAAATGGGAGATCAGAACTCAAATTCCAATCTTCTTCCTCCGTGAAAGAATCCAGAGCGAGGTAACTTCCCATAGGGAAGGGGGTCCTATGAAGGGAAAATCGCGAGATAAATCTTGGAAAAACCACAAAATCATTATTTACTGGAAAACTATATTCTAGATAGCTATGAGGTGAACAAGAGCAATTTTTGACAATTTTCCACAAGTACTAGTGCTAAAGGTTATATATTCACTCTCCTAATATGTAAGTCGGTTTTAGAATTAAAATCTTGAGTAATTATAATTGGTTAAAGGTTTTGGGTAACACCCCAAAAATTAGTATGCTAAACTAGAGTTTGACGTGAGGGTTAGAGTCCTAGTAATAATTCCCCATACTGCAAATAAAGGGTTTCGAGTTAGAACGTCAAGGTATGATTCCCCAAGGACCTACTAAGGGTCCTTGAGGAGGACCCTAAATCTTCATCCAAAAGCAATGATCCATGATAGGGACGTCCCACGCCCCGTGGGTGAGGTTTCGTGGTTCAGGGTCCCAAAAACAATGTAACAGACCACAAACCGTGCTTTAGAAGCATTCCCTGTGGGTCCACTCATGGTCTATAGGCATGGTCTCAATGTTAAGGCATAATGTTTGTTTAAAACGGTTAAGTAGGGGCTTTGCGAATTTTTCATAAATTTATTAGTTATTAAGTGACGTGTTTTACCCCAGTTTATACAAACTATATAAATACTTTATACTCTTAATTAAGTCATCATAAACAATTACTTTGATACCCCCAAAAGAAACCCAATTAAATATGAGGAAGATGAAGAAGAAGAAGGAGAAATATAAGGAGAAGGAGAAGGAGAAGGGGAAGGAGAAGGAGAAGGAGAAAGAGTAGGATAAGAAAAAGGAGAAAAAGGAGAAGGGGAAGGAAAACGAGAAAGAGAAGAAGGAGGAGGAGGAGGACGAGGACGAGGAGAAAGAGAAGAAGAAGGCGAAGGTGAAGGACAAGGAGCAGGATAGAAGGGGAGGACGAGGAGAAGGAAAAAGTCAAGCTAGGAAAAAAGAGCAATTAAAGAAAATGAAGAAGAAGAAGGAGGAGAAGGAGAATAAGGATGATGAGGAGGAGGATGACGAGGAGGAGGAGGTTAAGGAAAAAGGAGGAGGGGGAGAAGTAGACCACGAAGATGAATAAGAAAGAAAATATGAAGAAGGAGAAGAAGAAGCATGAGAACCTTTTTATGATGTCCTATCAAAATCTATTGTCAAATATAGTTTTGAAAGTATTTCCTTTTTAAAAATATAATTCAAACAACATATGAGCTTCTATAAAAATTTTAAGCATACTAAAGCTTGAAGGGTAATCAGGTTCAAATGGGAAAAATTAGTCTGTTGTCTAATTGGAAGACGATAAAGAAGATATATTGTTGGCCAAAACAAAAAGTCTGCAGTTACAAGAAGTAGAGTTCCATTATATTAGGGCAATTGAAGATCTATCTAAAATTGAGAGGAAACAAAGCCTCTGTGGTAGTTCAACCATTTTTGGTATTCCATCTTTATATTTAACATGATGTTTTTCATAATATTCAAGATGCTCTTCGCCTATTTTTTTTGCTAAGACACTCGAGGTATATAGAACTATCGTTTGAATGGTTGGAGTGGCTACTACTAGGAAATCCATCAGCAAACATAAACTTCTTAAGATGATGATTTTGCACCTGAAGCGGTTTGGTTATGGAAGCTATGAAAGTACAAAATTGCATAAACCTCTACATTTTCCTCTTGATCTAGTGATTAACCCTTGACTAGAAAAATGCACATGTTTATGCAATTTGTTACTTTAATATATTCCATAACTAAACCTCTATAGTTGCAAAATAATCATCTTAATGTGTTTGTATGCTGATGGACTTCCTAGTAGTAGACCCTCAAACCATTCCTACGGTGCTTCTATATTCCTTGTGTGACTCAGGAATAGAAAAAAGGCTGAGAGCATATTGAATGTTATGAACAACTTCTTGTGAAATATCAAGATAGAATTCCAAAAATTGTTTCACAATCACTGCGACTTTACTCCCTCTCACTTTTACAAGGCCCTTAAACAGCCCCCCAATAATGGCATACATGTTTAAAGGAATGAAGTACTATGTTCTTGTTAGAGTCCTCAATATGGTCTAGGTCTATTGGGATAACCAGGTCTAACCCGATATTTAATAGGGTTGTGCTAAGATTTTTGTACCCCATTTAAGAGAACGGTATTTTATTCGGTTTTTAATAAGCCTTCTAATTTGTGGGACTTGAGAAATATCTATAGGGCCGTCCCGAGGGCCAAAAAAATCAAATTAAAAATATAATATAATATTTAAATTTAAAATTAAAGAGATCTCAATCTCAAAAAATTTAGGTTAATATTTCTATTAGATATTTATACTTTTACTGGAAAAAGCATAAGAAATATTATAAAGATAATTATGTTTGTGGATTTGATTAACAAGTAGTAAAATTAACATAATATAATATTGTTTACTCTATATTTATAACAATATTTTTAAATTACAATTTATATTTTAATTTAATAATTATAAAAAATATAATTTTTAAAAAAGTGGGCTGGCCCGACAAGCCTTTAGCCCACATACTTGTGGGTTGGCTCATCAATTTATGTCCCACACTAAAAATGGGTTAGCCCGTTCTGACCCGTAAAAATTAAAAACCTTTATGGGTAAGCCGGATGGAGTGGGCTAGTCTATATTTACAGCACTAGTTCTTGTAACTACAAACTTGTTCTTTGTGCAAACATTTTCCCATTCTTCATCGTCCTCCAATGAAACAACATATGAATTTTTTCGCACTTGTACATTATTGCCTTTCAAGCTGTAGTATGCTAAAATTTTTATAGGAGTTTATACGTTGTCTGAACCAGATTCTAAAAAGTGGAATACATTCAAAGATATGTTTGACAATATATTTTGGAAAAATATCCTAAATAGTTCTCGAATATCCAAACAATTTGTTGATAAGTGCTTATTAGTACTTGATTTAGTGGCCATCGAGTTTTATATATTTTGAAGAAAACTTTAGAAAAGGAAATATTTTTAAAGATATGTCTGATCATAGATTTCAAATAAGATTTTGAAAATAAGCATTGAAATATTAAAAAATGGTCTAAATGCTAGAATGGTTTAATAATGCTTAAAATTTGGGTATAATTTTGTTAGAAAATGTACTAGACATATTTGCACATAATATAGCATAATCGTAGGTAGAGATATTTCAAAGCTTTTTAAGGAGAAATTTTCCATCTCTGATTTGAAATCTATGATCAAACATAATTTAAAAAATATTTTCTTTTTAAAAATTTGCTTCAAAATATATAAAACTATGATTCTTAAAATTGGGATATAACTTTGTTCTAGAATGTACATATCTACACTTAATACAACACAAAAAAGGTAGAGGTATTTAAAGAATTTTTCCAATTGATTTTCCTTAGATATATTTCTTTATATTGCTACAAATAAATTTTATTCTTAAAATAATACTATAGAAAAACAAACTTGATTATTATAAGTCATACTAAAAAATATTATTAATTTATAGACGTATAATTTAGTAGATAAAGTAAACTTTATTAATTTATAGAGTCTCCTTATATTCAGCAAATGTTAATATTTTTTTACATCAACATTATTGTATCCTAATTATTTAAGTAGTATATTTACTGAATTTTCATGAAATATTATTTTAGTAAACATAAAGTATAATGAATACATCAAAATATTGTATCTTATTAAATTGTTTATCCTATTTATTGAATGCAACGTTTTATGCCTGATGGTTGAATTCAAGTAAGGACTTCAGGTTTTTGTGGACAATGAGTTGTACTCCATTCATCCAAATATTATTATTTTTGTGGTTAATATAGGTGTCATATTAATGGTTAGAAAATTTACAAAATAGTACCATATAATAAGTTAATGTATTATGTATTACATACAAATATTATAAACATAATCAAATAATACATTATCTTGGTGGAAAAACATTATAAGATCTTTCCACATGACGTGCAATTATATACACAATGAGGTCTTAGAGTTACAAATTGAATTTAAAATTTTCAGCGTTTGTATTTTTTAGACCCTATCGTAACGTAGATAAAAAGATTTCTTGTATAAAGCTGTGATTCACAATAAGAGTCATAGAAAACCACTTTATTTCTTTCTTTGTCTAGACAAATATAAGGTGGTGAGTCCACAACCTTAATTGGTGTAAAACACTAACCCAATACTATATCCTAACTTCACATGACCTGCTCTCCTTTAATTTGCTCAACCACATCAAAGAGCTAATACGAACACTGTTCAAGCTTTCTCGATGTGTCTTCTAGGCAATAATGAAGAAGCTTAAGAGTTATACATATAAGGTTCAAGATTGAAGACCTTGAAATCTTTTGTATGTTTGTTGAATCTTTGATTATAAACTATAAATATTCTTTTTTCAATAATTTAATTAACTTCAATATCTTGTATTTAGAAGGTGATATCTACTTCAGTTTGGTTTTTAGTATGCAAATACATGTCTTTTTTTATTAAATAGTATAAAGTTAAGTAGTGCAATACATAATTTATCCTTCAAATGTCCTTCCATAGTTATTTTCTTTCATTTCTTTTCTATGAAAAACTTATAATGTGGGATTAGAACTATTTTTTTGAATTGACTTTTGGGTAATGAAATGGATTTCAAAAAATAGTTTTTCATGAATAAATCGTGCTTGCAACTCAAGTCTTAATAAAAGGAAATACTAAAAAGGCTCAAAGTACTAACATTAGACTCTCTATTTACGAAGCCTCTAAAACTAAGATGGATATTGAAAGAGACCTCACAAAATCCTAATAAAAAAAATACTGAATATCAATAAATGTTTCCTCCAGAATGCAAGGAGTCTTACCACTGACTCCGATTGCTGAACTGGATCAATGAGGCATTGGATGCTAATTGTGAGAACCTACGTATGCGTCATAAGATAATGGAGGCCAACTAATATCAGTGCATTTAATGTACGAGTAAGCAAGTTGGAGTGCTAAACAACATAGGTTAGAAATGTTAGCATTTTTGTTAATGCTTATATGGTCCGTATTCAATGGGTCCATTAACGAACTTCATGGACCCATTATTTAACTAATGGTAAGGTAGTTAACTACCGAATGGGATAATGGTTAAATACCCATTATCCGACTAATAGGAAAGTGGTCAATTACCCATTATCCCACTAATGAGATAATGGTTAACTATCCATTATCCTACTACATAAATCAACAATCCTACTAAGTAGGTGGTAACTTCCCATGACCTCTTAACCGTTCTTGATGGAAGACAGTTATAAATATGTCATTTGGTTCAAAGGTCCCTACGCACATTTCTTCTAAACACTCCATATCATCAAAGAGTGAGGTTTTGAGTGCTTACAAGATCATTGAAGAAAAGAACAATTGTAGACTCCGACTATATTGCTAACAATGGCTGGACTTATGTCGATCACTCTTTATTTTCACTGCGTCATTGCTCTATAATTTCAAACATTTCGCATCAGAGCAGTTGAATTTCATCTGCTTTGTTAATTGTTAAAATTCTCTAAAGTTGCTCAAACTTGTTCTTAAATATTCAGGTCGTGTTTTGAATTTTTTATAACATTTTCTAATAAAAAAATTCAAAGAGATTGTTGTTTTGTTGCGTAATGTTCAACAATAAATCTTTTATATGATTTCGAGGTAATGTTTAGTGATTCATATAATTTTATTTCATTGAGATTTAGCCACAACAATCTTAATGAAATGATAGTATATATTATATTTTGGATTACTTAAATAAATAAATATCTAAGTGATGTAGAATTATTTTATTAAAGTTTAGCCAAAACATCTTCATTTGAATGGAAATGGATTAAAAGGTGATGAAAGGAGTAGTACGTGTGTTGCCATTCATTTATAAGCCGTATATATTACCGTTCAATGATCAAGAAGACAAACCTGCTTAAGGAAAAACACAAAAGGGGATGAACCAGAAGAAGGGCGAACCGCCGAGTCATTTAGAGATCACAAATAACCTTTCCGAATGGTCTGCCCCAACACTAAATCATAAACCAATAAATACTAGTTATAAGTTTTATTTTAAGGGTACGAACATTATTATCAATTGGAGAAGGTTTTGTGAGAGACTTGAAGAAAGAAGGGTTTCATCTTCCTCATGTTTATGTGGGTGTCCTTTGCTTTTCTTCCTTTGCTCAGATAAAGGTTTAATTTCTTATACCCATCTCATTTCATGATCATGTTAGGTGCAATTTTTTATTGCTTGATGTATTACTAAGAACCCTCATTCTTATGGTGTGATTTAACAAATATGTGTTGACATTATTGGTGGGTCTTACATGCTGATATGTTAGATGTATTTTAATGGTGATTAACCTAGTGTTTGTGGTTTTATTTAATGGGTTGGTAGTTTCAATGCTTTTGGCTTGTTTGAAAGGGAGGTCGCAAAACCAAAATCGCTAAACTGATGCCTAGGGAGTGGGTATATATGAGGTTCAGCCTATGAGGGTGAGCACTAGTTCCATATTCTAACACTCAGCATGAGAGAGTAAGTGAGGTAAAGCGTAGGCTATCCTTCATGCCGAAAATGGTTGTCTGAGACGTTTGCATTTGAAACGGGGTAAGTTGCCTAAGAGGGAACTTAGTTCAATCTAAAGCTTAGCCTAGCAATTATTATCTTACAAATTTTCTACCGAAAGCATGTGCCCAACTATCTATCTCAACTTTTATCGCAGTAACACCCCAACAACATTTCCCCATACTTGATTCCCTTTTGCATTGTTATTGATTTTACTATACTTGTGAAAAAACCCAAATTTTATGATATTTTACACCTTCGTGTCGCCCCTATCATTTGACAATTTTTTATTCATAAATTACATAAGCTACGACTAATTAGAATGAAATTCTAATTTAACTACATATTCTTGAAATCTCTCCCTTGGGACATGACCCCAACCCTTGGTTAGGTTACTAAACTATAAAAAATTGAAGACACTTGTACCATAGGTTTGTATCAATGGTCATGATAAGCATAAAAATAGCGTCATTGCCAGGGAGTGTTTTCACCTTATATTATAGTTCAGTATTGTTTTTATTCTTATTAGTGGTAGTCTACTTATGTAATTTTTGTTTTTGTTTTAAGTGTATGTGTTGTAAACAATAACTTTAAATGTAAATAAAACTAATGGTAGGCAAGCGGGCCACAAAGATGACATGTTTAAACTCAACGATTTCAAAGAAATGTCAATGAACCCCTATCTCATGGGATGTGTTGGAGCCATCCACTCCACCCCAGCCAAGGGAATGCAATGAGCAATATGTTGCTGCTCTTGCAACTAAAATGACTCTTCAACGTATTGACTCATGAGGATCCCCATGAGAATATTCGAAACATCGTTGATGTTTGTGTGCCATTCTCTTTCAAAAACATCTCTCAAGAGCGATTATTCCCTTTTCCCCCAATGGGTGAAGATCGCGAGAGGTTAGCTAAATTAACACATAATTCAATTACTTTATGGGAAGAGCTGGTTACTTCATTCAATATGTTATTTTCCCTACCTTGATGTTGATGACTATTTGGGATAGAATTCAATTTTTTGTGAGCCTAAATGGAGAGCCTCTACAAGAAAATTGGCTATGGTTTAAAAAGTTGGTGCTACAATGCCTAACCCAACGTTTGCCTGATAATTTGCTCCTTTCGTATTTTTACATGATTTTGGAATTGGTAAACAAATGTGTTGCTGATCAAGTCTCACCCAGAGGATTAATGCAGCAATACCATTCACTGTAGCAGTTCAACTTCTTGATGGCATGACAACCATCACTAGGGTGTGTACACTCACGAGGACCATGTCTCTCCTGTCATATTTAAGATATTAAAGGATCAGATTGAAAAGAAAAATGAGAGCAACAAAAACATGTAAAAAATTATGACACAACTTCATATTTTATCAGAGAACGTCAAGGGGGCTGGTGGTTATAGTGCCAATTATGTGGGTATCGGGAGCACTAGTCCTGTAGAAATGAAGTTTGAAGCTCTGTCACGAGGAGGTGAACTTTCTAGCCAACCAAAGTTGAGTATATCGGTCAATATTCTTGGTAGATGGATGATAATAATATATATTTGTTAAATAATAAGTTAGTTGATGGAATATATGGCTCGTTATCGAGATAGATATATAAACCATTTTAGAAGATTATAAGTTTTTATTCTGTAAAACATTGCAAGTGGATTTATGAATCTGCCACATGAAATAAACTAAGTAGTGATCTTAAGGAAATTCAACATTGATCTAAATTCATTAGTAATTTAGTTTATTGATTAGTATATCGAATCTTAACATAGAGAATTACATAAGTGTTTAGTGGAGAGTCTCAAAAAACAATAGAGGAATGAAATTACAAATTTATAGTGGAATGAGTTATAATTTAGTATGATAATAATAATTCAAAATTAATTAATTGAAATAATCGAATAATAGGAACCCTCAATAGTTAATTTTGTTGTCCCTACAATGCCCATATTTAACTTGAACTCTGAATAAAGAGAAGACTAGCCTAAGTTTTTCTTTAAAAAGAAAACAATTGTGTATTTTTATGGTAGAAGAAAATAGATTTTTTTTTGTATTACTTTTGTGGTCCCTACAATGCCCATATTTAACTTGAACTCTAGAAGTAGGAATTTTCCTAGAGTAGAAAAAGATTGAAAGTTTATGTGCATTCTTGCCCTCCCAAGTATTCATAGATTTCGGATGTGAATTTGGGATCATTGTAGAAGGCTACATATCTTATATCTATCGTTTTGATTAACTTGAAGATATGTGTAACTTGGAAACTCACTTGAAAGAAGATATGTCTACCTTGTAGATTCTCTTGAAGGTATCTGCTTACGCTTCAACAGGTAATACTTGAATTAAATTTAAGTTAGTTTATCTGTTCTAGCATAATTGTATATGTTATGGTAGAAACGATTTGATTATATATTATTCATGTAAGCACTAAGATTCATGCATTCTGAGGTGTGCATATTATTTTCTAACAATAGTAACATTACAACTTCTACTAATTGGTCTTCTCAGATGGTTTGTTTTGATATTGATTGATGACACTAGCTAAATCTTCCAGTTTGGTTGCATTCAAGATATAATGTTTTTAACGACATTTAATCAGAGGCATAGAGTACATATGTTTTATAGGTCCATTTAAACCCAAGATTTTCAATATGAAACACAAATAAATATGTGAAAAATAACTAAAAATATTTAAAAAGTGCAAAGAGAATATCTAACTGTGAACACACAGTTTCAAATATACAATGAGATTAGCATCAAGAATCCTAAACACTTTAAGGGTTAACATATCTAGTTTAACACTTAAATCTATCTATGCATGATGTCATAATACCTAGTTTCAATTTCTAGAAAGCATTCATGAACAAATTATAATAAGAAACTTCCAAAGCCCCATAGAACAATCAATTTTTTTATTTTTCAGACAACAAAAAATTATAACTCTCATTATGTTTTTTAGGTCAATCAAACATGTACGGATACGTATGTTTTAAAAATAAAACTATCCAAACATTATTTGATTTACCTCTTCTGATCTAGTGCCTAAAATTTTTACCTTGTTATCAATACCAAGCAACCTATCCAAGCATATTTGAATTGCTTGGAGTATTTTAATCTTTCAACTTGAATTCCGTAACCTCAAACATATTCTTTCTAAATATAATTCCATATTTTTTTTCGATGTGGGAGAAATGTAATTCTCTTTAAATATTTATTGAAGCAACAACAAACAAAGTTGCTTTCTTTGTGTACTTCATAGATTTTACTTTCAATGTGACTCGTGATATGCGCTGTGGTTGGATTATATTCTAGCAGATTAATTTCACAATCCTCTTCCACGATATTCCTCCTAAAGAACAAGGGTCTCAAAGTAATTTTCCGTTATCACAACTTGTAACTGGTAATTTCATTTAAAAAAACAACATGAGTCATGCATGAAAAACAATTTCTCAAATCTATCTCTTCGCTGAAAGGTCCCTTAAAAAATAGCTCTAGATCACACCGATCACTTTTTGAAAGGAAAAAATACAGGAAAATAACAATGGAAGAAAATTTGAAGAATAAATTATGTATTTCACTATAGAACTTTATATTATTGATGACTAAAAAAGACATGAATTTAAAGACTAAAAACCAAAGTGAAATAGAAATCAGCTCCTAAATACTAGGGACTTAATATAATTATGGCAAGAAAAATATGTGTAGTTCTAAATCGAAGATTCGACATATATACTAAGGATGCGAAGGACTTCAATCTTGAGCCTCACTTGTTAAAGCTTTTAAGATTATACATTATTGTCTTGAGGACACATGGAGAAAGCCTAAAGAGTTTTCATATCAGCTTTCTGATACTTTTGAATAAATTCAAGATAAGCAGGACATCATAAGTCAGGATAGAGTTGAAGGATGTTGTAGTCCAGCAATTAAGTTTGTGGACTCACCACCTTATCTTTGTCTAGACAAAAAACAAAAGTAAGTGATTTTCTAGGAGTCCTGTTGTTAACAACTACTTTTATGCAAGATGCATCGTGAGTTCTTAAACATACAACTTGAATATAACATATTTGTTGTTTGTCATCATTGCCCTCCATTTTGAAATATCTTATAATGTTTTACTAGAAAATATATTATTTGTTTAATTGATTATGTTTATATTATTTATATGTAATACATAATACATTTGCTTATTATATATTACTAGTTTTTAAATTTTTCTTCCATAAATATGTCGCCTATGCAGTACAATTTAGAGAAATTGAGTACTAATTGTTGTCCAAATAATCCTGAAGCCATGAATTGAGGTGTAGTACATAAAACATTGAATTTAATAAACAAGATACATAATTTAATAAAATAAAATATTTTTATTTATTCATTGTAATTTATGTATCATAAATAATTGTTTTTATGTAAATTTAATAAATATGATGTATAAATTATTAGGATACAATAATTTTGATGCAATAAATATTAACATTTCTTCAATCTCAAAAGAATATTTAAATTAATAAATACTAATTTATCTATTAAATTATACAACTACAAATCAATGATATTTTGTAGTCTCACCTATACTAATTTAGTGAGTTTTACTATAGTTTAATTTTAAGAATAAACGTTATTAGTAGTTGTATAAGGAAAACTATGTAAGGAAAATAAATCAGAAAAATACTTTATATATCTCTACATATACCTATGCTATATTATTTGTTGATTCGTTAATAAAAAAATTATAACCCAAATTTAAGCATAATTAAGCCATTGTTAGCAAATTGTTTGGACCCTTTTTTTGATATTTCAAAGCCTTTTAACGAAAATTTTCAAACTCTGATTTGAAATTTATGGTCAAACATATCTTTAATAATGTTTTACCTTTTGAAAATTTGCATCAAAATATATGAAAACTCTCTCGTAACAAAATTAAGCACTATTAAACCCTTCTCAACCTTTTTTTTCTGACAAATTTTTGATACTTGAGAAACTTTTAAGGAAAACTTTTCAAAATCTATGGTCAAATATATCTTTCAAAGTATTTCCTTTTATAAAATATGATTCAAACAACATGTGAACTTCTATTAAATTTTAAGTATACTAGAGCTTGAAAGAAAACCATGTTAAAGTAGGAAAAATTCGTTTGTTATTCCATCGGAATACGATGAAGAATGTAAATTTTTGACCCAAAGAACAATATTTAGTGACAAGAACTGAGGACTTCATTCCTTTAAACTAGACTATCATTATTGGGTGGAAGTCAAAGACCATTTCTTCTTTTCCATGTTGATATTTAACACGAAGTGGTTCATAATATTAAGGACGCTCTTCCCCTATTTTCTTCCCATGAGACACTTGAAGGATATAGAACTACAGTAGGAATGGTTGGAGTGACTACTCCTAGGAAATCTATCAGCATACAACCACTTCCTAAGATGATGATTGTACACATGAAGCGGTTTTGTTATGGAAGCTATGGAAGTAAAAAACTGGTGCAGTTTGCGCTTGAACTGGTGATAAGCCATGAACTAAGAAATCGCAAAGGTTTATGCAGTTTGGTACTTCCATAGCTTCCATAACCAAACCTTTACATGTGTAAATAATCATCTTAGGAAGTATCTGTATGCTGATAGTTTTTCGAGTAATAGCCACCCAAACCGTTCCAATGGTAGTTCTATATCCCTCGAGTTTCATAAGGGAAGAAAAAAGGGGTAGAGCATCTTAAATTTTATGAACAAATTCGTGTAAAATATAAACATGGAAAACCAAAAAATTGTTGAACATTAAAAGAGGCTTTGTTCCCTCTAACTTTTAAAATGCTCTTAGACTTCCCCCCAATAGTAGCACTCAAGTTTGAAGGAACAAAGTCTCGAGTTCTTGTAACTTCAGACTTTTTCTTTGGGACAACTTTTTCCCATTCTTCATCGCTTTCCGATCAAATAACAGAAAAATTTTTCCCACTTGAACCTGATTGCCCTTCAAGCTTTCGTCTGCTTAAAATTTTGATACAAGTTCATATATTTTTTTCATCATAATTTAAATAAAGGAAATACTTTCAAATTTATGTTATAGATTTTGGAAAAGTTTCCTTAAAAAGTTCTCCAGTATCAAAAACGAGTCCAAACAATTTGTTGAGAAAGAATTATTAGTGCTTAATTTTGTGGCCAAAGAGAACTTTGACATTCAACAAATGTTGATTTTTAATATATCAAAGTTGTTATATACTAATAATTTATTATCATATTTATTGAATTTACATAAAAATAATAATTTATGATGCATAATGTACAACGAATAGATGATAACATTATGTCTTATCAAAAAATGTATCCTATTTATTAAAATCAATGTTTAATGTATTATGCATCAATTAAAGTAAGAACTTCATGTTTTTGTGGACAATGAATGATATTCCAGTCGCCAAATTCTAATGTTTTTGTTCTTAACGTAGGCGACACATTATCGTAAGCATATTTACAAACTAGTTCGGTATATTAAGATAATATTTTATGTAATACATAAAAATAATATAGACATAATCAATTAAACAAAAAATACATTTTTTTGGTGAATGAATTATAAGATCTTTCCACATTACGCCCAATGCTTTACATTAAGAGTTTTTAGACTTACAAATTGATATAAAAAACTGTTGTTTGTCCTTTTGCAGGCCCTACCAAATGGTAGATACAAAATTTGCTTGAACATAGCAGTGGTTAAAAACAAAATTCCTAGAAAATCGCGTTTTTTCTTTCTTTTTCCTGACAAAGATAAGGTGGTGAGTCTACCAACTTAATTGGTGGACTATAACAACGTTTTACTCTATCCTTAATTCACATGGCCTACTCTCCTTGAATTTAATCAAAAGCATAACAGAGTTGATACAAACACTCTTCAAATATTCTCCATGTGTCTTTAAGACAATAATGTAGAAGCTTAAGAGCTATACAAATATGATTCAAGTTTTAAGGCCTTTGAATCATTTATATATATGTTTCATTTTTTGTTTATAACTACAAATATTCATGTTGCATTAATTATATTAAGTTCGACACCTAGTATTTAAGAGTTGATTTCTATTTCAGTTTGGTTTTTAGTCTGTAAACACATCTCTTTTGATAGTCAATAATATAACGTTCTATGAAGAAATACATGATTCATCCTTCAACTTTCTTCTATTATTATTTCCTGCATTTCATTTCTTTCAAAAATTAATAGGTGGATCAAAAAATGTTGTAATTCAAAAATAGTCAAGGGACTAATGAAAATGGTAGAGGTAAGAAGAGAGAGCGATCAAAAAATGTTGTAGATTGCAGTGTGTCTCAACATAATGTAGGTGTTGAAGATCTTGGACCAACCTTTCTCCATCACTATATATGTTAGCTAGTATTTTGTCATTGAGACGTCTCGTTGTGTTCTGCTAATTTGACTTCCATTTGTTCACACTGGACATATTTGTACTCATTACTTCAATGTTATGGAATTGATAAGCTTGTACATAATTCGAAATTAGCAACGAACTTCATCTTTAACTTTTGTTTAATTGTTCCTAGGTAAACTTTATATTAATTTTTGAGTACATATGATAAAAATTGATTATGTTAGTTAGCTATAAAATTTATTGATCACTAATTTCCCTTTTTAGTCGGTTCTTACGTAAACAAGACACTTTAGAAGAGCTTGAGGTGGCTGCAAAAAAAGGTTTCCATATGGAAATATACATTTTTGAAGAATCTTGATGAGCATCTGCACTATGATGAAACACATTGTAATCTATATCATGTAAAACTCGATCTCTCTTTTCCCATCAGTCCCTTCGCTAACTCTGCTTCTGCTGAAGTCTTTTTCCACAGACTAGGAGACCTTTCTTTCTTTACTCTCTTACAGAGTTATATATACAATATCTCTTCTATTATATATAGGGGAAGGTTGTGTCTTACGATTCAAGCATTAACTCTATTTCCTCTTAAGGGTGTCTTTAGTGTCACATCGAAAGACTGGCATGCTGAACTTTTTGCTCAGGTCAAATCATTCAATTTATACGAAAC
Source organism: Solanum lycopersicum (assembly GCF_036512215.1). Taxonomy (NCBI): domain Eukaryota; kingdom Viridiplantae; phylum Streptophyta; class Magnoliopsida; order Solanales; family Solanaceae; genus Solanum; species Solanum lycopersicum. Next base: position 33,690,126 of record NC_090809.1, read on the forward strand.
TCTTGCTACTTCTATTCATACATATACATATACATGTACATATATATATATATATATATATATATATATATATCAATAACATTTTCTTATTCTACATTTTTATAAAACAGTGCCTCCAATTGGATTGTCATCATAACCTACAACATCTCTCCTACACATATTAACTATAGAACTAACTAAGTCTGTCTGACTAAAGTTCCTCATCTTGGAATTTTCAATACATAAAAGCATGTAGAGTTAAGAGAAATACAAGGGTTTCATCAAGTTTAAAATATGATAGCTTTAGGTATACCCCAATTAACATGTTTCTCAAGTGATGTTCTAATTTTTCTTACATTTGCTTCTCTAAATTTTAGCTAATTGGAAGGCAAACTAGTTGATGGTTATTTTTATCACTAGTAGTTTTTGAGATCTATACTATTAACCATATCATAGAATATAATATTTATAATAGAATAAATATTTATTCAGTTTTCATAGATCATATATTCGTTTATGCTGTCTATTTATTTATATAGTAGTTTATTTAGTGTGTAGTGTTTTAGCTTATATATACAGAAGATCAAATTGGTTCTTAGGAGTATGAGGTGTTTTGTTCAGAATATAGGATTCGTATTTGATATGCAATCAGTACGATTGTAGTTAAAGATTATATGTAATTTATCTTGGCCATGGAAACTATATAATTTTATTTTCTTGTGTTAGTACATTTTGTATGTATTAAACAAGACCGAGTACAGATAGTTGTTTTAAGCTGACCGATAAAGTTATATTTCTAAACTATTAAATGTACTAATATTCCCAATCCTGACTTAACTATTATGATCTGTGTATAAATTATTTATCGTTTTGATTTATTAAAATAAGAGATTCGAAGATGGGTCAATATGTCTAGTACACTAGATAATAATAATATATATTGGTGAGATAATTAGTTATTTGATGAAATCAAAGTCTAGTTATAGAAATTGATTAATATGTCTTTTTGGGGACCTTATAAGTTTCATCGTGTCAAACCTTGCGGGTGGATTATGAATCCAACACATGAAATAAGTTAACTACTATTTGAAAGGAAATTAATAGTTGAATTAAATTGGTATGTAATATAATTTATCGATCAATATTTGTAATATATCTCTCTAAAGTTTCTCACTATGAATTTTGTTTACATACAAAACATGTCACTTACAGTTAACATAAATCCAAGTATTTTATGAAGTAAAAGATATTGTAGCTTAAGATATAGCCCGATCAGGATGATTCTCAAATGATCTATCTCTTTTCATTTTTCTTACGTATCTTCTTCTCTAAACTTGAGCTACTTCGCAGGACCACTAGTTGATGGGCATTTTTATATGTAGGAGATTTAGTAGTTGTTAGGATATATACTATTAACTATATGTTAATATATATATTTTATTATAGGATAAATATGTATTCAATTTTAAGAGATCATATATTGGTTATGGTTCTGTGTTTACTTATATAATATATTGGAGTTTTAATTTATTAAAAAATGAGATTCTGAAATGGTTAATTATGTCTCATAGATTTGATGATAATAATATATATTGGCGAAATATTAAGTTTGTCAATGAAATTTATGTCTCGTTTTAGATATTGATTGATATGTATTTTTGAGAAACATGTAAGTTTTCATCGTGTCAAGTATTGCATGTAGATTAATGAATTTGACACATGAAATAAGTTAAGTAGTGCTTTAAAGGAAATGAATAGTTTATTTATATTTTTTCAGTAGTTTAATTTAATCATTAGTATCTTTAATATTTACATGGAGAATTACATATGTATATAATGGGAAATTTTGAAATATAAATAGAGGACTGCAATTACGAATTTCTGGTGGAATGATTTGTAATTTTGATATGGTAAGAATAATTAAAATTAATTATTTGGAATTATTTTTATGATAAAATTCCTCAAAAATAAATTGTGGTCCCTATAGTGCTTATATTTAACTAGAAATCAGAATCCAATTTCTAAAGAGAAAAGAGGAGACTAGCGTGAGTTTTTATTTGACAAATAAAACAATGGTGCATTTTTTTGTGGTTGAATAAAATGGACTGTATTTTTATCTCCTTTTTGAATTGGAAAGAAATCTCTTACGGATTCTCTTAAACTAGAAAAAGATTAAATGTTCTTATTAATATTTGCTCACCCAAATATTGAGAGAGTATAGATGTGAATTTGAAAACATTGTAGATGGATATATAGTCATTGTTTATCTTATGGATTCACTTGATTATATATCTAACTGTCACGATTGGAATCTAGACCCCAAACGAGACCAGCGTCATTGACCTCTCAAAGGTTATAGACAAGCTTACATACGTCATTCTTGTACATCTAGGTTAATTTTAGCGGAAAATTTGAAACTTTTACTTTCAAAACATTCTTACTAAACATTCTACTAAGTACGTAATTTTTCACCATCAACCATCTAACATTAAGATTATCAAATTAAAGAAATAGTTTATTATAATGTTAAAGATGTACTTGCCAAAATGGCACCAGTACAACGTTTCAACAAAAAAAGGAAAGAAACACTAGTAGAACATACTCAACTAGCTCAATCGTACAATTAAGAAAGAATGTAAATAGTAAAGCATCCTCGAAAGCATGAGGGCCTACCATGTCCGGATGAATGCTCGACGTCCGAATAAATGTAGCGTTGATCCTGTAGCTCTAGCGACCACTTGTGCCTGCACCTAAAAGTTTAGAGTTGTATAGGGTTAGTACACACTTGTAAAAAGTATGGATATATGTAAGAACACACCAAGTACATGCATGAGTAAGAATAGCTCTTTCCTAAAAACATGATTGTAGAAGGTCAGGTCAGTGGACATGCCAAATTTAGATTAGGCAAGTGAGTGAGATTTCCAAATTTGAATTAGGAAAGTTTATGAGCTTTCCAAATTTTGATTGGGAAAGTTTTGCCCTGAGAGGAACATGTATCATAATACTTATCATTTTGCACACAACACACAACAGCGTACACATAACACATATCATAATTCCTGAAACACATATAGTTGTAGATATCATTGATTCAAATGGCATGAGACCTTGGAATGATGAACTTGTCATTATGACTTTCCAAAAATGAGGGCTCAACATATGGGACCTCAACTAGGGAGTTTGCTTTATTAAACACAGAGACTGCTTCATTCCTTAATACGTACTTCATTTAAATTCCTTTATGGTCCATTGTAAACACCATCTATACCTAGGATGTAGTTTAAGAGTTTCATCGGGTTCGTTGTGCAGTGACCAAAAATGACCTAATGTCATTACTTGAATCTAACTTACCTCTTGATTATCCTATCCTAACACCTTTGGTATTATTTGTTTCATTATGTGCATCATTTGAGGCTGACCTCATTCATTCATTGGAAACATTAATTTTAACCGACATAAATCATGTGAGCATCATAAAAGGAAGTGTCGTGAAAACCCACACCGAAAAGAGGTGGAATCACCGACCAAATTGACCCAACATATGCTAGCGTATATGGGAATTGAATCCCGCCAGATCCCTACATTGGCATTATAGGTTCGAAGACTAGGAGATATAAGGAGACCCATATCCGGCATGACGGACAGTCTCATCTAATGAGAGTTACGTGAACCTTCCCCCTTACCGAAAGAAGGCATAACCAATCATTGGTAGTATATTGGTACTCAGTATAAAGATCCATTACATTCAAATCATATGTCATGGATGTTGGCTTCTAGTTTGAGGACATCATAGCTCAATAGATTATTTTTAATCTCATCATAAGTATTAAGTGTGTTAATCTCAATACTTTCATAAGAGTGTTCATAGAGACTGGTCTCTTCATTAACTTTACACTCTCCTAGGTGAGTACATTTTGATAACATTTAATTTGGCTCATTTGAGATTGCTCTCATCATTTAAATTAGTCTCATATCATGTTGTCACCATATTCATTAACATTAGCACATTTTATCTTAATAATTACTCACCCCTTTTTACGTGAATGTTCATTTCATCATATGCCAATGCACTTGGCCATTTGTGTGTTTCACACTCTTAGTTAACCCTTCTAGGATTTCATCATTTGAAAACACAATAATCATTTCATCGTAAGCTAATGCACTTGGCGATTTAGTGTGTTTTACACTCGTACTTAACCCTTATAGGTTTACATCATTTCATTACATACATCTTAGGTTCAGTTATATTTAAATGTATGCTAGACTTATGGGTCTATGCATACAACCCATGAGGCTTCATTTATAGTTCGTTTAAGTAATTCCAATCTTCCTAAGATTATGTAGTACAAGTCTTATGCATCTTATATGTCTATGCCAAGATCTCGATTTTGATCTAAGTAGGCAACATTATTCTAAAAGATTTAATTCATGTATGACTTACGCATCAATATGTAATTTGGGCAAGGGTACCCAATTTCAAATCCCTTAGACAACACTTACTTTTTTTTCATGTATTGTATTTTGGTCTACATGACATTGGGACCCTAGATCGAGCCCCAACACCAACGTTTCCTCTTTATTTTTCTCCTTTGAATTACCTCTTACTTGGCCGAGGGGTTGTGTCATCAAACCCCCACAACCCTTTTTATTTTTTTAAATCTATTTCTCCTTGTCAATTTCGAGTAGACTATGAGGTTGTGGGATCAAACCCCTACAAACTTTCTTTATTTTACTTTTATTCACCTCCTTAAATCTGTCGAAGAGGTCGTGGATTCGATTCCCAGACGCCTCCTCCTTTATTTTTCTTTTATTCTCCTCCTTAAATCTGCCTAAGAGGTCGTGGGTTTGATTCCCACACCCCTCCCCATTTATTTATCATTTATTCACCTCCTTATTCTGCCTAAGTTGTCGTGGGTTCGATTCCTACACGTCTCCCCCTGTAGTTTTCTTTAATTCTCCTCCTTAATCTCCCTAAGAGGTCGTGGGTTCGATTTCCACACGCCTTCCTCTTTATTTTTTTTAATTTTTCAGCATCCTTTCATTAAGTTACACCTTAGTTCTTAGGTGAATTTTGTAGTGCATTTAGAACGTTTAACGTATGTTTTAATGGAATCCTTTAGACAAGATATTATCCCTCAAAGTAGCACATTTCAACTCATATGAACATCATATGTACATGAACACGTGTACATAAAATATAAAGAACTATCATGTCATTTCACGACCCATTTTTTGAAACATCAACATAATTCACATAATTCCAAACATACATATAAATGCATAATCATCACGATAACATGTTTCGTCCCTAGTTTTCTACCAGCAATCATAACTAATCTATGATTCAATGGGAGCTAGTGACAGGGACATGCAACGACGAACAATCCATGTTTTCATAATGAATATTCTTAACCTTAAGGGTTCTCATGGGAAAGGGACCAATAGATAAGAAAACTCATACATTTTTGGCGTTAAACTCCTTACTTGCTTCCTCAAAACTCCTCTAAACACTGGTCACACTAAAATTTCAACACCAAACTCGACAGAAAACTGTCTCGTTGCCTATTTGATTGAGTAACGTTTGTTTTTCCGATATTTTTGTGTTAGTTCTTCAAGCGTGAAGAACTTTTGTTTTTCTACTGTTTTTGGAGTTATTTTTGAAGAGAAAACGTGAATGAGAGTGATAGAGACGTGAGAGAGAGAGAGATGAGCGTGGGAGAGAAGAGTTTCTTAGGCTTAGGAGTCTAGTTTAGGACATAGTCAAATAAGGTTTTATTTAATTATTAAAAATATAATCCCCTTTTATTTCAAATCAGCTAATAAATAATCAATATAAATTAATTACATTAATTTACCAAGTGAAATTAAAAACAATTTAATTCATTGCTTCCACCTAGAGTTCGAACCTGGGTGGAGCAAGACTTAACTGCAAGAGCCAATTTTAGGTCGTATCTCTTCAAAATTCCTCTCCATCTTATTAATTAAATAATTAATTATATATTTCGGGTAATTACGATAGCCTGGAAAAAAACCATTTTACCCCTAGACCTCCAAACCTATGATTTTCCCTTTTTAAATTCGGTAAAGACTCATGCAAGTAAAAATTCGTAATCGAGAGCCCTAGATGGTTGGACCCAACTTTTTCTAGCTCCACTAACTCCCCAAGTTAGTAAGCTTAGATTTAGCAAGGGTTAAAAGGTCTGGTGCTACATGCATCAAATTGTGTGAACCTAGTCTAATCATAGGAATTCTTAACACATTAATCAATACTTATCATATTCGTTTTTAGGGTTGTTACATTATCCTCCCCTTAGGAACATTCGTCCCCGAATGACACTACTTTTAACTAACAATAAGTAAGTCATCTATAGAATGTATGCCTACATAGGTAATTCAATACTCCCTATTGGTGAATACCTTATTCACATATTAACATGATGGTACACATCCTTCAAACCTACTAGTAGCTTCCATTAATGGTCTAAACAACTCTTTCCTAAACTAGTCTGATCAAAACATACAACATAAGTAAACATGTAATTCATACTAATCAGCAACCAACATATATATTAACCTCATATTAGTGCATAAACACCATACACAGTCAAATACATGAAAGAATAATTAAGGCTACGCACCCAAGACTTAACCAGAGGTGTCTTCCCTATCAACCCTAGACTTGAGTGAGAAGAATCGTTTCATCATTAGAGCCTCTTCACTTGGAACATTAGATTGAACTCTCTCCTTCCCTTTTTCTTGACTTCTCCTATTGGGGCAATCCTTCACCATGTGACCCGGTTTGCCACAACTGTAACAAGCGTTAGTGCCCATCATACACTCTCCTCCATGTAGTTTGCAACACTTCCTGCAAGGTAATCTCTCCTGAGGTGTATCTATTTCATTGTTTCTCTTAACTCAGGAATCAAAATTCCTATCATATCGACCCTTGGATGAACTTGACTCCCTTGGTGGAAAAGTCCCTTCTTAAACCTGGGTTTATCCCTGATTTCAGTACTACTCTTCCTTGAAAAATTCTCCTTATCTTTACTTGACATTTTCCCTGCCCTAGTATGCTTCCTCTTTCTGCATTTCTCCACTTGCTAGACATGGACCATAAGCCTGGAAAGGTCCATTTTATCATACACCATAGCTTCCGTACACTCCTCCTCGAGATCCGCAACAATCCCTATCAAGAATCTACTCATCTCGTCTTTGTTGTTAGATACAAGTGAAGTGGCATACCTGGATAATTTCACAAACTTCAGGGAATACCCCCTGACTGTAATTGTACCCTATTTAAGGCTTATAAACTCCTCTACCTTTTTGTACCTCATCTCTCTAGGGAAGATTCTCTCCAAGAAAGGTTGTCTTAAAGAACTCCCAAGTGATAGTAACTCCTCCCAAAGCTAAGCTATCCTGCGACATCTTAAAACAAGCATGTGCAACATCCTTTTATTTATAGGAAGCCAAATATTCTTTCTCTGTATATGTGGCCCCCATAGCCACCAAGATCTTATGCATCTCGTTAACAAACTCCTGTGGGTCCTCTAAAGTCTTAGGCCTTGTAAAAATAGAAGGATTCATCCTCGTGCAGTCTTTCAGCCAATCAACCATGGTACGACCCGTTTGGTTCTCCCTCTAAACATTTTTTTGGTTGACTTGGTCAGTCATGCTTCAACCTGCATAGTGATGGCTTGTGCCATCTGGGCTAGAGATGCCCTAACCTCAGTATCAGTCAACCTTGCAGGGATTATCGGTATGTCAACTCCTTTAGCTGTAGCCTAGGGTGGAACTTGATTGTCCACAATAGCTGTTCCTCCTTTCCTCTAACCAATTTCTCTCCTAGTGTTCATTCTCTAAAAACATCAAGGGTTGATGTTAGACACGCTCATATATCCAACAAAATCAGTAAATTGGAAAGGCACAATAAGATCATATGAAGTTAAATTTTTCCTATTCATCTTGCCGTCTCTAATCCATGATAGTTGTGGCGTTCACTACCATGAATTAGAAACTACAAAATGTGGTTGATGTTAAATTATTATCCTCAGAATTTAATTCTAGTGCTCTTACACCAACTTTTTCACAACCGAAATCTAGACACCAGATGAGACCAACATCGTTGACCTCTCATAGGTCAAAGACAAGCCTACATACGTCATTTTTACTTCATCTAGGTTAATTTTAGCCAAATATTTGAAACTTTGTTTCTTAAAATTCTTACTAAACATTCTACTACATACGTAATTGTTCACCATCAACCATCTAATATTAAGATTAAATTAAAGAAACAGTTTATTAATTGATAAATATGTACTTGCAAAAATGCCACCAATACAATGTCTGAACAAAAATTGGAAAGAAACGCTAGTGGAACATACTACACTTGCTCAATCCTAGAACTAAGATAAAATGTAAATGGGCAATCATCGTTGAAGCATGAGGGCCTACCAAGTTTGGATGAATGCTCGATGTCCGAATAACTGCAGCGTTGATCCTTTAGCTCTAGCATCCACATGTGCCTTCACCTAAAAGTTTAGAGTTCTATAGGGTTAGTAAACATTTGTACTAAGTGTGGGTATATTCAAGGACACACCAATGACATGCATGAGTAACAATAGTTTTTTCCGAACAACATGATTGTAGAAGGTCAAGTTAGTGGACTTGCAAAATTGAGATTAGGAAAGCGACTGATCTTTCAAAATTTGAATTAGGAAAGTTTATGATCTTTTAAAATTTTGATTAGGAAAGTTATTCCAAGAGAGTAATATGCATAATCATAATTACATTTCGCACAGCATACAACCGCGTACACATAGCACATATCATATTTCCTATAACACATAACGTTGTTCATATCTTTCATTTGTATGCCATGAGACCTTGGAATCATGAATACTTCCCAAAAATGAGGGCTCAACATATGAGACCTCAACTAGGGAGTCTTCTTTATCAAACACAGAGTCTGCTTCTTTCATTCATACGTTCTTCATTTCATTTCATTCATGGGCAAGTGTAAATACCAGTTATACCTACGATGTAGTTTAAGACTTTCATCAGGTTCGTTGTGCAATGACAAAAATTACCTTATGTCATTACTTGAATCTAACTCATCTATTGATTATCCTATCCTAACACCTTTAATATCATTCGTTTCATTATGTGAATCATTTGAAGGTGCCTTCATTCGTTCATATTGAACTTTAACTTTAAGCGACATAGATCATATGAGCATCATTAAATCGAGTGTTATAAAATCCCACACTGATAAGTGGTGGAATCACCGACCAAAGTGACCCAAAACATGCTAGCGTACATGGGAATCAAACCCCGCCAAATTCCTATATTGACAGTATAAGTTCGAAGAATAGGAGATTTAACGAGACCCATACCGGGCATGCCGGACAATCTCATCTCATGAGAGTTACGTGAACCTTCTCCCTTCCTGAAAGAAGGCATCACTTCTCATAGCTAGTCTACCGGTGCTTAGTATAAAGTTGCATTACATTCAACTCATACGTCATGGAAGCTGGTTCTAGTATTAGGACATCATAGCTGAATCGATGATTTATAATCTCGTCATTAGTATTAAGTGTGTTAATCTCAATGCTTTCATTGGAGTGTTCATACATACTGGTCTCTTTATTAACACTATAGTCTCATAGGTAAGTACGTTTTGGTAACATTTACTCAGGCTCATTTGAGAGTGCTCTCATCTTTTACATTGGCCTCATATCATGTTGTCACCACATTCATCAACATTAGCACATTTTTTCTTCATAGTTACTGACCCCTTTTTACGTGAATGTTCATTTCATCGTACGCCCATGCACTTGCCAATTTGAATGTTTCACGCTCTTACTTAACCCTTATAGGGTTTCATCTTTTCATCACATAATAATCATTTCATCGTATGCTAATGCACTTGGCCATTTAGTGTGTTTTACACTCATAATTAACAATTTTAGGGTTACATCATTTCATTACAAACATCTTAGGTTCACTTATTTTTAAACGTATGGTAGACTTATGGGTCTATACATACAAGCAATGAGGATTCATTAATATTTTGTTCGAGTGATTCATATCTTCCTAAGATTAGGTTGTACAAGACTTATGCATCTTGTATGTATGCCAAGATTTCGAATTTCCATCTAAGTAGGCAGCATTATTATTGAAAATTTTATTCCCGTTTGACCTATGCATCTTTATGGAATTCGGGAAAGGGAACCCAATTTCGAATCACTTAAACAACACTTCCTTTTTTTAATCTATTGTATTTTGGTACACACGACATTGGGAACCTAGATCGATCCCCAACATCAACGTTTCCTCTATATTTTTCTCCTTTGAATAACCTCTAAATTTGCCGATGGGTTGTGTGATATAACCCCCACAACCCTTTTAATTATTATTTATATACTTCTCCTTGTGTTTTTCGAGTTGACTATGAAGTTGTGGGATCGAACCACCACAACCTCTCTTTATTTTTCTTTTATCCTCCGCCTTAAATCTGCCTAAGAGGTCGTGGGTTCGATTCCCACACACCTCCCCCTTAATTTTTGTTTTATTCTCCTCCTTAAATCTGATAAGAGGTCGTGGGTTTTATTACAACACGCCTCGCCCTTTATTTTTGTTTTATTCACCTAATTAATCTGCCTAAGAGGGCGTGGGTTCGATTCCCACACGCCTCCCCCTTTAGTTTTATTTTATTCTCCTCCTTAATCTTCCTAAGAGGTCGTGGATTTGATTCCCACACGCCTCCCTCTTTATTTTTCTTTTGATTTTTTAGCATCCTTTCATCATGTTATACCTTAGTTCTTAGGAGAGTTTCATTATCCATTTAGAACGTTTTAGGTGCGTTCTCAAGGATTCGTTTAGACAAGAGATAATCCCTCACATCAGCAATATTTCAACTAGTATGAACATCACATTTACATCAACATGTGTACATTAAATATAAAGACTTATCATGTCATTTCTATTCCTAAACCATGAACACTAGCCCCGGCAACACTCATACACACATAGTTACATTTTCGGAAACATCAACATAAGTCACATAATTCATAACGCACATATAAACAAATAATCATCAAAGAAACACGTTTTGTCCCTAGTTTTATACCAGCAAATAGAACTAACCTACGATTTAATGGGAGCTAGTGATAGGGACATGCAATGGGGAACAATCCAAGTTCTCGCGATAAATATTCTGAACCTTAAGGGGTCTCTTAGGAAAGGGACCAAGAGAGAATAAAACTCATAACTTTTTGACGTTAAACTCTTGACTTGCTTCCCAGAAAACTAGTCCAAACACAAGTCCAACACTAAAAGTTCAACACCAAACTCGACGAAAAATCCTTATCTTTGACTACGTGATTGATTAACATTTTTTTTCTTATATATTTGTGTGAGTTGTTCCACAGTAAAGAAATTTGGTTTAACTAATGTTTTTGGAGTTATTTGTGCAGAGAAAACGTGAATGAGAGTTATAGATACGTGAGAAAGAGAGATGAGCGTGGAAGAAAAGAGCTTTCTTAGTCTTGGGAGTCTAGTTTAGGACTTAGTCAAATAAGATTTTATTTAATTATTAGAAATATGATTTCATTTTAATTTAAATCAGCTAATAAATAAAAAATATAACTTAATTACATTAATTTACCAATTTAATTAAAAATAATTTAATTCATTGCTTCCACCTAGGTTCGAACCCGGGTTGAGCAAGACTTTACTTCAATAGCCAAATTTTGGCCATCTCTCCCCAAAATTCCCATCCACGTTATTAATTAAATAATTAAATATATATTTAGGTTAATTACTATACTACCCTTAGCCTAGAAAAAGACCATTTTACTCCTAGACCCTCCAAACCTAAGATTTTCCCTTTTTAAGTCCGGTAAAGACTCCTTCAAGTAAATCTTCGTAATCGAGAGCCCTACATGGTTTGAACAAACCTTTTCTAGCTCCACTAACTCCCCAAGTTAGTTATCTTGGCTATAGAAAGGCTTCATAGCTCTGGTTCTACGTGCATCATTCCGTGTGAATCCGGTCTAATCTTAGGCATTCTAGACACATTAAGCATTACTTAGCATATTCATTTTTAGGGTTGTTACACTAACATGGGAATTAACTTGATTGAAATCCGTCAAACTTGTGGATTCACATTAATGTATCTGCTCATTCTTCAAGAGGTATTTCTTGAATGAAATGTCAACATGTTAATGTGTTCTAGAATAATTGTATACAATGTAGCATAAACGATTTTATTATCTATTAATCATTTAGGCAATAAGATTTTGTTATGCTTCCACTGTGTAAATAGTTTCTCACAATTGGAATCAAGAGCTAAGTTTACATCTAAATATATAGTTAAACATCATGATCCGCCATTTTATAATTTAAATACGGTAGTAAAATAAGTGGGAAGGATCTAGATCTAGTAAGATGTTACTCGGAGAATCTAGAATTTCCTATATCTTTCCTCAGAAGCCCTTAGAATGCCTTGGAATTCTCTAGACTTGAAGAGAGTTCTAGAATAGGGACTATACATTTTATTGGAAAGCTTTAGAATTCTCTAGACTAGCAGCGAATTCTAGAACATGGACCAAAGTGTAAAGAAGTAGGGACTTATTAAGTAACTAGTATTTACGCTTAAGACCTTAGTAAGTACAATAAATAGAAGGTCCTCTCATTTTTAAATCATCACTCAAGTTTTAAAGCTTACTTTTAAGAAATATAAAGGCTTCTTCCAAACATCTTAGATCTTTCTAAGTCTTTCTTTGAATTCTCTTACGATCATATTCTCAAAGACTTTCTAGAGCTTACAAAATTATGTAACAACAGTGAGTGACTTGTTATGTGCTGCCCGGAGCTTTAGTGAATACTCTAAGTATTTGACAACGTGGTATTAGAACGAAGGTTTGTACGAAGGAAATGACTAATAAAGGAGATGTAAACGCAGGTAGCACCACCAATGTGAGGTTGGATAATGGAAAGAAGGATAGCAAGAAAAAAAAGCACCAAAAGGGCAATGAGTAAATTCAGATTTACCCCACACCATATGAGGACCTATTATCTCATCAACCTTCGACTACCAAAGCAAGTGACGATTAATTTGTCCATTCGCCTCACCGCAGGAGAGGAATGGGTTGCACGGTTTGAATAGTGGCGCATGAATGTGGCCGACGGCAAGTTCAAGACTCTTTAAGATCTTACCCTTGAAGATACCTAAAAAATCTTTAAGTAGTTGGAAGGACGCTAGTGTACCGAGTTCAAGATAAAGGAGGCCATCACTTTTTTTGTTTGTCATCTCATTCAGGTATTAAGAACAATCGATACCATGTAGGCTGACATTAAAACACTCAAAAAGGGTATGGGTATTGGAGGATGAACGTCATTATATCGAGATATAAAGATTAAGGTTAAGGCTCCAGGGGTACCTATGTTTAAAGTCATTCGTGACGCACAAGAGTTTTAGAACATCTTATGGCACTTTGAGAATTATTTCAATTGTAACCATGTGAACAGAATTGATAAAAGATCAACACCGTTATGTTGTATAATCCGTAATTGGCTTCGCTGCCGAAAATAGGGAAGTGACATTGAACCATTAATACATGGGAGCGATTCCTAGGGGATTAAAAGAACACTTTTTAGCCAAAAAACGTCTTTTATGAGGAAAAACAAGTTCAGGGAACTAAAGCAAATAGGAAACATACACACATACACATACGTGAAGTATTTTACAACCTTCACGCTTCAATTTCCCAATCTCATGGATTAGGATATGTTGTTCCACTTCATGGATATGCTGCCAAATTTTGATAGGATGGAGTTGGAACGCAAGAAGATCATGACTATTGATGAAACCATCACGCAGACCGAAGCTTTAATAGACTTTAGACATGGCAATCCCGATAAAGCCAAAAGAAAAGAGAGAAAAGGTAGTTGTGACCATAGTGAGGGAGATCATCGCAATATCAAGAAGGAGTGATTATATCGTAAGAAGAATGATACATATAAGTCCGAAGACAAGATTTTTCGACGTTAAATTTATGTCAAGAAGAAGACAGAACCTACAAAGAGAAATAGTTACTACATATGAGATGGGAGCAAGAGGAGAAGGATGCATATGACTAAAGAGAAGGCATCGATTGAAACAACCCAAAAATAACCGTGCGAAGTAATTCCTAAATGTACCTGGAATTCGTAGATTAGACCGATTACACATGGCTTGATACGCGGGGAAACATACCTCAGAACCTATGTACCTGCAAATCCAACTAACATGGTGAGTTAGTTGAGCTAGGAAAGGTTGGGTCCATCCATGTAGGGCACCCGAATATCAAGATTTACCCGGATGAGTCTTAATCGGAATTCAAAGGGGTAATCTTATTTTTTGTGAGTCTAAGGGTAAAATTGTATTTTCCGGGCTAAGGGTAGTCTTTTAATTACCCTAAATATTTAACTAATTAATTAATTAATATAAAGAGTGGACAATTCGGGTAGGATTGTCCTGAATTGACTCATTTTCGCGAGATAGGCTAAACCCGAGTTTTATTCTTGGTTTAAGCAATGATTAATTCGAATTTATTATTATTTCATGATTAAGTTGAACTAATTGTTATTTAACATTCGTATTTAAGTAAGGGGAAATTATATTTTTGATATAAAATTAATAATAAATTAAATAAATAACTAAGAGTCCTTGTTTGACTAAGTCTTAAACTAAAACTCCTACTCCTAAACTTACTCTCACCTCACTCCACTCTCATTCAATCGTCTCTCACTCAAATACCCACGTCGATCATCACCAAAAACTAACAAAAAAATGAAACTTCATCACTTGAAGAACTTGCACACAAAAATTCAAAAGAAAAACTAAAGTAAAAACTACAAGCAAAAATATTGTTATTGGCGGGTTGTGCTTGAAGATTGGTGGTGAGGCTTTGGTGTCGTGGAGTTGGATGACATTGGAGAATATTTGGAGGGTGTTGTTTGACAAAAGGTATGGGCTTTCTTCCTCTTGGTCCCTTTCCTAAAAGACCGCTAAGATTCAGTAATTCTAATCCGAAACTAGGAATGTTCCCATTTGCATGTCCCTGTCACTAGCTCCCATCGATTGTTGTAGGTTGGGTATGTTTTCTGGTAGAAATTAAGGATATAATGTGTTTTCATGATGATTATGTTCATGTATGTATGTTCGGATTTATGTGATGATGTAAATGTGTGCAATGTGTGTGTAGCCGTGTTCTTTGGCATGTTTTGCAGCATGAAAATGGCATGTTAAAGCCTTGTGTATTTTCTATAAGTTTACTTGGAAAACATGCACATAATAATGTAAGAAATAAACAGCAAATTACTTAAGAATCTAACATACAAAGGATGAAAAAAAGGGACCAAAAACGTGACAAAATTTCAAGAAAAACTGGAAATTTTGTTTCGACAAAGCAATAAGTGAGATGCTGAAATTTTTAATTATTTTTTAAAGATGTCAGGTCATTTGGAATTGAACACAAGACCTCACCGTATGCAAGCTATTAAAATTTCAATACTAAAAATGAGGTAAGGGGGATTCGATATGGGTTAAGGCTCAAGTGAAGGAATGAAATTTGAAAAAATGAGGTGTGTGGGGATCAAACCCACAACCTCTTGGATAGGTTAGGGATATAGGAGAAAAATGAAAGAAAAATAAAATGAGCGGTGTGGGAATCGAACCCACAACCTCTGGGATAGGTGAGGAAGTTAGGAGAAAAAAAGAAATGGATGTGTTGGGATTTAACCTAAAGTCTCCAAGCTAAAAAAAATAAACAAAAAATTTAATATGAGACTAAGTGTTTCTCAAGGATTTGTTTAGACAAGAGAGTATCCCTCACATCAGCAATATTTCAACTAGTATGAACATCACATTTACATCAACATGTGTACATTAAATATAAAGACTTATCATGTCATTTCTATTCCTAAACCATGAACAATAGCCCCGACAACACTCATACACACATAGTTACATTTTCGGAAACATCAACATAAGTCACATAATTCATAACATAAATATAAACAAATAATCCTCAAAGAAACACGTTTTGTCCCTAGTTTTATACCAGCAAACAGAACTAACCTACGATTTAATGGTAGCTAGTGATAGGGACATGCAATGGGGAACAATCCAATTTCTCGCGATAAATATTCTGAACCTTAAGGGGTCTCTTAGGAAAGGGACCAAGAGAGAATAAAACCCATAACTTTTTGACGTTATACTCTTGACTTGCTGCACAGAGAACTCGTCCAAACACAAGTCCAACACTAAAAGTTCAACACCAAACTCGACGAAAAAACCTTATCTAGTACTACGTGATTGATTAACGTTTTTTTCTTATATATTCGTGTGAGTTGTTCCACAGTAAAGAACTTTGGTTTAACTAATGTTTTTGGAGTTATTTGTGCAGAGAAAACGTGAATGAAAGTTATAGATACGTGAGAAAGAGAGATGAGCGTGGAAGAAAAGAGCTTTCTTAGTCTTGGGAGTCTAGTTTAGGACTTAGTCAAATAAGATTTTATTTAATTATTAGAAATATGATTTCATTTTAATTTAAATCAGATAATAAATAAAAAATATAACTTAATTACATTAATTTACCAACTTAAATTAAACATAATTTAATTCATTGCTTCCACCTAGGTTCGAACCCGGGTTGAGCAAGACTTTACTTCAATAGCCAAATTTTGGCCATCTCTCCCCAAAATTCCCCTCCACGTTATTAATTAAATAATTAAATATATATTTAGGTTAATTACTATACTACCCTTAGCTTGGAAAAAGACAATTTTACTCCTAGACCCTCCAAACCTAAGATTTTCCCTTTTTAAGTCCGGTAAAGACTCCTTCAAGTAAATCTTCGTAATCGAGAGCCCTACATGGTTTGAACAAACCTTTTCTAGCTCCACCAACTCCCCATTTTAGTTAGCTTGGCTATAGAAAGGTTTCATAGCTCTGGTTCTACGTGCATCCTTCCGTGTGAATCCGGTCTAATCTTAGGCATTCTACACACATTAAGCATTACTTAGCATATTCAATTTTAGGGTTGTTACACTAAAATGGGAATTAACTTGATTGAAAATCCATCAAACTTGTGGATTCACATTAATGTATCTGCTCATTCTTCAAGAGGTATATCTTGAACGAAATGTCAACATGTTAATGTGTTCTAGAATAATTGTATATAATGTAGCATAAACGATTTGATTATCTATTAATCATTTAGGCAGTAAGATTTTGTTATGCTTCCACTGTGTAAATAGTTTCTCACAATTGGAATCAAGAGCTAAGTTTACATCTAAATATATAGTTAAACATCATGATCCGCCATTTTATAATTTAAATACGGTAGTAAAATAAGTGGGAAGGATCTAGATCTAGTAAGATGTTACTCGGAGAATCTAGAATTTCCTATATCTTTCCTCAGAAGCCCTTAGAATGCCTTGGAATTCTCTAGACTTGAAGAGAGTTCTAGAATAGGGACTATACATTTTATTGGAAAGCTTTAGAATTCTCTAGACTAGCAGCGAATTCTAGAACATAGACCAAAGTGTAAATAAGTAGGGACTTATTAAGTAACTAGTATTTACACATAAGACCTTAGTAAGTACAATAAATAGAAGGTCCTCTCATTTTTAAATCATCACTCAAGTTTTAAAGCTTACTTTTAAGCAATATAATGCCTTCTTCCAAACATCTAAGATCTTTCTAAGTCTTTCTTTGAATTCTCTTACGATCTTAGTCTCAAAGACTTTCTAGAGCTTACAAGATTATGTAACAAGAGTGACTGACTTGTTAAGTGCTGCCCGGAGCTTTAGTGAATACTCTAAGTATTTAACAACGTGGTTTAGAACGAAGGTTTGTACGAAGGAAATGACTAATAAAGGAGATGTAAACGCAGGTAGCACCACCAATGTGAGGTTGGATAATGGAAAGAAGGATAGCAAGAAAAAAAAGCACCAAAAGGGAAATGAGGAAATTTGGATTGACCCCACACCATATGAGGACCTATCATCTCATCAACCTTCGACTACCAAAACAAGTGACGATGAATTTGGCCATTCTCCTCACCACAGGAGAAGAATGGGTTGCACGGGTTGAAGAGTGGCGCATGAATGTGGCCGACGGCAAGTTCAAGAATCTTTAAGATTTTACCCTTGAGGATACCTACAAAATCTTAAAGTAGTTGGAAGGACGCTAGCGTACCGAGTTCAAGATAAAGGAGGCCATCACTTTTTTTGTTTGTCATCTCATTCAGGTATTGAGAACAATCGATACCATGTAGGCTGACATTAAAACACTCAAAAAGGGTATGGATATTGGAGGATGATTGTCATTATATCGAGATATAAAGATTAAGGTTAAGGCTCGAGGGCTACCTATGTTTAAAGTCATTCGTGACGCACAAGAGTTTTAGAACATCTTATGGCACTTTGAGAATTATTTCAATTTTAACCATCTGAATAGAATTGATAAAAGATCAACACCGTTATGTTGTATAATCCGTAATTGGCTTCGCTGTCGAAAATAGGGAAGTGACATTGAACCATTAATACATGGGAGCGATTTCGAGTGGATTAAAATAACACTTTTTAGCCAAAAAACGTCTTCTATGAGGAAAAATAATTTCAGGGAACTAAAGCAAACATGAAACATACACACATACACATACGTGAAGTATTTTACAACCTTCACGCTTCAATTTCCCAATCTCATGGATTAAGATATGTTGTTCCACTTCATGGATAAGCTGCAAAATTTTGATAGGATGGAGTTGGAATGCAAAAAGATCATGACTATTGATGAAACCATCACGCAGACCGAAGCTTTAATAGACTTTAGACATGAGAATTCTGATAAAGCCGAAAGAAAAGAGAGAAAAGGTAGTTGTGACCATAGTGAGGGAGATCATCGCAATGTCAAGAAGGAGTGACTATATCGTAAGAATGATACATATAAGTCCGAAGACAAGATTTTTCGACGTTAAATTTATGTCAAGAAGAAGACAGAACCTACAAAGAGAAATAGTTATTACATATGAGATGGGAGCAAGATGAGAAGGATGCATAAGACTAAAGAGAAGGCATCGATTGTAACAACCCAAAAATAACTGTGCGAAGTAATTCCTAAATGTACCTGGAATTCGTAGATTAGACCGATTCCACATGGCGTGATGCGCGGGGAAACAGACCTCAGAACCTATGTACCTGCAAATCCAACTAACATGGTGAGCTAGTTGAGCTAGGAAAGGTTGGATCCAGCCATGTAGGACACCTGAATATCAAGATTCACCCGGATGAGTCTTAATCAGACTTCAAAGGGGTAATCTTATTTTTTGAGTGTCTAAGGGTAAAATTGTATTTTCCGGGCTAAGGGTAGTCTTTTAATTACCCTAAATATTTAACTAATTAATTAATTAATATAAAGAGTGGACAATTCGGGTAGGATTGTCCCGAATTGACTCATTTTCGCGAGATAGGCTAAACCCAAGTTTTATCCTTGGTTTAAGCAATGATTAATTTGAATTTATTATTATTTCATGATTAAGTTGAACAAATTGTTATTTAACATTCTGATTTAAGTAAGGGGAAATTATATTTTTGATATAAAATTAATAATAAATTAAATAAATAACTAAGAGTCCTAGTTTGACTAAGTCTTCAACTAAAACTCCTACTCCTAAACTTACTCTCACCTCTCTCCTCTCTCATTTAATTGTCTCTCACTCAAATACCCACGTCCATCATCACCAAAAACTAACAAAAAAATGAAATTTCATCACTTGAAGAACTTGCTCACAAAAATTCAAAAGAAAAACTAAAGTAAAAACTACAAGCAAAAACATTGTTATTGGCGGGTTGTGCTTGAAGATTGGTGGTGAGGCTTTGGTGTTGTGGAGTTTGATGACATTGGAGAATATTTGGAGGGTGTTGTTCGACAAAAGGTATGGGTTTTCTTCCTCTTGGTCCCTTTCCTAAAAGACAGCTAAGATTCAGTAAATTCTAATCCGAAAACTAGGAATGTTCCTATTTGCATGTCCCTGTCACTAGCTTCCATCGATTGTTGTAGGTTGGGTATGTTTGCTGGTAGAAATTAAGGATATAATGTGTTTTAATGATGATTATGTTCATGTATGTATGTTCGGATTTATGTATTGATGTAAATGTGTGCAATGTGTGTGTAGCCGTGTTCTTGGGCATGTTTTGCAGCATGAAAATGGCATGTTAAAGCTTTGTGTATTTTTCTATAAGTTTACTTGGAAAAGATGCACATAATAATGTAAGAAATAAACAGCGAATTACTTAAGAATCTAACATACAAAGGATGAAAAAAAGGGACCAAAAACGTGACAAAATTTCAAGAAAAACTGGAAATTTTGTTTCGACAAAGCAACAAGTGAGATGCTGAAATTTTTAATTATTTTTTAAACCTCACCGTATGCAAGCTATTAAAATTTCAATAGTAAAAGTGAGGTAAGGGGGATTCGATATGGGTTAAGGCTCAAGTGAAGGAATGAAATTTGAAAAAATGAGGTGTGTGGGGATCAAACCCACAACCTCTTGGATAGGTTAGGGATATAGGAGAAAAATGAAAGAAAAATAAAATGAGGGGTGTGGGAATCGAACCCACAACCTCTGGGATAGGTGAGGAAGTTAGGAGAAAAATTAAAGAAACATAAAATGAGGTTGTGGGGGATTGATCCACTATCATCTTGGTCTCCATCAAAAAAGAGAGGAAGGAAAAATAAAGAAAAAAGAAATGGAGGTGTTGGGATTCAACCTAAAGTCTCTAAGCTAATAAATATAAACAAAAAATTTAATATGAGACTAAGTGTTTCTCAAGGGATTCAAAACCGAGTTCCTTTCCCAATTCCGTATTGATACATATGCCTTATGTGAATAAATATTTAATGAATGGTCACTATAGGAATCGAATTCGACACATTGGCATACTAACAAGATGCAAAATTCTTGTACCACATAATCTTGGAAAAGTATGAGTCACTTAGACGAGTTATGAGTGAAGCCTCATGGTTTGAATGTATGGAATCATAAGTCCATCGTACGTTTAAAAGAAATGTGAACCTAAGATATTTATGATGAATTGATGTGACTCCAAGGGGGTTAAATAAGAGTGTGCAACACACTAAAAG
The DNA here is from genome assembly GCF_036512215.1 of Solanum lycopersicum. NCBI lineage: Eukaryota > Viridiplantae > Streptophyta > Magnoliopsida > Solanales > Solanaceae > Solanum > Solanum lycopersicum. The sequence continues at coordinate 33,711,299 of NC_090809.1, forward strand.
TCCAAGTGCATTGGCATATTACGGAATGAACATTCAGGTAATGTGGTGAAAAATTATGAAGGGCTTATATGCTAAAACTAATGAAAATAGTGACAACGTGATAAGAGGTTGAGATGAATGGTGAGGAAAGTCTTAACCAAGCCTAGGAAATTTGTTACCAAATGTACTCACCTATGGGAGTCTAGAATGATGTAGAGTGAAATCTCAAGCATACTCCAAAAGAAAGTGTTAAGAATGAATTCATAGTTAATAAACAAAGAAAGAGTGACTATATGACTATAGGCTAGTGCAAGTGATTCAAGTTGCATCTACACCTAAAAATCAATGTAACTAAATGAAATTTCTAAGAGAGTGTTGAACATTAAGAAAAAAGTCTCAATCACACACGATATGTATTTGTAAGGACAATTAACAGTTAATATGTAAACAAGAGATAAAAAATCATCTAATGAGCTATGACCACCTCATGCTAGAAGGCATCTTCAATTATGTATGAGTTGAATGTAAATAGGTACTTCAAAAGGGAGCATCGATAGGCCAGCTATAAGAGCTAATTCCTTCTTTTAGGAAGGGAGGAAGTTCATGTGGTTCTCATGAGATGATAATGTACACCAAGGTCACTATGGGTCTCCCCTAAATCTCCCAGTCTATGAAATATGCTGCGAATATATGGAAACAACTAGTGGTTTTCCACCTAAGTTAGCTAGGGATGTTATGGTTTCACCTTGTCCAGTGACTCCACCTCTTTTTTGTGTGGGGGAAGACACTAGATTTCATGATGCTCACATTTTCTATGTCGGTTAAAGTTGAAGGTCCTCAAAGTATGAAAGATAATGAAATGTATGATACCAATGGTATTTGTATAATATAATCAGTAGGTAAACTAGACTCAAGTAATGACACTGGGTCATTCTTTGTCATTGCACAGTGAATCTGATGAGAGTCTTAAAAAACATCCTAGGTATTGCTGGTGTTCACACCGGCCTACGAATTAATGAATATGAAGTACGTATGAATGAACGAAGTAGACTCTGTGTTTTTTAAACAAGGCTCCCTAGTTGAGGTCCAATATGTTGAGCCCTCTTTTTAGGAATTCCTAATATTTAGTCCGTGATTCCATGGTCTCACGGCATATGAACGAATGATATGTCATATATGTATGTGTTATATGAAATATGTTATGTGCTATGTGCAATATGAAAAGAATGATGATGGATGTTACTTTCATAGCATGACTTTCCTAATCTGATATGGCAAGTCCAACTGACTTGGCTTTCCAAAATTCGTATCATTAGTAGAGACCTCTTCTTAATCATGCCTGTCCTTTGTGTGTACTTGAATACACCCATACTTAGTACAAGTGTGTACTAATCTCATACTTTATACTAATTTAGTTGCATTTTTAGTAGGGTGTTCAAGACATTCGTTGCAGTTGTTCAGACAACAGAGATTATAATTTCGACTTGGTAGGTTATCATTCAATCTAGCTAACCAGCTGCTATGTTTCTAGCTTAGTAATAGGTTTAGGCTAGTGGAGCATGTTCCACTAGTATTTCTTTCCTATTTTGTTCAGACTTATGTAATGGTGCCATTTTGGCAATTGTTAGTAATGCTATAAGACTATTTATTTTAATATTGAATGATTCTTTATAATATGATTGATGTATATGAGCAATAAAACTCTTTATACGAATATGCACATTATAACTAGGAAGTCTAAGTACACTTCAAACAAAACAAAAAGTTTCAAATTTTTTCTGCTAAAATTAACATAATAATGTTAATAAGATGTAAGTAGGATTGTCTGTGACCTCTTTGTGGTCAACGTCACCGGTTTTGGCTAGGGTCTAGACCCGGTCATGTCATCGATACGACACAGTTTGACTTGATAGGTTTATGCGGAGCTATAACCAAGCAACTATGTATGTCGAATGAAAAGGATGTTGACATTAGAATCAATAGAAGAGCCGTTTGTGCTATTGACTACATGAGTTCAAAGGCAAACATCATGAACAAGACAGAATACCCAAGGTTTGGTTTAAGTTTCAGTACAAGCAACACCAACCTTAGAATGGTCAATGGACAACTTACTCCAGTGAGCGTAGTCGCGCATAGAGTAAGCATCACACTTAGCTAGTTGCAAGGTAAAGTGAACTTTACTATTTCTTCTTTAGATCTCTTTGATAAAATTCTAGGTTAAGATTTCTTTTCGCAAATCCAATTGGTGATAAATTTGTACCTCTAACAACTCTTGGTCATGAAGCAAAGAGGGTCATGTATGTTTCCCTGGTTAAGGAACTATATATGGAAGGAAAAGTATGACTAACGACTATGTAACTTAAGGGAAGCCTTGAAAAGAAGGAATCAACATTCTTATCAACCATTGCATGTTCAGAATAAGACAATGGTTCTAAAGGGTCCTCGCAACCAAGTACGCGGAAGGATGATAATAATGTGATACCAAAGAAGACACCAAGATATGATTCTCCTAGGAAGGAGGTAGATCACAAGACCAATCTTGAAGAGATAAAGAAGATACCGAAAGATTTGTGTGAGGGAGTATCGACTGAATGGACCATTAGTCGCGCGTACAAGAATACAAGATTTAGTTGACCAATTAGTAGTAATGTGACGCGGTCGTTGCATCAAAAGGTAGGAGAGACTGTCATATACCATTATTTTATAATTTAAATTCGGAATAAAAATAAGTGGGAAGACTCTATAATTTCCTATATCTTTTCACAAAAGCCCCTACAATGCCTTGTAGTTCTCTAGACTAAAAGATTGTTATAGAATAGGGGCTAGAGATTTCGTTGGAAAGCCTTAGAATTCTCTAGAGTAGTAGAGAATCTAGAACATGGACCAAAGTGTAAATAAATAGGCACTTCTAAAGGAAATATTATTTACTCTTAGTCCCTTATAAACTAGAAAAAATAGAAAAGCCTCTCATTTGTAAATCATCACTCAAGTTGTAAATCATTCTTTCAAGTAATATAAAGCCTTTTTCAAAACTTCAAAAATATTTCAAACTATTTCTTTATATTCTCTAAGCGATCTTAGTCTTAAAGGCTAGCTTGAGCTTATAAGATCTTGCAAGAATAGTGAGTAAGTTGTCAAGCGCCACACAGAGGTTTAGCGTATATCATAATTTCGTGAAACTAATCTACATATAAATATTTGGGTTCACATATATGCGTATAAACTAATTGATACAGTTGACCTACATTTCATTATTTCTTTTGTTAACCAAGAATATGTTTTTTTTTTTGGAAAAAAGTTATTTGTTTTGTCGACAAAAGTTGATGTTGAAAATTTGTTTAGACCAAATAATTCCTTAATATTTTTGAGTGGAAATTTTTGTACTATTTTGTTCACTTCGAAAATTTTTTAAAAGAAAAGGAAAAATGTATATAATTCATGAAGTGACAGTAACAACCACTGCCATCATTGTATTAGGATTAATGAATAAGATACGGTTCAACATGTATAAATTGTCCTACATTAATCCATACTTCTAAAGGTTTGTTTACTCAATTAGATATTTAAATGTACATAACAGTAACACTTATTTAATTTAAAAGAATTGATATCAACGGTTTTCACTTATATTAAATGCAAAATTGTAATATTATTAATTCCCGGGTGCATTAATCCAGAAGATAATTTGCGATAAAAAGGTTTTGTATGTCTTGATCAAAGGAAATACACATAACATTATACTCATGAGATAATTATTCAAATAGAATAAAACATGAATCAAGTTGTTTTAATAATTACAAAGTCATATAAAAAAAAATTTAAAAAAAAATTGGTCATAGTTTACGTTATAATGAAATTTTTTGATCTCTCATTGACTTGAAATTTGATTATTCCCTTTAAAATTTGTAAAGATGAGTTTTAATTAGTTTCTCAAATTAAAATTTGATTTGAATATGATAAGATCTTTCATTATATTAATTATGTTTAGGTTGAATTTGGAATATGATTGTACAAAGTTATTTAGCATGAATTGATGTGTGATTAAATTGTAGGTCATAATGTGTTAATTTCTCAAAATGCTTAAATCACTTGAATTTTAAATTTTTTCATACCTATTGGAATTTTTTTTTTATAAACTTCAATAGACTTGAAATTTTGTAAGTTAATTGATAACGACCTAGTAAGAAGTACTCATTGCTATGTGGTTATGTTTGAATACCATTCTTCTTAATTAAAATGTAATTTAGTATGAATCATATCCTTTATACCAATTTTATTTATGTTTTATGTAGTATATTATTATACATGATGTGTTAACATGAATTTATAGATGATATGGATATAGATGTGATATATTTGAAATTGTTTGAATATGAATCTCATCATAACTTTAGAGATAAATATCAATTTTTAATTTTGACAAATTTGAAAGTTGGTAGGATCATAAAATACGATCAAATTATAATTACCCATTATTATAAAGTGATTTTACAGTTTGAGGTTGTTTAGATAATATTTTTTGATACTTTGCATTTTGAAAATTAAGTTTAATGAAAACTACTCTACTATGATATAGTGTAGATTGTCATTGTTCTCTATGGCCTTCATGACTAAATTTTACTAATGTATAAAGTTAGCGTGTTGGCTTATACCTTCCTCCATATCAAATGAAATTAATACAAGTATTTAAAATTTAATTTCTAATTTTGGTAATATGTGTTGACTCTCTCAATCTCTATAATATTAGATTGGATGAATGAATCTAGGGATAATGATATTGACTTGACATGATTAACATATAATCTCTATCAAAGTTAGCTTTTGATATAAATTTGTTGTAGTAAATATCTATATCACAAAAAATATATGTTACATGAGTAGTTATTTTTCATCAAAATTTGCCATTCATGATGCATGAATGTCTATGAAGTGTGTTTTGATTTTAAAATTCAATGTATACACAAACATGTTGACTTTAGAAAATAATACTAAGATGATGTAAATAGTTTTTTTATATTTTGTTCTTTATTCTTGAGTAGTATATCTATTTCACAAATGATAATATGTGATACGAATTACTGCACGAATAATCTTAGGTTCTATTTTGGACAAATAATATTCTTCAAACAAATTGATCATAGTTTTGGAATTCGAAAAAAGTGGACTCTAATTGATTATAAATTTGGTAGACTCATAAGAACGTCATAATAAGAAATATTATTTATTTGGATTTTTACATGTGTTTTTAGTCATATTTTGTTATTTGGGCCCATCACTGGATCAGAAATATTAAATACTAGTGAAATATTAATTTTAAGTGTTGGCTTACACCTTCTTCCCTATCTGATGAAATTAGTGCACGTCATTATCTATTTAATCATCCAATTTTAACAATATCTATTATATCTCCTGAACAAAGTAATATATGATTGGGTAAATTTAACTATAGGATTTTCACTTAACTTAAACAAACAATTGACCCTCCAATGACTTAGTTCTATGTAAATATATGTAGTGCATAATTGGTCATTGTACATGTGTATTGCATGAGTACTTCTCAAACCATATCAATTGACTATTCGACATGCATGAATGCATATATATAAATGATCCCTAAATTTATCATTTAGGATTATTTTAAAAATAATAATTTATTTAATGTATTATATATGTCACGACCCAACTCGTCGTGATTGAGACCCACCCTAACCTGCTTGTGGAAGAACTACTACTATGATCAAACTAAAGAAAATAATCTAAAATAAAGCTATTTACGTTACGAAAGAAACTAAAATAAACTAAAAATGTGAAAAATAAACCCAAAATCTGAAAGTCACTGTACAAAAACTATAAACGAGAACCAAATCTAACAAGAATTCTAGTGAACTCTCTAACTAAATAAGACAAGGTCTAGGTCCAAAAATTGTGGAAAAAATTTAAAGAGAATTCCATGGAACCCGAACGATGTGGCTCACCCTTGAAATCCAAGAAATTACCGATCTCTTAAGGGAGTTCTGTCAATTTTTGCGTGAAGATGCCGTGTAAAAAACATAAGAGCAAGTACATAATCAATACACAACTATAGTATGATCACTCGACTATCCAACTAGGGTAACATAAATAAACAATTAAGACATTATAACACATGAATAAACATCGACATATTCAATACTATCATAAGAATCAACATCCCAAATCACATGCTTCATCACATAGTTGGTCATCTCACATGTCACGACCCAAAATCACCCCCTAGAAGTTAGGGAAAACCCTTGGGCATGACAGGGCGTAATTGTACCTTTGGGGCCTTGTTCAGGCCCTTTAATTATCGTTCATTACATAAGACATGAAAAGTAGTGCAGAATTAAAACTTTTCACGAATAATTTAATTAAAGAAACATTATTCATAATTACTAAGGAAGTCTCATCGTCATACGCCATAATAAGAAACGACATAAAAATCATAGGTACACTCCCCTTTACTGTTGAAGGAAATACATATTAAGAACTTATACAAAACTAAAAGAATTAAGAACTATGCCCTTGAATATATGAGGGCATACTTTGTCTTGAGAGAAGCTTTCCCAAGCTTTGCCTTTAGACTTCAACATTGCTTCCAAAATCTATACTTATATAGTATAGTAAAGTATGGGGTTAGTACAAATAATATACTAAGTATGACATATGCAAAAACATGCAAAAAAGGGACATTTTAGTAAAAACACATTTTCAAGCAACTTAAGTAAAACATTCATGAATATGGAAGTAAAACAACATAAGAAACGTCATTTAACACTTAGAGAAGAATTTCCATAATTTAACAAAAGGGATCATTTTATAGTACTTCAAAAATTACAGTAAGATCCATCAACATTACAAACAATTGTCCTATTTCCAAAATGTTGAACTTCCAAGGCCAAGCAGAGTTGAAGTGAACTCATTTGCGTAGGATTTTCCGTAACTAAAGTTATCCTAAAACTCACCATTGTAAGACATAAAGGAAGTGCACATACACCTCATTCAATACACACTAAATTGATCCTCAAGGCTACCCCTTTTAGGCTTACTCTCCTCGGGAGAACAAGCCCCCACTCTATGACAAGACATTTGAAGAACTCTCAAGAAACACACCATGAATTCCATTTTTCAGAATGCCTACTTAGTGAAATGAGACGATGGCGTTCTATTCCACCACATACCCTAGGTAGTACACTCTTTTAGAAGGCTTAGCACCAAGAATCCCCTTACGGAAGGTCTACTTAGTGCAATGCATAGATAGTGTCCCATATAACCGCGTCCAATATCACCATCTATGCTAAGTAGTATATTCTTTTAGGAGACATAATTCGTTTAATTCATATGAGGATCACCAAGACTCCCCTTTAGGAATGCCTACCTAGTTTAATGGATAAATATTGTTCCATTCCAATATCTACCTAAGTAGTACACTCTTTTAGAAGACTTAGCACTTTCATTATTTTTGTAGGGATTAGCTTAACAAAGATAGACCATGAGAGCTAGACATGGAGTAACGATATTAACTCCTATCGGATGAGGGATCCTCAAATGCCTAGAGTAAGGTCATTCTCTTAGCTTTTGAATGTCTTACCCATTAGCTACACCTATGCGGGTGCATAGTTAAGGGATAAAGATATTGCTACTAAGTAAGTAATTCTTTACTAGTGAGGATTCCTCATCTGAATATGCACATTTGAATACAACATCTCAACTCACGAAGTGTAACCACCCCTTCTTCATATCTTGCCGGTGCTAGGCATAACTCCCCACAGATTCTAAATATTATATATTATAGGTTAAGGATAACTAGTGAACACCAACTTTCAACTCACGAAGGGAATTTTTCCTCCGACCTATCTTAGACAGCACTTAGAATGTAGTGAGGTTTCTACTGTACACTTCATCTCAACTCACGAAGAGTATTCACCCTAAAACTCCTCTTCTGGCTTACCTTAGATTCATTTATTAATTCAAGGGTGAGTGTGTGTGTAAATGTGAGCACACCTTTCACATAAGCATCATTTCATTTTCATTTAACTTCTATACATGCTTAGGCTTCATTCATCACATCACACACTTTACATGCTTCACATAATCATATAATTCATTTAAGCATACTCCCTAGCCTACTTCACATCATATCTTCATAAAGACCATTTAACAAGAATAACATCATTATCATCTTACTTAACACAACAAGCCCTCATGGCCTCATTCACAATAAGTAGGTAACTTTACATTCATACAATTCAAGTAAACACCACCACCAAGAAGGTAAACCATACCACTCAAGAGCATTTCGAAATTAAAGCTAAACAACATAACCAAATTAACCTTTTATCCAAGATTTCATCACCTATAAAATTTTACTCCATATTTCATCATAATATATCCCTTAGGTCATTATCTAAACGACTATATTTATCATAAGAAACCAAAGCTCAAAAACTACCAATTCATTTTAATCTAACCCATTCCTTAAGTTAAAATTTGATAAAAAGATTTAACATGTTTACACTGAAGTTTTAGTATTAAAATCATCAACTAACATTTAAAAAATAATTTTAAATCATTCTAAATATTTTTATGCAAGAACCATATTTAGAGTTGAAGATAGAGGAAACTAGGGTTGAAAACCCTTATTGAAAATCCATTAGAAGTGACTCCTTGAACGGAAGAGAGTTTAAGTATGGATACCATATATTACTTTGAAAAAACCCCAATGATGGTTGGTTAAGAAATAGTCCACCAACATCCCTCATAGCTCTTCTTGACTTCTAACTTTTATGGAGACGTGAGAGAGAGTTTTAAGAGAGAGGGGTTTTGGGCTTTAGGAAATGATGTCTAAAATGAGGTCATAGGGTTTAAAATACTTTAATATAACTAAAAGACCATAAAAATATCACTCAAGGTTCATAATATACTTGAGGTTAATTTACCAAACACCCCAAGTCATTACAAGAAACAGACAGATTTTGGGGCAGTATTACAGATGGATCAGCCAACGGTCTTTTTGTACCTAAATGTCCCGATTGTGGGGCTTCATTGGTTCGTACTTCTCCTCATTAAATAGAAGGATATCCTTTCTTGCAGTTGCAATCAACGCGAATGATCGACCGACCATTGGTGGACCGATGGACCGTCTTGGGTCATCATTTGGTCACTATTTGGGAGCTTCTTTCCAAGAGGCGGGGTCCTCTTCAAGGGCCCCTCGTGGGTCCTAGGTGGGGTAGTACCCATACCTTAAACCCCTAATATTATTTATGTAGGTCTTAGGAACATCCCACACCAAATTCAAACAAAGAGAACACGAGCACGTAAAACTCACTCAAACACATCAAGACACTCAAGCACTTTCTAAGGCATACCTTGCGAACGTCATGGACGTTCTCAAACGTTTGACCTCCAAACCTCACACACAGCCTAAGGACATCAATATAACTTATTTTAACACAAATTAAAAAAATAAAGAATCAAGAAGCTCTAGTTTAGCTTAGTTCGATTAGGGTGTTTCATTCTCCCCTACATGGAATAACATTAATCCTTGAATGACACTAAACACTTTAAGACAATCAACGATTCACTTAGAAATCCATAAAAAATTACAATCATGATCAAAACATCATTGTCAAGGCACAAACTAACAAGTAGAACCATTTCACTCTTTCAAACACTTTGCAACACAAGCAATTTGCGAGAACTTTAACCTTTTTAAAATTCACCCTTACCCTTCAGTTATGAAGGAACTACCTTCTCCAACAGTAAACATGCTCATATACAACAATTTTACACACATTGAAACTACAATTTAAGAAAACACAATTTGTTTTTAAGAAAAGTAAGATTTTCACATTGAGCATTACATTAGCACATGCAATTTTGAAAAACTTCACAAATCCAATCTTACATTCATTTCTTCACTTATGGAGGAAATACCTTCTCCAACAACAAACATGCTTATAATCATAATTTCTAAACAATTGAAACCATCAATCATTAAAAATGAAATTTTCTCAAAATTTGAACTTCTTTATAGTGAACTCAAAACTTAACTATGTCACATGCTTAAATTTTCAATAATGCAACTTTCAAGACACTTTAACAAGAAAGCCTTAAAGTATGATAGAAAAGGCAATACTAACTTACTCCAAAGATACTTGGTTAGTTACACCATGTGAAATGGTAGCAGCATCCAATACTACCACTCCTACTTAGTGATCCTTGAGGATTCTCTTGGACTAAGTACACTGCATGCAACTCTACTTAACATTCATCATGCAAAATTTAGCTTTAACTTGTTTCTTTGATATTAGACCTTAAGTCATCTAACTTCATATACAACACATGATAAGTCATACAATTATAGAAGATTCTTAATCATTACCAAATTACTAAGGATGTAGGTCTCAAGCTTGAATAAGAACAAAAAGGAAAGATGAGGATATCAACTACCTTTTTACTAAACTCATCCTCACCCACTTATGGTAAAGCCATCTTCAAGGACTCATACATCAAAGTCCCACTATGTTTCACGCAACATTGGAACTCATACATCTCTTAACTCATGATCATCAAGACTAAATATTAACTCTACTAGTCCAGCATAACACCCTTCTCTTAGGATTCCAGCTTAGACAAACTCTCTTAAACACAACCTCATTCAACTCTTAGGCACCACTTGACTAAATCTCATGGAACAAAACTCCCATACTAGGTATTAACACTACATTTCCTCCATAGAGTAAAGAAACACAAGAAATTCAACCCAATCAGAAGAACAACTATGAAACATAAACCACACAAGTGGGTGTCCTTCAACTCCTACAAAATATTTATATTATGTCAACATTCCTCAAATTACTCTTTAAACAATTTCTACCATCATGGAACATAATCCCAAGGTAACTCATTTCCTCTCAAAGATACTTAATTCAATCACTATATATCTTACCATCTTAGAACTACATCACCATAAAGTTTCTCCTCACATTACTTCCAACCTCATAAGTCAAACATAACAGTTATTGGATTCACATCACAATTCTAAAAACTAACCTTAACCTTTACTCTTGTAGCCACAAAATCATCATAAGCATCAAAACTCACCTTTTCTCTCCCTCAAACTTAGAAGCACCTCCCTTTCCAAGGAATCTCACCTAGATAACAACCAGACAAAGAAGAAAAAGAGAGAGAGATCTTATGTGGTTCATTTCTATGGTACGATACAAGAGTAATGAAGAAATAAAAACACTATCATCCTATAGCCTCTTGTCCATTGATGTATCGCGACCCATACCAATGACAAAGACTTTACAAGACGTGGCTTGTGACAGTTTTAGACCCTAAACTATTTCCCTTAACCTTTTGCACTGATACAAAGTCTATAAAAACCCAAAAGCACTCCCTAGAAGTTATGGAGAATGCTTGGGTCATGACAGGGCGTACTTGAGCCTTTGGGATCTTGTACAAGCCCTTCAATTATCGTTCATTACATAAGACACTAAAAGTAGTGCAGAATTAAAACTTTCACAAATAATTTAATAAATGAAACATTTTTCATAAATTACTAAGGAAGTCTCATAGTCACTACCCATATTCAGACACGACATAAAAATTATAGATACTCATGGCTTTAAATTTGAAAAAAATACATAATAAGAACTTATACAAAACTAAATGAAATAAGAACTATGCCCTCGAATATATGAGGACATACTTTGTCTTGAGAGAATCTCTCCCAAGCTTTGCCTTGTAATCTTCAACCTTACTTCCAAAAACTATACTCATAAAGTATAGAAGATTATGAGGTTTGTACAAATAATGGTGGTTATCTTAACAGACTTAGACAATGAGAGCTAGACATGAAATACAGATATTAACCCTTATCGGATGAGGGATCCTCACTTGCCTATAGTAAAGTCATTCTCCTAGCTTTTACATGGATTACCCAATAGCTACACCTATTTGGGCACATAGTTAAGGGATAATGAGATTGCTACTAAGTAACTCATTCTCGAATAATGAGGAGTGTTCATCTAAAGAGGTACATTAGAATAAAACTTCTCAAATTACGAAGTGTAACCACCCCATCTTCAAATCCTCTCGGTGCTACGAAAAGCTCCCCATGGATTTTAAACATTATACTATAGGATAAGGATAACTGTGAAGACCACATCTTAACTCACAAACGCATTCATCCTCCGATCTATCTTAGAAGGCATTCATTCAAGTGTTAGTGTGTGTACATGTGAGCACACCTTGCACATAATCATCATTTAATTTATATTTAACTTTAATACAAGCTTAGACCTTCATTCATCACATCACACACTTTACATGCTTCACATATTCATATAATTCATTTAAGCATACCCCCTAGACTACTTCACATAATAGCTTCAGAATGACCATTTAACAAAAATAACATCATTATCATATTATATAACAAGACTTCATGGCCTAATTCACAATAATCAAGTAACTTTACATTCGTACAATTCAAGTAAACAGCACTACAAACAAGGTGTATTATACCACGCACTAGCATTTCCAAATAAAAGCTAAATAACATAACAAACTTATCTTCAATCACCTATAACATTTTACTCCACATTTCATCATAATATATCCCTCAGGGCAATAGCTAAACATCAATATCAACCATATGAAACCTAAGCTCAAAGAGTACCAATTAATGGTCATTTATCCCATTCCTTAAGCAAAAATTTTATAAAAAGCTATAACATGTTTTTATTAACGTTTTAGCATTGAAATCATCAACTAAAATTCAAAACATCATTTTAAATCATTCAAAACATTTTCATTCAAGAACCATATTTAGAGTTGAAGATAGAGAAACTAGTGTTTCAAAACCTTTTTGAAGATCCATTAGAAGTGACTCTTTGATTGGAGGAGAGTTCAAGGATGGATATCATACCTCAAATTGAAGAAACCCACTGACTTTAAGATAATGAAATCCACCAAAAACATCCATCTTAGCTCTTCTTGACTTCTAACTTGTATGGAGACTTGACAGAGTTTTAAGAGAGAGTGGTTTTGGGTTTTAGGAAATGAAGTCTAAAATAAGGTCTTAGGGTTAAAACACTTTAATATACCTAAAAGACCCTAAAATATCACTGAAGGTTCATAAAAGACTTGGGGTGAATTTAACAAACACCTCAAGTCATTACAAGAAAAAGACAACTTTTGTGGCAGTCTCAGAAACGGATTAACCTACGGACCATTTGTCAATAAATGTCCCATCGGTGGGGTTTTGTTTTTTGGGACTTAGCCTCATTCAAGAGAAGGCTATACTTCCTTGATGGTACAATCACACCCATTGTCGACGGACAGTATGTGGACCAACAGACCGTCCGTTAGGTAATCTTTTGGTCACTGCTTGGCAGCTTCATTCCAAGGGGTGGGCTCCACTACTAAGGCCCCTCGTGGGTCCTAGGTGGGGTAATACCATGATATTAAACCCCTTAACATCGTCATTTATGTCTTAGTAACATACCACACTAATTTCAAACAAAACAAACAGGTAAAACTCACTCAAACACATCAAGAAAAACAAGCACTTCCTAAGGCACTCTTTGCGAACGTCATGGACGTTCTCGGACGTTTAACCTCCAAATTTCGGACACTACATATAGACATCAATATAACTCCCTTTAACACAAAATTATCTCAATAAAAAATCACGAAGCTCTAGTTCACCTTACTTTGTTTAAGGGTGTCACATTACAAAATCCAAAGCCAAACTGTAAGCATGCCAGAACGTGGCAATCAAATCCAATTTTTATGATGCAATGTGGCAACCGATCCCAAATAGCATGTCAGACGTGGATATTGGATCGATGTTAGTGCACCAAAATATGGCAACTGATCCCAATCACAGATCAAAATAAAATATCAAGATCACCCATTCAAAAAATGATTTCATGGTATTGATATTTATTTATCTTTTTTTAACATTTATGATCCATATTGCAACATGCATACATATACAAGTATCACAAGAAAGAAAAATAAGTGTATACCAAAGAATCATAGAATAACAACCATCACCTACCTTAAAATAATCTTGAAACCCCAGACAACATGATACTTTCCTTTTCGAATTTGTTCCGCTTGATCATGGTCTACCAAAAAAAATTTATATATAAGATTCAGTAAAGACACACTAAATTTGCAAAATACTAAAACTACGAACCCTACTTCAAACTAGTGACCGAACTATTCTATTTAGATTTAATTCCACCATAATATTCTTCAATTTTTCATTCCACGTTAATATTCACCAATTCTAAAATGTTGTACGGATCAAAAAAAATTGGGGAATGAAAAACTTATTTGTAGCTTCAAAAAAGGGTGGAATAATAGTTGGAATAGCACAAGGGTTGTCTCTTAACTTAAGATGTCAAAAAATAAAAAATAAGGTTGTCTAACAGTTTTATATACGTTTTAAAAATTGTCGTCCCGCTACAGAAGCACCTATACCACTCTAGAACATCACTGCAACAGCACCTATCCTGCTGCAGTGACACTTTTTTAACTACTGAGATTCATCTTGAAAAATCTCAAAAAACTTATAATTCAATTTGTGTGCCGTCCACTTCAGTGGTGCCCATCCCGCTGTAGCAGTGTCATTGCAGTAGTAAGAATACCGCAACAGCAGCACGAAGCAAGGAAGTGACCTCCTAATAGATTTTGAGTATCTACCTTTCACAAAATACTCTTAACCCACTACACCTTCCCTTAACGGTAATGTCATTTTCCGGAGATTTATTTATCCAAATTTAATTACGTAAAGTCGTCTGTATCCTCTATCGAGTTATCTAACAAATTATGTAATGAAATTCTTATTTACTGACTTAATTGTTGCCAAATTTTTCTACACCTTGATGACTCAAATTTCCTCCAAATAAAAAAAAGAATGGGATTATCCTAGTACTACAAAAAGTTTTTCTAGCACAAATATTCCCCATTGACATTTATATACCCACGAAACCACGCTGCTACAATATCTCATATTGTCAATACACCTTACGCACCCACTTACTACAACTTGAGTTTTTGTTTTGGTAGAGATAATATATTAATTGAAAGAATGCATTATAAATGTACCTTATGTTATAAGCAATTATTTTTCAATTTCTAACTAGAAAAAAAAATTTGTTTCTAATATATTCTCTTGTAACTCTCATATCATTGAGTTTGATGAATAATTAATTCCTTGTGGTATATTGATGCATCTTTTTTATTTGCATTATTTTTGATGAATTGAATTATATTAATATGTCTCATAAAGGAAAATATCTTTTAAATTAATGTAAACTTATACTTACATTAGCGTCTAAATTATTCATTATAAAATTTCGAGGGTTGTTAAGGGTTCACATAAAGGTTAATTTAAAGTGCAGCAACTAACAACATATGATTCTTATTTAGAAAAAAAATGACTAAGAGACCTTTCCTCTTAATAAAAGGAAAAAGAGGTAGTTATTTATTATAATTAATATATTTTAATTTGTGTAATAAATGAGCATTATATGATATTTTTTTTATGTTTTGTAAGTCCCAATGTCTTGATAAACTAAAAATATTTAAGATACATGAAAATAACGTCTTGTAAATTACATAAAGTCACTGCATTCTAATTATAGTGACGTAAACCTCTCTACAAAGCTCATGAGTCACTTACCTTATAGAATAATTGATTTAAATTGTTTGCATCATGCAGCCTATAATAGATTGGGGTAGAAGAGAAATAACGTAGACTATTACAAAGTGATAACATTAATTATCGACTTATTATTAATTTTTTTGGGACATGTTATATAACGACATATTACATTTTGAATTCAATTTATTTGGAATTAGTAACTTTAACAACTATAAATTTGACATAAGTCTGATATGTGACATGTTCAGATATAGGATAGTCCAACACATGTGTTGAGTGGGTGAGTAAGAAATTGGAATTTAGAACAGAATGTATATGTTAATTGGATATCCTGAAGAATAAAAAAAAGTTATTATAGGGTCCTAAAAAAATTAGGCAATTGTTAATAGAAGTATCAGAATTCTAGAAAAGGATCATTTAGCAAATCATGTTCCTTGAAGTAACTAATTTGATATAAATTGAACAAACAAATAAAAAATAAGTTAATATTAAATTCAAACGCTCAAGAACAATTAATAAGTATTTGATAGCTGATGTTACACTAAATTTAGGTAGTGCGAGAAGCCTTACTAAACATATGAAAACTACTACCTCAAGTAGAGGGAGTGTTGTTGAGCAAATGAAAACTACATTCATAGTTGTTAATATTTCAATATTGGAATATTTTGAAGAAAAATGTAAGACTCAATAATTTGAAAGTGTGATAACGTAGTAGTACTTACTCATAGTAGGAGGATTGTATTGAAGATTGATTTGTTTTGTATGCTTGAGAGAACTTTCATGATAGCAATCCTGAAAAGACATACACTCTTTGAGGCTTTAATGATACGGTCTCTCAACATTTAGAGAAAATTAATTTTGACGACAAAGAACTACTAGAAAAAATTGCATGAGAAAATATCATGATAAATATATTTTGATAAAACATATATGAATGCCTGTAAAAGTCTTAAAGGTATAGTTGAGACTCTATGTGTGAGGTTGTTTGGGTACATACTATTATTCATGTGTTTAGACATTGTATTCTACTAATTTTGAAGAGTAAATATCTAAGTGGAGATTGATAGGGTATATATAAACATTATAATAATTTGATGGATAAAAGTCTAAGGGGGACATTGTAGTGTCATAAACTATTAGCCATATCTTAAGATATATTCATTATAGAATAAATATTTATTCGGTTTTATTATATCATATATTTTTTAATGTTGTTTGCTTACTTTTTTAGAAGATGATTTAGTGATCAGAGTTTTAGCTTATACATAGATGATTAAATCATTGTTCTTATAATTATAATACAGTTTGTTCACAATTAGGATGGAAATTCCACATGCCATCACTACAATTGTAGAACATGATCATGTGTAATTTAACATTATTATAGGAACGATATAGTCACAACTTCTTAGAACAACTATGGAGAACATTTGAAATTTTAGTATCCCCTAACCCGACAACTCTATTCTTTCTTCTTGTTGTTGTGTAGTTCAATGAGTCCTTTGGTCCTATTTTTAACTTACAAGTGCAATGATTCATTGTAGTCCCATACCAACAATGAAGCAAGTAAGTAATCCAAGGATTAAGGAATGATTTCACTATCCCTATAATGAGTCATTCATTAACACTTCATAAGTCAATCTCTATTGGCTATGCCACTTATTTTATCATTTTCATATTAGGAAAATTATGAAACTTTGATTTAATATTATGTTTCTACTCCCATTTATAGGAATCATATAAGAAGTCATTATAGGCCAATTTTATTTGGATATTCCTATTATTTGTTAAAACTTCAATGGTAATCATATTGGCAATTGACATTCTTAAGCTCTTACTTTTATATTTCACTTTGAACATATGTTCAATCATATTTCTTTCTTGATTAATTAGAGACATATTTAGAAGTAATATCATGTGATCTAACATAAAATCTTGTGTTTTCTCCACACCGAAAATAAGTGATCCACTGGTTAAAATAAATCTATATCATGTGAACTACTTATGAAATCCAGTGTCTGCCCCACACCGAAAAGGGGTGCTTCCGGGCTAAGGTGAAACCATATCAAGTGTTTGCTCAACACCTAAAAGGATTGGCTCACAACAAAAGTGAACCAAGAACATCTTTTGAGCATTAACTGACATACATCATGTTAGATAAACATGAAATCTGGTGTTTTCGCCACATCAGAAAGAAGTGATCTTACTGGCCAAGGTAAGATCGAAACATACCTATCGCTCTTAGGTGGAAACCACAGGGTAGTTCCTTTGTTGACTAGACATAGTTCGAAGAATAGGAACATAAAATGACTATTTATGCACCTAAGTGGTAGCCTCATCTCATGATACTTACATGTGGAAGCACCTGCTCATAACTAGTCTTTCTGTGCTTTGCTCACTTTTTATCTTTTTATCTCTTATAGTTAACTCAAACGTTATGGAAGCTTTCTTCTAGATTGAGATTAACTTGCTCTATTGATCACTTGTCATCCTTTTCTTTAAATTGATGAAATGTGAATTGTCCTTACATAACATTTTCGGTGTTTATGAGACTGGTCTCACACGTTCTAACACCTTCATTTGTTAAACAAACCTTACTTACACCTAAGTAACTATGTTAAAAAACACTCACAAATATTTGTTGGTGGTAAGTAAGGTTTGTCTCACAACATAACCATGTTTGTTGGCGTAGGTCAATTTTTCGTTCGCTCATGTTTAGTTTGGTGTGTATATTGTTCATTAGCCACTCTTTTACTTGTTTATAGATAAAATTATAGCCAATTTCATTCAACTTGTTTGAAAATGTAGTGTTATCCATTTTATTGGCATAAGCCAAGCATTCACTTAAATTATGATTTCATGGCGATCTTTTAAGCCAATCTTAGATCATACCTTTGGTCATAACGTTTTTCTCCATACTGAAAAGCATCATATAAACACTTTAATCAACATGAAAATTTAATCAAATCATGAATTAACAGTAGGCATGCACCCCACGACCGTAACATCTCAATAGAAACAATTTCGGACATAATATAACATAACATCATTATTTAATTCACGTAAGAACACTTAATGTCATGCGAGTACAATTCATAGGTTCATTCGACATTCACAAATCAAGAATCATACACATTAACATCATCATGAACCACATACCAACAACATGATCAAGAGTAATCTATACAACATTAAAATCGTTCAAGGATAATAGGGAACAAGGGAAGTTCGACGAGAACTTGGGAAACAACCCTAGTTTCGCGATCTCATGAATAACAACGGTGGAAAGTTCTTTTGGAGAAAGAATACCAGGATATAAACCCATACCATATGTATAACTTAATCTATGAATACCACCTTGAAAAAAACTTGAAGAGACCTTGAAATCACCCTGGAAGTCTATGAACTTTTTGCCGTTTTCTTTTTTTCGCCTTAGAGTTCTATACTCTAAGTGTTGATCGTGAGTTTTAGGTTAAGGAACTGATATTGACACATTCAACTATGTCTTAATAAGTTAATTACAGTAATTAATTAATTAATTACTAAAGATGCCCTCATAGATTGAATAGAACTAGGAAAAAATGTCACTTTCGTCAAATCTGATATTATTCCTAAGAATTTTGTTTTGACCCTTTAAATTAATTAATTAAATATCTAATTTAAATAATTAAGGGAACTATGGTAATTTATATAGTACCACTAAGTCATTGGAACCATAACTAACGGTTTTGGACCTTCCTAGGTTAAGTACTATGATCTTTCTTGAGCTATACTAGGATAATGTAAGAATTTCAGTTTGACCCATGTTATTTAATTAATTAAATGGATAATTTAATTAATTTAGTAACATAGGATAATAAAGAAAGTACACTTATGTGCTTATAACGATAAGTAACCCTTTGTACCATCCTAGGTTAAGTACTAGGTTGTCTTTTTCTTATCTTAACCGAAATCTGGAAATTACTTTATGATTTCCGTTTTTCCCTTTTAAATTAATTAATTAAGTTTCTAAATTAATTAATTAAGTAAATTACTAAAGTATCCCAAGTTGTTAGGACCATTACTAACCTTTTTGACAATCGTAGGTTAGGTACTACGTTGTCTCTTTAACTAGTTACTAAGTTTGTGTCACCCAATTTAGGTGTTAGGTTATTGGGTGCACTAATTAGTTTATTTCTGTTTGTACTAGGTTATTTAGTTAGTTAGGGCAGTAGTTTAGACTGTAGAATGAGTTGGAGAGCTAGGACCCGCATGGTTATACCCATGTACACGCCTGCCCTCCCCCCCCCCCGTTAACTACCCTGACCAATTTCGGTTATGGTGGTCCCCTGTTGGCCGATTCACCCCCATGTGCTTGCCCATGGTTTGCTTGTAATTTTCTAACAAACTATTACTTATGGGTCATTTGGGAATGTTTACTTATTGTCCCAAGGATCCTTACTATGTCCTTGGGCACTGCTTAATCTACATGATCATTTTAAATTATCATGTGTTATGATACCTAGACTTTTACAATTGGAGGCCTCGTACGTAATTTGTGAGTTAAAGTAAAAAGCATTTTAGCCTAGGGTCTTTATTTCAGGTACATTTATTGAACAAGCTTTTTAATACTTTAGAAAATTTGCTAACACGCTTTTAACCCAATATCTTATACGATGTCCAATATTTCTAATTATTGGGCATTGAGATGCCTATTTACCCCCAATACCTATTCATAAATTTTAAGAGGCCCTTCACAATATGGGTATATTTTCCGGAATGTTACACTATGTCAAGTAGTAACCAATAATGTAAGGCAATAAAGAGGAGCTTGACCACAAGGGGTTGACACCTTGGGGTTTTGTAAGTTTTTGAGATTGAATCCTTCTACTTTCACCGTATCAAATACTATTAAGGATCTAAAATACATTCTGTATGAATTGAAGAAAATGTTTGAGCTGATGCATGTGGTTAATACACAAAGGGTTGAATTAGCTGCATATCAACTGAAGAGTTTTGCTAGAACCTAGTTTTGACTAATAAAAGGAGGGTAGAGTTGAGGACACGCCACCTCTAACTTGGGATTGTTTCGAAGAAGCCTTCTTGGGAGGTTCTTTCCTGAAGATGTGAAAGAATCAAAGGTATGAGAGTTCCTCACTTTGTAACAGGACTCCATGAGTTTTCATGTGTATTGGTTGAAGTTCACCCAACTATCTCGCCATGTTCCGAAGATGGTTAAGGATATAAGTTGTAGGATGCATTTGTTTTTCGCCGGTTTGGGTCGTGCTTCAAGCAAAGAAGGTAGGGCTGCAACGTTTACTGGTGACATGGACATATGCAGGTTTACAGTGTACGTGTAGCATGTTCAAGAGAAGAAGTTTAGGGAAAAATGGAATACAAAAAAAATAAAACAATGATTGGTAACGAGTTTGGGCGGCAGAAAGGTGGTTCAAGTCAACCACAATTTCAAAAATCAAAGGGGCATGTACCATGTATGCCAGTGCACCTACGCCTAGAAATAGAGGTAAGTTTAACGGCCAACATTCACATTAATTTAAGGCAAGAAAAACCCAATCCAAAGGAAGTGTGGCACAAGGAGATAGTGGGATTTCTGCATATTGTAAATATTGTAAAACCCACATGAGAGAATGTCATGATGGAGAGACAAGTTATTTTAAGTGTGTTAAAGAGGGTGAAATCATGAGAGAGTTCCCTCAAAATAAGCAAGGTGGTAGAAATTCGGGAAATAAAGCTCAATCTTCATCAGTTGCCCCACAATATAGGCCTTCACCTAGAGGGGCCACTTCAGGTATTGGCGGAGGGGCAAACCCTTTTTATGCCATTACTAGCCACCAAGAACAAAAGAACTATATAGATATTGTTATGGGTATGATCAAAGTATTTACTTTTGATGATTATGCTTTCTTAGACCTTGGATTAAGTTTATCTTTTGTAAATCCTTATGTTGCAAATCAGTTTTAGATTCTTGCTGAAAGACATAGTGAACCCTTCTATGTTTCTACATGTCTTGGGGAGTCTATTATATCGGAAAGAGTCTATAGCTTTTATCCAATTTCGATCAATTATAAAAGTACCATGACTGATTTAACAGAGTAAAAAATTGTAGATTTTGATGCCATTCTAGGTATGGACTTGTTACATACCTGCTATTCATAAATAGACTGTCGAACTCAAGTTGTCAATTTTCAAATTCCTGATGAGCCAGTCAAAGAGGGGACTAGTATTTAAGCAGTGCCTAAGGGTTTTTTCATTTCATACCTTAAGGCGAGTAAGTTAGTTTCAAAGGTGTGTATCTATCACTTAGTATAATTTAATGACTCAAGTGTTGAGGTATCTTTCCTTCAAACAGTGCCTATAGTTAGTGAGTTTCCAAAAATATTTATTGATGGTTTACCTAGAGTCCCTCCAGAAAAAGAGATAGACTTCATCATAGACTCATACTAGATACTCGCACTATCTCTATTCTTCCATATAGAATGGCACCATCAGTTTTAAATGAGTTAAAAGTGCAATTGAATGTTTTTCTAGATAATGGTTTCATTAGAACAAGCGTTATATCTTGGGGCACTCAGGTCTTGTCTGTGAGAAAGAAAGTTGGTTTGATTAGGATGTGTATACACTATCGCAAATTGAATAATGTGACCATCAAGAATAAATATCCTCTTCCAACGATAGGTGATATTTTTTATCAACTTAAAGGTGTTTCCTGTTTTTCAAAGATTGAACTCAGATTAGGCTATCATCATTTGAAAGTAAGGGAATGTGATATTCCAAAGACAACTTTTCGATCAAGTTATGATCAATATGAATATTTGGTAATGTCCATTGGTTTGACAAAATCACCTATAATGTTCATGGATTTTATGAATAGAGTCTTTTTAAACCTTATTAAGATCTATTTGGCATCGTCTTCATTGCTGACATACTACTTTATTCAAGGAAATAAGAAGATTATGCTAGTGATCTTAAGATTGTTCTTAAACTTTGAAGGATAAGGAGCCACATGCCATGTTCTCCAAATGCGAGTTTTTGCTTTAATTTGTAGCATTCTTTGGTCACATTATTTTATATGATGGCATTAAAGTTGACAGTGTATAACGATTTGTTTAGTCGATTTGAGCAGCAGATTTTATTTCTGGAAAACTGGCTGAGGCGACGGACCCCACGACGGACCGTCGCAGGGTCTCCTTTCAAAACACTTAGAAATTCTGAAATTGGGTACTGAAAAATCGACTCTCTGATTTTCGTAATGGAATGGCAGGACGGACCGTCACAGACTCTTTGGTGGAAATTGAGTCTCTGAACTTTGCGGCGACCTGCAGGACGGACTGTCGCAAGCACGACGGGCCGTCACAGGTTGCGTAATCCCAGTCTAGGTCGGATTTCTTTACACGTTTTAAGGGACGTTTTGGACTATTCCTACTTTAATTATAAAGTTAGAGGGTTAAGGTTAATAAGTCTAATTACTTGGGGGTTAAAAGAGGTAACCTTAAGGTAATTAGTGGATTATTATTGCCATATTTCATTCTTAATTATATGTTAATTAGGGTAAAAGAAAGAGGATTTGAATAAGAAAATAGAAAGAACAAGAGAGAGAGAGAGAATTGAACGAGAAAGAGAGAAACGAAGAGGATAGCAAAGCTTTAGGGAATTTGTTGCTTGATCACGAATCTTCGATGGAGGTAGGTTATGGTTATTTTATGCTATTCGTAGCAAACTGTTAATAACGAATGATATGTGTTGGGTTGTATTGTAAAGTCTTCTATATGCTTAATTTTATGCTTGCATGAATGTGATTATATAATTGTGATAGAATAAGCATGACGAAGCTTTTGAATCCCAAATCTTGATAAAAACCTAATCTCTTTTTTATGATGATGCCTTGGTATAAAAGAAAAGGCTTGATGAACTGAAGTAATGAGAATGATGATGCCTTGGTATAAGAGAAGGCTTGATGAATTGATAGAATGAGATTAGGGGATCGGAGTGTCACGTTCTGACACATAGAATTAAAGGATCGGGTGTCACGAACCGACACGTAGATTTAGGGGATCGAGTGTGACGAACCGACACGTAGACTTAGGGGAACGGGTGTCACGAACCGACATGTAGATTTAGGGGATCGGGTGTCACGAACCGACACGTAGACTTAGGGGATCGGGTGTCGTAAACCGACACGTAGATTTAGGGGATCGAAGTGTCACGTTCCGACACATAGTAGTAGGGGATCGGAGTGTCACGTACCGACACAAGAGGATTAAAGAATATGAGGGAGCGGAGTGTCACTTACCGACACAAGAGAAATAAAGATAATGAATCTTGAAAGATGTTAATATACTCAATCTAATGAATCTAATTCCCAAATGAGTATGGTATTGAGGCTTGGGTCCTCATGTATGAACTTGACGGTAATTGTTAATGATATAGTACATGTTGTTGCTACAGATTGAGTATTTAGTTGATCGTAGATGTTCTTGTGGTGATGACTTTCAGATTTTGGGGAATAATAGATGTTGAATTTTAAAAGTTATTTAATTAGTTTTTATTAATGAGTTTAAGTCTTCCGCATTACTTTCCGTTGATATTATTTTGAAATGTTAAGGTTTAGATTGGTTGGTTCGCTCACATAGGAGGGTAACTGTGGGTGCCAGTCGCAGCCCGATTTGGGTCGTGACAAACTTGGTATCAGAGCATTAGGTTCGTTGGTCTCATCACACAAGAACGATTCTAGTAGAGTCTTAAGGAACGGTAGGGGTACGCCTTTACTTTTCTTTGAGAGGCTGTAAGACTTTAGGAAAATTCCATTCTTTCTTTCTTTCTTTCGTGCTATTCCTTGGGTCCAATTGGTATCTAGGTGATACAAATTGGTATCTGACCATCTTAACTCTATTACGCAAATGGTTAGAACTAGAGCAACGACTGCACCAACATCAACACCGGCAGGACAAGATGCATCTGATCCAGCCACTGAGACTGTTGCTCGAAGAGGAGCAGTGGCAAGAGGCCGCGGTAGAGGTCGTGGGAGGACGTCTTCTAGGAGAATAGGACGAGCACCTAGCCCATCTGGTACTAGGGCGGTGACTCCTCCACCAAGTTAGGAAGTGGTAAGAGAGGGGGAGGATGGGGAGAATGAACAAGTGCAGAATGAGGAAATGCCACCCCAACCTACCCCAGAGATGATCAATCAGGTTCTGGCTTATCTTAGCGGGTTATCTGATCAGGGCCAGACACCTCCAGTGTTTTCTGCACCAGCATCTCAGGTTCCGGAGGTACAACATGCGGCTACTAGTGCTCCCCGCATGGATGCCTCATTGGAAATAGGCATGTTTCTTCGTCTGACTACAGGGCCTATAATGACAAATGATCAGCATGAACTTTTCAGTAAGTTCTTGAAATTGAAACCTCCAGTCTTCAAGGGTGCTGAATCTGAGGATGCTTACGATTTTCTGGTTCATTGTCATGAGCTACTACACAAGATGGGTATAGTAGAACGATTCGGTGTTGAGTTTGTGACTTATCAGTTTCAAGGGAACGCCAAAATGTGGTGGCGGTCACATGTTGAGTGTCAACCAACAGAGGCACCACCTATGACTTGGGCATCATTCTCTAGTTTGTTTATGGAGAAGTATATCCCCCGGACATTGAGGGATAGGAAAAGGGATGAGTTTTTGAGCCTAGAGCAAGGTAGGATGTCGGTTACTGCATATGAGGCTAAGTTTCGTGCATTATCCCGGTATGCCACCAAACTATGTTTCAGTCCACAAGAGCGGATTCGCCGTTTTTGTGAAGGGTTTGAGATCAGAGTTGAGGATTTCAGCCTTACAGGTAGCGGCTACAGCGAAATCTTTTCAAGAAGTGGTAGACTTCGTGATAGAGGTAGAGGGAGTGAAGCCAGATGAATTCACCATGGCATCGACATCAAAAAGGTTTCGAAAGGGAGGTGAGTTTAATGGTTCTTACTCTAGAGGACAGGGTTCCGGAGGTTACTCAGTTTGACCAATTCAGTCTTCACTACAAACTGTAGTTGGGGGTCCAACACAGACCGGTCAACACTTCTCTGAGAGACCTATGATTGACTCTAGAGAGTGTTATGGATGTGGAGAGACTGGACATATTAGGAGGAATTTTCCAAAACAGAGTTATAGACCCCCAATGGCTAGAGGTAGAGGTGGTCATGGTAGAGGCCGTCATTCTGGAGGACGTGGTGGTCGAGGTAATGGTGGTCACTAAAACGGCCGGGGTGATGGGCAAACTGGAGCCACTACATCACAACAATGTAGGGGCAACAGATAGACAAACGATAGGGCCCATTGATACGCTTTCCCTGGGCGGTCTGAAGCGGAGGAATCTGATGCTGTCATCACAGGTAATCTTTTGGTTTGTGATTGCATGGCTTCTGTATTGTTTGATCCCGGATCCACATTTTGTTATGTATCTTCCTCATTTGCTATTTGTCTTAATTTACATTGTGAATTACTTAACATGCCTATTCGTGTTTCTACTCTGGTGGGTGAGTCGGTGATAGTTGAAAAACTGTATAAGTCTTGTTTGGTGACTTTTGAGGGGAGTAACACTTATGTAGATTTGGTTATCTTAGAAATGGTTGACTTTGATGTAATTCTGGGTATGACTTGGCTTTCTCCGAATTTTGCGATCTTTGATCGTAATGCTAAGACTGTGACGTTAGCCAAACCTGGGACAGATCCGTTAGTGTGGGAGGGGGACTACACTTCCAATCCGGTGCGTATCATCTTCTTTCTTCGTGCTAAGAAAATGGTTAGTAAAGGGTGTTTAGCTTTCTTGGCACATCTCAAGGATGACACTACCCAAGTACCTTCGATAGAGTCGGTTTCGGTAGTTCGTGAGTTTTTTGATGTGTTCCTTGCAGATCTTCCTGGTACGCCACCAGATAGGGATATTGACTTCTGCATCGATCTTGAACTGGGTACTCGCCCCATTTCTATACCCCTTTATAAAATGGCTCCCGCGGAGTTAAGAGAGTTAAAGGCCCAACTTCAAGAGTTGTTGAGCAAAGGCTTCATTAGACCAAGTGCATCTCCTTGGGGTGCTCCGGTTTTGTTTGTGAAGAAGAAGGATGGGAGTTTTCTGATGTGCATAGACTACCGGCAGTTGAACAAGGTAACTATCAAGAACAAGTATCCTCTTCCTCGTATTGATGACTTGTTCGATCAGTTACAAGGTGCTTGTGTCTTCTCTAAGATTGACTTGAGATCCGGTTATCATCAATTTAAAATACGGACAACGGATGTGCCAAAGACTACTTTTCGAACGAGGTATGGGCATTACGAATTTGTAGTGATGTCTTTTGGTCATACGAATACCCCTGCTGCGTTCATGAGCTTGATGAAACGGATTTTTAAGCCATATTTAGACCTCTTCGTGATCGTATTTATTGATGATATACTGATATACTCTTAAAGTAAGAAGGAACATGAGGAGCATTTGAGAATTGTGTTGGAAATGGTGAGGGACAAAAAGCTTTATGCCAAGTTCTCTAAGTGTGTGTTTTGGCTAGATGCAGTGTCCTTCTTGGGGCACGTGGTGTCTAAGGATGGAGTGATGGTGGATCCATATAAGATTGAGACAGTGAAGAATTTGGTAAGACCTACTAATGTTTCTGAAATAAGGAGTTTTGTTGGTTTAGCTAGCTATTACTGTCGATTTTTCAAGGGATTCTCTTCCATTGCTTCCCAATTGACGAACTTGACTAAGCAGAATGTTCCATTTGTATGGTCGGACGAGTGTGAATAAAGCTTTCAGAAGCTCAAGACTTTGTTGACTACCGCACCCATTCTCACCCTGCCCGTGAAAGGTAAGAACTTCATTGCTTATTGTGATGCATCCTATTCGGGTTTGGGTGCAGTGCTAATGCAAGAGAAGAGTGTAATTGCTTATGCTTCGAGGCAATTAAAAGTGCATGAGCGTAACTATCCAACCCATGATTTGGAAATGGCTGCGGTAGTGTTGGCATTAAAGCAATGGAGACACTATTTATATGGGGTTAAGTGTGAGGTCTACACGCATCATCATAGTCTTCAGTATGTCTTTACTCAGAAAGATTTGAACATAAGACAGAGGAGATGGATGGAACTACTGAAGGACTACGACATCACTATTATATATCATTCGGGAAAAGCGAATGTTGTGGAAGATTCTTTAAGTAGAAAGGCGGGAAGCATGGGAAGTCTAAATCAATTACAAGTTTCTAGACGCCCATTGGCTAGAGAGGTTCAGATTCTGGCTAATGACCTTATGAGGTTAGAAGTAAATGAGAAGGGAGGATTGTTAGCTTGTGTGGAGGCAAGATCTTCCTTCCTTGACAAGATTAAGGGAAAGTAGTTTAATGATGAGAAATTGATCCGGATCCGAGATAAAGTGTTGCCAGGAGAGGCTAATGAAGCAACAATCGATGAGGAAGGTGTTTTGAGGATTAAGGGATGGGTATGTGTGCCCCGTGTTGATTATTTGATCCACACCATCCTTACAGAGTCTCATAGTTCCGGATATTCTATACATCCTAGTGCAACCAAGATGTACCGTGACCTAAAGCAACACTTTTGGTGAAGTAGAATAAAGCGCGATATTGTTGATTTTGTTGCCAAATGTCCAAATTGTCAGCAAGTAAAGTATGAACACCAGAGACCCGGAGGAACTCTTGAGAGAATGCCTATTCCTGAATGGAAGTGGGAAAGGATTGCAATGGATTTCGTGGTTGGTCTTCCCAAGACATTGGGAAAGTTTGATTCTATTTGGGTAATTGTTGATAGGTTAACTAAGTCTGCTCACTTCATTCCGGTCAAGGTGACTTACAATGACGAGAAATTAGCCAAACTTTACATCTCGGAAGTGGTGCGATTGCATGGGGTTCCACTCTCCATTATATCAGATAGAGGTACGCAGTTTACCTCTAAGTTTTGGAAAACATTGCATGCGGAATTGGGTACTAGGTTTGACCTTAGTACTGCGTTCCATCCTCAGACTGATGGTCAGTCTAATAGAACGATTCAAGTGTTGGAGGATATGCTTCGTGCATGTGTGATAGAGTTTGGTGGCCATTGGGATAGCTTCTTACCCTTAGCGGAGTTTTCATACAATAATAGCTATCACTCAAGTATTGATATGGCCCCATTTGAAGCATTGTATGGGAGGAGATGTAGGTCTCCCATTGGTTGGTTTGATGCATTCGAGGTTAGACCTTGGGGTACTGACCTTTTGAGGGATTCATTAGAGAAAGTGAAGTCTATTCAAGAAAAGCTTCTAGCGGCGCAAAGTAGGCAAAAAGAATATGCAAATCAAAAGGTTAGAGACTTAGAGTTCATGGAGGGTGAACAAGTCTTGCTGAAGGTTTCGCCCATGAAAGGGGTGATGCGGTTTGGTAAAAGAGGTAAACTAAGCCCAAGGTATATTGGTCCCTTTGAAGTACTTAAGCGAGTAGGGGAGGTGGCTTATGAGTTAGCCTTGCCTCCAGGTGTCACGACCCAAATCCGGGCCGCGACTGGCACCCACACTTACCCTCCTATGTGAGCGAACCAACCAATCTAAACCTTAACATTTCAATGTAATAACAACAGAAAGTAATGCGGAAGACTTAAACTCATTAATAAGAACCAATTCAATAACTATCAATATTCAACATCTATTATTCCCAAAACCTGGAAGTCATCATCACAAGAACATCTACCTTAAACTACTAATTCTATGAGTTTCTAAGAAGCTAAAAATACATAAGAAGCTAGTCCATGCCGGAAGTTCAAGGCATCAAGACATGAAGGAGATGATCCAGTCCAAGCTAGAAGCGTTAGCTCACCCTGACGATCCGGTGTGACAAGACTGGCTTGAGTTACTGTTGAGTCGAAGATGACGGCACATTTGTTGCACTCCACAAATAACAAGAAGAAAAACATAAAAGTAGGGGTCAGTACAACCCACGGGTACTGAGTAGATATCATCGGTCAACTCAAAATAGAGAACAGTATATATCAATATTATCATAAATCAACTATAAAACTCAACATGTAGCAACAACAAGTATTATAATCATCAATAAGTACCATCAAGTTCATCCATGAGGGCTCAAGCCTCAACATCATACTCATTTGGGAATTAAGTATATTAAGTTGAGTATATTATCATCTTTCAAGATTCATTACTTTTCCTCCTCTTGTGTCGGTACGTGACACTCCGATCCCCTACTACTATGTGTCGGTATGTGACACTCCGATCCCCTAATTCTATGTGTCAGAACGTGACACTCTGATCCCCTAATTCTGTGTGTCGGAACGTGACACTCCGATCCCCTACAGGTGTCGGAACCTGACACTCCGATCCCCTACTACTATGTGTCGGAATGTGACACTCTGATCCCCTACATGTGTCAGAACGTGACACTCCGATCCCCTACACGTGTCGGTACGTGACACTCCAATCCACAAATACTAAGTGTCGGAACGTGACACTCCGATCCCCTACATGTGTCAGAACGTGACACTCCGATCCCCTACATGTGTCGGTACGTCACACTCCGATCCACTAAAACTATGTGTCAGAACGTGACACTCCGATCCCCTACATGTGTCTGAACGTGACACTCCGATCCCCTACATGTGTCGGTACGTGACACTCCGATCCCCTAATACTATGTGTCAGAACGTGACACTCCGATCCACTAATATCATTCTGTAAATCATCAAGCCTTCTCTATTCCAAGGCATCATCAATCCCATCACTTTAATTCATCAAGCCTTCTTCTATACCAAGGCATCATCATTAATAATGTATATTAAAGTTTCTTTTCAAGATTTGGGATTCAATATTTTCATCATGCTTATCTTATCACAATCACATAATCATATTCATGCAAACATACCATTAAGCATATAGTACGGTTTACAATACTACCAATACATATCATTCACTATTAAGAGTTTACTTATGAAGCATGAAAACCATAACCTACCTCCACCGAAGAATTGAAATCAAGCAACTTAATCCCCAAAGCTTGGTGTTTTCCTCTTCTTCTCGGTCGTTTCTCTCTCTCCCTTCTTGTTCTTTCTATTTTCTTATTCAAACCCTCTTTCTTTTACCCTAATTAGTATATAATTAAGAATAAAAGATTGCAATAATACCCCACTAGTTAAGTTAGAGTTACCTCTTTTAACCCCCAAGAATTTGAGTTATTAATATAAGCCCACGAAATCTATAATTAAGGAAAGAATAGTCCAAAAACGTCCCTTAAAATGTGTAAGGAAATTCGATTCTGCCTGGGATTTGCGCAACCTGTGACGGGCCATCGTGCCTGCGACGGTCCGTCCTGCAGGTCGTCGCAAGGGTCAGAGAGTCAACTTCCACTGAGCAATCTGTGACGGTCCGTTACGCCTGTGACGGTCCATCCTTCCATTCCGTCACAAAGTTTAGAGAGTCGATTTTTAGTACCCAATTTAAGATTTTCTAAGTATTTTTAAACGAGACCCTGCGACGGTCTGTCGTGCCCATGACGGTCCGTCGTGGGGTCGGTCGCTTCTGCCAGTTTTTCCAGAAATAAAGTCTGCTGCTCAAAATGACTAAACTGGTCGTTACAATAGATACCAATTTACCCATCGTTCGTCCCCGAACGATCACAAGAAGAAAAACAGGGGCGGGGAGGAGTACCTGAATCTTTAAACAGATGTGGGTATCTTTCTTGTATATCTGCCTCCTTCTCCCAAGTGGCTTCTTCAACCGGTCGATTCCTCCATTGCACCTTGATGGATGCAATATCTCTTGACCTCAACTTGCGAACTTCTCTATCCAAAATAGCAACAGGCTCCTCCTCATAAGACAAGTTCTCATCAAGCAAAACTGAATCCCAACGGATGATGTAGTTTCCATCCCCATTATATCTTTTCAACATAGACACATGGAATACCGGATGCACTCCGGACAGCCCTGGAGGCAAGGCTAACTCATAAGCCACCTCCCCTACTCGCTTAAGTACTTCGAATGGACCAATATACCTTGGGCTAAGTTTACCCCTTTTAGCAAACTGCATCACCCCTTTCATTGGTGAAACTTTCAACAAGACTTGTTCACCCTCCATGAACTCTAAGTCTCTAACCTTTTGATCCTCATATTCTTTTTGTCTACTTTGTGCCGCTAGAAGCTTTCCATGAATAGACTTCACTTTCTCTATCGAATCCCTCAAAAGGTCAGTACCCCAAGGCCTAACCTCAAATGCATCAAACCAACTAATGGGGGACCTACATCTCCTACCATACAATGCTTCAAATGGAGCCATATCAATGCTTGAGTGATAGCTATTATTGAATGAAAACTCCGCTAAGGGTAAGAAGCTATCCCAATGGACACCAAATTCTATCACACACGCACGAAGCATATCCTCCAACACTTGAATCGTTCGCTCAGACCGACCATCGGTCTGGGATGGAACGCAGTACTAAGGTCAAACCTAGTACCCAATTCTGCATGCAATGTTTCCAAAACTTAGAAGTAAACTGCGTACCTCTATCTGATATGATGGATAGTGGAACCCCATGCAATCGCACCACTTCCGAGATGTAATGTTTGGCTAACTTTTCTGCATTGTAAGTCACCTTGACCGGAATGAAATGAGCAGATTTAGTTAACCTATCAACAATCACCCAAATGGAGTCATACTTACCTATTGTCTTCGGAAGACCAACCACAAAATCCATTGCAATTCTTTCCCGCTTCCATTCCGGAATGGGCATTCTCTGAAGTGTTCCTCCGGGCCTTTGGTGTTCACACTTTACTTATTGACAGTTTTGACACTTGGCAATAAAGTCAACAATATCATGCTTCATTCTACTCCACCAAAAGTGTTGCTTTAGGTCACGATACATCCTTGTTGCACCCGGATGTATAGAATACCTTGAACTATGAGCCTCTGTTAGAATAGTGTTAATCAAATCATCGACGCGGGGTACACATACCCTTCCCTTGATTCTCAAAACACCTTCCTCATCGATTTGTGCTTCCTTAGCCTCTCCTCGCAATACTTTATCTTGAATTCTGCGCAGTTTCTCATCATCAGACTGTCTTCCCTTAATCTTGTCAAGAAAGGAAGATCTTGCCTCCACAGAAGCCAACAATCCTCACCTCTCATTTACTTCTAATCTCATCAAGTCATTAGCTAGAGTTTGAACCTCTCTAGCCAGTGGGCGTCTAGAAGCTTGCAAGTGAGCTAGGCTTCTCATGCTTCCCGCCTTTCTACTTAAAGCATCCGCTACAACATTCGCCTTCCCCGGATGATACAAAATAGTGATGTCGTAGTTCGTCAGTAGTTCCATCTATCTCCTCTGTCTTAAGTTCAAATCTTTCTGAGTAAAGACATACTGAAGGCTACGATGATCCGTGTAGACCTCACACTTAACCCCATATAAATAGTGTCTCCATTGCTTTAATGCAAACACTACCGCAGCTAATTCCAAATCATTAGTTGGATAGTTACGTTCATGCACTTTTAATTGTCTTGAAGCATAAGCAATCACATTCTTCTCTTGCATTAGTACTGCACCCAACCCAGAATAGGATGCATCACATTAAACAATGAAGTTCTTACCCTCTACAGGCAAGGTAAGGTTAGGTGCCGTAGTCAACAAAGTCTTGAGCTTCTGAAAGCTTTCCTCACATTCGTCCGACCATACAAATGGAACATTCTGCTTAGTCAAGTTCGTCAATTGGGAAGCAATGGAAGAGAATCCCTTGACAAATCGGCGGTAGTAGCTAGCTAACCCAACAAAGCTCCTTATTTCTGACACATTAGTAGGTCTTACCCAATTCTTCACCGTCTCAATCTTAGAAGGATCCACCATAACTCCATCCTTAGAAACCACGTGCCCCAAGAAGGACACTGTATCTAGCCAAAACTCACACTTAGAGAACTTGGCATAAAGCTTTTTCTCCCTCAACATTTCCAATACCATTCTCAAATGCTCTTCATGTTCCTTCTTGCTCTTTGAGTATACCAATATATCATCAATAAATACGATCACGAAGAGGTCCAAATATGGCTTAAAAATCCCGTTCATCAAGCTCATGAACGCAGCAGGGGCATTCGTAAGACCAAAGGACATCACTACAAATTCGTAATTCCCATACCTCGTTCGAAAAGCAGTCTTTGGCACATCCGTTGCCCGTATTTTCAATTTATGATAACCGGATCTCATGTCAATCTTAGAGAAGACACAAGCACCTTGTAACTGATCGAACAAGTCATCAATGCGGGGAAGAGGATACTTGTTCTTTATGGTTACCTTGTTTAGTTGTCTGTAGTCTATACACATTCGAAAACTCCCATCCTTCTTCTTTACAAACAAAACCGGAGCACCCCAAGGGGATGCACTTGGTCTAATGAAGCCTTTGTTCAATAACTCTTGAAGTTGTGCCTTTAACTCTCTTAACTCCGCGGGAGCCATTCTATAAGGGGGTATAGAAATGGGGCGAGTACCGGGTTCAAGATCAATACAGAAGTCAATATCCCTATCCGGTGGCATACCAGGAAGATCTGCAGGGAACACATCCAGAAACTCACGAACAACTGAAATCGACTCAATCGAAGGTACTTGGGTAGTGTCATACTTGAGATGTGCCAAGAAAGCTAAACACCCTTTACTAACCATTTTCTTAACACGATGAAAGGAGATGATACGCACCGGATTGGAAGTGTAGTCACCCTCCCAAACTAACAGATCTGTCCCAGGCTTGGCTAACGTCACCGTTTTAGCATTACAATCCAAGATCGCAAATTGCGGAGAAATCCAAGTCATACCCAGAATTACATCAAAATCATCCATTTCTAAGATAACCAAATCTACATAAGTGTTGCTCCCTACAAAGTTCACCAAACAAGACCTATATACCTTTTCAACAACCACAGACTCACCCACCGGAGTAGAAACACGAATAGGCATATCAAGTAATTCACAATGTAAATTTAGACCATTAGCAAATGAGGAAGATACATAAGAAAACGTGGATCAAGGATCAAACAATACAGAAGCCATGCAATCACAAACCAGAAGATTACCTGTGATGACAGGATCAGATGCCTCCGCTTCAGACCGCCCAGGGAAAGCGTAACAATGGGCCCTATCGTTCGTCTGTCCGTTGCCCCTACCATGTTGTGATGTAGTGACCCATGTTTGCCCATTACCTCTGCCGTTTTGGTGACCACCATTACCTCGACCACCACGTCCTCCAGAATAACGGCCTCTACCATGACCACCTCTACCTCTAGCTATTGGGGGTCTATAACTTTGTCTGGGACAATTTTTCCTAATATGTCCAATCTCCCCACATCCATAACATTCTCTGGAGTCAATCATAGGCCCCTCGGAGAAGCGTTGACCGGTCTGAGGTGGTCCCCCAACTACAGTGTGTAGTGAAGACTGAATTGGTCGGACTGAGTAACTTCCCGAACCCTGTCCTCTAGTGTAAGAACCATTAAACTCACCTCCCTTTCGAAGCCTTTTTGATGTCGATGTTGTGGTGAAGTCGTCTGGCTTCACTCCTTCCACTTCTATCACAAAGTCTACCACTTCTTGGAAGGATTTTGCCGTTGCCGCTACCTGTAAGGCCAAAATCCGCAATTCTGACCTCAACCCCTTCACAAACCGGCGAATCCTCTCTTGAGGACTGAAACAGAGTTGAGTGGCATATCTGCATAGTGCACGGAACATAGCCTCATAAGCATTAACCGACATCCTACCTTGCTCTAGGCTCAGGAACTGATCCCTTTTCCTATACCTCAAAGTCCGGGGGATATACTTCTCCATAAACAAGATAGAGAATGAGGCCCAAGTCATAGGTGGTGCCTCTGTTGGTTGACACTCAATATGTGACCGCCACCACATTTTGGCGTTCCCTTGAAACTGATAACTCACGAACTCAACACCAAACCGTTCTACTATACCCATCTTGTGTAGTAGCTCATGACAGTCAACCAGAAAATCGTAAGCATCCTCAGATTCTGCACCCTTGAAGACTGGAGGTTTCAATTTCAAGAACTTACTGAAAAGTTCATGCTGATCATTTGTCATTATAGGCCCAGTAGTCAGACGTGGAAACGTGCCTATTTCCAATGGAACATCCATGCGGGGAGCCATAGTAGCTGCATGTTGTACCTCCGGAGCCTGAGGTACTGGTGCAGAAAACACTAGAGGTGCCTGACCCTGATCAGACAACCCACTAAGATAAGCGAGAATCTGATTGATCATCTCTGGGGTAGGTTGGGGTGGCAATTCCTCATTTTGCACTTGTTAATTCTCCCCTTCTTCACCCTCTCTTACTACTTCCTCAGTCGGTGGAGGAGTCACCGCCCTAGCATCAGATGGGCTAGGTGTTTGTCCTCTTCTTCTAGAGGACGTCCTCCCACGACCTCTACCACGGCCTTTTGTCGTTGCTCTTCCTCGAGCCACAGCCCCAGTGGCTGGCTCAGACGCTTCTTGTCTTGCCGATGTTAGTCTTGGCGCAGTCGTTGCTCTAGTTCTAACACTTCCGCGAAAGAGAGTGAAGATGGTCAGATACCAATTCGTATCGCCTAGATACCAATTGGACTCAAGTAGTAGCACGAAAGAAAGAATGAAAGAGTGAAATTTTCCTAAAGTCTTATAGACTCTCATAGAAAAGTAAAGGCATCCCCCTACCGTTCCTTAAGACTCTACTAGACCTGTTCTTGTGTGATGAGACCAACGAACCTAATGCTCTGATACCAAATTTGTCACGACCCAAATCCGGGCCGCGACTGGCACCCACACTTACCCTCCTATGTAAGCGAACCAACCAATCTAAACCTTAACATTTCAATGTAATAACAACAGAAAGTAATGCGGAAGACTTAAACTCATTAATAAGAACCAATTTAATAACTATCAATATTCAACATCTATTATTCCTAAAACCTGGATGTCATCATCACAAGAACATCTACTTTAAACTACTAATTCTAAGAGTTTCTAAGAAGCTAAAAATACATAAGAAGCTAGTCCATGCCGGAAGTTCAAGGCATCAAGACATGAAGGAGAAGATCAAGTCCAAGCTAGAAGCGTTAGCTCACCGTGACGATCCGGTGTGACGAAGACTGGCTTGAGTTACTGGTGAGTCGAAGATGATGGCACGTTTGCTGCACTCCACAAATAACAAGAAGAAAAACATAAAAGTAGGGGTCAGTACAACCCATGGGTACTGAGTAGATATAATCGGTCAACTCAAAATAGAGAACAATATATATCAATATTATTGTAAATCAACTATAAAACTCAACATGTAGCAACAACAAGTATTATAATCATAAATAAGTACCATCAAGTTCATCCATGAGGGCTCAAGCCTCAACATCATACTCATTTGGGAATTAAGTATATTAAGTTGAGTATATTATCATCTTTCAAGATTCATTACCTTTCCTCCTCTTGTGTCGGTACGTGACACTCCGATCCCCTACTACTATGTGTCGGTACGTGACACTCCGATCCCCTAATTCTATGTGTCGGAACGTGACACTCCGATCCCGTAATTCCATGTGTCGAAACGTGACACTCCGATCTCCTACATGTGTCGAAACGTGACACTCCGATCCCCTACTACTATATGTCGGAACGTGACACTCCGATCCCCTACATGTGTCGGAACGTGACACTCCGATCCCCTACATCAGTCGGTACGTGACACTCCAATCCACTAATACTATGTGTCAGAACGTGACACTCCGATCCCCTACATGTGTCGGAACGTGACACTCCGATCCCCTACATGTGTCGGTACGTGACACTCCGATCCACTAAAACTATGTGTCGGAACGTGAAACTCCGATCCCCTACATGTGTCGGAACGTGACACTCCGATCCCCTACATGTGTTGGTACGTGACACTCCGATCCACTAATACTATGTGTCGGAACGTGACACTCTGATCCACTAATATCATTCTGTAAATCATCAAGCCTTCTCTATTCCAAGGCATCATCAATCCCATCACTTTAATTCATCAAGCCTTCTTCTATACCAAGGCATCATCATTAATAATGTATATTAAAGTTTCTTTTCAAGATTTGGGATTCAATATTTTCATCATGCTTATCTTATCACAATCACATAATCATATTCATGCAATCATACCATTAAGCATATAGTAGGGTTTACAATACTACTAATACATATTATTCACTATTAAGAGTTTACTTATGAAGCATGAAAACCATAACCTACCTCCACCGAAGAATTGAAATCAAGCAAGTTAATCTCCAATGCTTGGTGTTTTCCTCTTCTTGTCGGTCATTTCTCTCTCTCCCTTCTTGTTCATTCTATTTTCTTATTCAAACCCTCTTTATTTTACCCTAATTAGTATATAATTAAGAATAAAAGATGGCAATAATACCCCACTAATTAACTTAGGATTACCTCTTTTAACCCCCAAGAATTTGAGTTATTAATATAAACCCACGAAATCTATAATTAAGGAAAGAATAGTCCAAAAACGTCCCTTAAAACGTGTAAGGAAATCCGATTCTGCCTGGGATTTGCACAACCTGTGACGGGCCGTCGTGCCTGCGACGGTCCATCCTGCAGGTCGTCGCAAGGTTCAGAGAGTCAACTTCCACTGAGCAATCTGTGACGGTCAGTCACGCCTGTGACGGTCCGTCCTGCCATTCCATCACAAAGTTCAGAGAGTCGTTTTTTAGTACCCAATTTCAGATTTTCTAAGTGTTTTGAAACGAGACCCTGCGACGGTCTGTCGTGCCCATGACGGTCCGTCGTGGGGTCCGTCGCTTCTGCCAGTTTTTCAAGAAATAAAGTCTGCTGCTCAAAATGATTAAACAGGTCGTTACACCAGGGCTTTCCGGAGTGCATCCGGTATTCCATGTGTCTATGTTGAAAAGATATCATGGGGATGGAAACTACATTATCCGTTGAGATTCGGTCCTGCTTGATGAGAATTTGTCGTATGAGGAGGAACCTGTTGCTATTTTAGGTAGAGAAGTTTGCAAGGTGAGGTCAAGGGAGTTTGCATCCATCAAGGTTCAATGAAAGAATCGGCCGGTCGAAGAAGCCACTTGGGAGAAGGAGGCCGATATGCAAGAAAGATACCCACATCTGTTTAAAGATTCAGGTACTCCTTCTCGCCCTTGTTTTTCTTCTTATGATCGTTCGAGGATGAACGATGGGTAAATTGGTATCTATTGTAATGACCTGTTTAGTCGATTTGAGCAGCAGATTTTATTTCTGGAAAATTGGCTGAGGCGACCGACCCCACGATGGACCGTCAAGGGCACGACGGACCGTCGCAGGGTCTCGTTTCAAAACACTTAGAAACTCTGAAATTGGGTACAGAAAATCGACTCTCTGAACTTCGTAACGGAATGGCAGGACGGACCGTCTCAGGCGTGATGGACCGTCACAGACTCTCTGGTGGAAATTGAGTCACTGAACTTTGCGGCGGCCTGCAGGACGGACCGTCGCAGGCACGACGGGCCGTCACAGGTTGCGTAATCCCAGTCTGCGTCGGATTTCTTTAAACGTTTTAAGGGACGTTTTGGACTATTCCTACTTTAATTATAAAGTTAGAGGGTTAAGGTTAATAATTCTAATTACTTGGGGGTTAAAAGAGGTAACTTTAAGTTACTTAGTGGGTTATTATTGCCATCTTTCATTCTTAATTATATGTTAATTAGGGTAAAATAAAGAGGATTTGAATAAGAAAATAGAAAGAACAAGAGAGAGAGAGAATTGAACGAGAAAGAGAGAAACGAAGAGGAAAGCAAAGCTTTGGGGAATTTGTTGCTTGATCACGAATCTTCGGTGGAGGTAGGTTATGGTTATTTTATGCTATTCATAGTAAACTCTTAATAGCGAATGATATGTGTTGGGTTGTATTGTAAAGTATTCTATATGCTTAATTCTATGCTTGCATGAATGTAATTATATAATTGTGATAAAATAAGCATGATGAAGCTTTTGAATCCGAAGTCTTGATAAAAACCTAATCTCTTGTTAATGATGATGCCTTGGTATAAAAGAAAAGGCTTGATGAACTGAAGTAATGAGAATGATGATGCCTTGGTATAAGAGAAGGCTTGATGAATTGATAGAATGAGATTAGGGGATCAGAGTGTCACGTTCCGACACATAGAATTAAGGGATCGGGTGTCACGAACCGACACGTAGATTTAGGGGATCGGGTGTCACGAACCGACACGTAGATTTAGGGGATCAGGTGTCACAAACCGACACGTAGATTTAGGGGATCGGGTGTCACCTACCGACACGTAGATTTAGGGGATCGGAGTGTCACATTATGACACATAGTAGTAGGGGATCGGAGTGTCACGTACCAACACAAGAGGATTAAAGAATATGAGGGAGCAGAGTCTCACGTACCGACACAAGAGAAATAAAGATAATGAATCTTGAAAGATGTTAATATAGTGAATCTAATGAATCTAATTCCTAAGTGAGTATGGTATTGAGGCTTGGGTCCTCATGTGTGAACTTGACGGTAATTGTTAATGATATAGTACTAGTTGCTACAGATTGAGTATTGTAGTTGATTTACGATATGATTTGATATATATTGTTTTCTATTTTGAGTTGGCCAATGATATCTACTCAGTACACGTGTTTTGTACTGACCCCTACTTGTATGTTTCTCTTTGTGATTTGTGGAGTGCAGCAAACATGCCGTCGTCTTCAACTCAACAGTAATTCTAGCCATTCTTCGTCACACCGGATCTTCAGGGTGAGCTAATGCTTCTAGCTTGGACTGGATCTTCTTCCTCGTGTCTTGATGCCTTGAAGTTTCGGCATGGACTAGCTATTACTTGTTTAGCTTTTAGAATACTCTTAGTTTAGTCTTTTGATCGTAGATGTTCTTGTGGTGATGACTTCCAGATTTTGGGGAATAATAGATGTTGAATTTTAAAAGTTATTGAAATGGTTTTTATTAATGAGTTTAAGTCTTCCGCATTACTTTCCGTTGATATTATATTGAAATGTTAAGGTTTAGATTGGTTGGTTCGCTCACATAGGAGGGTAAGTGTTGGTGCCAGTCGCGGCCCGATTTGGGTCGTTACACAGTCACAAGATAAAAGCAGTTCAGAGTTAGACTAGACCCACATATCCAACAGATATAGGAAGTTTCTTGGGTTTGGCTTGTTATAATAGGAGATTTGTTGAAGGGATTTCATCTTTCTCGTCTCCTTTAACCAAGGTAACTCTGAAGATAGTCAAATTTCGATAGTCCGAAGCTTGTGAGAAAAGCTTTTAGTAGTTGTAAAAGAGATTGACGACCTCTCTTGTTTTGACCTTACCAAAAGGAACTCTAGGTTTTGTTGTGTCTTGTTATTCATCAAAAGAGTTCTAGGGATGCATGTTGATGAAAAATGGCAAGGTTTGCTTTAAAGATATAGTGCCACAACTTGTATGGTGTTCGTGTTCATATATTCATTAACCACAAGATCCTCCAATATGTGTTTATTTAGAAAGAACTGAATATCAGACAGAGGAGGTGATTGGAATTACACAAGGATTATGACATTAGTATTCTTTACAATCAATGTAAGGCTAATATTGTTGCTTAAGCCTTAAGAGGGTGGTAAATGAGTAGTATTGCCTATATTGAAGAAGAAAAAAGGGATTTAGCTAAGGATATATACAAACTTGCACGCCTGTGAATCTTATTTATGGATTTTGTAGAAGGAGTCATAGTGGTAATCAATGGGGTTGAGTCATTAGTAGTGTCAGCTGTGAAAGAGAAGCAAGACGAAACTCTCATTTGGCTTGATTTGAAGGCAAGTTCCCATAAGCAAAGAGTATTGGCGATTGAAAAAGGGGAAGATGGTATGCTAAAGTACCAAGGTAGATTATGTTACTCAAACAGAGGGTATTAGAGGAGACTCATAGCTCTAGATATTCCATTCATATGGGTTCCACAAAGACTTACCACGAAGTGAGAAAAATATATTGGTGGAAAGGTATAAAAAAACAATATTGTTGAGTTTGTTGCCAAGAGCTCAAATTGTTAGAAAGTAAAAGTACAGAACTAAACAACTGGAGGGTTTGATAAGACTACAAATGTTCTGGAATGGAAGTGGGAATTAATAAATATGCATTTCATCACAGGTTTGCAAAGATCTGGCAGACAACATTACTCGATTTGCGTGACTGGTGATAGAATGACAAAGTCAACCCATTTTTTGCAAGGTAATGACTGCTTATTCGGTAGAGGATTATGCTACGTTATACCTTATAAATGTTGTAAGACTCCATGGAGTTCCGGTCTCAATTATTTCAGATAGAGGTGCACACTTTACTACACAATTCTGGACATCTTTCCCGAAAGGTTTGGGTTCAAAGGTGAACTTAAGCACTAGTTTTCATACTAATATAGGTGGAAAGATAGAACGTACTATCAAGATTTTTGAGGATATGTTTAGAGATTGTGTGATCGATTTCAAGGGGAGTTGGGATTATCAATAACTCTCATTGAGTTGTCCTACAAAAACAATTATAATTCCAGCATCCAAATGGCTCCATATGAGGATCTTTATGGGAGAATATGTAGATCTCCTATTGGGTCATTTGAAGTTGGTGAAACAAGTTGATAGGACTAGATCAAGTTCACCAATCTATGGAGAAGGTGAAAGTGATTCATGAAAGATTTAAAATGACACAAAGTCGCCAAAGGTCATATATTTGTGTCACAGACATAAATAAAGCAATATTACTATGAACAGGAAATATATCTAAATAGTTAATAACAAAATAGAAACAACAAAAACACCAAGATACATAGAAAGAACATTCATAGGAATAGCAAAATTATGGATAGAAAATCTACCCCCAGAAAGATTAGAAGTACTTAGGAATGATAAGAAAATGGATGGATCCCCATCAGCAACAAATATAGATATACTAGACAAATATGAATCAGCAATACGAAGTGTGTTATATGTAAAATGTGTTATATAGAAGAATATACTTGTGCATTCAAAGAATATTATTACAAAGCTAAATACAATTTAGACAAAGCAAAAGAAATAAGAAAACACTATTTTACAAAATTACTAGAACCATTTAGTACAAAAATAATAAAGGATTGGAATAATGAAGGAATGGTAGATACTTTAGGAGCTAGAATAAAATTTCTATCTCAATGGTTTAGACAATTATGAGAGAACCAAAAAGAAAAATTAAAAATGGAAAAAGTACTAAATAAAAATTTATCATGTTGTAAAAATAAAATGGCACCACAGTACCAATTTTGGGGTGGAAGCGTAAAGAGAGAGAAGAGAGTAGTGGAAGAGATTTTGGAAGCGGTGTGTTTTATTTATGAAGGAAAATGCCTCTTATATAGACATACATAATGACCTTTCATCTTTGTTAAAAGACAATTGGCCTTTACTATTTACACAATAACTTGACTATTACTATTTACACAGTTACTTGACTCTTACTATTTACGATACAGACATACTGACACTATTGACTTTACGTCTTTTTACAAGAAAACAAAATAAACTTTCGCCAAATGGACGACAATGACTATGACCTAATTTGTACATATATCTTTATGTCACTTTCTTCTTTCTTTCTTTTCAATATCTTGTTCTTCACATCTTTTATTCTAGTTGGACGTCTGGCACATAATTGTCTTCTCCTTCACATTTTGAACATATTTGGTCAGGATATTTTTGTCCTATTAATTTGCAATATCTTGTCATCAAATTGGTTGAAATAAAATTCTTTCGTATAACTCTTGTCGTAGGTATTTGTTTTGGCTTTAGCAAGCTCAATATCCACTGTCTGAGATCTTCCATATCTACTATTCTAATTTCTCTGCAATTTGAGTA
The DNA here is from genome assembly GCF_036512215.1 of Solanum lycopersicum. Classification (NCBI taxonomy): domain Eukaryota; kingdom Viridiplantae; phylum Streptophyta; class Magnoliopsida; order Solanales; family Solanaceae; genus Solanum; species Solanum lycopersicum. The sequence continues at coordinate 33,754,867 of NC_090809.1, forward strand.
GATGATTTTCTGGTCTCTGTTGTAATATGTCCAAATTACATTTTCGTTTAAGTAATTATTTGTCATCTCATTTAGTATAGTAGCTATTCCGATAGTTCTTTTATTTGCATAAAATTCAGGAATATCCACTTTTTGTATTTCTTCTTGGATATCTATTTTTTCTGGGATTATCATTTCTCTTGTAAGTCCAATCTTTTTACCATGTATTGTAGGTTTAACTTCATCATATAGTATCTCTCCTGTAGCTTCGTAAAACTTAGTACAAAAATAATAAAGGATTGGAATAATGAAGGAATGGTATATACTTTAGGAGCTAGAATAAAATTTCTATCTCAATGGTTTACACATTTATGTGAGAACCAAAATGAAAAATTAAAAATGGAAAAAGTACTAAATAAAATTTTATCATGTTGTAAAAATAAAATGACACCACAGTTTGGGGAGGTCATAGTCATTGTCGGCCATTTGGCCAAAGTTTATTTTGTTTTCTTGTAAAAAGTCGTAAAGTCAATAGTGTAACTATGACTGTATCATAAATAGTAAGAGTCAAGTAGCTGTGTAAATAGTAAGAGTCAAGTTACTGTGTAAATATTAAAGTCAATTGTCTTTTAGCAAAGATGAAAGGTCGTTATGTATGTCTATATAAGAGGCATTTGCCTTCATAAATAAAACACACCTCTTCCAAAATCTCTTCCACTACTCTCTTCTCTATCTTTACGCTTCCACCCCAAAATTGGTCTCAGAGTTAGCTAGCTAACTAACTAAGCTAATAACTATGGAGAAATCTGGAGCTACAAATCTACAAAATCAGGTATACACTCTTAAATTTATGAGTAGCTAAATAGATTTATTCCTGAAAATCTCTTGTTGATTATAATTGTTTATCATGACATAATAAAACTTTAATAAGCATCTTTAGAAGGTTTTCTACAGAAATATTCTTCGAATAAGTTGCCCAGACTATGCCATCCTAAGGTTGAAACCGGTAGGCAATAAGGCCGTTTTGCAAATTAATAGGACAAAAATATCCTGACCATATATGTTCAAAATATGAAGGAGAAGACAATTAATTTTTTCCATATTTTTCTTACCTTTTTATCTATCTTGGTTCTCTTTATTTTAGTATTTTTATTTTTATCCATCATAATTTTTTATTTAATATTTTAAAAAGCTTACTTAATTTATCTGGATATCTAATCTTTTTTAACCTGTAATTTCTACCATATTGCCTTAGCCAATTTTCAGTCATATTTAATCTCCAATATCTAAATCATCATATAAATCATACATATCATAATAAAGTTCATCCTGTATACTTTGTATGGTTAACTCAGTCCAACCTTGGGTTGTTATTTCTATTATCTCATATGTTACCAGTTTGTCATAAATTTATCTTTTTATATCAGTACTCAGATCTTTTAATATATAGAGTAGTAATATCTTATTGTTATCATCATCATCTATTAAATAGGTTCTCATTTTATTCATTTTTGCTAAAATTTTTATTTCTTCCAACCTCTAATGGATTATACTTATTTATTATGAAATAATAATGATTTAATAATCATCTCGTCTAGTCACTAGTACAACTTTCTTCTTTGGTTAGTTACCCTAACAGCGCCTCAACTTTGTTTACTCCCCTAAACGGTCTTCTTGCCTACCGGTTTCAACCTTAGGATGGCAAAGTCTGGGCATACTTATTCGAAGAATATTTCTGTAGCAAACCTTCTAAAGATGCTAATTAAAGTAATATTAAGTCATGATAAACAATTATAATCACCAAGAGATTTTAAGGAATAAATCTATTTAGCTACTCATAAATTTAAGCGTGTATACCTGATTTTATAGATTTTTAGCTCCAGATTTCTCCATAGTTATTAGCTTAGTTAGTTAGCTAGCTAGTCTTGATACCAATTTTGGAGTGGAAGCGTAAAGAGAGAGAAGAGAGTAGTGGAAGAGATTTTGGAAGAGGTGTGTTTTATTTATGAAGGCAAATGCCTCTTATATAGACATACATAATGATCTTTCATCTTTGTTAAAAGACAATTGGCATTTACTATTTACACAATAACTTGACTCTTATTAGCTTAGTTAGTTTGCTAGCTAGCTTTGATACCAATTTTGGGGTGGAAGCGTAAAGAGAGAGAAGAGAGTAGTGGAAAAGATTTTTGAAGAGGTGTGTTTTATTTATGAAGGCAAATGCCTCTTATATAGACATACATAATGACCTTTCATCTTTGTTAAAAGACAATTGGCCTTTACTATTTACACAGTAACTTGACTATTACTATTTACACAGTTACTTGACTCTTACTATTTACGATACAGACATACTGACACTATTGACTTTACGACTTTTTACAAGAAAACAAAATAAACTTTGGCCAAATGGCCGACAATGAGTATGACCTAATTTGTAAATATATCTTTATGTCTCTTTCTTCTTTCTTTCTTTCCAATATCTTGTTCTTCACATCTTTTATTCTAGTTGGACGTCTGGTACATAATTGTCTTCTCCTTCACATTTTGAACATATATGGTCAGGATATTTTTGTCGTATTGATTTGCAATATCTTGTCATCAAATTGGCTGAAATAAAATTCTTTCATATAGCTCTTGTCGTCGGTATTTGTTCTGGCTTTAGCAAGCTCAATATCCACTGCCTTAGATCTTCCATATGTGCTATTCTAATTTCTCTGCAATTTGAGTAGATGATTGTCTGGTCTCTGTTGTAATATTTCCAAATTGCATTTTCGTTTATGTAATTATTTGTCATCTCATTTAGTATACTAGCTATTCCGATAGTTCTTTTATTTGCATAAAATTCTGGAATATCCACTTTTTATATTTCTTCCTGGATATCTATTTTTTCTGGGATTATCATTTCACTTGTAAGTCCAATCTTTATAGCTTGTATTGTAGGTTTAACTTCGTCATATAGTATCTCTGCTGTAGCTGCGTAAATTTTTATATAAAAAAGAGTCCCTTTAGTTACTCTTTTATATTGTAAAAAGGCTTGATATAATTCTCGTATCTTTGACATCTCGTCTCCCGTTGAAAAAATACTTGACATACCTATACTAAAAAACTGGTTTAAAAGGCAGAAAGAAGAATACGATTTTGGGGTGGAAGCGTAAAGAGAGAGAAGAGAGTAGTGGAAGAGATTTTGGGAGAGGTGTGTTTTATTTATGAAGGCAAATGCCTCTTATATAGACATACATAATGACCTTTAATCTTTGTTAAAAGACAATTGGCCTTTACTATTTGCACAGTAACTTGACTCTTACTATTTACACAGTTATTTGACTCTTACTATTTAGGATACAGACATACTGACACTATTGAGTACTTAATAATCCGTAGTTGTAGTAGGTTGCTACTAGATTTGGGTGGGTTCCTTGTTGTGCAATTAGCTTATTGTATCCTTGTAAATATTGGGTTATATAGTCTTCAGTCGGGTTTTTCGTTTCTTTGGCTCTATGGTTTAGGTTTAGAAATGTTTGTACTCTGTGTATATTTTCTATGTATGTTCTTGTGATGTAATTATATGTCTGTTTTAAGGTCATTATGTATGTCTATATAAGAGGCATTTGCGTTCATAAATAAAACACACCTCTTCCAAAATCTCTTCCACTACTCTCTTCTCTCTCTTTACGCTTCCACCCCAAAATTTGTATTAGAGCTAACCAGCTTAACTATGAAGAAATCTGGAGCTACAAATCTACAAAATCAGGTATACACTCTTAAATTTATGAGTAGCTAAATAGATTTATTCCTGAAAATCTCTTCTTGATTATAATTGTTTATCATAACTTAATAATACTTTTATAAGAATCTTTAGAAGGTTTGCTACAGAAATATTTTTCGAATAAGTATGCCCAGACTATGCCATCCTAAGGTTGAAACCGGTAGGCAAGAAGGCCATTTAGGGGAGTAAACAAAGTTGAGGCGCTGTTAGGGTAACTAACCAAAGAAGAAAGTTGTAGTAGTGACTAGACGAGATGATTATTAAATCATTATTATTTCATAATAAATAAGTATAATCCATTAAGAGGTTGAAAGGGATAAAATTTTTAGCAAAAACGAATAAAATGAGTACCTATTTAATAGATGATGATGATAACAATAAGATATTACTATTCTATATATTAAAAGATCTGAGTACTGATATAAAAAGAGAAATTTATGACAAACTGGTAACATATGAGATAATAGAAATAACAACCCAAGGTTGGACTGAGTTAACCAAACAAAGTATACAGGATGAACTTTATTATGATATGTATGATTTATATGATGATTTAGATATTGGAGATTAAATATGACTGAATATTGGCTAAGGCGATATGGTAGAAATTACAGGTTAAAAAAGATTAAATATCCAAATAAATTAAGTAAGCTTTTTAAAATATTATATAAAAAATTATGATGGATAAAAATAAAAATACTAAAATAAAGAGAACCAAGATAGATAAAAAGGTAAGAAAAATATGGAAAAAATTAAAACCTTTATATATGAAATATAAACTATTACAATTAATTAAAGCAAGTAATAATGAAAAAGATCATTTAATAAATATAATTTCAAACACAGAATACAAATGTTATTTGAAAAAACAGTATGAACAAAGAAATTTATAAACAACAAATAATAGAAAAAATTATGGAAAAAATAACTGAAAAAGAACAAGAATTACAACATAGAAAAAGAAGGTTAGAAGAAAATATATTAGCAGAAGTACGTAATAAATCAATACTAGCACAAAGAAAAGATATATCTATGTTAAAATTGGAATTAGATTGCCTTGAATATGAGTTACAACATAATATAATACATAAATTATAATGAATAAAGAAAAATTTGCAGTAGACGAAAAAACATATGAAAATCAAGATGGAATGATAATAAAAATAATATGTTCAAATCTAGGAAGAAGATATAAAAAAATAGGAAATAATCTATACCTAATGTTAGAAAAAGAAACAACAAAATTAGAAGATAGTTTAACAGCTATGATAAGAATAACAAAAGAAAATGAAGAAATAGACAAATCAAAAGAAATTGAAAAAATAAAAATACAAGCAAAACAAGAAGTACAACATTTAGAAGAAATAAAAAATACAAGAATAAGTGAATTAGAAAAGGAATTAGCTAGGTTAAAATTATTATATGAAAATAAGCAAAAATAAAAGGAAAAAGATAAAGAGCTTGAATTAACTAATGATATAAAAGAAATGAAACAAAAATTAAATGAAGATATTGAGATAAATGAAGTAAATGAAATAGATAAAGATAAAAATGACCAAAAAATCGGAAATAAGTGACATAAGTGAGACATACACCGAAATCTTAGAACAGACAAATAAAATAAAAAAATTGGAAATAAACACAGGAGATATGAATAGGCCCAGTACGTCAAGAGTCAAAACCCCAGATACTAGTCCCGGAAATAGTCCTAGAGCTAGTCCTAGGTGGACACCACCAACTTATTATACAGAAAGTTATCAACAATCAGATAGAAATAATGCAATATGGAACAGTTGATTAATTAAAAATTAAATACCGAAACCAATAAGTGAACAATATAATTTCTTAGACTTAGATTGTGTAACAGACATAAATAAAGTAATATTACTATGGACAGGAAATATATCTAAACAGTTAATAGATAACAAAATAGAAACAACAAAAACACAAAGATACATAGAAAGAACATTCGTAGGAACAACAAAATTATGGATAGAAAATCTACCCCAGAAAGTTTAGAAGTCTTTAGGAATGATAAGAAAATGGACGGATCCCCATCAGCAACAAATATAGATATACTAGACAAATATGAATCAGCAATAAGAAGTGAATTTGGAGCTATGACAACGGATATAAGAGAACAAAATAGAGAAACAATAATAAATAGACAACTTATGAAAAAATTAGCTATATGTAAAATGTGTTATATAGAAGAATATACTTGTGCATCCAAAGAATATTATTACAAAGCTAAATACAATTTAGACGAAGCAAAAGAAATAAGAAAATAATATTTTACAAAATTAACAGAACCATTTAGTACAAAAATAATAAAGGATTGGAATAATGAAGGAATTGTAGATACTTTAGGAGCTAGAATAAAATTTCTATCTCAATGGTTTACACAATTATGTGAGAACCAAAAAGAAAAATTAAAAATGGAAAAAGTACTAAATAAAAATTTATCATGTTGTAAAAATAAAATGGTACCACGGTTTGGGTGTACAAACAAAAAACAAAAATCCAGAAGATATAAAAATTATAGAAAAAATAAAACTAAGTATAAATATAAACAACCAAGACGAAGGTATTATGTAAAAAACAATAAAATGAAAAGAACATATACACCTAAAAGAAAAATATCCCAATGTACATGTTATAATTGCGGAAAGATAGGACACATAGCTAGAGACTGTAAATTACCTAAAAATCCAAAAAGAAAACAAACTGCAGAAATAGTTATAGATGCTGACGAATTTATGCAAATAGAATACATAGACTATAAATTAAGTGAAAACGATAGTATATATGAAGTATCAGATATAGAAACTGAAAATGAAGAAGAAAATTTAGATAATGAAATAGAAGAAGAAGAAATATAATGTCTGAAAATAAAATAATATCTAAAGAGAACTATGAAGATGAAGAATCATCACACCAAAAAATTATATTTGATAATACACTTTTTTGAACAAATAAAATGAAAAGAATTAGATTTAAGTGTTGAAAAAATACTTGACATACCTATACTAAAAAACTGGTTTAAAAGGCAGAAAGAAGAATACTATGTAGTTAGTCAAAAAGAACACATCATAGACGGTAAATATCTAAGCGGAAAAGCATATATACCTATAATAAACAAACGAATAATAAATAAAGAAATACAAAACATAAAAAATAAAGAAGCTATAAAATATGTACATTTAGGAGGAACGGAAATACTAATAAAAGCTTGTTTCAGAGAAGGAATAGATACACCCATTGAAATATATTTAGCAGATGATAGAATAAAACATCCTATAGAAAAAAGTGTAATAAGCGCAGTTAAAGGAAATTTTATATACCAAAAATTTAAATTTATAATAAGTGCTAATTATACAGTAGCATTAACAGATACAAATATAGATAAATCATTAGTATTATATTGTAAAATGTCAGGAATAGAGTTAGCACCAGGAAATAAGGTATTCACAGCAAGATGTAAAAATCTATATATATTAACAACAAAACATAAGATAACAGCAAGAAGTAAAATAGATAAAATAAAAATAGAAAATCCTTTTGAAAAAATAATTACGGTAATAGATAATAATGTCTATAGTTATAAAGAAATGGATACAGAAGAAGAATTGGAGATAGTAAAAGAAAGATTGAGTACCTCAAGTACACCAAATACAAACACATTAAATATGATAACTAGAGCTTCCTCATCAAGAATGAGTTCATCTAAAAGAAAATATGAAATATCACAAGATTTAGAAGAAATGACAATATATCATTATTTTATAACAGGAATAATGGACCAGAGAAAATATAAAATCTTAATGAACACAGGACAAGAAGAAAATCATATAACAAGAGAACTAGTATTAGAAGAAGAGATTATGAAAAAAGGACACATATGCCCTGGATTACCTAGTGAAATAGTAAATACAAATGAAGAAACAACAGAAAAAGAAATAATTATAGGAGGAATTCCATTAAAAATACAATTTAAGATAGATGAAGGAAATCATAATATCACATTAGGAATAAAAGGGTTAGAAAAGGTTAAACCATACAGCATAGAAAATGAACAATTAACAATAACTTGTCAAAATAAGAAAATATTTATAAAAAGAACAAAATGATTAATGAAAATATTTATACTTGCAAAAATTATTGTAGAAGGACATCACAACAGATACTATACCCCTATGATAGATATAGGAGCAGAAGCGAATATATGTAAATATAATTGCTTACCAGAAGATAAATGGGAAAAATTAAAAACACCTATGGTAGTAACAGGATTTAATAACGAAGGAAATATGATTAAATATAAAGCAAAAAATATAAAAATACAAATATAGGATAAAATACTAACAATAGAAGAAATGTATAATTTTGAATTTACCACGAAAGATATGTTATTAGGAATGCCAATTTTAGATAATTTTTACCCACGCGTAATAATAAAAACACACTGGTGGCTTACTACGCCATGTGACCATAAAATAGGATCAAAAAGAGTAAAAAATAAACAACGAAAACCTATAGAATGAATTAAAGGAAGTGAAAAAATAAATCAAGAAATGGAAAATATAGATGAAAAACAAATATCACAATTAGAAATTATAATATTTACAATAGATAAAGTTAAAATAATTAATGAACAGCTAGAACAACTATATAATGAAGACCCATTACAAGGATGGGAAAAACATAAAACGAAAGTAAAAATTGAACTAATAGATGAAAATAGTATAATAACACAAAAACCATTAAAATATAACTTTGATGATTTACAAGAATTTAAAATACATATAAATGAATTACTAGAAGAAAATTACATACAAGAAAGTAATAGTAAACATACAAGCCCAGCATTTATAGTAATAAAACACAGTGAACAAAAAAGAGGTAAAAGTAGAATGGTTATTGACTACAGAAATTTAAATGCTAAAACTAAAACATATAACTACGCAATACCTAATAAAATACTTAAAATAAGACAAATACAAGGATACAACTATTTTAGCAAATTTGATTGTAAATCAGGATTTTACCACATAAAACTAGAAGAAGAATCTAAACAATTAATAACATTCACAGTACCACAAGGATTCTATGAATGGAATGTATTACCATTTGGATATAAAAATGCACCAAGTAGATATCAACATTTTATGGATTACTATTTTAACCAATTAGAAAATTGTATCATATATATAGATGATATATTATTACTCCAAAACACAAGATGAACATATAAGATTATTAGAAAAATTTATACATATAATTAAATATTCAAGTATATGTTTAAGCAAAAGTAAAGCAGAAATTATAAAACCACAGATAGAATTTCTAGGAATACAAATAGATAAAAATGGAATAAAAATGCAAACCCATATAGTACAAAAAATAATTACTATTGATGAAAATATAGATACAAAAAAGAAATTACAATCATTTTTAGGATTAGTAAATCAAGTAAGAGAATATATACAAAAATTAGCAGAACATTTATGTAACGACCTGTTTAGTCATTTTGAACAGCAGATTTTATTTCTGGAAAAACAGGCTGAGAGGACGGACCCCACGACGAACCGTCATGGGCACGACGAACCGTCGCAGGGTCTCGTTTCAAAACACTTAGAAAATCTGAAATTGGGTACTGAAAATCGACTCTCTGAACTTCGTAACGGAATGGCAGGACGGACCGTCACAGGTGTGACGGACCGTCACAAACTCTTCAGAGAAATTGAGTCTCTGAACTCTGTGATGGGGCAGCACGACGGAACGTCGCAGGCGCGATGGGCCGTCACAGACTGCGTAATCCCAGTCGGGATCGGATTTCTTGATACGTTTTAAGGGACGTTTTTGACTATTCCTGCTATAATTACATATTTCGTGTGTTTATATTAATAACTCAATTTCTTGGGGGATAAAAGAGGTAACCTTGTGTTAAATTGTGGGTTATTATTGTCATCTTTTACACTTAATTACATGTTAATTAGGGTAAAAGAAAGAGGGTTCGAATAAGAAAAGAATAGAAAGAACAGAGGAGAAAGGGAGGAACGATCGAGAGAGGGAGAAAACGAAGAGGGTAGCCAAGATCTTGAGAAAATTGCTTACCTGATCACTAATCTTCGGTGGAGGTAGGTTATGGTTTCTTTTACGATATTCATAGTAAACAGTTAATAGCGAATGATATGTATTGATAATATTGTAAACCCGGCTATGTGCTTAATTGTATGCTTGTATGAATGTAATTATATAATTGTGACTATATTAAGCATGATGAAGTTATTGAATCTCAAATCTTGATAAAAACCTAATCTCTTTTTAATGATGATGCCTTGGTAAGGGAGAAGGCTTGATGAACTAAAATAATGAGATTGATGATGCCTTGATAAGGGAGAAGGCTTGATGAGTTGATAGAATGAGATTAGGGGATTGGGTGTCACGAACCGACACGTAGATTAGGGGATCGGGTGTCACGAACTGACACATAGATTTAGGGAATCGGGTGTCACGAACCGAAACGTAGATTTAGGGGATCGGGTGTCACGAACCGACACGTAGATTTAGGGGATTAGGTGTCACGAACCGACACGTAGATTTAGGGGATCGGGTGTCACGAACTGACACGTAGAATTAGGGGATCGGGTGTCACGAACCGACACGTAGATTTAGGGGATCAGAGTGTCACGTACAGACACAAGAGGATTAATGAATATGAGGGAGCGGAGTGTCACGTACCGACACAACAGAAATAAATATAATGAATCTTGAAAGATGTTAATATACTCAATCTAATGAACATAATTCCCAAATGAGTATGGTATTGAGGCTTGAGTCCTCATGTGTGAACTTGACGGTGATTGTTAATGATATAGTACTTGCTGCGGCTACATGTTGAGTATCATAGGTTATTTTATGATATTACTTGGTATATATTATTTTTTATTTTGAGTTGGTCGATAATATCTACTCAGTACCTGTGTTTTGTACTGACCCCTACTTTTATGTTTTCTTCTTGTTTATTTGTGGAGTGCAGCAAACGTGCCGTCATCTTCGACTCAACCGTAACTCTAGCCAGTCTTCATTACTCCGGATATCAGGGTGAGCTAATGCTTCTAGCTTGGACTGGATCTTCCTCTTCATGTCTTGATGCCTTGAAGTTCCGGCATGGACTAGCTTTTATTTGTTTTAGCTTCTTAGAATATTCTTAGTTTAGTAATTTGAGCATAGATGTTCTTGTGGTGATGACTTCCAGATTTTGGGAAATAATAGTTATTGAATTGGTTTTTATTAATGAGTTTAAGTCATCCACATTACTTTATGTTGATATTACATTGAAATGTTAAGGTTTATATTGGTTGGTTCGCTCACATAGGAGGGTAAGTGTGGGTGTCAGTCGCAACCTGGTTTGGGTCGTGACAAACTTGGTATCAGAGCCTTAGGTTCGTTGGTCTCATCACACAAGAACGAGTCTAGGAGAGTGTTAAGGGACGGTAGGGGGACGCCTTTACTTTTCTTTGAGAGGCTATAAGACTTTAGGAAAAAATTCCATTCTTTCTTTCTTTCTTTCGTGCTACTACTTGAATCCAATTGGTATCTAGGTGATATAAATTGGTATCTGACCATCTTCACTCTCTTTCGCAGATGGTTAGAACTAGAGCAACAACTACGCCAACACCAACACCAGCACCGGCGGGACAGGGTGCGTCTGAGCCAGCCACTGGGGGTGTAGCTCGAGGAAGAGCAGCAGCAAGAGTCCGTGGTAGAGGTCGTGGGAGGACGTCCTCTAGGGGAAGAGGACGAGAACCTAGTCCATCTGATATTAGGGCAGTGACTCCTCCACCGACTGAAGAGGTAATAAGAGAAGGGGAGGATGGGAAAAATGAACAAGTGCAGAATGAGGGATTGCCACCCCAGCTTACCCAGAGATGATAAATCAGATGCTCACTTATCTTAGTGGGTTGTCCGATCAAGGTCAGGCACCTCAAGTGTTTTCTGCACCAACACCTCCGGTTTTAGAGGTACAACCTGCAGCCACTATGGCTTCTCGTATGGATGCCTCATTAGACATAGGCACGTTTCCACGTCTTACTACTGGGCCTACAATGACAAATTATCAGCATGAACTTTTTAGTAAGTTCTTGAAATTGAAACCTCAACTCTTTAAGGGTGCTGAATCTGAGGATGCTTACGATTTTCCGGTTGACTGTCATGAGCTACTACACAAGATGGGTATAGTAGAACGGTTTGGTGTTGAGTTCGTGAGTTATCAGTTTCAAGGGATTGCCAAAATGTGGTGGCGGTCACATGTTGAGTGTCAACCAACAGAGGCACCACCTATGACTTGGGCCTCATTCTCTAGCTTGTTTATGGAGAAGTATATCCCCCGGACTTTGAGGGATAGAAAAAGGGATGAGTTCTTGAGCCTGGAGCAAGGTAGGATGTCGGTCAATGCATATGAGGCTAAGTTTCGTGCACTATCCAGATATGCCACCCAACTTTGTTTCAGTCCACAAGAGCGGATTCGTCGTTTTGTGAAGGGGTTGAGGTCAGAGTTGCAGATTTCAGCCTTACAGGTAGCGGCTACGGCAAAATCCTTCCAAGAAGTGGTAGATTTCGTTGTAGAGGTGGAAGGAGTGAAGCCAGATGAATTCACCATGGCATCGACATCAAAGAGGTTTCGAAAGGGAGGCGAATTTAATGGTTCTTACTCGAGAGGACAGGGTTCCGGAGGTTACTCAGTTCGACCCATTCAATCTTCACTACAGACTTTAGTTGGGGTCCACCTTTGATCGGTCAACACTTCTCTGAGAGACTATGCTTGACTCTAGAGAGTGTTATGGATGTGGGGAGACTGGACATATTAGGAGAAATTGTCCAAAACAGAGTTATAGACCCCCAATTGCTAGAGGTAGAGGTGGTCATGGTAGGGTCGTTATTCTGGAGGACGTGGTGGTCGAGGTAATGGTGGTCACTAAAATTGCCGAGGTGATGGGAAAACTAGAGCCGCTACATCACAACATGATAGGGGCAATGGACAGACAAACGATAGGGCCCATTGTTACGCTTTCCCTGGGCGGTCTGAAGCGGAGGCATCTGATGCTGTCATCACAGGTAATCTTCTGGTTTGTGATTGCATGGCTTCTGTATTGTTTGATCCTGGATCCACATTTTCTTATGTATGTTCCTCATTTGCTAATGGTCTAAATTTACATTGTGAATTACTTGATATGCCTATTCGTGTTTCTACTCCGGTGGGTGAGTCTATGGTTGTTGAAAAGGTATATAGGTCTTGTTTGGTGAACTTTGTGGGAAGCAACACTTATGTAGATTTGGTTGTCTTAGAAATGGACGATTTTGATGTAATTCTGGGTATGACTTGGTTTTCTCCGCAATTTGCGATCTTGGATTGTAATGCTAAAACGGTGACGTTAGCCAAGCCTGGGACAGATCCGTTAGTGTGGGAGGGTGACTACACTTCCAATTCGGTGTGTATCATCTCCTTTCTTCGTGCTAAGAAAATGGTTAGTAAAGGGTGTTTAGCTTTCTTGGCACATCTCAAGGATGACAATACCCAAGTACTTTCGATTTAGTCGGTTTCGGTGGTCCGTGAGTTTAGGGATGTGTTCCCTGCAGATCTTCCTGGTATGCCACCAGATAGGGATATTGATTTCTGTATTGACCTTGAACCGGGTACTCACCCCATTTCTATACCCCCTTATAGAATGGCTCCCGCGGAGTTAAGAGAGTTAAAAGCCCAACTTCAAGAGTTGTTAAACAAAGGCTTTATTAGACCAAGTGCATCTCCTTGGGGTGCTCCGATATTGTTTGTGAAGAAGAAGGATGGGAGTTTTTGAATGTATATAGACTACAGACAACTAAACTAGGTAACCATAAAGAACAAGTATCCTCTTCCTCGCATTGATGACTTGTTCGATCAGTTACAAGGTGCTTGTGTCTTCTCTAAGATTGACTTGAGATCCGGTTATCATCAATTGAAAATACGGGCAACGGATGTGCCAAAGACTGTTTTTCGAACGAGGTATGGGCATTACGAATTTGTAGTGATGTCTTTTGGTCTTACGAATGCCCCTGCTGCTTTCATGAGCTTGATGAACGGGATTTTCAAGCCATATCTGGATCTATTTGTGATCGTATTTATTGATGATATACTGATATACTCTAAAAGTAAGGAGGATTATGAAGAGCATTTGAGAATGGTATTGGAAATGTTGAGGGAGAAAAAGCTTTATGCCAAATTCTCCAAGTGTGAGTTTTGGCTAGATGCAGTGTCCTTTTTGGGGCATGTGGTTTCGAAGGATGGGGTGATGGTAGATCCTTCTAAGATTGAGACAGTGAAGAATTGGGTAAGACCTACTAATGTGTCAGAAATAAGGAGCTTTGTTGGGTTAGCTAGCTACTACCGCCAATTTGTCAAGGGATTCTCTTCTATTGCTTCAAACCTGACGAACTTGACTAAGCAAAATATCCCATTCGTATGGTCGGATGAGTGTGAGGAAAGCTTTCAGAAGCTCAAGACTCTGTTGACTACTGCACCAATTCTCACCTTGCCAGTGGAAGGTAAGAATTTCAATGTCTATTGTGATGCATCCTATTCGGGTTTTGGTGCAGTGCTAATGCAAGAGAAGAATGTGATTGCTTATGCTTCAAGACAATTAAAAGTGCATGAACGTAACTATCCAACTTATGATTTGGAATTGGCCACGGTAGTGTTTGCATTAAAGCAATGGAGACACTATTTATATGGGGTTAGGTGTGAGGTCTACACGGATCATCGTAGCCTTCAGTATGTCTTCACTCAGAAGGATTTGAACTTGAGATAGAGAAGATGGATGGAACTACTGAAGGACTACGACATCACTATTTTGTATCATCCGGGGAAGGCGAATGTTGTAGAAGATGCTTTAAGTAGAAAGGCGGGAAGCATGGGGAGTCTAGCTCACTTGCAAGCTTCTAGACGCCCATTGGCTAGAGAAGTTCAGATTCTGGCTAACGACCTTATGAGGTTAGAAGTAAATGAGAAGGGTGGATTGTTGGCTTGTGTGGAGGCAAGATCTTGTTTTCTTGACAAGATTAAAGGAAAGCAGTTTAATGATGAGAAATTGATCCGGATCCGAGATAAAGTGTTGCAAGGAGAGGCTAAGGAAGCACAAATCGATGAGGAAGGTGTTTTGAGAATCAAGGGCAGGGTATGTGTACCCCGAGTTGATGATTTGATCAACACTATTCTGACAGAGGCTCATAGTTCAAGGTATTCCATACATCCGGGTGCAACCAAGATGTACCGTGACCTAAAGCAACACTTTTGGTGGAGTAGGATGAAGCGTGATATTGTTGACTTTATTGCCAAATGTCCAAACTGTCAACAAGTAAAGTATGAACACCAGAGGCCTGGAGGAACACTTCAGAGAATGCCCATTCCTGAATGGAAGTGGGAGAGAATTGCAATGGATTTTGTAGTTGGCCTTCCAAAGACAATGAGTAAGTATGACTCTATTTGGGTGATTGTTGATAGGTTAACTAAATCTGCTCATTTCATTCTGGTCAAGGTGACTTACAATGAAGAGAAGTTAGCCAAACTTTACATCTCGGAAGTGGTACGATTGCATGGGGTTCCACTCTCCATTATATCAGATAGAGGTACGCAGTTTAGTTCTATGTTTTGGAAAACACTGCATGCGGAATTGGGTACTAGGTTGGACCTTAGTACCGCGTTCCATCCTCAGACCGATGGTCTGTCTGAGCGAAAGATTCATGTATTGGAGGATATGCTTCGCGCATGTGTGATAGAGTTTGGTGGCCATTGGGATAGCTTCTTACCCTGAGCAGAATTTTCATACAATAATAGCTATCACTCAAGCATTAATATGGCTCCATTTGAAGCATTGTATGGGAGGAGATGTAGGTCTCCCAATGGTTGGTTTGATGCATTTGTGGTCAGACCTTGGGGTACTGATCTTTTGAGGGATTCGATAGAGAAAGTGAGATCTATTCAAGAAAAGCTTCTAGCCATGCAAAGTAGGCAAAAAGAATATGCATATCGAAAGGTTAGAGACTTAGAGTTCATGGAGGGTGAACAAGGTACATTGGTCCCTTTGAAGTACATAAGCGAGTAGGGGAGGTGGCTTATGAGTTAGCCTTGCCTCCAGGGCTGTCCGGAGTACATCCGGTATTTCATGTGTCTATGTTGAAAAGATATCATGGGGATGGAAACTACATTATCCGTTGGGATTCAGTTTTGCTTGATGAGAACTTGTCTTATGAGGAGGAACCTGTTGCCATTCCAAATAGAGAAATTCGCAAGTTGAGATCAAGGGAGATTGCATCCATCAAAGTTCAATGGAAGAATCGACCCGTTGAAGAAGCCACTTGGGAGAAGGAGGTAGATATGCGAGAAAGATACCCACATCTGTTTACAGGTTCAGGTACTCCTTTTCGCCCTTGTTTTCCTTCTTGTGATCGTTCGGGGACGAACGATGGGTAAATTGGTATCTATTGTAACGACCTGTTTAGTCGTTTTGAACAGCAGATTTTATTTCTGAAAAAACAGGCTGAGGCGACAGACCCCACGACGAACCGTCATGGGCACGACGGACCGTCGCAGGGTCTCGTTTCAAAACACATAGAAAATCTGAAATTGGGTACTGAAAATCGACTCTCTGAACTTCGTAACGGAATGGCAGGACGGACTGTCACAGGTGTGACGGACCGTCACAGACCCTTCAGAGAAATTGAGTCTCTGAACTCTTTGACGGGGCAGCAGGACGGACCGTCGCAGGCGCGACAGGCCGTCACAGACTGCGTAATCCCAGTCTGGGTCGGATTTCTTGATACGTTTTAAGGGACGTTTTTGACTATTCCTGCTATAAATACATATTTCGTGGGTTTATATTAATAACTCAATTTCTTGGGGGGATAAAAGAGGTAACCTTGAGTTAAATTGTGGGTTATTATTGTCATCTTTTACACTTAATTACATGTTAATTAGGGTAAAAGAAAAAGGGTTTGAATAAGAAAAGAATAGAAAGAACAGAGGAGAAAGGGAGGAACGATTGAGAGAGGGAGAAAACGAAGAGGGTAGCCAAGATCTTGAGAAAATTGCTTGCTTGATCACTAATCTTCGGTGGAGGTAGGTTATGGTTTCTTTTACGATATTCGTAGTAAACTCTTAATAGAGAATGATATGTATTGATAATATTGTAAACCCGGCTATGTGCTTAATTGTATGCTTGCATGAATGTAATTATATAATTGTGATTATATTAACCATGATGAAGTTGTTGAATCCAAAATCTTGATAAAAAACCTAATCTCTTTTTAATGATGATGCCTTGGTAAGGGAGAAGGCTTGATGAACTAAAATAATGAGATTGATGATGCCTTGATAAGGGAGAAGGCTTGATGAGTTGATAGAATTAGATTAGGGGATCGGGTGTCACGAACCGACACGTAGATTAGGGGATCGGGTGTCACGAACTGATACGTAGATTTAGGGGATCGGGTGTCACGAATCGACACGTAGATTTAGGGGATCAGGTGTCACGAACCGACACGTTGATTTAGGGGATCGGGTGTCACGAACCGACACGTAGATTTAGGGGATCGGGTGTCACGAACTGACACGTAGAATTAGGAGATCGGGTGTCATGAACTGACACGTAGATTTAGGGGATCGGAGTGTCACGTACCGACACAAGAGGATTAATGAATATGAGGGAGCGGAGTGTCATGTACCGACACAAGAGAAATAAAGATAATGAATCTTGAAAGATGTTAATATACTCAATCTAATGAACATAATTCCCAAATGAGTATGGTATTGAGGCTTGAGTCCTCATGTGTGAACTTGACGGTGATTGTTAATGATATAGTACTTGCTGTTGCTACATGTTGAGTATCATAGTTGAATTTATGATATTACTTGGTATATATTGTTTTCTATTTTGTGTTGGCCGATGATATCTACTCAGTACCCGTGTTTTGTACTGTCCCCTACTTTTATGTTTTCTTCTTGTTTATTTGTGGAGTGCAGCAAACGTGCCGTCATCTTCGACTCAACCATAACTCTAACCAGTCTTCATTACTCCGGATATCCGGGTGAGCTAATGCTTCTAGCTTGGACTGGATCTTCCTCTTCATGTCTTTATGCCTTGAAGTTCCGGCATGGACTAGCTTTTATTTGTTTTAGCTTCTTAGAATACTCTTAGTTTAGTAATTTGAGCATAGATGTTCTTGTGGTGATGACTTCCAGATTTTGGGAAATAATAGTTATTGAATTGGTTTTTAATAATGAGTTTAATACTTCCGCATTACTTTATGTTGATATTACATTGAAATGTTAAGGTTTAGATTGGTTGGTTCGCTCACATAGGAGGGTAAGTGTGGGTGCCAGTCGCAACCCGGTTTGGGTCGTGACAATTTAAAACCACTATATAAAAAAATCATAAAAGATATTGAATATCATTTTGACAATAAAGATAAAAAACACATAAAAAATATAAAAAAATTATGCAAAAAACTACCAAAATTATATTTTCCTGATGAAAATAAAGAGTTTATTTATATTTTTGAAACAGACTCGAGTGATCATAGTTATGGAGGAGTTTTAAAATACAAATATAACAAAGAAAAAATAGAACATCATTGTAGATATTATTCAGGATCTTATACAGAAGCACAAATAAAATGGAAAATAAATAGAAAAGAATTATTTGCATTATATAAATGTTTATTAGCATTTGAACCATATATAGTTTACATTAAATTTATTGTAAGAACAGATAATACACAAGTAAAATGGTGGATAACAAAAAAGTTAGATGATTCAGTTACAACAAAAGAAATAAGGAGATTAGTATTGAATATATTAAATTTTATATTTACAATTGAAATTATAAAAACTGATGAAAATCTCGTTGCAGATTACCTATCAAGAAAAAGGAACACAAACTGAACCAGATACAACAAAACAAATACTCAAAGCTATTACTACACTTTCTACGAAAGTAGACAGTATGAGTAAAGAGTTAAAAAATTTGAAAACTAAAAGTCAGCAGCATGGTTATAAATATGCGGAGCTATGTCGATCGGAAGACACAAAAATTCCAGAGCTACAAGGAGACGATGGGAAACTCCTTAAACCCATAACAATGTTTGTTTAAATGCAGCTACAGCCAGCACATCTACATCAGGACAATCTACAAAAATGGAGGAGACTAAGGTAAAATATACAAATACAAATTTGAATAAACTATTCTTAAAACCATACACTCCTCAAAATACCCAAAAAGATATATCTGTTACCCCACAAACAAATACTTATAAAGCCAGCCTAGACTCTCAAAAACAGACATATAATTACATCACAAGAACATATATAGAAAATATACACAGTGTACAAACATTTCTAAACCTAAACCCCAGAGCCAAAGAAACAAAAAACCCAACTGAAGACTATATAACCCAATATTTACAAGGATACAATAAGCTAATTGCACAACCAGGAACAAACCCAAATCTAGTAGCAACCTGCTACAACTACGGTTTATTAAGAACTATATATACAATAACGGGAGACGAGATATCAAAGATACCCGAATTATATAAAGCCTTTTTACAATATAAAAGTGTAACTAAAGGGACTCTTTTTTATATAAAGTTTTACGCAGCTACAGCAGAGATACTATATGACGAAGTTAAACCTACAATACAAGCTATAAAGATTGGACTTACAAGAGAAATGATAATCCCAGAAAAAATACATATCCAAGAAGAAATACAAAAAGTGGATATTTCTGAATTTTATGCAAATAAAATAACTATCGGAATAGCTACTATACTAAATGAGATGACAAATAATTACTTAAACGAAAATGCAATTTGGACATATTACAAAAGAGACCAGACAATCATCTACTCAAATTGCAGAGAAATTAGGATAGCAGATATGGAAGGTCTAAGACAGTGGATATTGAGCTTGCTAAAGCCAGAACAAATACCTACGACAAGAGCTATACGAAAGAATTTTATTTCAGCCAATTTGATGACAAGATATTCCAAATTAATAGGACAAAAATATCCTGACCATATATGTTCAAAATGTGAAGGAGAAGACAATTATGTGCCAGACGTCTAACTAGAATAAAAGATGTGAAGAACAAGATATTGGAAAGAAAGAAAGAAGAAAGAGACATAAAGATATATGTACAAATTAGGTCATAGTCATTGTCGGCCATTTGACCAAAGTTTATTTTGTTTTCTTGTAAAAAGTCGTAAAGTAAATAGTGTCAGTATGTCTGTATCGTAAATAGTAAGAGTCAAGTAACTGTGTAAATAGTAAGAGTCAAGTTACTGTGTAAATAGTAAAGGCCAATTGTCTTTTAACAAAGATGAAAGGTCATTATGTATGTTTATATAAGAGGCATTTGCCTTCATAAATAAAACACACCTCTTCCAAAATCTCTTCCACTACTCTCTTCTCTCTCTTTACGCTTCCACCCCAAATAAAAATTTATCATGTTGTAAAAATAAAATGGCACCACAGTTTGGGTGTACAAAAGAAAAATAAAAATCCAGAAGATATAAAAATTATAGAAAAAATAAAACTAAGTATAAATATAAACAATTAAGACGAAGGTATTACGTAAAAAACTATAAAATGAAAAGATCATATAGACCTAAAAGAAAAATATCTACAAGTTAAAATTGCGGAAAGATAGGACACATAGCTAGAGACGGTAAATTACCTAAAAATCCAAAAAGAAAACAAATTGCACAAATAGTTATAGACGATGACGAATATATGCAAATAGAATACATAGACTATGAATTAAGTGAAAACGATAGTATATATGAAGTATCAGATGTAGAAACTGAAAATGAAGAAGAAAATTTAGATAATGAAATAGAAGAAGACGAAATATAATGTCTGAAAACGAAATAATATCTAAAGAGAACTATGAAGATGAAGAATCATCACACCAAAAATTATATTTGATAATACACTTTTAGAACAAATAAAAGGAAAAGAATTAGATTTAAGTGTTGAAAAAATACATGACATACCTATACTAAAAAACTAGTTTAAAAGGCAGAAAGAAGAATACTATGTAGTTAGTCAAAAAGAACACATCATAGACGGTAAATATACAAGCGGAAAAGCATATATACCTAGAATAAACAAACGAAGAATAAATAAAGAAATGCAAAACATAAAAAATAAAGAAGCTATAAAATATGTACATTTAGAAGGAACAGAAATACTAATAAAAGCTTGTTTCAGAGAAGGAATAGATACAGCCATTGAAATATATTTAGCAGATGATAGAATAAAACATCCTATAGAAAAAAGTGTAATAAGTGCAGTTAAAGGAAATTTAATATACCAAAAATTTAAACTTATAATAAGTGCTAATTTTACAGTAGCATTAACAGATACAAATATAGATAAATCATTAGTATTATATTAAAAAATGTCAGGAATAGAGTTAGCACCAGGAAGTAAGGTATTCACAGAAAGATGTAAAAATCTATATATATTAACAACAAAACATAAGATAACAGCAAGAAGTAAAATAGATAAAATAAAAATAGAAAATCCTTTTGAAAAAATAATTACGGTAATAGATAATAATGACTATAGTTATAAAGAAATGGATACAGAAGAAGAATTGGAGATAGTAAAAGAAAGATTGAGTACCTCAAGTACACCAAATACAAACACATTAAATATGATAACTAGAGCTTCCTCATCAAGAACGAGTTCATCTAAAAGAAAATATGCAATATCACAAGATTTAGAAGAAATGACAATATATCATTATTTTATAACAGGAATAATGGACCAGAGAAAATATAAAATCTTGATAAACACAGGACAAGAAGAAAATCATATAACAAGAGAACTAGTATTAGAAAAAGAGATTATGAAAACAGGACATAGATGCCCTGGATTACCTAGTGAAATAGTAAATACAAATGAAGAAACAAAAGAAAAAGAAATAATTATAGGAGGAATTCCATTAAAAATACAATTTAAGATATATGAAGGAAATCATAATATCACATTAGGAATAAAATGGTTAGAAAGGATTAAACCATACCGCATAGAAAATAAACAATTAACAATAACTTGTCAAAATAAGAAAATAATTATAAAAAGAATAAAATGATTAATGAAAATATTTATACTTGCAAAAATTATTGTAGAAGGATATCACAACAGATACTATACACCTATGATAGATACAGGAGCAGAAGCGAATATATGTAAATATAATTGCTTACCAGAAGATAAAAAAGATACATTAAAAATGGAAAAAGTACTAAATTTTTATTTATTACTTTTTCCTTATTTAATTTTTCTTTTTGGTTCTCACATAATTGTGTAAACCATTAATTTTTCCATAGTAATATTGCTTTATTTATGTCTGTGACACAATCTAAGTCTAAGAAATTATATTTTTCACTTATTGGTTTCGGTATCCAATTTTTATTTAATCTACTATTCCATATTGCATTATTTCTATCTGATTGTTGATAACTTTCTGTATAATAAGTTTGTGTTGTCCACCTAGGCCTATCTCTAGGACTGTTTCTGGGACTAGTATCTGGGGTTTTGACTCTTGACGTACTGGGCCTATTCATATCTCCTGTGTTTATTTCCAATTTTTTTATTTTATTTGTATGTTCTAAGATTTCTATGTATGTCTCACTTATGTCACTTATTTCAAATTTTTGGTCATTTTCATCTATTTCATTTACTTCATTCATCTCAATATCTTCATTTAATTTTTGTTCCATTTCTTTTATTTCATTAGTTAATTCAAGCTCTTTATCTTCTTCCTTTTGTTTTTGCTTATTTTCATATAATAATTTTAACCTAGCTAATTCCTTTTCTAATTCACTTATTCTTGTATTTTTTATTTCTTCTAAATGTTGTACTTCTTTTTTTGCTTGTATTTTTATTTTTTCAATTTCTTTTGATTTGTCTATTTCTTCTAATTTTGTTGTTTCTTTTTCTAACATTAAGTATAGATTATTTCCTATTTTTTTATATCTTCTTCCTAGATTTGAAAATATTATTTTTATTATCATTCCGTCTTGATTTTCATATGTTTTTTCGTCTACTGCAAATTCTTCTTTATTCATTATAATTTATGTATTATATTATGTTGTAACTCATATTCAAGGCAATCTAATTCCAATTTTAACATAGATATATCTTTTCTTTGTGCTAGTATTGATTTATTACATACTTCTGCTAATATATTTTCTTCTAACCTTCTTTTTCTATGTTGTAATTCTTGTTCTTTTTCAGTTATTTTTTCCACTATTTTTTCTATTATTTGTTGTTTATAAATTTCTTTGTTCATACTGTTTTTTCAAATAACAAACATATTTGTATTCTGTGTTTGAAATTATATTTATTAAATGATCTTTTTCATTATTACATGCTTTAGTTAATTGTAATAGTTTATATTTCATATATAAAGGTTTTAATTTTTTCCATATTTTTCTTACCTTTTTGTCTATCTTGGTTCTCTTTATTTTAGTATTTTTATTATTATCCATCATAATTTTTTATATAATATTTTAAGAAGCTTACTTAATTTATCTGGATATTTAATCTTTTTTAACCTGTAATTTCTACCAGATCGCCTTAGCCAATATTCAGTCATATTTAATCTCCAATATCTAAATCATCATATAAATCATACATATCATAATAAAGTTTATCCTGTATACTTTGTATGGTTAACTCAGTCCAACCTTGAGTTGTTATTTCTATTATCTCATATGTTACCAGTTTGTCATAAATTTCTCTTTTTATATCAGTACTCTAATCTTTTAATATATAGAGTAGTAATATCTTATAGTTATCATCATCATCTATTAAATAGGTACTCATTTTATTCATTTTTTCTAAAATTTTTATTCCTTCCAACCTCTTAATGGATTATACTTATTTATTATGAAATAATAATGATTTAATAATTATCTCGTCTAGTCACTACTACAGCTTTCTTCTTTGGTTAGTTACCCTAACAGCGCCTCAACTTTGTTTACTCCCCTAAACGGCCTTCTGGCCTACCGGTTTCAACCTTAGGATGGCAAAGTCTGGGCATACTAATTCGAAGAATATTTCTATAGCAAACCTTCTAAAGATGCTTTAAAGTATTATTAAGTCATGATAAACAATTATAATCAACAAGAGATTTTCAGGAATAAATCTATTTAGCTACTCATAAATTTAAGAGTGTATACCTGATTTTGTAGATTTGTAGCTCCAGATTTCTCCATAGTTATTAGCTTAGTTAGTTAGCTAGCTAGCTCTGATACAAATTTTTGGGTGGAAGCGATTTTTGAAGAGGTGTGTTTTTTTATGAAGGCAAATGGATGAGGTTTGTCAAGAAGGGGAAACTTACTCCATGGTATATTAGACCTTACAGAATCTCCAAGCGAGTGGGCGATGTGTCTAATGAGTTGGAGTTTTCCGAAGAATTAGCAGCGGTTCATCCGATATTCAATATTTTTATGTTGAAGAATTTCTTAGTTGATCTGTCATTGTTTCTGCCAACTGAGAATTGTGTGATTACGGATAACTTACCTTATGAAGAGATTCTAGTTCATATTTTTGATCGTCAAGTTAGCAACATGAGGACACAGGATGTTTCTTTAGTCAAGGTCCTTTGGACGAACCAATACGTTAAAGAAGCGACTTGGGGAGTTGAGAAGGATAAGAAGTAGATATATCAACTTCACTTTGAATCCTGGGAGAATGCTAATAAAGATATTAAATTCTCCTCCTTGAACATTATTAGATTATGTGTAAGCATGTTATAACTTATTGTTGTTGTTGAGGTCTGAAGTTATATTACTACCCTTATCTTAGTGAAAAAATTCTCAGTCGAGGACGAATGTTACCAAGGGGGATATATTTTAACATCTCATAACACGAACATACTAAGAATACGCTAAGAAACTATGAATAATCAATTTGGGACTGAGTAGAGAAATTTGGAAAATTTGCAGCTTTCAAAAGTGAGTTTTGGTGATTTTCAAACGACCATAACTACTTGCTCAGGAGGACTTTTCATGAGTTATGAAAATGGTCAGAAATATCCTAGGAAGACTTATTAAAAGCCACCAAGTTTGCAAAACTTCAATGTTGCATGAGGGAGATATGAGTTTCGGAAGTTGGATTGTTGAGATGAGAAAAATCAAGTCTGAATTTAAGTAAAGGTAAAATTGTCTTTAACCCTAGTATTTACTAATTAATTTTTAGGTTATATTAGGAGTAAAACCATGTCCTAAATCAGTTTTAGAAAAACTAAGAATGCTTAGGGCTTCGTAGCAAAAAAGAAAGAAGAGAAAGAACAAGAATTGTCTAAGAATGCCAAGATCGTTGTATGGCTTCCATCGTGGGTGATCCTATCGAGGTATATGAGATCATTTGATTTTGGGTCCTTAACCGAGACTAGATTTGTTCCAATTCATCAAGTTAGAGTATATTAATTATGAATATAAGAGATCCTGATGGAAATTCCTTTAATTCTTGTTGATTGAATTGTAGTGTATCCCGAGTAGATTTGATTAATTTTTACGGACTTTTTTTGGGTCTTATATGTTAGATAATCAAGTATTTAGAGAACCTTGGTTTTTTGGGTTGGATCCCTGGAAGTTTGGAAGGTTTATAATTTAAAATTAGAGAAGAGAACATGGAAAACACATCTGACGGGCTCTGGGGCACCGCGCCTACTAAAGTCCATCCATATAGACTCTGTCTGTAAGGATCTAGAGCACCGTACCAGCCCAAGCGCTTTAGGACAGTATCCGTCACTCATGCTCTAGCGCTCCGCGCCTCTCATAGCGCCTAGACCCCATGAAGAACGCATTCTTTCTCTATATTTTTATACAAGTTTCAAAATGATGTACCTATAATTCCTAGTTGATTCCAACACTCAAAAGTACATCTAAACATCATGAATCATCTATAAATATGAGACCATGATCCTTGAATCCATAATCCATTTCAAACAAAGTTAAGATCAAAGTCAGGGAAGTCAGGATTCATGTTTAAAAGTAAGAAGCAAGTAAAAGTAATTTTTTAATGTTTTCAAGGAGTCTTAACATTATTTGTAACGTTGTTGTAACGGTGAAATCACAAGATGAGCAAAGAGTAAAAATTGAGTTAAATTCTCATAAAATGTAAGGAACTAAGTATTCCCTAAGAGTTAAGTATCAAGTTAAACAAAGAGCCAAAGTTGAGTTCATTTCTCAAAAAATATAAGGGAACTAAGTATTAACAAAAGTCTTATAAGTGTTTCACATTTATGTAAAAGGAAACTAAGAGTTTGAAAAGTGTTTTGGACGAAAAGGGGAACATTGATTCCAAAAAGGGCTTTCTAAAGCTAAAGGGTTCAGTAATATCTCAACCCAAAGAAAGGAAATTGTTATTACAAGTATGAGCTAAAGTATATTTTGGTAGTATTATTGAGCACCGATGTGTAGATGAGAGTTCATTTTATTGTAAGTCTCCATGTAAACCATGAAGTCATCATGGGAATTGATGGGACATACATGTAAGATGATCATGTAAGTTTATCTAGTAGATACACTAAGCTAAGTAATGTCTTATACCAATGGCAAGGAATAGGATGGTCCTTGGGAAAGGTGAGGAACAACGTCACATCATTACTTAGGCTCAGTGTTATTGTTGTCAGTAAGATGATCTCCCACAAAACATATATTACTTTCATATATAAGTAAAATTGAGTTTTTTGTTACATTTGTCTAATGAACTAAGTTGTTTATATTTTTTCAAGCTTTATATATATCACATGTGTTTTAACTTCCTTTATGTACATACTATGAGTTAAGCATATTCTTGAGTTGAGTAGTGCCAAGGTAAGTTAATATTAATCATCTAAAGCTTAAGTCGTCATTTAGATTTCCAACTCATATACTCATACATTCAATATTCTGATGCCAGCTGACCTGCATAATTTCATGATTCAAAATGCAGGTAATTAGGATTTGCATGCAGCGCAACATTGATCCCGTTGAGCACTCCATAGTTACTTGGTGAACCTCCCTACATTTTATAGGACATAATTTTTTTTCTTTTATAGCTTAGTTTATTAGGTTGTTGTGGGGTATGTCCTGACATTCATCTTAGTTATTAGAGGCTTCATAGACATATAGACAGTTAGTAGTTCAATTTTGTTGTCTAATATATCTTATATTTCATATGTTCAAGTGTTGAGACAGTGTAATTTTGGCCAAGATAATTATGAAAGTTATTTGATGAGAATGCTTTGACGTCTTTGTCTGAGGTGATTATAGTCTTCCGCTATGTTAAGTAAGCTAGGTCAAGGGTTCGCTCAAGTCTAACAATAGTCATTGGGTACCAACCATGTCTAGGTTGTAGGCTCCTTTCGTGATAATAATGAACTTCGTCGTTTAGCTTTGATAAATTGTTCGTAGGTAAAAAAACATATGATAAATTGTGACTAAATAGGATTAGAAATTAATTTTTTTGTTTAGCTATGAAATTTACGAACCTCTAATTCCCATTTTTAGTCAGGTCTTATGTGAACAAGACTCTTTTGAAAAGATTAAAGATGTAAAAGCAGAAGGTTTCTAAATACACAGAATCTTGATTGAAGAAGTTGATGAGCATTTTCACTATGTTGAGACACAATGTAATATAGATATTGTCTAACTTGTTCTCCCTTTTCCCATTAGTCCGTTCGCTAGCTTTGCTTCAGCTAAAGACCTTTTCTATCTATACAACAAGATTATATGTAATTTTTCTTGATAATGGGAACAATAGAGTTCTAACTTTTCTATACTATAAAATGTACTTCTATTCTTAATCTTGATATAACTGTTATGATATATATATATATATATATATATATATATATATACTCTTTTTTTTATTTATTATCATGGTAGATTCTGATGTGTAAATATGATCATAACATATATTGGTGAAATAATAAGTTTGTTAGTGAAATGAATGAATATCTAGTTATACATATTTATTGGTATATCTTTTTGAGAAGCATATATGTTTTCATCGTGTTAAACCTTGCTAGTGGATTTATGAATCCGACACGTTAAATAAGTGAAGTAGTACTTTAATGGAAATAATCGTTGTGTTAAATTGTTCAGTAATGTTATTTATTGATTATTATCTATATTATTAGCACGGAGAATTACAAAAATGTTTAATGGTGAATTTTTAAATATAAATAGAGGAATTCAATTATGAATTTCTAGTTGAATGATTTTTATTTTTATATGGTAAGAATAATTTAAATTAATTATTTGGTATAATTTTTATAATATGAAGCCTCCATAATTAATAGTGCCGCCTCTACCGTGCCAATATTTATGTAGAACTTAGAATCCTATTTTTATGGAGAAAAGAGGAGATTAGCATCAGTTTTTCTTTTAAAAAGAAATCAATCGTGTATTTTTCTGTTTAAAGAAAATAGACTGTATTTGTTTCTCCTTTTTGAATTGGAAGAAATCTCTATAGGTAGGATTCTCTTCACTTAGAAACTGACTGAATGATTCAATTCATACTCGACCAACCATGTATTTTGAGAGTTCACATGTGAATTTGAGATAATTGTAGAAGGCAACATAATTGTTGTGTTTTTTTGAATTCACTTGATGATCTATATAACTCGGGAATTCACTTGAAGGAAGATATGTATAAGTTGTAGATTTACTTGAACGTATCTTTTCACGATTTCAGAGGTAGTTGTTGAATGAAATTTCTACATGTTTATGTGTTGTAGCATAAGAATTTATGATCTAGCATAAACGATTTGACTATTTATATTATTCATTAAGGCAGTAAGATTATAATATGGTTCCATTGTGCATATAATTTTCTAAAAATTCGAATAAAGAGCTAAGTTTGCATCTAAGTATATACCCTAATCTAGTTCTACATATTTGTTAATATGTATATGAGTACCATTTTTTTGTTCGGATGAACGTATACAATGACAGAAAAGGAAGACATTGCATGTGTTTGCATTTGGTGTGTTCACAATGATTGTACTATTTTTTACAATGATTCTATGTAATATTATTATATAATTGACAAACTTTACCTACTTGTGCTTTTTCCTTTCGATTAGCCAATAATAAGTTTTTTTGTATGCAAAAAAATTATTTGTTTTGACGACAAAAGTGGAACGTTGAAAAATAATTTTTATCAGAGAATTCCTTAATATTTTGGAATAATTCAAATTACTTATTTGGGATAACTTTTATAATATGAGGCCTCAGTAATTAATTTTGTGCTCCCTATTGTTCCCATATTAAATTAGAACTCAGAATCCTATTTTAAAGGATAAAAGAGGAGAGTACCATGAGTTTTTCTTTTAAAAAGAAATCAATCATGTATTTTTCTTGTTAAAGAAAATAGACTTTATTTTTTCCTCCTTTTTGAATTGGAAAAAATCTCTACAAGTAGGATTCTCTCAACTTAGAAAAAGATTGAATTTTTCGATTCATACTTCATAACCAAGTATCGAGAGAGTTCGCATGTCAATTTGAGATCATTATAGAAGGCAACATAATTGTTGTATATCTTTTCCATTGACTTGATGATCTATCTAACTTGGGAAATTGCTTGTAGGAAGATATTTCTAAGTTGTGGATTCACTTGAATGTATGTGTTCACGCTTTACGAGGTAATTCTTGAATGAAATTTCTACAAGTTTATGTGTTGTACAATAAACATATATAATCTAGCATAAACGATTTGGTTATCTATATTATTCATTAAGGCAGTAAGATTGTAATATGTTTCTATTGTGCATATAATTTTCTACCAAGTGGAATCAAGGGCTAAGTTTGCATCTAAAAATATATAGCCTAATTTATACATAAATGTTTTGTATTTAAAATGAATTACTTATTTTCACGACAAAAGTGGATTGTTGAAAAATAACTTTTACAAGAGAATTCCTTAATATTTTGGAGTGGAAGTTCTTGTACAATTTGATCACTTTGCCAAAACATCAAAAGGAAAGGAGAAATGTATATGATACATGAAGTGACGCTAACAACCCTTCCTGTCATCATTTTATTAGGATATTTTTTACTTTTTCTAAATTATGTTCGTTTTATATTTATATGAGCTTTTATTTGCTATATATGCATTTATAATTTATGAATTAATGATTGATAAATAATTTGTATGAAATTAATTATTTATTTGAAATGGCAAAATTTATATATATATATATATATCCATATATATATATATATAATATCTATCTATCTATATATATATATGTGTGTGTGAGTGAATTGATAATTATATTGTTAATAACATACAATAAGGTGGTGTATTTATTATAGTAATTCGAACATACTTAATATAACTAAGTATAAAAATGTCCTAAATAAATGAGTACTTGTAAAGGTTTATTTACTCAAGTGGAGATTAAACTTGATATACTAGTAACACTTAATTCATTAGAATAGATATTAAAGGGTTTTTTGTTGGTATTGCATATTATTATTAATAAAGAAGTTCATATGGACATTGTCAACAAATCCGTTAGTTGCAGATGCATGTATTAGAAAGTTACAATTCATTATTATGGTGCATTTCTTTCTTGATCATTAAGGTTTAATTTCCCTAATTCATTTGGAATAAACGTTGCAAAGAACATTGGAATGGGCAGTTTATTGACTATCCCTCACTTTATGTTCACTCTTTATTCCTCCATCATACCTTGTAGCCTATGTAACATATGTAATTCCTAGGTCATTTATCTTCACTATGTACTACACCATTTATCTTTTTCTTTATTACTAGGAAGATTTTCTCTAGTATAACTAGTGGTGGATTTCATTTGGTTTGTAAAACATTATATAAAAGAAAATATAGAGTTAAAAAAAAGGTACTCTAGGAAGATAATTGTTATTAGTTGAAGGGAGGTGTTCTTTTTTGTGGAGCTTTGGACTAAACTCTTGTCCAGAGTTGTTAAGAATATTTTGCGAAGACTGTTGTATCTTGGAGGGGACAAGTTAAAGAGGACTATTCCTTTACCGGTGAAAACATATGCTTTAGTTGGCTGAAATCTCCTTAAAGAAAGAGAGATATGCGCACCTCATCCTAAAGAGATTTTCTTTCTTAATTTCATTTTAAGTTGTAATCTTGTAATTTTTTTTATCTTCAATGTTCTCCCCGACATTTTTAAGGAGAATGAACATTGCTACAATAGAAGAAACCGTGGATGTCAAGATTTGAGACCTTAACCAACCATTTTTGTTCAATGGTAACCATTTCAAGGGATGGAAGGTTAAAATAATGTTCTACTAAAGTATTCTCAATGTTTCTTATGTATTAACAAAGAAGAATCAAAATAAAGAAGACATCACCTTCATGAATGAAGATGAAACTGTTTCTCATATAGAGAAATGGAAAAGTACGATGATGATTCCTATAAGAGTCGTTATTATCTTCTTAATTGTCTATCTTTTAATTTTTATGATTATTATGATAGAACTTACTCTAGTGCAAAGATGTTTTGAAAGCATTAAAGAGTTCATATGATACAGAAGAGGCTGGACCGAAAAAATATGGAGCTAGTAGATTTTTTGTCTCTAAATGGTGGACGACAAATTAGAGATAGATCAAGCTCAAGACTTCATAGATGATAAAAATCTGCATGGATGAAGAAGCAAGTGGCCAAGATGCACTTTATCAAACAAAAGAGAACAACATCACAACGAAGGTTAATTTAATTACTCTGAATAATTTTACTCCTGAAACTCACAAAAATACTTCTTTGAAGCCTAAGGAGAAAAAATTCAACAAAAATAATGGTAGACCTCCCAAGAAATATAATGGTGAAAACTACAAAGCACAAAATCAACAATTTCAAGAAAGTGTACCATGGTTTGTTTTTGGCAAAAGTGGGCATATTCTCGATTTTGAAGATTTCGGAAACGTGGTCGTAATCCTAAGGTAAACTTTACAGAAGAACCTTTTGTGGCGATTATTACAGACATTAACATGGTTGAGAATATTGATTATGTAACATTCCATAAAATAAACTCATCTAGTGAAGGGCCTATTAAGTTTTAACAATAGATAGTGGGGGTAAATAGAAATATTGGGCATATTAAAAAATTATAGGCATAGTAGAAAATATAGGCTTAAAGGGTGTTAGCCATTTTTTTTATTATTAATAAGCTTCTCCAAGAAATGTACGTGCAATAAAGACCCTAAGCTGAAAACATTTATTCACAGCTTAGCACTTTAGATACGAGGCATCCATGTGTCAAATCTAGGAACCATAGCACATGAGCAATTAAAACGGGCATGTAGATTAAGTAGTTCTCAAGGACATAGTGAGGATCCTTGGGACAATAAGTAAACATTCCAAATGAACCATCAATAATAGTTAGTTCGGAAAGTAAAAGCAACCAATGTGCAAGCACATGGGGAGAAACGGCCAAAAAGGGGACCATTCTAACCGAATTTGGTTAGGGTAGTTAGTGGGGAGGCTTGTACAACGGTTCCACCATGTGGAGCCTAGCATTCTAAATAATTCTAGACTCTAACCTACTGACCTAAATAACTAACTAACATAGAACAAACAAAAATAAATTATCTAGTACACCCGACAACCTAAGGCTTACTTGGGTGACACTAACCTAATATAACTCAAGAAACAACCTATTACATAACCTACGATGGTCCAAAAGGGTTAGTTATGGTCCAAAAGGCTTAGGGTCACTTTAGTAATTAATCTAGGTCCCTTAATTAATTAAATTAACAATTTAATTTATTAGTTAAAATTCAAAATTTTGGCCGAGACCTATCCAATTTCCAGATTTTGGGTTAAGTCACATGTTTTCCTATTCTAGTCAATGTATGAGGGGCTTTTTAGTAATTAATTAATTAATTTTTTTAATTTACATAATTAGCCTAAGTTGAATGAGTCAAAATCAGTTTCTAAGACTTAGACTTACATTCAAAAACTAAAAATTTCACAATGCATATTAATAAACGAACGAAAGGAGAACAGAAAAGTTTCTCTCGACTTTTATTAGGCGATTTGAAGGCTTTTATCCAAGGTTTCATGAAAGGTGTATGGGTTTTTATCCTAGAATTCTTTCTCCAAAAGTATATTCCATCGCCTTGAATCTATGAAATCTAAAAACTAGGGTTTTTTCAAAATGTTCTTGTTGAACTCCCTCTTTCCTAGTATCGTTGTTTCTAATTCCAATGAGTATATATATCTAGTGCCGATCAAGTTGTTGGTATGTGG
Source organism: Solanum lycopersicum (assembly GCF_036512215.1). Lineage (NCBI taxonomy): Eukaryota > Viridiplantae > Streptophyta > Magnoliopsida > Solanales > Solanaceae > Solanum > Solanum lycopersicum. The sequence continues at coordinate 33,787,963 of NC_090809.1, forward strand.
TGCTGGCTGATCTTAACGTGTGGGTTTATCGAGTTGTAAATATGAATGAGACTATAAGTTATACTCATATGATTTTCAGTATTCCTTACGTGAAAGAAAGAATAGTGCTACTTTAACTTGTGTTCGAAAGTTCTAAGATTGATCTGTTACAGACATGGTTTATATTTACTGTTAAATGTGACTTGTTGGAGACAATGTGATCATTAATGTATTCATATTAGGCCATCCGAAATGGCTAATAATGCTATGCCTAAGCTATGATATATGATTGGCTAATAATTATTTCATGAAATTAAATTTGAAAGAATGTAGGCTAATTCTAAGTCATTTCCAAATATTCTAGGCAAATACTAATTTTATGCCAATCATATATAGCCAAATAATTGAAATGACAATTAAACAACATCTAATATAATTCAATGAATCCATATCCAAGGGTATGCCAATCATTGGCACAAGTCCCAACATGCCCTAACCAAATGAACTATGAACATAAGTATTTCTTTGGATGGAGTTCTCAACGTCTATAAATGATGATATAAAGCAACAAAATGAACCTACACAATTAAAGTGAGTATTAACATAATTAAAAAGTGTCTATGTTAAGAATGTTACCAAAATTAGGAGTTAAAGAAAGTGAGACAAGTCGCACATACACCTAAAATACGATGTTAAGATACTCATGAAAAAAGGGTGTTAGAATGTGTAAGACAAGTCTCATTAACACCAAAGATGTTATGTAAGGATAAATTCACATTTCATCAATGTAATGAAAGGGATGAATATTAATCAATATAGTAAGTAAACCTCAATCTAGAAGCAAGTTTCCATAATGTTTGAGTCAACTCTAAAAGATAAGAATATATAAGAGTGAGAGAAATGCACCGATAGACCATCTATGAGCTTGTGCTTGCACATTTATGTCTCATTAGATGAGGCTCCACCACGGTGGATGAGAGTGTCTGAATATCTCCTAGTCTTCGAACTATGCCTAGCTTACATGGAGCCCAGCCTGTGGAATCCACCAAAGAGAGGTAGTTATGTTTTGGTCTCACCTTGTCCAGTGAGATCACCTCTCTTCGATATGGCAAAGATACAAGATTTTATGTTTAGATCACATGATCTATGTCGGTTAATGCTCAGAAGAATGTTCTTGGTTAGCTTTAGCCGTGAGCCACACCTTTTCATTGTGGGATAAACCCTTCACATGGATTCACTTTAGCAGGTGAATCGTCCATTTTTAGTGTGGGGCAAACACTGGATTTCATGTAAACTGGCATTATCTAGGATTCACTTTGATCGGTGAATCACCTATTTTAGGTGTGGGGAAGACACTAGATTTCATGTAGCTTCACATGATATTAATGCTGCAGACATCTATAAGGAATAACAATTAAGAAGAGATGTAAGTTCAAGGCGAACTAAGAAAGTAAGAGATATGAATGTCAATAATAATAAGAATGATGTTTTAATAAGTAAAGGGAATTGCCACTAATTAATCCTCATTTTATGAAAATGATAAAGCCAAATGAGATTGGCTTATGATGACTTCATATAATTGGAAAAAGATCATAGCCAAAAATATTGGCTTATAATGAAATCTTATATTAGGGCAATAACACAATAATAGGAACAGTAACTGAAGATTAGATTGTGAAGATTCCATGCCCCAAATTGTAGTAAAATAATTTGCTTAATCCCTTGAATTATTACTTTATTAACTATAGTTATGGGACTATAATGAATCATTGCACTTTTAAGCAAAACATTGGATCAAGGGATTTTTTTGATCTAGACAAAAAAGAAGAAAAATGCTGAAAAATAAACTAAGTATAGGGAAAGGGGTTCTCGGTTTGGGGGCATCAAAATCAAAAATTTTCATTCGACTTGTTCTAAGATTATGTTGATAAATCTAACGCCTTGTATTCATATAAAAAATGAGTTGTGTTCTTTGAATGCATTAAAATAAGTCATATTCATACCATAATTCACATATAACAAATTAGGAAAGTCTAGTGATGTCACTTTCCAAAAATAACATGTTGTTATAGGAAGTGCTTTTATTATCATGCATAGTCCTTATGTGTAAGTGTTCATACACCCATACTTAGTACAAGTGTGTACTGACCCTATACTATTATTATATTTTTAGGTGCAGGTCACAGAGAAGGTGGAAGACTCGTTGAAGTTGTATGGATCATCATTCTCTAGACTTCGGTAGGTCCTCTTGATGTTTGAGGATGCTACACATATTTATCTAGAATAGTTCTGTAGACATAGCTAGTGGATGTTATCCCTAGCGTTTCTTTTGAGATCTTTGTTTCAAAGCATTGTATTATGGCCGATTTGGCAAACTATTACATTATATATTGATCTCTTGATTTGAATTGTTTCTTCAATATAAATGGTTGTTTTTAATTTTATCTTAATAGAATATTCATCTATGTAAAAAATATATGATGTTTATGTATATTTCATTATGTTTTAAAAGTTCTAAATTTTCCGCAAATTCAACTTTATGAATGTGATCAAAGATAAGAAGAGGCTTGTCTGGGACCTCTAAGAGGTTAACGACCCCGGTCGCATTCGGATTCCAGAATCCGGGTGTGACAAACATTGTATCATAGCATGAGGTTAAATTATCTAGGAAACAAAGCTCAAAACAACCACGTTACGTAGTTTCTAACTTATGGTTGTTAAGTGCGCCACAATCATGACTTAGAGACTATGATATGCTAAAAATCATCCCTTCTTCTACTTTTTATCGTGCCATGTAAAGATTTTGACATTTTGTGTCATTCTATTGTCTAACTTCCCTCTTGTGTATATATGTAGAAAATGAACACAAGGAGAAACGCAGGCAAAAGAGTCGAAGAAGTAGTTGATGGAGGCAACCAATTTCCTCCTCAAGCCCTAGTTGTTGGAGTGCAAGTTCCTGTCAATCTAACTACATCAACGGATAGAGAATTAAGAGAAGCACTATTTGAGATTGCCAAAGTCATCACTGCTCAGACGCATACTATCACCGCCCAAGCCACTAGATAAGGTGATCCCATGGACAACCCACATGCTAGCACCATGTCTAGTAGAATAAGAGAGTTCTCTAGGATGAATCCTCCAGTATACTTCGGGTCAAAAAGCAATGAGGACCCCAAGGAGTTTATGCACGAGATCTACAAAATTCTCTGTGCCATGGGTGTTAATGAAAACGACAAGGCTGAGTTGGTTGTATACCAGCTCAATGATTTGGCTCAGGTATGGTACAAAAGTATTGCGATGGCTGAGATGGTCCAGGGCACCATCTCTAAGGTAATCGTACTACTTCTAGGCACTCAAATGCCAAAGCGGACAAGTCTGGCCCCAAAAAGGGCAGTGATAGCAATGACCAACATAGCAGCAATCAGCTTGGTAAATGTGGTCGTATGCATAGAGGTGAGTGTCTGGCAGGTACTAATAGGTACTATGGGTGCGGCAAGAGTGGGCAATGGTTAAAGACTACCCACTGATAAGAAATCAGGCCAGGACAAATGCTCTGTCTCGACCTAATCCTACTGCTACAACCGAACCTCCCAAGAGGAACATATTCTATGCATTGAAAGGTAGAGAGGAGCAAGAGAAATGTGCTGAGTTGGTCACTGGTACATTACATATCTTCTCTTTTCCTGTGTATGCATTGTTAGATCAAGGATCCACTTTGTCATTTGTTACTCCTTTAGAAGAGAGTAAGTTTGACTTGATTCCTAAGATCTTGCATGAGTTTTTTTAGTTAGTACTCCTATAGGAGATGACATAAAAGCTAAAAGATTATATAAAGATTGCTCAATTAATATTCTTGATAGAGTAGTTACCCATGCTGACCTAATAAAATTAGCCATGCTTGATTTTTATATAATTTTGGGTATGACTAGTCTCCATAAGTGTTATGCTACAATAGACTGTTGAAATAGGGTAGTAAGATTTCAGTTTCTAAATGAGTTAGTGCTGGAATCGGAAGGGAGTGGTTCTAATCCAACAAGCCAAATAATTTCCAACCTCAAAGCATATAAGATGTTATCTAAGGGGTATTTATACCAATTAGCCAGATTAAATGACTTATAGCAGGAGGTTCCTTCCCAGACTCTATTCCTATAATGAATGATCTCAAATATGTCTTTCCAAAGTATTTACTAGGAACTACTCCTGAACGAGAAATTGATTTTGGTGTTGATTTAGATCTAAAAACAAAACCAATTTCAATTCCTCCATATATAATGGTTCTAGATGAACTCAAAGAGTTGAAGTTCCAGTTGAAGGATTTGCTTGATAAGGGCTTCATCAAGCCGAACATATCCCCATAGGGTGCCCAGCGTTGTTCGTTAAGAAAAAAAGAATGGAACTCTTAGAATGTGTATCGGTTATCAGCAACTCAACTAAGTCACTATAAGAACAAAAACACTCTACCCAGAATTAATGATCTATTTGATCAGCTCTAAGGTTAGATTTTGTTTTCTAAGATAGATCTCCGGTCAGGCTATCACAAGCTTAGAGTGATACAAGAGGACATTCCTGAGTCTATCTTCCGCACTAGGTATGGTCATTACAAGTTTTTTGTCACGTGATTTGGTCTCACAAAATTACCAGCCGAGTTTATGGACCTTATGAATAGGGTCTTCCGTGATTACCTTGGTTCACTTGTCATAGTATTTATGGATGACATCCTTATATACTCTAAGTCCAAAGAAGAGAATGAACAATATTTGAGAATGAGATTGCAGGTACTCAAGGAACATTAGTTCTATGTAAAGTTCACTAAATGTGAGTTCTTGCTGAGATCAGAGGCCTTTTTTGTCATGTTGTTACCGACCAGGGTGTTGACGTTGATTCGAAAAAACTTGAATCAGTGAAGAATTTCCTGAGACCCCTAACTCCCACAAATATTTGGTGTTTTTTGGGTTTTGGTAAGTATTATCGCAGGTTTGTGGAGGAATTTTCCACTATTGGTGCCCCGCTCATAGCCTTAACAAAAAAGAAGGTAAAGTTTGAGTGGTATGAGAAGTGTGAAAAAAATCTCCTCAGATTTTAAAGACCAACTCACTTCAGCTACAGTGCTTACATTGCTGAGGAGTGGTGAAGGGTATATGGTATGTTGTGATTCTTCCCGAGTAGGTTCGAAATGTGTTCTTGTGTTAGTTGTTGTGGCCTTTGCGATAAAAGTTTAGAGACATTATTTATATGGTATACATGTTGATGTATGTACTAACCATTAAAGTCTTAAGTATGTTTTTACAGAGAGAGAGTAAAAATCTCTATTTGAGAAGATGGTTGGAGATGCTTAAAGATTATGACATATTGTTCACTATCACCAAGGTAATGCCAATGTAGTTGCTGACACTTTAAGCTGTTTGATCGTGGGAAGTGTGTCTCATATTGATGATGAGAAGAAAGAGCTAGTTAAGTAGGTACACCAATTGTCTAGATTGAGTCTACGACTAGTAGATACACAAAGTTGGCGTATTTTAGTTTATTCCGGTTCTTATTCCTTATTCGTTGTAGATGCCAAAGCTAAGAAGCATGTCTATCCAGTACTCATGGAGTTGCAAAACTCAGTGTTAAGCAAGATGAATGTATCATTCTCCCTAGGGGAGGATGGTGTTCTTTGATATCAGGGTAAATTATGTGTGCCGAATAGAAATGGTTTGAGGCCTAATATTATTGCAGAGTCTCATGACTCAAGGTATTCTATTCATCCAGGTTCTACCAAAATGTATCATGATCTCAAGGATATCTATTGGTGGAAAGATATGAAGAGAGATATCTCTACGTATGATGTAAGTGTCCTAATTACCAAAAGGTTAAGGCCGAACACGTTAAGCCTATTTGTATTACCCAGTCTACTGAGATCCAAACATAGAAAGAGGAGGATATTAATACGGATTTTGTGGTTCGTATGCCCAGGACAAGGAATGTACATGATTCTATTTGGGTTGTTGTTGACAGTATTACTAAGTGTGCACACTTCATACATGTGAAGTCTACTTACAGGGCCGAAGATTATGCCATGCTGTAAATTGATGAGATAGTGAGGTGGCATAGGGTCCCTATATCTATCATTTAGGATAGGGGAGCCCAGTTAACTTCTCATTTTTGGAGATCTTTCAAAAAAAGATTGGGTACATAGGTGAAATTCAGTACAACTTTTCAAACCCATACGGATGACCAAGGATAGTGACTATTCAGACTTTTCAAGAAATGCTGAGACCATGTGTCATTGACTTCAAGGGCAGTTGGGATGATCACTTGCCGCTGAATGAGTTCTCATATGATAAAAGTTATCATTCCAGCATTGGAGTAACACGTTTTGAGGAACTATATTGTGGGAGATGTAGGTCTCCAGTTAGATGGTTTGAAGTAGGAGAGTCTTCCATCCTTGGACTTGAGATCATACATGAGGCTATGGATAATGTGAGAATGATTAGGGATAGATAAAATAATGTTTATAGTCGTAAAATATCCTATGCAGTCAATAGAAAGAGAGATCCTGAACTTGGGGTCGGTGATCAAGTGTATTTGAAGATATAACCCATGAAAGTAGTTATGTGGTTTGGTAATAAAGGGAAGTTGAGTCCAAGGTATAACGGTCCTTATGAGATCTTACAACAAGTAGGAAATGTTGCCTACGAAATAAAGTTTCTCCAAGACTTGGCTTCTGTAAGCCAGTGTTTCACGTATCAATGCTTAAAAAGTGTCTAGGTGATCTAGCATCCATTCTGCCTGTTTATAGGTTAGGAGTTGATGAGAACCTTTCTTATTAAGAGGTTCTAGTTGTAATATTAGATTACCATGTGAAGCGGCTGAGAAACAATGAGGTTGCCACTGTGAAGGTATTATGGAGGAACCACCTTATTGAGGGAGCAACATGGGAGGTTGAGGACGATATGAGATCATGTTACCCTCACTTGTTCAATTCATGAGGTTAGATATACTCTTTCTAAGTCTAGATTAGCTAAGAAAGTTGGAGGTATTAGTGCATTAGCCGATTGATGTTTTAATTCCTAATCATGTTTCTTACACGTGCACTATATGAGTTAAAATGAGTTTGTGCTTGCATTCATGTTGCTATTTTATATAGCGTAGACACGATTTTGGTGTTGCATGAGTTGTGATGTCCATTAAGTTAAGTGCGTTTGAGAAGGAAGTTCCTCAATCTCAAATATGAAGCTTACGATAAGCTTGAGTAATATGCATTATCTAGAGTAAGTGTAATTCAAAAATTTAGAAAGAGTAATGTCTCAAGTATGTTAGGGTGTTTTCAAAAATTTCCCTCTTTGATATAAGATAATATGTAGTGTCATTCGGGGACGAATGTTCGTAATGGGGGAGGGATAATGTAACATTCCAGAAAATATACCCGTCCACTGAAGGGCCTATTAAGTTTTATGAATAGGTATTTGGGGTAAATAGGCATCCCAATGCCCAATATTAGAATTATTGGGAATATAAGAAAATTATGTACATAGTAGAAAATATTTTTTAAAGGGTTTTAGCCAATTTTTTAAAGTATTAATGACCTTTTCCATGAAATGTACCTGCAATGAAGACCCTAAGTTAAAAACCTTTATTCAAAACTTTGCACTTTTGATACGAGGAATCCATATTTCAAGACTAGGCACCATAGCACATAACCAATTAAAATAGGCATGTAGATTATGCACTTCCCAAGGACATAGCGAGGATCCTTGGGACAATATGTAAACATTAAAAATGAACCATCAAGAATAGTTAGTTAAAAAAGTACAAGCAACCTATGTTCAAGCACATTGGGAGAAACGACCAAGGAGGAAACCACCCTAACCGAATTTGGTTAGGTTAGTTAGGGGACAGGTGTGCAGAACGGTTCAACCATGTGGGGTCTAGCTCTCTAACTAATTCTAGACCCTAACCTACTAACCTAACTGACCAACTAACCTATGACACATAAAACTGAATTATCTAGTTCATTGGACAACCTAAGACTTAATTGGGTGACACTAACCTAGTATAACTCAATAAACATCCTAGTACTAACCTAGGATGGTCAAAAGGGTTAGTTATGGTTCCAAATACTTGGGGGTACTTAAGTACTTACAATAGCTGCGTTAATTAATTACATTAACAATTTAATAAATTAATTAAGATTCTAAATTTTTGCTGAGACCTAACAAATTTCCAGATTTAGGGTTAAACAAAATATTTTCCTATTTCTAGTCAATCTAAGAGAGGATTTTTAGTAATTAATTAATTTATATATTTAATTTACTTAATTAGCCAACCATTAAAGAGTAAATCTCATTTCTTAAGACTTAGACTAACATTTAAACATTTAAAATTTCACAACGCAAATCAGTAAATAAACGAAACGAAAATAGAAAAGTTTTTCTCGACTTCTCTTAGGCGATTTCAATGTTTTTTTTCAAGGTTTCGTAAGGTGATCTTCATAGATTTAATTCTACATAAGGTATGGTTTCTCTCCAAAAATTCTCTTTCCAACAGTATTTTCCATCGTCTTGAAACAAGGGTTGTTTCCCAATGTTCTTGTTCAACACCCTTTTTCCTAGTATCCTTGTTTTTAATTCCAGTGAGTATATTGCTGTAGTCGCAATCATGTTGTTTTTATGTTGTGCTGGCTGATATTAATGTGTAGGTTTCTTGATTTGTAAATGTCGAATGAGACTATAAGTTATACTTGTATGCTTTTAAGTATTCCTTACGTGAAATAAAGAATAGTGCTATGTTAACTTGTCTCCGAGAGGGCTAAGCTTGATCTGTTATTATCATTGTGTATATTTACTGTTAAACATGAATTGTTGGAGATGATATGTTCATTAAAGTATTCATATGAGGCCATCCAAAATGGCTAATAATGTTATGCCTAAGCTAAGATATATGATTTGCTAATAATGATTTCATGAAATTATATTTGAATGAATGTTTGGCTTGTGCCAATAAATTAGCTACGAAGTAATTTTAAAATTTTCTTGGCCTAAACACTTTAGGTGAGAGACCGAATGCATTTAGTAGTATATTGCAGTTACTTTATTGTAAGAAATGTTTGAGCTATTGAGTATAATCTTCTCGAGGTGTATGTTGACTCCTTGTGTTGAATTTAACACACTTTCAGTTGTGGTACTAGTGATATATGAAGACGGATATGTCTAACGTTAAGCATGAATATTAACTACTTAAAGAGTTATAAGTTGTGTCACATGCTTGTATAATTATATTTAATGTTACATTCATATTTAAGAAACTAACTAGTTTATTACTACGGGTGCTTGAGATAAAAATTTGTTATAAGGGATATTTTATTGGTGGATTGTTTGTATGTATTAATACGTTAATTTGTTAAGTGTATATCGAGGTTTCTAAATGAGAAGTAGTCCAAGGGAATAGATAGATACAAGAATGAAAAACATGCAGGTAAAGGAAGTCTCGATTAGTATGAGGAAATCGAAAATATTAGTAAGAAAGTGGATATGAGATTGGGCTAGTCCTTGGATATTGGTTTGTTTAATTGGATTTAAGGTGTCATATTGATGAAAAGGTTTAATTCGTGGTGATGAGTAGAGATAACTAAGAATGATGGTAATAAGAATTCGTGATGGATTACGATTGAGGTGAACTATGTAATAAAGATTGTTGGTTAAACAGATTTTTGCATGGTAATGACAACTTGCGAGTATCAAATGTTATGATTTTCTGTTATTTCGTGAGTAGCAGGTTGCAAGTAAGATATAAGAGGTGTTGAAACACTGCTCGAGTAGAATTTAAAAAGGGCTAGAGTCATAGTGAAAAAAATAATAAATAAATTAGCGGGATATGGTGTAGCATTCGGAAAGAGGTGAGAAGAAGTATATTTCCTTTGACTTCAAGGGTGAAAGAGGTATCTTCAGAGGGTTTGAGAATTAAATTTATAAATACGTGATTCCGCGTTATTTTAATTATGGTAATATATAATGTCACAGGATAATCATATTGGTTAAATACTATTGGATAAAATTTGAAAAAGAATGTATGGATGTTCATCTCGAGTATGGTGATTAGTTCATTTGTGGTTTTGAGTTTGATAATGAATATGGTAGGAATTTTTAGCAAAAAAATTTGATAAGGTCCATGGAGAGGCAATCAATGATAAGTTAAGATGTGTTAATTCATAAATTTCTTCAATGTAATAATTAATGTGGATAAAATAAGAATGTGTTACACAGTTGGAATAAATTGAAATTCTTCATTGTGACTTTAGGTTTGTGGTAGTGTGTTTTGTCAAGGTATGGATTGGTAAGCTAAGGAATGATTGTTCACATTAAGTATGAAGCATTTTGAAGGACTTATGCATTTTTGAATAGTAAATTTAGTTATTTTTATTGTTATACCTAAGGGGGGATTACACATAATCTTTTGATTTAAAGGATAACGTAAAAATATCATGGGTTGTTGGTCAAAGGATAAGATTTGTAAGTTAGTGATCAACAGGAATAAGAGTTGGTGTATTGAAGAGTTCAAGATATTCATAATTTTGTTTCATGGGAAGAATTTAAGGAATAAGACTTCTCACATACATTCTTCGTTCGAATTTGAAGGATGTATGAGTTTACATATATAAGTTCTAATATTTCAATGGATGTGAACTTGTTCAGTATAGGCTTACTAGAATTTTATCAACAATTTTTATGAATATAGGATTTTGATTTGGGTGAAAAACAGTGGGGGTGTAAGATTATGAGTTCTTAAGTAAGCTAAAAAATTTCAAAATATGATAGGTAATTTATTTATGTTAAACTATGTGGACCTATAGTTTTAAACAATTAATGAGGATTGAGGAGATGAAACTCCTTCGTCGATAGGACGATACAAACTTTTATGATGTGTTACATAGGCATTTGATAATGAGTAGATGTTATGAGGTTATGGTATTCGAATTACTAAAGTATCAAAGAAAGATGTTACGAGGTTCTGGTATTCGAATTACAAGAGTAACAAAGAATTTCTTAAGTATTGGTATGAGGTATATGATAGTTTTAAATATTAGTGACAATTTGGTATCCAAATACTTTGTGGAATTGATATTAAGTTTGATTCAATAGTTGTATCTCGATGGTAAAGTACTTTTAGATCTGAAATTAGTGTTATCAATCCTAAGTGTGTCCTGTATTTTTCATGAGAAGGTTAATGGGAAAAAGAAGAGGGAGCCATAGTTTTAAAATTTTTTGAGGCGATAATGTGTTTGTTAAGAAGACTTTAATATTACAAACAATTTGGTTAAATTACTGGTGTACTTATGCTGTTTGTTGGCATTAAAAATGTTAGCTTAAATTGAAAACCGTGAGAAGTATTTTGGGTCTGATAAATCGAGTATAGGTACAATCTTAATGGAACCAAACCGGTGAATTGTGGGTAGACAAAAATACAGATGGACTAAATAAAAATGTTGATATGGGCATTATAGAGGGAGTATTGCGTTATTCGATTTTGGTTTCGTGCATCTTTATTTGATAAACCTTTTTCGTCTTAGACATGATTTAGAGTATGATTCGTTGCATATGCTAATGTGTGTTTCTATATCTATGGGTGAATCCTAGTAGTTGATCTGATGTACAGATCTTCTTATGTCCACTTAATAGGCTCAGATCTTTGGGAAGACTTTGGTTATTGCATCTATCATAGATTTGGTGTTCATTGGGATAGTTGATGTACATAAGTAGGTCTACATGCATAACCTTTCTTATGAGAACATGTATAGGAGGTATGAAGAGTTAAAATAGACTAATAGTGTTGTTAGAGGTTTTACATTTAATGTGTAACGCTTGTTGGGTGTTTACTTAATCATATTTTCTTTGGGTTAGATAAGATTGATTCTACCTTTATGGGTGCCCCATGTCTATTGATCAGATTTTTATAACATAAGATCGTGAAAAGGTTGTGATGTGTAAAGAAAAATCCTGATGACTGAGCATTATTAGTATGTGATGGTTGATTAAAGTTTACTTCCTGTTGTACTCGATATCGATTTAGAATGTTATCTTGGTTATGTGAGAAAATAATCATAATGATGGTTGTGCTAAGATCCAATGGGTTTAAGTTTAGATTGGGTTCATGAGTTACTTAGTCGCTTAATTATCACTCCTGATTTGTAGATGCTCCAAAGTTTAATTTAAGAGTGTAGCTTTTATTAGTTGATCTTGATGGAATTGTCTTAAGGAGGATCTCACTATTAGAGATGAACACTTAATGGTGAGTCTTAACTCAGGCTTGTGATAACATAGGTTAATCTTTCTTCTACTTCGTTATGTCAGAGAAGGAACATGATTTTTAGTGGTAAATAATGTAACAACCCTCTTAGTCGTTTTATGAATTTTACCCAATTTTCCAAGTTAAACCTTTTTAGTAACTTTTATAAATAATTTATGAATTATGAAAATGAGTGTTATTATTTTAAAAATACATTAAGAGTTATTTATATTTTATTTAATAACAAAATAAAAATAAATGAGCTTCTATTGATAGAAAAAGGGCACTCCTGCCGTCGTTTCAGTGACTCATAGGGCTTCCCTCACCCAATTGGAAAAAAATAGGGTTAAATTTTTTTGCTGCTTTGTAGCAGTCACGCAAAAAGCAGAAAAATAAAATAGAAAGGGTTGTGGAAGCTTAATTGACTGGTTTTTTGGGAGAGGTTTTGCAATACCAAAAAAAAGCTATTTACTCGTGCCAGATGATGTGTGGAATGATGATCAACACAAGTATTGTTCCGGGTAAAAGAAAGTAAAGTAATGCAAGGTTTAGCTTTATTGAATGCCTTTAATTTCTATAATTTCTTAGCATCATGTTATAGTATTTGTGAATAACAATTGAATTAATTTTAATGATTGTAGTACGTAATTCACTTCGGCCCAGGACACAAAATTTAGTGGGCTGGCAGGAAATTGTTATTGTTGTTTATATTATCATATAGGATTCAAGTTTAAAAGTTCAATATTGGTTACTAATATTTGGCAAGGCCTTAGTCTCATGATTACGTAATATATTGGAAGAAATGTTGTTGGTGAATTTATGGAATTTAATATAGAAATATTTATATAATGATAGTCAATGTTGGATAACAGTGTTGTTTAAGCATAATGATAATGACAGTTACCGAATGGTCTGACTGCGATCACTTTCAAGTCTAGATGCTAATGTGCATATATCACATAGAATTATAACAATAATTTTGATTAAATAGGGTTTTAGGTCTAGGGTTCTTAAAAATAAATTGTGTTAGCCTTTTTTTTGGAGAAAGTACGACATAATCCTAGACTTGAAATTTAGAAAATATGGAAATTGACATGTTGGTTTAAATAAAAAACTAGGAACTTTACTATACATTGGAGTAAGTTTTTGGGTTAAGGCTAGACACATAATAACATCTGTATTCTTAGTTTTGAAATCTTATCGTGGTCATTTATATGAATAGATTGTTTTGAGTTGGAAGTTCAACAAAAAGGGAAGACTCAAGACCCAAGATTATTCGACTAATTGAGTCAACTGGATTTCTCAACACTTGTTAAGTGTACGAAATGCGTGTATTTCTTTATGGTTTATGTTTGGGAGTAATGGGACTTGTTAATGGGTTGACTTGTCGACATGATTTATAATAATGATAAAAAAGGGGTACGAAAAGGTAATGTGATTAATTGTTTATGTGTGATGTGTGAAGAAGGGTTTGAAAGACTTCTTGAATCATTGTTAATGTGATATCATGATTGTGTTGTGCGATGTTATGAAAATGGTCATCTCCTCATTATTTGTGCGAATATGTCATTGGCATTATTGTGAGACATAGTTGTGTCAAGTGTTATATGCATTGTGAACGAATGTGAACTTAAAGAGAATTTACCATTTTGACAGACGTATCACGCATACTGTGATGGATACTATATTTTGAGGGACCTATCGCGCGCCGCAATTGTTACTATTATCGAGGATCATGTCGTGAACCGCGACAGATGCATAGACATATATATCCCCGTGGGTCGCGAACTTAGAGACAGAGGGTGTGTATTAGTAGGTCAGACATGAATCATTATACTTGACATTGCATTCATTGCATTGCTCATACTTATCATTAGTGAACTTGATATCGTGTTTTGCTGATCTTGTGATTGCCTCTCTGCGGATGTTGTGATTGATTAAAATTGAGCTTGTTATTGAGGATATTTAATTTGTTGAAGTATTATTGTTGAGGCTATGTAATTTGTTGAAGTATTGTTGTTGAGGATATGTAATTTGTTAAAGTGTTGTTGTTGAGGATATGTAATTTGTTTTAGTGTTCTTGTTGAACTATGTGCACTGTAAACAGTGAATTGTTAGGTTGGTTGATTTTTATGCAAGTTGTAGTTTTGGAGGATCAGTTGGGGGTGGTAGGAGTAAGTGTATTTCATTCCCTTAGCTTGTCTTTAGAGGTTTACTTGCTGATTACCTAGTGGTTTGGTACTCAACCCTTGCTTCTACAAATATTTTTGTAGGTTATTAAGCCTGGATTTTTATTGTACTTGTCATTTTCTTCTTTTCTGAGGCTTCTTGATGATTTGTGAGATAGCTATTTGTCGTCTCAACAGACTCTCTTTTTCATAGTTTTGATCTTGTTCTATTATAATAAACAAGTTCATTTGAGACTTATATTTTTGCTTGATTCAATTGTAATACTTTAGAGACGCGTACACGTGACCAGCACGTTTTGGGGTATAATGTAAGTTTGTAGTAAACTTCCACATTTTATTCTAATAGTTAAGTATTAGGTTGACTTTTCTCGGTGGGATAAGACTAGTGCCATCAAGTCCATTTTTGGGTCGTGACAATAATTTTTATTCTTGGTATAGAAATAACAAGAACAAGCTAGTCATATTTTGTTGAGATTATATTGAAAAAAATATAAATTTCATGATTGCAATCATGTTGCTACTTTTTTTAATTCAAGTGCACTTATATCCTGTTGAAAGTGAAAATGATGTATTAAATCAAAAGGAATATTCTAGTATAATCAAAAGTCTAAAATATGTGACTTATTGAACAAGGCGTGACATAGCAGATTCATTAAGAGTAGTTGGAAGGCTTACACACAAGCGAGGTAATAAACATTGGCATGCTTTAACAAGAGTTATGAGATATTTAATTGGAACGAAAAATGAAGGTTTATTGTATAAAAATTATCATGTTGTACTTTAAGGCTTTTGTGATGCAAATTGGAACACTTTATCTGGTGATTCTTGTCCTACCAGTGGTTATGTTTTTTCTTTATATGGTGATGATGTTTGTTAGAAGTCAAAAAACAAACTATAATTGCTAACTCTTCCATGGATGTTGAATTATTGTTTTTGCTTGAGATAGTGAGGAAACAAATTGGTTAACAGATTTATTGTTTCAAATTTCATATTTTTAAAAATCAATTCCTCCTATTTTAATTCATTATGATAGCGTAATTGCAAATGGTAGAGTTCAAAACTGCTATTACAAAAGTAAATCTAGACGTATAAGAAGGAAAAAAAGTAATGTAATATCACATTTGACAAATGGTACAATAATTGTTGATTATGTCAATTGTTATGATAATCTTCTAGATCCTCTAACAAAGATCTTAACAGTAGAGAAGGTCTGGAGCATCTTTTTATTCCCTCCCAATAATGTGAGTGCATTGTTTCCTATATTTTAGAAGGTTGAATTAATAATACTCTTAATATTAATATCTCTAGCCCTTATGGGTGGAGTGTTAATCTTATAGAAACACCTTCGACAGAGTTCACCTATGTGATGTGTGGAAGTAAGTCGCTTCCTATGAGAATGAGGATTATTCTCATAAGAACTCATGAAAATGAGATAGCACATGACCATACCGTGCTAGCTTGAAAGATCATCTCAACACCTTGATTATTATGTCTGAATAGTGGTGTTTTATTTCCCTTAAGCAGTCATAGTTAAATTTTGAGACCACTATGACTATGTAGTAAAAGTTACTGTTTCACTAAGTGGAAGTTCAATGCAGAGAACACCTTCATTATGCATAGTAGTCTTCCTCCAGCTAATATACTCTCTTATCTAATTTAAATATGAGTGGGTGATTGTTGTTATTGCATATTAATATTAATAAAGAAGTTAATATTGACATGGTCAGCAAATACGTTAGAGGCAGATGCATGTATTAGAAAGTTTTTGCTAGTGTCTCGGCCAAGCTAGCTTTAACGATCATTCCATTGAATTGCACATACTATCAATTTATGTGTATAACAAAAATTTGAGTTCATTTTTCAAATCAAAACCCAAAAACCCCAAATAAAATTCTCTAGAACTCAATTGAAGACTTAAACAAGGTTGAGGCCAGGAGCTTGATTACTTCATCAATTCTTCACCAATTTCGTTTCTTATCATTATTAAAGGTATGTTGTTTAATCTTTGAAATCACTTTATTAAAGGAACCAAAATTCAAAGGCTTTTGTAGGACTTCTCAAAACATGAAATCTTTTATTGACTTCTAGACTAGGGTTCTTACATAAAATGATTTGAATCAATAATTTATGTTATAATTGATGTTAATTTAATGATTTTAGATCAAAATTCTTATGAAACCATGCAATTCCAGAAATCCTTAATTTTTTCTATTAAATTGGTTATTTGATTGTAGTTCCATTTTATTGAATTCTTGTGTAGATTACTTTGGGCTATTAATTTATTTAAATATTATGTTAGAAATGTATATAGGATGCATTAATTTAATCACATGTTAGGCTTATGAAGGATTATTTTGATGTTTCTATAGGAACGAGTACGGTGACTTGCAGTACACTTACTTCTTCCTATGTGCTATTTTATTGTTATTGTACATCTGAAAAGATTATGATGTGTATGTCTTGAGTTGGTTGACCTAGGTCTCTCTAATTGATGCATGAATAATATAAATATGAAGATCTGTACTTAGAAGGCTTAAGAACCTTTCCCATGTATCTATATGAATGAATGTTGCATGAAAGTCTACGATCTGTAGACCTTATGCTTTTAAAGAGGATGAATAATATAGGGACTTGAATATGTAAATATGATAAATAACTTGGAACCATCAATATATAAAGAAGGTTATTATACCGTTGGAGTTGAAAGCCGTAACGGTATCCTTCTTGTGTAAATGGTTAACTTATGCATAGGTTTAACAGAATGACCTGTAACCATCTTAGAGAAATTTATTGAACTGTCCTTATTGATCATTGAGTGGAAGAGCTATAGGGACTATTTTTTGTAGGTGCATTCTCATTAGGTAATAACGAAGAAGTGGTAGCTTCTCTGTAACAACCCTAAAAATGTATATGCCAAGTAATGCTTAATATGACTAGAATGCCAACGATTACACCTGGTTCACACGGATTGATGCGCGTAGAACCAATCCTCGGCACCCTTGCTACGTCCAAGACTACTAACTTGGGGTGTTAGTTGAGCTAGGAAAGGTTGGGTCCATCCATGTAGGGCTCTTTAATACGAAGATTTACTCGAAGGAGTCTTTACTAGATATAAAAAAATGAAATATTAGGTTTGGAGGGTCTAGGGGTAAAATGGTGTTTTTCTAGGCATAGGGAAGTATCGTAATTACCTGAAATATATAATTAATTATTTAATTAATAAGCTTAGGGGCATTTTGGGCTGAGAGCGCCGAAAATTGAGCTCTTGGTGTGAAGTCTTGCTCCACTCGGGTTCGAACCTAGGTGGAAACAATGAATTAAATTGTTGTTAATTTAAATTGGTAAATTAAGATAATTAATTTATATTTATTAGTTATTAGCTGATTTAAAAGAAAATCATATTTTAAATAATTAAATAAAAACTTATTTGACTAGGTCCTAAACTAGATTCCTAAGCCTAAGAAAACTGTTCTCTCCCATGCTGATCTATCTGTCTAACGTCTATCACTCTTAGTCACATTTTTCCCTGAAAAATAACGTACAAAAACAGTAAGTATACCAAAGTTCTTCACACTTGAAGAACTCACAACGAAAATTATAAACAAACAACTAATTAAAAAAATTTTGCAACGAGAGGTTTTTTCAGTCAAGTTGGTGTTGAATCTCTTGGATTTGGACGTGTGTTTGGAGGGGTTCTTTAGGAAGAAAGTTGAGGTTTGAACGTCAAAAAGGTATGGGCTCTCTTCTTTCTTGGTCTCTTACCCAAGAGACCCTCTAATGTTCAGATGAATCTATTCCAAAAACTAGGATTGTTCCCCGTTGCATGTCCTTGTCACTAGCTGCCATTGAATCATATGTTGGTTATGTTTGATTGTAGAAAACTAGGGATGAAACGTGTTTTCGTGATGATTATGAGTTTATATGTATGTTTTGAATTATGTGACTTATGTTGATGTTTCCTAAAAAGTAACTACGTGTGTATGTGTGTGTTATCGTAGCTATTGTTCATGGTTTATGACTTGAAATGACATGCTAGTTCCTTATATTTCATGTACACATGTTGATGTAAATGTGATATTCATATGAGTTGGAATGTGGCTGATGTGAGGGATAATCTCTTGTCTAAATGAATCCATGAAAACACACCTAAGAAGTTCTAAATGCACTATGAAATTCCCCTAAGAACTAAGGTGTAACCTAATGAAAGGATGCTGAAAAATTAAAAGAAAATTGCCAGATTCCTGTGATGAATTTCGGTCAGCAAAGAGGGTTCAAAATGTTGAAATGAATGATACAAAAGGTGTTAGGATAGGATAATCAAGAGGTAAGTTAGACTCAAGTAATGACATTAGGATATTCTTGGTCATTGCAAAACAAAGCCGATAAAAGTCTTAACTTACAACCTAGATATAATTGGTATTTAGACTGGCCCATGAATGAAATGAAATGAAGTACATATGAATGAAAGAAGTAGACTCTGTGTTTGCTAAAGCAGACTGCCTAGTTTAGGTCCCATATGTTATTCCCTCATTTTTGGAAGTCTTATTGTCAAGTCAACGATTCCAAGGTCTCATGGCATACAAAAAAATGGTATGAACAACGTTATGTGTTATATAAATTATTGTATGTGCTATGAGTATGCTGGTGTGTGTTGTGTGAAAAATTATAACTATGATGGTGAATGTTACTCTCATGGCATAACTTTCTTAATCCAAATATGGAAAAATCATTGAATTTCCTGATCCAAATTTTGAAAGTTCACTCACTTTCCTAATCTCAATTTGGCAAGTCCATTGACTTGACCTTGTATAATCATGTTGCTAGCAAAGAACTATTCTTACTCATGCATGTCCTTGGTGTGTGCTTGCATATATCCATACTTAGTGCACGTGTGTACTAACCCTATACAACTCAGAACTTTTAGGTGCAGGCACAGATGGACGCTAGAGCTACAGGATCAACGCTGTTGTTACCCGGATGTCGAGCATTCATCCGAACATGGTAGGCTATCATGCTTCGAGGATTCTTCCCCTTTATATTCTAGCTTAGTTGTAGAATAGAGCTAGTGGAGTATGTTCAACTAGTGTTTCTTTCCCATTTTTGTCAGACATTGTATTGGTGCCATTTTGGCAAGTATATCTTTATTGTTATAATAAACTGCTTCTTTCATTTGATGATCTTAATGTTAGATGGTTGATGGTGAAGAATTATATTTGTAATAGAATGTTTAGTAAGCATGTTAGGAAACAAAAAATTTCAAATTTTCCGCTAAAATTATCCTAGATGAAATAAGAATCACATATGTAGACTTGTCTGCGACCTCTGAGAAGTCAACGACGCCGGTCTTGACATCTAGATTCCGTTCGTTAAAAAATTGGTATCAAAGAACTAGGTTAAACATCGATAATAATAAGTTCACATCAACCGCATTGAGTAGTTTCTAAGTCATGGTACTGAAGTGCGCCACTATCTTGAATTAGAGACTGCATGATGCATAGGAAAATTTCCCTTCTTCTAATCTTATCATGCCTTCTCTAGTGTCTGATTTCTTGGTGTTAAAAGTGTATCTAACATCAACTTTTGAGATTCGGAAATATAAATACGAGGATCAATGCAAGTTGAGATATTGGAGGAGCATCTGCTGAGGTAAATCAAGTTCCTCCCCTGGCTCTAGGCTCTGGAATGGATATTTATATTAACCTAAGTAGGTCGACAGATGGAGAAGTAAGGACAGCCCTGGTATAGATGACCCAACCCATCACTTTACAAGCTCAGGCTATGAAAGCCCAGGCAGAGCAACAAGGTGTTCCCTGGAAGAACCCACCTGCCTGCACCATGGCTAACAGGTTATGGGACTTCACGAGGATGAATAGGCATTTTACATTGAATCTTAGATTGATGAGAATCTTAAGGAGGACTGTAGGGCAGCTATGCTGCATGCGAGCATAGACTTTTCCAGGCTTATGTTCCGTGTCCAACAAGTGGAGGAAAACACGAAGAGGAAGCATACTAGGGTAGGAAACATGTCAAGGAAAGCTGAGAAGAATTTTTTAAGATATAGTACTCTCCCACCAAGGGGAGTCATGTTTATCCACGGTTCGCTACGATAGGGATTCTGAGCCCAGAGTTAAGAGAAAAAATGATGTATATACACCTTAGGAAAGACAACCTTGCAGGAAGTGTGGCAATCTACATGGAGGAGAGTAGATGATTGGAAATAACGCTTGTTACAGTTGTGGAAAACCGAGTAACATGGTGAAGGATTGTCCAAATAGGAGAAGTCAAGAACAAGGGAAGGAGAGAGTTCAACCTAATGGTCCAAGTGAAGATACTCCAAGTAGGCTACGATTCTTCGCACTCAAGTCTAGGGGTGTAGGGGAAGGTACCTCTGGTGATATCTTAGGTGCGTAGTATTAATTAGTCTTTCATGTATTTGATTTTGTATGGTGTTTATGCACTAATATGATTGTAATATAATTGAGTCATCATGTTAGTTACTGATTTGTATGACTGACATGTTTACTTATGTTGTATGCTTTTATGAGACTAGATAAGGAAAGAGTTCCCTAGTCTATTAATGTAAAGCTACTAGTAGGTTTCAAGGATGTGCACCATCATGTTAATATGTGAATCAGATATTCACCAATGGGGAGTATTGAATTACCTATGTATGAATACATTCTACAGATGACATACTTATTGTTAGTAAAGAGTAGTGTCCATTCGGGGATGAACGTTCCTAAGGGGGTGATACCTTAAAATAGATATGTTAAGAAATGCTTAATGTGTCTAGAATGCAAACGATTACACCGGGTTTACACGGATTGATGCGCATAGAACAAGACCTATGAACCCTTTATACATCCAAGACACCTAACGTGGGGAGTTAGTTGATCTAGGAAAGGTAGAGTCCAACCATGTAGGACTCTTGAATACGAATATTAACTCAAAGGAGTCTTTAACGGACTTAAAAAGAGGAAATCTTACGTTTGGAGGGTCTATGGGTAAAATTTTTTTTCTAGGCTAAGGGTATTATCATAATTACCCTAAATATATAATTAGTTATTTCATTAATAAGGTGGAGGGGAATTTTGGGGGAGAGAGGGACGAAATTGGGCTCTTGAAGTGAAGTCTTGCTCCACGCTGGTTCGAACCTAGGTGGAAGCAAAGAATAAAATTGTTTTTAATTTAAGTTACTAAATTAATCTGATTAATTTAATTTTAATAGTTATTATCTAATTTATAATAGAGGGAAATCAGATTTTTGATAAAATAATAAAACCTTATTTGACTAAGTCCTATACTAGACTCCTAAGCCTAAGAAAACTCATCTCTCCCACGCTCATCTCTCTCTCTCACGTCTCTAGAAATCTCATTCACGTTTTTCTCTGCCAAATAACGTACAAAAACAGTAAGTAAACCAAAGTTCTTCACAATTGAAGAACTCACAACGTAAAATATAAACAAACAACTAATCAAACAAGTTTTGCAAAGAGAGTTTTTTTTCCGTCAAGTTGGTGTTGAAGCTCTTGGATTTGGACGTGTATTTAGAGGGGTTCTTTAGGCAGAAATTTGAGGTTTGAACGTCAATAAAGTATGGGTTCTGTTCTCTCTTGGTCCCTTTCCCAAGCGAACCCCTAAGGTCTACATGAATCTATTCCAAAAACTAGGATTATTCCCTGTTGCATTTCCCTATCACTAGCTCCTATTGAATCATAGGTTTGTTATGTTTGATGGTAGAAAACTAGGGATTAAACGTGTTTTCGTTATGATTATGAGTTTATATGTATGTTTGGAATAATGTGACTTATGTTGATGTTTCCTAAAATATAACTATGTGTGTATGTATGTTTAGCCGTGCCTATTTTTCATGGTTAGGACTTGAAATGGCATGACAGGTCTTTTTATTTCATGTACACATCTTGATGTAAATGTGATGTTTATATGAGTTGAAATGAGTCTGATTTCATGGATAATATCTTGTCTAAATGAATCCATGTAAATGCACCTAAAACGTTGTGCACTACGAAGTTCCCCTAAGAAATAAGGTGTAACTTGATGAAAGGATGCTGAAAAATTAAAAGATTATTTCCAGCTTCTAGTGATGAATTTCGGTCAGCAAAGAGGGTTCAAAATGTTGATAAAATGAATTAAATCAAGTGAGTTAATGGGGGATTGAACCGTCACCTCACCATGTTAAAAACCATGAAAATAAAGAAATAAAAAGAAATGTGGTGAAGGGATTCAAACCATCATATTGGCTGGAAAACGTAACTTAACCGAAAAAATAAGAAATGAGAGGAGTTGGATTGGAACCCACAAACTCTAAATAAGATTTAAGGAGAAGTATAATAGAAAAATAATGGGGGAAGAGTGTGGGAGTCGAACCCACGACCTCCTAGGCAGATTAAGGAGGAGAATAAAAGAAAACTAAGGGGGAGGCGTGTAGGAATCGAACCAACGATCTCTTAGGCAAATTAAGGAGGTGAATAAAAGAAAAAAAAGGGGAGGCGTGTGGGAATCGAACCCACGACCTCTTAGGCAAATTTAAGGAGGATAATAAAAGAAAAATAAAGGGGAAGGCGTGTGGGAATCGAACCCACGACCTCTTAGGTAGATTAACGAGGAGAATAAAAGAAAAATAAAGGGGGAGGTGTGTGAGAATCGAACCCACCACCTCTTAGGAAGATTTAAGGAGGAGACTAAAAGAAAAATAAAGAGAGGCTGTGGGGTTTGATCCCACAAGCTCATAGTAAACTCGAAATCAACAAAGAGAAAAAGATAAAAAATAAAAATAAAAGGGACAGTGGGGGTTTTATACCGTAACCCCTCGGTCAAGTAAGAGGTAATTCGAAGGAGAAAAATAACTTCGAAATGTTGATGTTTGTCATCGATCTAGGGTCCCTATGTCATGTGGATAAAAATAAAATAAATGAGAAAAATATATGTTTTTTCTATGGGGTTCGAAATTGGGTTCCCTTGCCCAAGTACCTTGTACATGCATAAGTCATACGTGAATTAAATCTTAAAGAATAATGTTGACTACTTAGATCGAAATCGAGGTCTTTGCATACAAACAAGACGCATAACTATGAATGAAGACTCATGGATTGTATGTATAGATCCATAAGTCTAGCATACGTTTAAAAATAAGTGAACCTAAGATGTATGTAATGAAATGATGTAACCCTAGAAATTAACGACCTGTTTAGTCGTTTTGAGAAGCAGATTTTATTCTGGAATAACTGGCTGAGACGACGGATCCCTTGACGTACCGTCATAGGCACGACGGACCGTCGAGGGAGTCTCGTTCCAAAACACTTAGAAATTTTGAAAAATGGGTAGTGAAATCGACTCTCTGAACTTCGTAACGGAATGGCAGGACGGACCGTCACAGGCGTGATGGACCATCACAGGCGTGACGGACCGTCACAGACTCTTCAAAGAATTGAGTTTCTGAACTCTGTGACGGAGCAGCAGGACAGACCGTCGCAGGCACGATGGGCCGTCACAGGCTGCGTAATCCTAGGCTGAGTCAGATTTCTTTAATTATTTTAAGGGACGTTTTTGACTATTCCAACTTTAATTATAAAGTTAGTGGGTTAATGTTAATAAGTCTAATTATTTGGGGGTTAAAAGAGGTAACCTTAAGTTAATTAGTGGGTTATTATTGCCATCTTCTATTCTTAATTATATGCTAATTAGGGTAAAAGAAAGAAGGTTTGAATAAAGAAAATAGAAAGAACAAGAAGAGAGACAGAGGATGGATCGAGACAAGAGGGAACCGAAGAGAAAACAAAGCCTTGAGGAAATTTCTTGCTTGATAACGAATCTTCGGTGGAGGTAGGTTATGGTTTTTATGCTATTCATAGTAAACTCTTAATATCGAATGATATGTATTGGTAGTATTGTAAACCCTTCTATATGCTTAATTGTATGCTTGCATGAATGTGATTATGTAGTTGTGATATAATAAGCATGATGAAGCTATTGAATCCTAAATCTTGAAAAGAAACCCTAATCAACTTTGTTAATGATGATGCTTGGGTATAAAAAAAGGCTTGATGAATGAAAGTAGTGAGATTAGGGGATCGGGTGCCACGTTCTGGTACAAGAATATTATATGAGGATAGGAGTGTCATGTTCCGAAACCAGGATAGTATATGGATCGGGTGTCACGTTCCGACACTAGGATATTATATGGATCGGGTGCCACATTCCGGTACCAGGATAGTATATGAGGAACGGAGTGTCACGTTCCGACACCAGGATAGTATATGGATCGGGTGTCACGTTCCCACAATAGGATAGTATATGGATCGGGTCCCACATTCCGGTACAATGATAGTATATGAGGATCAGAGTGTCACGTTCCGACACTAGGATAGTATATGGATCGGGTGCCACGTTCCGGTACCAGGATAAAATATGGATCGGGTGTCACGTTCCGACACCAGGATAGAATGAGAATCAGAGTGTCACGTTTCAACACCAGGATAGTATATGAGGAGCGGAGTGTCACGTATCGACACGAGAGGAATAAAAATAATGAATCTTGAAAGATGTTAATATACTCAATCTAATGAACCTAATTCCCAAATGAGTATGATGAGGAGGCGTGAGTCCTCATTGACGTGCTTGGTGTTGTGACCAAGGGTTATGGTAATTGTAAATGCTGCATGCTAAGGATATGAGTTGATTTTATGATGTTATCTGATAAATACTGTTTTCTATTTTTAGTTGGCCGATGATATCTACTCAGTATTTGTGTTTGTACTGGCCCTTACTTGTATTTGCTTTCTTTGTTATTTGTGGAATGCAGCAAACGTACCGTCGTCTTCAACTCAACCGCAACTCTAGTCAGTCTTCATTACACTGGATCTCAGGGTGGGCTAATGCTTCGAGCTTGGACTGGATCTTCTTCTTCATGTCTTAATGCCTTGAAGTTCCGGCATGGACTAGCTTTTCATTTATTTTAGTTCCTTAGATACTCTTAGATTTAGTAAGTTTAGATAGATGTTCTTGTGATGATGACTTGAAGGTTTTGGGGATAATAATAGTTTTCGAGTTTTTAGAAGTTATTCAATCGCTTTTCATTAATGAGTTTAAGTCTTCCGCATTTTATTGTGTTATTATATTGAAATGTTAAGGTTTAGATTGGTTGGTTCGCTCACACAAAAGGGTAAGTGTGGGTGCCAGTCGTGACCCGATTTTGGGTCGTGACAAACTTGGTATCAGAGCATTAGGTTCGTTGGTCTCATCACACAAGAACGAGTCTAGTAGAGTCTTAAGGAATGGTAAGGGGATGCCTTTACTTTTCTTTTAGAGGCTATAAGACTTTAGGAAAATTCCATTCTTTCATTCTTTCTTTCGTGCTATTACTTGAGTCCAATTGGTATCTAGGTGATACATCATCACTCTATTTCGCAGATGGTTAGAACTAGAGCAACAACCGCGCCAACATCGACATCAGCAAGACAAGATGCATCTGAGCCAGCCACTGAGACTGTAGCTCGAAGAGGAGCAGTGGCAAGAGGCTGCGGTAGGGGTCGCGGAAGGACGTCCTCTAGAAAAAGAGGACGAACGCATGGCCCATCTGGTACTAGGGCGGTGACTCATCCACCGACTGAGGAAGTAGTAAGAGAAGGGGAGGATGGGGAGAATGAACAAGTGCAGAATGACGAAATGCCACCCCAACCTACCTCAGAGATGATCAATCAGGTTCTGGTTTATCTTAGCGGGTTATCTGATAAGGGCCAGACACCTCAGTTGTTTTCTCCATCAGCACCTCAGGCTCCGGAGGTACAACATGCGGCTACTGTATCTCCCCGCATGGATGCCTCATTGGAAATAGGCACGTTTCCTCGTCTGACTATGGGGCCTATAATGACAAATGATTAGCATGAACTTTTCAGTAAGTTCTTGAAATAGAAACCTCCAGTCTTCAAGGGTGCTGAATCTGAGGATGCCTACAATTTTCTAGTTGACTGTCATGAGCTACTACACAAAATGGGTATAGTAGAACGGTTTGGTGTTGAGTTTGTGACATATCAGTTTCAAGGGAACGCCAAAATGTGGTGGCGGTCACATGTTGAGTGTCAACCAACAGAGGCACCGTTTATGCCTTGGGCATCATTCTCTAGCTTGTTTATGTAGAATTATATCCCCCAGACTTTGAGGGATAGGAAAAGGGATGAGTTTTTGAGCCTAGAGCAAGGTAGGATGTCGGTTACTGCATATGAGGCTAAGTTTCGTGCAGTATCCAGGTATGCCACCCAACTTTGTTTTAGTCCACAAGAGCGGATTCGCCTTTTTGTGAAGGGGTTGAGATCAGAGTTGCGCATTTCAGCCTTACAGGTAGCGGCTACAGCGAAATCTTTTCGAGAAGTGGTAGACTTCGTGATAGAGGTAGAGGGAGTGAAGCCAGATGACTTCACCATGGCATCGACATCAAAAAGGTTTTGAAAGGGGGGTGAGTTTAATGGTTCTTACTCCAGAGGACAGGGATCAGGAGGTTACTCAGTCCGACCAATTCGTTGGTCTCATCACACAAGAACGAGTCTAGTAGAGTCTTATGGAACGGTAGGGGGACGCCTTTACTTTTCTTTGAGAGGGTATAAGGCTTTAGGAAAATTCCTTTCTTTCATTCTTTTTTTCGTGCAATTATTTGGGTCCAATTGGTATCTAGGTGATATAAATTTGTATATGACCATCTTCACTCTATTTCGCAGATGGTTAGAACTAGAGCAACAACCACGCTAAGATCAACATCACCAAGACGAGATGCATCTAAGCCAGCCACTGAGACTGTAGCTCGAAGAGGAGCAGTGGCAAGAGGTCGCGATAGAGGTCGTGGGAGGACGTCCTCTAGAGGGAGAGGACGAGCACCTAGCCCATCTGGTACTAGGGCGGTGACTCCTCCACAAACTGAGGAAGTTGTAAGAGAGGGTGAGGATGGGGAGAGTGAACAAGTACAGAATGAGGAAATGCCACCCCAACCTACCCTAGAGATGATCAATTAGGTTCTGGCTTATCTTAGCGTGTTATCTGATCAGGGCCAGACACCTCCAGTGTTTTCTGCACCAGCACCTCAGGTTCTGGAGGTACAAGATGCGGCTACTATGGCTCCCCGCATGGATGCTTCATTGGAAATAAGAATGTTTCCTCATCTAACTAAAGGGCCTATAATGACAAATGATCAGCATGAACTTTTCAGTAAGTTCTTGAAATTGAAACTTCCAGGCTTCAAGGATGCTCAATCTGAGGATGCCTACGATTTTCTGGTTGACTATCATGAGCTACTACACAACATGGGTATAGTAGAACGGTTTGGTGTTGAGTTTGTGACTTATCAGTTTTAAGGGAACGCCAAAATGTGGTGGCGGTCACATGTTGAGTGTCAACCAACAGAGGCACCACCTATGACTTGGGCATCATTCTCTAGCTTGTTTGAGGGATAGGAAAAGAGATGAATTCTTGAGCCTAGAGCAAGGTAGGATGTCGGTTACTGCATATGAGGCTAAGTTTCATGCACTTTCCAGATATGACAGTCAGTTTTGTTTAGTCCACAAGAGCGGATTCGCCGTTTTGTGAATGGGTTGAGGTCAGAGTTGCGGATTCCAGCCTTACAGGTAGCGGCTACAGCGAAATCCTTTCAGGAAGTGGTAGACTTCGTGATAGAGGTTGAAGGAGTGAAGCCAGATGACTTCACCATGGCTTTGACATCAAAAAGGTTTCGAAAGGGAGGTGAGTTTATTGGTTCTTACTCTAGAGGATAGGGTTCAGGAGGTTACTCAGTCCGACCAATTCAGTCTTAACTACAGACTGTAGTTGTGGGTCCACCTCAGACCGGTCAACACTTCTCTGAGAGACCTATGCTTGAATCCAGAAAGTGTTATGGATGTGGGGAGACTGGACACATTAAGAGGTATTGTCCAAAACAAAGTTACAGACCTCCAATAGCTAGAGGTAGAGGTGGTCATGGAAGAGGCCGCTATTCTGGAGGCCGAGGTGGTCGAGGTAATGGTGGTCACCAAAATGGCCAGGGTGATGGGCAAACTGGAGCCACTACAGCATAACATGGTAGGGGCAACGGGCAGACAAACGATAGGGCCCATTGTTACGCCTTCCCTGGGTGGTCTGAAGCGGAGACATCGGATACTGTTATCACAGGTAATCTTTTGATTTGTGATTGCATGGCTTTTGTATTGTTTGATCCTGGATCCACATTTTCTTATGTATCTTCCTCATTTGCTAATGGTCCTAATTTACCTTGTGAATTACATGACATGCCTATTCGTGTTTTTACTCCGGTGGGTGAGTCTGTGATAGTTGAAAAAGTATATCGGTCTTGTTTGATGACTTTTGTGGGGAGTAATACTTATGTCGACTTGGTTATCTTAGAAATAGTTGATTTTGATGTAATTCTGGGTATGACATGGCTTTCTCCGAATTTTGCGATCTTGGATTGTAATGCTAAAACTGTGACGTTAGCCAAGCCTGGGACAGATTCTTTAGTGTGGGAGGGTAACTACACTTCCAATCTTGTTCGTATCATCTCCTTTCTTCGTGCTAAGAAAATGGTTAGTAAGGGTTGTTTACCTTTCTTGGCACACTTCAAGGATGATACTACTCAAGTACCTTCAATTGAGTCGGTTTCGATAGTTCATGAGTTTTTGGATGTGTTCCCTGCACATCTTCCTGGTATGCCACCAGATAGGGATATTGACTTCTGCATTGATCTTTAACAGGGCACTCGCCCCATTTCTATACCCCCTTATAGAATGGCTCCCGCGGAGTTAAGAGAGTTAAAGGCCCAACTTAAAGAGTTGTTGAGCAAAGGCTTCATTAGACCAAGTGCATCTC
Source organism: Solanum lycopersicum (assembly GCF_036512215.1). Lineage (NCBI taxonomy): Eukaryota > Viridiplantae > Streptophyta > Magnoliopsida > Solanales > Solanaceae > Solanum > Solanum lycopersicum. The sequence goes on from NC_090809.1 coordinate 33,817,260, forward strand.
CTTAGGGTGCTCCGGTGTTACTTGTGAATAAAAAGGATGGGAGTTTCTGGATGTGCATAGACTACCGGTAGTTGAACAAGGTAACTATTAAGAACAAATATCCCATTCCTCGCATTGATGACTTGTTCGATCAGTTACAAGGTGCTTGTGTCTTCTCTAAGATTGACTTAAGATCCGGTTATCATCAATTGAAATTACGAGCAACGGATGTGCCAAAGACTGCTTTTCGGACCAGATATGGGCATTATGAATTTATAGTGATGTCTTTTGGTCTAATGAATGCCCCTGCTGCTTTTATGAGCTTGATGAACGGGATTTTTAAGCCATATCTTGATCTCTTTGTGATCGTATTTATTGATGATATACTAATATATTCCAAGAGCAAGAAAGAACATGAGGAGCATTTGAGAATGGTATTGGAAATGTTGAGGGAGAAAAAGCTTTATGCCAAATTCTCCACGTGTGAGTTTTGGCTAGATTCATTGTCCTTCTTGGGGCACGTGGTGTTAAGGATGGAGTAAATGTGGATCCTTCTAAGATTGAGACAGTGAAGAATTAGGTAAGACCTACTAATGTGTCAGAAATAAGGAGCTTTGTTGATTTAGCTAGCTATTACCATTGATTTGTCAAGGAATTCTCTTTGATTGCTTCCCATTTGACGAACTTGACTAAGCAGAATGTTCCATTTGTATGGTTGGACGAGTGTGAAGAAAGCTTTCAGAAGCTCAAGACTTTGTTGACTACTGAACCAATTCTCACCTTGCCCGTGGAAGGTATGAACTTCATTGTTTATTGTGATGCATCCTATTCTGGTTTGGGTGCAGTGCTAATGCAAGAGAAGAATGTAATTGCTTATTCTTCGAGGCAATTAAGGGTGCATGAACGTAATTATCCGACCCATGATTTAGAGTTGGATGCTGTAGTCTTTGCATTAAAGCAATGGACGCACTATCTTTATGGGGCTAAGTGTGAAGTATACACGGATCATCGTAGCCTACAGTATGTCTTTACTCAAAAAGATTTGAATTTGAGACAGAGAAGATGGATGGAACTACTGAAGGACTACGATATCACTATATTGTATCATCCGGGAAAGGCTAATGTTGTGGCAGACGCCTTAAGTAGAAAGGCAGGGAGCATGGGAAGTCTAGTTCACTTGCAAGTTTCCAGACGTCCATTGGCTAGAGAGGTTCAGACTCTAGCTAACGACTTGATGAGATTAGATGTAAATGAGAAGGGAGGATTGTTGGCTTGTGTGGAGGCAAGATCTTCTTTTCTTGACAAAATTAAGGGAAGACAGTTTGATGATGAGAAACTAAGCAGAATCCAAGATAAGGTATTGCGAGGAGAGGCTAAGGAAGCACAAATCGATTAGGAAGGTGTTTTGAGAATCATGGGAAGGGTATGTGTACCCCGAGTTGATGATTTGATCAACATTATTCTGACAGAGGCTCATAGTTCAAGGTATTCTATACATCCTGGTGCAACCAAGATGTATCGTGACCTTAAGCAACACTTTTGGTGGAGTAGAATGAAGCGTGATATTGTTGATTTTATTGCCAAATGTCCAAACTGTCAACAAGTAAAGTATGAACACCAGAGGCCCAGAGGAACACTTCAGAGAATGCCCATTCTTGAATGGAAGTGGGAAAGGATTGCAATGGACTTAGTGGTTGGTCTTTCAAAGACGTTGGGAAAGTTTGATTCTATTTGGGTAATTGTTGATAGGTTAACTAAGTCTGCTCACTTCATTCCGGTCAAGGTGACTTACAATGCAGAGAAGTTAGCCAAACTTTACATCTCGAAAGTGTTGTGATTGCATGGGGTTCCACTCTCCATTATATCAGATAGAGGTACGCAGTTTACCTCTAAGTTTTTGAAAATATTGCATGCGGAATTGGGTACTAGGTTGGACCTTAGTACTGCGTTCCATCCTCAGACCGATGGTCAGTCTGAGAGAACGATTCAAGTATTGGAGGATATGCTTCGTGCATGTTTGATAGAATTTGGTTGTCATTGGGATACAATCTTACCCTTAGCAGAGTTTTCATACAATAATAGCTATCACTCAAGTATTGATATGTCCCCATTTGAAGCATTGTATGGGAGGAGATGTAGGTCTCCCATTGGTTGGTTTGATGCATTGGAGGTTAGACCTTGGGGTACTTACCTTTTGAGGGATTCATTAGAGAGAGTGAAATCTATTAACGAAAAGCTTTTAGCGGCTAAAAGTAGACAGAAAGAGTATGCAGATCGAAAGGTTAGAGACTTGGAGTTTCTGGAGGGTGAGCAAGTCTTTCTGAAGGTTTCACCCATGAAAGGGGTGATGCGGTTTGGTAAAAGAGGTAAACTAAGCCCAAGGTATATTGGTCCCTTTGAAGTACATAAGCGAGTAGGAGAGGTTGCTTATGAGTTAGCCTTGCCTCCAAGGCTCTCCGGAGTGGATCCGGTATTTCATGTGTCTATGTTGAAAAGATACCATGGGGATGGAAACTACATTATCTGTTGGGATTCAGTTTCGCTTGATGAGAATCTGTCTTATGAGGAGGAACCGATTTCTATTTTAGATAGAGAAGTCCGCATGTTGAGGTCGAGGGAGATTGAATCCATCAAGGTTCAATGGAAGAATCGACCCGTTGAAGAGGCCACTTGGGAGAAAGAGGCTTATATGCAAGAAAGATACCCACACCTGTTTACACATTCAGGTACTCCTTTTCGCCCTTGTTTTTCTTCTTATGACCGTTTGAGGATGAACGATGGGTAAATTGGTATCTATTGTAACGACCTGTTTAGGCCTTTTGAACAGTAGATTTTATTCTGGAAAAACTGGTTGAGACGACGGATCCCATGACAGACCGTCATAGGCACAACGGACCGTCGAGGGAGTCTCGTTCCAAAACACTTAGAAATTCTGAAAAATGGGTACTGAAATTGACTCTCTGAACTTCGTAACGGAATGGCAGGACGGACCGTCACAGGCGTGACGGACCGTCGCAGACTCTTTAGAGAATTGAGTCTGTAAACTCTATGATGGAGCAGCAGGACGGACCGTCGCAGGCACGACGGGCCGTCACAGGCTGCGTAATCCCAGGCTGAGTTGGATTTCTTTATTTGTTTTAAGGGACGTTTTTGACTATTCCTGCTTTAATTATAAAGTTAGTGGGTTAATGTTAATAAGTCTAATTACTTGGGGGTTAAAAGAGGTAACCTTAAGTTAATTAGTGGGTTATTATTGCCATCTTTTATTCTTAATTATATGCTAATTAGGGTAAAAGAAAGAGGGTTTGAATAAAGAAAATAGAAAGAACAAGAAGAGAGTGAGAGGATTGATTGAGACAAGAGCTAAATGAAGAGAAAACAAAGCCTTGAGGAAATTGCTTGCTTGATCACGAATCTTCGGTGGAGGTAGGTTATTGTTTTTATGCTATTCGTAGTAAACTCTTAATAGCGAATGATATGTATTGGTAGTATTGTAAACCCTTCTATATGCTTAATTGTATGCTTGCATGAAATTGATTATGTAATTGTGATATAATAAACATGACGAAGCTATTGCATCCTAAATCTTGAAAAGAAACCCTAATCGACTTTGTTAATGATGGTGCCTTGGTATAAAAGAAGGCTTGATGAATGAATGAAGTAAGATTAGGGGATCGGGTGCCACGTTCTGGTACCAGGATAGTATATGAGGATCAGAGTGTCACGTTCCGACACCACAATAGTATATGGATCGGGTGTCACGTTCCGACACCAGGATAGTATATGGATCGGGTGCCACGTTCCGGTACCAGGATAGTATATGACGATCGGAGTGTCACGTTCCGACACGAGAATAGTATATGGATCAGGTGTCACATTCTGACACCAGGATAGTTTATGGATCGGGTGCCATGTTTCGGTACCAGGATAGTATATGAGGATCGGAGTGTCACGTTTCGACACCAGGATAGTATATGGATCGGAAGCCACGTTCCGATACCAGGATAGAATATGGATCGGGTGTCACGTTCTGACACCAGGATAGAATGAGGATCAGAGTGTCACGTTCCGACAGCAGGATTGTATATGAGGAGCTGAGTGTCACGTACCGACACGAGAGGAATAAAGATAATGAATCTTGAAAGATGTTAATATACTCAATCTAATGAACCTAATTCCCAAATTAGTATGATGAGGAGGCGTGAGTCCTCATTGATGTGCTTGGTGTTGTGACCTAGGGTTATGGTAATTGTAAATGCTGCATGCTAAGGATATTTGTTGATTTTATGATGTTATCTGATATATACTGTTTTCTATTTTTAGTTGGCCGATGATATCTACTCAGTACTTGTGTTTGTACTGACCCCTACTTGTATTTGCTTTCTTTGTTATTTGTGGAATGCAGCAAACGTACCATCGTCTTCAACTCAACCGCAACTCTAGCCAGTCTTCATTACACCGGATCTCAGGGTGAGCTAATGCTTCTAGCTTGGACTAGATCTTCTTCTTCATGTCTTGATGCCTTGATGTTCCGGCATGGACTAGCTTTTCATTTATTTTAGTTTCTTACATACTCTTAGATTTAGTAATTTCAGATAGATGTTCTTGTGATGATGACTTCCAGATTCTGGGGAGAATAATAGTTGTCGAGTTTTTAGAAGTTATTCCATTGCTTTTCATTAATGAGTTTAAGTCTTTCGCATTATATTGTGTTATTATATTGAAATGTTAAGGTTTAGATTGGTTGGTTCGCTCAAACAGTAGGGTAAGTGTGGGTGCCAGTCGCGACCCGATTTTGGGTCGTGACATAGAAGGGTTAAGTACGAGTGTAAAACACATTCAATGGCAAAGTTCATTGGCATACGATGAAATGTTTATTATGTAATTAAATGATGAAACTTCCCCACATCTAATGAAAGTTGACATCCTTGTGGAGTAATCGGGTTCTTGCTTATCTTAGCGGGTTATCTGATCAGGGTCAGGCACCTCCAGTATTTTCAGCACCAACACCTCCGATTACAGAGGTACAACATGCAGCTACTAGGGCTCCCCGCATGGATGCCTCATTGGAGATAGGCACGTTTCCTCGTCTGACTACGGGGCCTATAATGACAAATGATCAGCATGAACTTTTCAGTAAGTTCTTGAAATTGAAACCTCCAGTCTTCAAGGGTGCTAAATATGAGGATGCCTACGACTTTCTGGTTGACTGTCATGAGCTACTACACAAGATGGGTATAGTAGAACGGTTTGGTGTTGAGTTTGTGACTTATCAGTTTCAAGGGAACCCCAAAATGTGGTGGCGGTCAGATGTTGAGTGTCAACCAATAGAGGCACCACCTATGACTTGGGCATCATTCTCTAGTTTGTTTATGGAGAAGTATATCCCCCGGACTTTGAGGGATAGAAAAAAGGATGAGTTTTTGAGCCTAGAGCAAGGTCGTATGTCGGTTACTGCATATTAGGCTAAGTTTTGTGCATTATCCCGGTATGCCACCCAACTATGTTTCAGTCCACAAGAGCGGATTCGCCGTTTTCTGAAGGGGTTGAGATCAGAGTTGCGGATTTCAGCCTTACAAGTAGCGGCTACAGCAAAATCTTTTCAAGAAGTGGCAGACTTCGTGATAGAGGTAGAGGGAGTGAAGCCAGATGACTTTACCATGGCAACTACATCAAAAAGGTTTCGAAAGGGAGGTGAGTTTAATGACTCTTACTCTAGAGGATAAGGTTCAGGAGGTTACTCAGTGCGACCAATTCAGTCTTCACTACAGACTGTAGTTGGGGGTCCACCTCAGACCGGTCAACACTTCTCTGAGAGACCCATGCTTGACTTCAGAGAGTGTTATGGATGTGGGGAGACTGGACACATTAGGAGGAATTGTCCAAAACAGAGTTATAGACCCCCAATAGCTAGAGGTAGAGGTGGTCATGGTAGAGGCCGTTATTCTGGAGGACGTGGTGGCTGAGGTGATGGTGGTCATCAAAACGGATGGGGTGAAGGACAATTGGGAACTACTTCAGCGCAACATGGTAGGGGCAACGGGCAAGCAAGTGATAGGGCCTATTGTTACGCTTTCCCTGGGCGGTCGGAAGCGGAGACATCATATGGTGTTATCACAGGTAATCTTTTGGTTTGTGATTGTATGGCTTCTGTATTATTTGACCCTGGCTCTACATTTTCATATATATCTTCCGCATTTGCTAATGGTCTTAATTTACATTATGAATTGCTTGACATGCCTATTCGTGTTTCTACTCCGGTGGGTGAATGTGTGATAGTTGAAAAGGTGTATAGGTCTTGTCTTGTAACTTTTATGGGGAGCAATACTCATGTAGACTTGGTTATCTTAGAAATGGTTGACTTCGATGTAATTTTGGGTATGACTTGGCTTTCTCCAATTTTTTCAATCTTGGATTGTAATGCTAAAACTATAACTTTAGCCAAGCCTGGGACAGATCCGTTAGTGTGGGAGGGTTACTACACTTCCAATCCGGTTCGTATCATCTCCTTTCTTCGTGCTAAGAAAATGGTTAGTAAGGGTTTTTTAGCGTTTTTGGCACATCTCAGGGATGATACTACCCAAGTACCTCCAACTGAGTCGGTCTTGATAGTTCGTGAATTCATAGATGTGTTTCCCGCAGACCTCCTTGGCATGCTACCAGATAGAGATATTGACTTCTGCATTGATCTTGAACCAGGTACTCGCCCCATTTCTATACACCCTTATAGAATGGCTCCCACGGAGTTAAGAGAGTTAAAGGCCCAACTTCAGGAGTTGCTAAGCAAAGGCTTTATTAGACCAAGTGCATCTCCTTGGGGTGCTCCGGTATTATTTGTGAAGAAAAAGGATGGGTGTTTTAGGATGTGCATAGACTACAGGCAGTTGAACAAGGTAACTATTAGGAACAAGTATCCCATTCCTCGCATTGATGACTTGTTCGATCAGTTACAAGGTGCTTGTGTCTTCTCTAAGATTCACTTGAGATCCGGTTATCATCAATTGAAGATACGCCCAACGGATGTGCCAAAGACTGCTTTTCGAACTAGGTATTGGCATTACGAATTTGTAGTAATGTATTTTGGTCTTATGAATACCCCTGCTGCTTTCATGAGCTTGATGAACGGGATTTTTAAGCCATATCTTGATCTCTTTGTGATCGTATTCATTGATGATATATTGGTATACTCGAAGAGCAAGAAGGAACATTGAGAGCATTTGAGAATTGTATTGGAAATGTTGAGGGAGAAAAAGCTTTATGCCAAGTTCTCTAAGTGTGAGTTTTGGCTTGATGCAGTGTCCTTCTTGGGGCATGTGGTTTCTAAGGATGGAGTGATGGTGGATCCTTCTAAGATTGAGACAGTGAAGAACTGGGTAAGACTTACTAATGTGTCAGAAATAAGGAGCTTTGTTGGGTTAGCTAGCTACTACCGCCGATTTGTCAAAGGATTCTGTTCCATTGCTTCCCAATTGACGAACTGGACTAAGCAAGATGTTCCATTTGTATGGTCGGACGAGTGTGAAGAAAGCTTTCAAAAGCTCAAGACTTTGTTGACTACCACACCCATTCTCACCTTGCCCGTAGAGGGTAAGAACTTCATTGTTTATTATGATGCATCCTATTCTGGTTTGGGTGCAGTACTAATGTAAGAGAAGAATGTGATTGCTTATGCTTCGAGGCAATTAAAAGTGCATGAACGTAACTATCCAAGTCATGATTTTGAGTTGGCTGCGGTAGTGTTTGCATTAAAACAATGGAGACACTATTTATATGGGGTTAAGTGTGAGGTCTACACAGATCATCGTAGCCTTCAGTATGTCTTTACTCAGAAAGATTTGAACTTGAGACAGAGGAGATGGATGGAGCTACTAAAGGACTACGATATCACTATCTTGTATCATCTGGGAAAAGCGAATGTTGTGGCAGATGCTTTAAGTAGAAAAGCGGGAAGCGGGAAGCATGGGAAGTCTAGCTCACTTGCAAGTTTCTAGACGCCCATTGGCTAAAGAGGTTTAGATTCTGGCTAACGACCTTATGAGGTTAGAAATAAATAAGAAGGGAGGATTTTTGGCTTGTGTGGAGGCAAGATCTTCCTTCCTTGACAAGATTAAGGGAAAGCAGTTTAATGATGAGAAATTGATCCGGATCCGAGATAAAGTGTTACAAGGAGAGGCTAAAGAAGCGATAATCGATGAGCAAGGTGTTTTGAGAATCATGGGAAGGGTATGTGTACCCCGAGTTGATGATTTGATCAACACTATTCTGACAGAGGCTCATAGTTCAAGGTATTCGATACATCCGGGTGCAACCAAGATGTACAGTGACCTAAAGCAACAATTTTGGTGGAGGAGAATGAAGTGTGATATTGTTGACTTTATTGCCAAATGTCTAAACTGTCAACAAGTAAAGTATGAACACCAGAGGCCCGGAGGAACACTTCAGAGAATGCCCATTCCTAAATGGAAGTGGGAAAGGATTGCAATGGATTTTGTGGTTGGTCTTCCAAAAACATTGGGAAAGTTTGATTCTATTTGGGTAATTGTTGATAGGTTAACTAAGTCTGCTCACTTCATTCCGGTCAAGGTGACTTACAATGCAGAGAGGTTAGCCAAACTTTACATCTCGGAAGTGGTGTTATTGCATGGGGTTCCACTCTCCATTATATCAGATAGTGGTACGCAGTTTACTTCTACATTTTGGAAAACATTGCATGCGGAAATGGGTACTAGGTTGGACCTTAGTACTGCGTTCCATCCTAAGACCGATGGTCAGTCTAAGAGAACGATTCAAGTGTTGGAGGATATGCTTCGTGCATGTGTGATAGAGTTTGGCGGGCATTGGGATAGCTTCTTACCCTTAGCAGAGTTCTCCTACAACAATAGCTATCACTCAAGTATTGACATGGCCCCATTTGAAGCATTGTATGGTAGGAGATGTAGGTCTCCCATTGGGTGGTTTGATATATTTGAGGTTAGACCTTGGGTTACTGACCTTTTGAGGGATTCTTTAGAGAAAGTGAAATCTATTCAAGAAAAGCTTTTTGCGGCGCAAAGCCGGCAAAAAGAATATGCAGATCGAAAGGTTAGAGACTTAGAGTTCATGGAGGGTGAACAAGTCTTGTTGAAGGTTTCGCCCATGAAAAGGGGTGATGCGGTTTGGTAAAAGAGGTAAACTAAGCCCAAGGTATATTGGTCCCTTTGAAGTGCTTAAGCGAGTAGGGGAGGTAGCTTACGAATTAGCCTTGCCTCCAGGGCTGTCCGGAGTACGTCCGGTATTTCATGTGTCTATGGTGAAAAGATACCATGGGGATGGAAACTACATTATCCGTTGGGATTCAGTTTTGCTTGATGAAAATTTGTCTTATGAAGAGGAACCTGTTGCTATTTTAGATAGAGAAGTTCGCAAGTTGAGGTCAAAGGAGATTGCATCCATCAAGGTGCAATGGAAGAATCGGCCGGTTGAAGAAGCAACTTGGGAGAAGGAGGTCGATATGCGAGAAAGGTACCCATACCTGTTTACAGATTCAGGTACTCCATTTCGCCCTTATTTTCCTTCTTCTTGATCGTTCGAGGACGAACGAAGGGTAAATTGGTATCTATTGTAACGACCTGTTTAGTCGTTTTGAGCAGCAGATTTTATTTCTGGAAAAGTAGCTAAGACGACGAACCCCACGACGGACCGTCATGGGCACAACGGACCGTCGCAGGGTCTCGTTTCAAAACACTTAGAAAATCTGAAATTGGGTAATGAAAATCGACTCTCTAAAATTCGTAACGAAATGGCAGAACGGACTGTCACAGGTGTGACGGACCGTCACAGACTCTTTGGTGGAAATTGAGTCTCTGAACCTTGCGACGACCTGCAGGACGGACTGTCGCAGGCACGACGGGCCGTCGCAGGTTGCGTAATCCCAGTATGGGTCAGATTTCTTTATACGTTTTAAGGGACGTTTTTGACTATTCCTGCTTTAATTATAAAGTTAGTGGGTTCATGTTAATAAGTCTAATTATTTGGGGGTTAAAAGAGGTAACCTTAAGTTAATTAGTGGGTTAGTATTGCCATCTTTTATTCTCAATTATATACTAATTAGGGTAAAAGAAAGAGAGTTTGAATAAAGAAAATAGAATGAACAAAGAGAGAGAGAGGATTGATCGAGAGAGGAGAAACGAAGAGGAAAACACAAAGCTTTGGGAATTTGCTTGCTTGATCACTAATCTTCGGTTGAGGTAGGTTATGGTTCTTATGCTATTTGATAGTAAACTCTTAATAGCGAATGATATGTATTGGTAGTATTGTAAACCCTTCTATATGCTTAATTGTATGCTTGCATGAATGTGATTATGATTGTGATCAAATAAGCATGATGAAGCTATTGAATCACAAATCTTGATAAAAACCCAATCTCTTGTTAATGATGATGCCTTAGTATCAAAGAAGACTTGATGAACTAAAGTAATGACATTGATGATGCCTTGGTATAAGAGAAGGCTTGATGAATTGATAGAATGAGATTACGGGATCGAGTGTCACGAACCAACACGTAGATTTAGGGGATCGGGTGTCACAAACCGACACGTAGATTAGGGGATCGAGTGTCACGAACCGACACGTAGATTTAGGGGATCGGGTGTCACGAACCGACACGTAGATTTAGGGGATCGGGTGTCACGAACCGACACGTAGATTTAGGGGATCGGGTGTCACTAACCGACACGTAGAATTAGGGGATCGGAGTGTCACGTTCCGACACATAGTAGTAGGGGATCGGGTGTCACGAACCAACACGTAGATTTAGGGGATCGAGTGTCACGAACCGACACGTAGATTTAGGGGATCGGGTGTCACGAACCGACATGTAGAATTAGGAAATTGGAGTGTCACGTTCCGACACATAGTACTAGGGGATCGGAGTGTCACGTACCGACACAAGAGGAATAAAGATAATGAATCTTGAAAGATGCTAATATACTCAATCTAATGAATCTAATTCCCAAATGAGTATGGTATTGAGGCTTGGGTCCTCATGTGTGAACTTGACGATAATTGTTAATGATATGGTACTTGTTGTTGCTACATGTTAAGTATCATAGTTGATTTTATGATATTACTTGGTATATACTGTTTTCTATTTTGAGTTGGCCGATTATATCTACTCAGTACCCGTGTTTTATACTGACCCCTACTTTTATTGTTTTCTTCTTGTTATTTGTGGAGTGCAGCAAACGTACCGTCGTCTTCAACTCAACCGCAATTCTAGCCAGTCTTCGTCACATCGGATCTTCAGGGTGAGCTAACGCTTCTAGCTTGGACTGGACTTTCTTCCTCCTGTCTTGATGCCTTGATGTTCCGGCATGGACTAGCTTATACTTGTTTTAGCTTTTTGAATACTCTTAGTTTAGTCATTTGATCATAGATGTTCTTGTGGTGATGACTTCTAGATTTTGGGGAATAATGGATGTTGAATTTTAGAAGTTAATGAATTGGTTTTATTTAATGAGTTTAAGTCTTCCGCATTATTTACTGTTGATATTATATTGAAATGTTAGAGTTTAGATTGGTTGGTTCTCTCACACAGGAGGGTAAGTGTGGGTGCCAGTCGCGGCCCGATTTTGGGTCGTGACACATAAATTACAATCCTTTCTAGGATTAGTAAACCATATGAGGGAATACATACAAAAATTAACAGAATATTTAAAAGCATTATAAAAAAAACTTCAGAAAGATGTCGAATATCATTTTTACAATAGAGATAAAGAACATATAAGACATATAAAAAACATATGGAAAAAACTACCGAAATTGTATTTTCCTGATGAAAATAAATTATTTAATTATACTTTTGGAACGGATTCAAGCAATCACAGTTAGGGAGGAGTCCTGAAATATAAATATGAAAAAAAAAATAGAACACCATTGTAGATATTACTCAAGATCCTATACAGAAGCACAATTACAATGGGAAATAAATAGAAAAGAATTATTTGCATTATATAAATGTTTATTAGCACTTGAACCATATATTATATGGAGTAAATTTATTATGAGAACAGACAATAGACAGGTAAAATGGTGAATAATCAAAAATATTATCTCTCTAAAGAAAAATAATGTAGATACATTGGAAAAAATACTAGCACCATGACAACACTTTGTCAGAAAAATGGAGAAAATAGAAAGAAAAGAACAGATGCTAAAAAAGACAGCTAATAGTCAGCAACATGATTCTAAACATGCGGATCTAAGTCAGCAGCAACACTCTAAACATGCGGAGCTAGAAGGTGAGGTTGGGAAACACCTTAAAACCCATAACAAAATGATAAATACAGCTGCAGGTAGCACATCTACAGGAGGATCAACTACAAAAAAAGAAGATGATAAGACAAAATATAAAAATACCAATATGAATAAACTATTCTCCGGACAATACCTTCAAGAATACACCCAAGAAGATGTATTTGTTCCCCCACAAGTAAATACCTACAAAAACACTTTGGATTCACACATACAAATATATAACCATATCGCGAGAACGTAGATAGAAAATATACAGAAAATCCAAAACATTTTTGAATTTAAACTCCACAGCTAAAAATACCCAACATCCAAATGAAGATTATATAACCCAGCACTTACAGGGACATATTAAACTCATAGCACAATCATGTAACAATTCAAATCTAGTAGCAACTTGCTACAATTATGGACTTTTAAATACAGTATACACGATAACAGGTGATAAAATAGCTAAGATACCAGAACTACACAAAGAGTAAAGCGTTTCTACATTACAAAAGAATAACTAAAGAAACTTTATTTTATATAAACTTTTATTCAGCAACTGCGGAAATATTATACAATGAAAGCAGACCTAAAATACAAGTTATCAAGATAGGATTGACCAAAGAAATGATAATCCCGGAGAAAATAGAAATACAAGAAGAAATATAAAGGGTAAATGTCCCAGAATTCTATACTAATAAAAGAACTATTGGGATAGCTACTATTTTGATTCAATTATCGAATAATTATCTAAATAGAAATGCAATTTGGAGCTACTACAATCGACATCAGACGATGATATATTCCAATTGCAGAGAGCTAAAAATAGCAGATATGGAAGAACTACGCCAATGGATACTAAGAATGCTAAAACAATAGCAGCCACCTACCACAAGAGCTATCAGAAAAAATTTTATATCACAAAATATGATGACTAGATACTGTAAATTAGTAGGCTAAAAATACACAGATCATCTATGCACAAAATGTGACGGAGAAGACAACTACATTTCAGAAGTAAAACCGGAATAATAAAAGCAAAAACAACAAATAACTAGAAGACAAAGAAATTATGTAAAGTTATAAATAGTATGTTAGACCATATGTAAAAGTAAAAGACCATTATGTAAAGTTATAAATAGTATGTCATGCCATATGTAAAAGTAAAGGACATTATGTAAAGTTATAAATAGTATGTCAGGCCATATGAAAAACTAAAGGTCGTTATGTAAAGTTATAAATAGTATGTCAGGCCATATGTAAAAGAAAAGGCTATTATGTTTTGTATTTATAGAGGACTTCCTCTCATCAATAATGACAAGGAATTTACCGCAACTGTTCGTCATGCTAAATTAATGTTAAGATAATCATCTCTAGAAAGTTTGCTATGGAAATATTCTGATAATTGGTATACCCAAACTATGACATTCTAAAGTTGAAACCAGTAGGCAAGAAGGTTATTTAGGGGAGTAAACAAAGTTGAGGCACTATTAGGGTAACTGATTTAAGAAGAAAGCCATAGTAGTGACCTTAAAAGATGATTATTAAATTATTAATTTTTCGTGATGAATAAGTATAATCGACTAAGCGGTTAGGGGGAATATAATTTTTTAAGCACAACATGTGATAAAATTAATACCTACTTGCTAGACAATGATTATAAGTACAAAGTATGGATACTGTATACACTAAAAAATATAAACAAAGATGTAAAAAGGAAAATCTTTGAGAAATTATTAATGTTTGAAATAATAGAAGTTACAACACATGGTTGGACAAAATTAATCATACCAGATAATTTTGAAATTGACCTATATCATGACTTATAAATATATTCTTACTAATGATAAACTACCACTATTTGGATTATTGGATAGAAACAACAGAAAACCTAATATTACTAGGACATCTGATAAGCAAAAATATAATAGAATATGAAAGAACCCCAGATATTCAGTATGAAGAATATATAGTAGAGAACATAAAGGAAATAATTAGGCTAACCAAACAACAAAGAGAAATTAATGAAAATTTAAAAAGACAATTCACTACCAAATAAAGCAACTGACATAACAAGGACTAAGATAAAAATAAAAATACTAAAAATACGTAAAAAGATAAAAACATTATACAAAAACTATAATATACTACAGATTCCTAAGACAAATGAAAGTAATATGGACCACTTAATAGATATAATTTCTAAAATAGAATATAAATATATTTGCTATTTGAGAAAACAATATTAACACACAAGAAGATAAAGAACAACTGATAGAGAAAATAATTGAAAAACGACAAGAGTTAAGACATCTAAAAGATAGACTTGAAAGAAATATATTAGCAGGAATATGCCATAAACCAATACTAGAACAAAGAAAAGTTCTATTTACTTTAGAAATACATATATGTCACCTTGAATATAAATTACAACACAACATACCACGAATAAAGAAGAATTTGCAGTAGATGAAAAGACATATGAAAACCAAGATGAATTAAAAATAAAAACAATATTTTAAAAATTAAGAAAGAGATATAAAAAGTTAGGAAAATTTTTATACATAATGCTAGAAAAAAAAACGCCAAAACTAGAAGATAGTCAAACAGCTATAATACGTATAACAAAAGAAAATGAATAGATAGATAAGGTAAAAGAAATTGAAATAAAAATTGTTATATGAAAATAAACAGAAATCAAAAAGCAAAGAAAACCTTGAAATAGATGAGATAGGTGAATTAGATACAATTGGTCATCACCAAAAATAAGAAATAAGTTGTAACGACCTGTTTAGTCGTTTTGAGCAGCAGACATTCATTCTGGAAAAACTGGCAGAAACAACGAACCTCACGATGGACCGTCATGGGCACGACGGACCATCAAGGGGGTCTCGTTCCAAAACACTTAGAATTCTGAAATTTGGGTACTGAAATCGACTCTCTGAACTTCGTAACGCAATGGCAGGACGGACCGTCACAGGCATGACGGACCATCACATACTCTTCAGAGAATTGAGTCTCTAAACTCTGTGACGGAGCAGCAGGACGGACCGTCGCAGGCACGACGAGCCATCACAGGCTGCATAAACCCAGGCTGTGTCGGATTTCCTTAAATTTTTTAAGGGACGTTTTTGACTATTCTTGCATTAATTATAAAGTTAGTGGGTTAAGGTTAATAAGTCTAATTACTTGGGGGTTAAAAGAGGTAACCTTAAGTTAATTAGTGGGTTATTATTGCCATCTTTTATTCTTAATTATATGCTAATTAGTGTAAAAGAAAGAGGGTTTGAATAAGAAAAATAGAAAGAACAAGAAGAGAGAGAGAGGATCGATCGAGAAGAGGAAAACACAAAGCTTTGGGGAATTTGCTTGCTTGATCACTAATCTTCGGTGGAGGTAGGTTATGGTTATTTTATGCTATTCGCAGTAAACTCTTAATAGCGAATGATATGTATTGGTAGTATTGTAAACCCTTCTATATGCTTAATTGTATGCTTGCATGAATGTGATTATGTAATTGTGATAAAATAAGCATGATGAAGCTATTGAATCCTAAATCTTGAGAAACCCTAATCTACTTTGTTAATGATGATGCCTTAGTGTAAAAGAAAGCTTGATGAACGAAAGTAGTGAGATTAGGGGATCGAGTGTCACGTTCCGACACCAGGATAGTATATGGATCAGGTGCCACGTTTCGGTACCAGGATAGTATATGAGGATTGGAGTGTCACGTTCCGATACAAGGATAGTATATGGATCGAGTGCCACGTTCCGGTACCAGGATAGAATATGGATCGAGTGTCACGTTTCGACACCAGGATAGAATGAGGATCGGAGTGTCACGTTCCGACACCAGGATAGTATATGAGGAGCAGAGTGTCACGTACCAACACGAGAGGAATATTGATAATGAATCTTAAAAGATGCTAATATACTCAATCTAATGAATCTAATTTCCAAATGAGTATGATGAGGAGGCGTGAGTCCTCATTGATGTGCTTGGTGTTGTGACCATGGGTTATGGTAATTGTAAATGCTGCATGCTAAGGATATTAGTTGGTTTTATGATGTTATCTGATATATACAATTTTCTATTTTGAGTTGACCGATGATACCTACTCAGTAATTGTGTTTGTACTGACCCCTACTTGTATTTGTTTTCTTTGTTAATTGCAGAGTGCAGCAAACGTGCCGTCATCTTCAACTCAACCGCAACTCTAGCCAGTCTTCAATACTCCGGATATCAGGGTGAGCTAATGCTTATAGCTTTGACTAGATCCTCCACTTCATGTCTTGATTCCTTGAACTTCCGGCATGGACTAGCTTTTACATATTTTATCTTCTTAGAATACTCTTAGTTTAGTAATTTGATCATAGATGTTCTTGTGATGATGACTTCCAGATTTTTGGGATAATAATAGTTATTGATTTTGTTAATGAGTTTTAAGTCTTCCGCATTATTTTCTGTATATTTATATTGAAATGTTAAGGTTTAGATTGGTTGGTTCGCTCACATAGGAGGGTAAATGTGGGTGCCAGCCGCGACCCGATTTGGGTCATGACAAACTTGGTACCAGAGCATTAGGTTCGTTGGTCTCATCACACAAGAACGAGTCTAGTAGAGTCTTAAAGAACGGTAGAGGGACGCCTTTACTTTTCTTTGAGAGGCTATAAGGCTTTAGGAAAATTCCTTTCTTTCATTCTTTCTTTCGTGATATTACTTGGGTCTAATTGGTATCTAGGTGATATAAATTGGTATCTGACCATCTTCACTCTATTTCGCAGATGGTTAGAACTAGAGCAACAACCGCGCCAACATCAACATCAGCAAGACGAGATGCATCCGAGCCAGCCACTGAGACTGTAGCTCGAAGAGGAGCAGTGGCAAGAAGTCGCGGTAGAGGTCGTGGGAGGAAGTCCTATAGACGGAGAGGACGAGCACCTAGCCCATCTGGTACTAGGGCGGTGACTCCTCAACCAACTGAGGAAGTTGTAAGAGAGGGTGAGGATCGTGAGAATGAACAAGTACAGAATGAGGAAATGCCACCCCAACCTACCGCAGAGATGATCAATTAGGTTCTGGCTTATCTTAGCGTGTTATCTGATCAAGGCCAGACACCTCCAGTGTTTTCTACACCAGCACCTCAGGTTCCGGAGGTACAACATGCGGCTACTATGGCTCCCCGCATGGATGCCTCATTGGAAATAGGCATGTTTCCTCGCCTGACCAAAGGGCCTATAATGACAAATTATCAGCATGAACTTTTCAGTAAGTTCTTGAAATTGAAACCTCCAGTCTTCAAGGGTGCTCAATTTGAGGATTCCTACGATTTTCTGGTTGACTTTCATGAGCTACTACACAACATGGGTATAGTAGAACGGTTTGGTGTTGAGTTTGTGACTTATCAGTTTCAAGGGAACGCCAAAATGTGGTGGCGGTCACATGTTGAGTGTCAACCAACAGAGGCACCACCTATGACTTGGGCATCATTCTCTAGCTTGTTTATAGAGAAGTATATCTCCCAGACTTTGAGGGATAGGAAAAGAGATGAATTCTTGAGCCTAGAGCAAGGTAGGATGTCGGTTACTGCATATGAGGCTAAGTTTCGTGCACTTTCCAGATATGCCAGTCAGTTTTGTTTAGACCACAAGAGCGGATTCACCGTTTTGTGAAGGGGTTGAGGTCAGAGTTGCGGATTTCAGCCTTACAGGTAGCGGCTACAGCGAAATCCTTTCAGGAAGTGGTAGACTTCGTGATAGAGGTTTATGGAGTGAAGCCAGATGACTTCACTATGGCTTCGACATCAAAAAGGTTTCGAAAGGGAGGTGAGTTTAATGGTTCTTACTCTAGAGGACAGGGTTCAGGAAGTTACTCAGTCCGACCAATTCAGTCTTCACTACAGACTGTAGTTGTTGGTCCACCTCAGACCGGTCAACACTTCTCTAAGAGACCTATGCTTGAATCCACAAAGTGTTATGGATGTGGGGAGACTGTACACATTAAGAGGTATTGTCCAAAACAGAGTTACAGACCTCCAAATGTTAGTGGTAGAGGTGGTTATGGAAGAGGCCGTCATTCTGGAGGACGCGGTGGACGAGGTAATGGTGTTCACAAAAACGGCCGGGGTGATGGGCAAACTGGAGCCACTACATCACAACATGGTAGGGGCAATGGACAAAAAGGTGAGAGGGCCCATTGTTATGCTTTCCCTGAGAGATCTTAAGTGGAGACATCTGATGCTGTCATCACAGGTAATCTTTCGGTTTGTGATTGCATGGCTTCTGTATTGTTTGATCCTGGATCCACATTTTCTTTTGTATCTTCCTCATTTGCTAATTGTCTTAGTTTACATTGTGAATTGATTGACATGCCTATTCGTGTTTCTACTCCGGTCAGTGAGTCTGTGATAGTTCCAAAAGTATATAGGTTATGGTTTTTATGCTATTCGTAGTAAACTCTTAATAGCGGATGATATGTATTGGTAGTATTGTAAACACTTCTATATGCTTAATTGTATGCTTGCATGAATGTGATTATGTAATTATGATAAAATAAGCATGATCAAGCTATTGAGTCTTAAATCTTGAAAAGAAAACCCTAATCTACTTTGTTAATGATGATGCCTTGGTATAAAAGAAGGCTTCATGAATGAAAGTAGTGAGATTAGGGGATCGGGTGCCACGTTCCGGTACCAGGATAGCATATGAGGATCGGAGTGTCACGTTCTGACACCAGGATAGTATATGGATTGGGTGCCACGTTCTGGTACCAGGATAGTATATGAGGATCGGAGTGTCACGTTCCGACACCAGGATAGTATATGGATCGGGTGTCACGCTCCAACCCTAGGATAGAATGAGGATCGGAGTGTCACGTTCCGACAGCAGGATAGTATATGGATCGGGTGCCACGTTCCGGTACCAGGATAGAATATGGATCGGGTGTCACGTTCCTACACTAGGATAGAATGAGGATCGGAGTGTCATGTTCCGTCACCAGGATAGTATATGAGGAGCGGAGTGTCACGTACCGACACGAGAAGAATAAAGATAATGAATCTTGAAAGATTTTAATATACTCAATCTAATGAACCTAATTCCCAAATGAGTATGATGAAGAGGTGTGAGTCCTCGTTGATGTGCTTGGTGTTGTAACCAAGGGTTATGGTAATTGTAAATGCTGCATGCTAAGGATATTAGTTGATTTTATGATGTTATCGTATATATACTGTTTCCTATTTTTAGTTGGCCGATGATACCTACTCAGTACTTGTGTTTGTACTGACCCTCTACTTTAATGTTTTCTTCTTTATTATTTGTGGAGTGCAGCAAACGTGCCGTCGTCTTCAACTCAACCGCAACTCTAGCCAGTCTTCAATACTCCGGATATCAGGGTAAGCTAATGCTTCTAGCTTCGACTGGATCTTCCTCTTCATGTCTTGAAGCCTTGAACTTCCGGCACGGACTAGCTTTTACTTATTTTAGCTTCTTAGAATTGTAACGACCCGTTTAGTCGTTTTGAGCAACAGACTTCAATTCTGGAAAAATTGGCAGAAGCGACGGACCCCACGACAGAACGTCATGGGCACGACGGACCGTCGCAGGGTCTCATTTCAAAACACTTAGAAAATCTGAAATTGGGTACTGAAAATCGACTCTCTGAACTTTGTGACGGAATGGCAGGACGGACCGTCACGGGCATGACGGACCGTCACGGAGACTTCAGTGAAATTCCATTCTCTGAACTTTGCGACGACCTGCAGGACGGACCGTCACAGGCACGACGGCCCGTCACAGGTTGCGCAAATCCCAGGCAGAATCGGATTTCCTTACACGTTTTAAGGGATGTTTTTTGACTATTCTTTCCTTAATTATAGATTTCGTGGATTTATATTAATAACTCAAATTCTTGAGGGTTAAAAGAGGTAACCCTAAGTTAATTAGTGGGGTATTATTGCCATCTTTTATTCTTAATTATATACTAATTAGGGTAAAAGAAAGAGGGTTTGAATAAGAAAAATAAGAAAGAACAAAAAGAGACAGAAAAAGAAAGAGAACGAGTAGAAAGAGAGAGAAACGAAGAGGATAGCAAGGATTCTGAGAAGATAGCTTGTTGATTTCAATTCTTCGGTGGAGGTAGGTTATGGTTATTTCATGCTATTCGTAGTAAACTCTTAATAGCAAATGATATGTGTTAGTAGTATTGTAAACCTTCTATATGCTTAATTTTATGCTTGCATGAATGATGTGATTATGTAATTATGAATAAATAAGCATGATGAATCTATTGAATCCCAAATCTTGAAAAGAAACCCTAATCTACCTTGTTAATTATGATGCCTTGGTATAAAAGAAGGCTTGATGAACGAAAGTGGTGAGATTAGGGGATCGGGTGCCACGTTCCGGTACAAGGATAGAATATGGATCGTGTGTCACGTTCCGACACCAGGATAGAATATGGATCGGGTGCCACGTTCCGGTATCAGGATAGAATATATGGATCGGGTGCCACGTTCCGGTACCAGGATAGAATATAGATCGGAGTGTCACGTTCCGACACCAGGATAGTATATTGAGGAGCGGAGTGTCACGTACTGACATGAGGGGAATAAAGATAATGAATCTTGAAATATGATAATATATCCAATCTAATGAACTAAATTCCCAAATGAGTATGATGAGGAGGTGTGAGTCCTCATTGATGTGCTTGGTGTTGTAACCAAGGGTTATGGTAACTATAAATGCTGCATGCTAAGGATATTAGTTGATTTTATGATATTGCTTAATACATACTGTTTTCTATTTTGAGTTGGCCGATGATATCTACTCAGTACCTGTGTTTTGTACTGACCCCTACTTTTATGTTTTTCTTCTTGTTATTTTTGGATTGCAGAAAACGTGTCGTCACCTTCGACTCAACAGTAACTCAAGCCAGTCTTCGTCACACCGAATCATCAGGGTGAGCTAACGCTTCTAGCTTGGACTGGATCTTCTCCTTCATGTCTTGATGCCTTGAAACCCCCGGCATGGACTAGCTTCTTATCTATTTTTAGATTTTAGGATACTCTTAGTTTAGTCATTTGATCGTAGATGTTCTTGTGATGATGACTTCCAGGTTTTGGGAATAATAGATGTTGAATATTGATAGTTATTGAATTGGTTTTTATTAATGAGTTTAAGTCTTCCGCATTATTTTCTGTTGATGTTACATTGAAATGTTAAGGTTTAGATTGGTTGGTTCGCTCAAATAGGAGGGTAAGTGTGGGTGCCAGTCACGGCCCAGATTTGGGTCGTGACAAAACTTGGTATCAGAGCATTAGGTTCATTGGTCTCATCAAACAAGAACAGGTCTAGTAGAGTCTTAAGGAACAGTAGGGGGACGCCTTTACTTTTCCTTGAGAGGCTATAAATCTTTAGGAAAATTTCACTCTTTCATTCTTTCTTTCGTGCTACTACTTGAGTCCAATTGGTATCTAGGCGATACGAATTTCTATCTGACAATCTCCACTCTCTTTCGCAGATGGTTAGAACTAGAGCAACGACTACGCCAACACAAACATCGGCAAGACAAGAAGTGTCTGAGCCAGCCACTGGGGCTGTAGCTCGAGGAAGAACAGCGGCAAGGGGCCGTGGTAGAGGTCGTGGGAGGACGTCCTCTAGGGGAAGAGGACGAGCACATAGCCCATCTGATACTAGGGCAGTGACTCCTCCACCGAATGAGGAGGTAATAAGAGAAGGGGAGGATGGGGAAACTGAACAAGTGCAAAATGAGGAAATGCCACCCCAACCTACCCAGAGATGATCAATGAGGTTCTGGCTTATCTTAGCGGGTTGTCTGATCAAGGCCAGACACCCCCAGTGTTTTCTGCACCAGCACCTCAGGCTCCGGAGGTACAACATGCGGCTACTATGGCTCCCCGCATGGATGTTCCATTGGAAATAGGCACGTTTCCACGTCTGACTACAGGGCCTATAATGACAAATGATCAGCATGAACTTTTCAGTAAGTTCTTGAAATTGAAACCTCCAGTCTTCAAGGGTGCGGAATCTGAGGATGCTTACGATTTTCTGGTTGACTGTCATGAGCTACTACACAAGATAAGTATAGTAGAACGGTTTGGTGTTGAGTTCGTGAGTTATCAGTTTCAAGGGAACGCCAAAATGTGGTGGCAGTCACATATTGAGTGTCAACCAACAGAGGCACCACCTATGACTTGGGCCTCATTCTCTAGCTTGTTTTTGGAGAAGTATATCTCGCGAACTTTGAGGGATAGGAAAAGGGATGAGTTCTTGAGCCTAGAGCAAGGTAGGATGTCGGTAAATGCTTACGAAGCTAGGTTTCACGCACTATCCAGATATGCCACCCAATTATGTTTCAGTCCCCAAGAGCGAATTCGCCGGTTTGTGAAGGGGTTGAGGTCAGAATTGCGGATTTCGGCCTTACAGATAGCGGCAACGGCAAAATCCTTCCAAGAGGTGGTAGACTTTGTGATAGAAGTGGAAGGAGTGAAGCCAGACGACCTCACTACGACATAGACATCAAAAGGGTTTCGAAAGGGAGGTGAGTTTAATGGTACTTACACTAGAGGACAGGGTTCGGGAAGTTACTTAGTCCGACCAATTCAGTCTTCACTACAGACTATAGTTGGGGGTCCACCTCCGACTGGTCAACACTTCTCTGAGAGACCTATGCATGAACCCAGAGAGTGCTATGGATGTGGTGAGATTGGACATATTAAGAGATATTGTCCAAAACAGAGTTACAGACCTCCAAATGTTAGAGGTAGAGGTGGTCATGGCAGAGGCCGTTATTCTGGAGGACGTGGTGGTCGAGGAAATGGTGGTCACCAAAACAGCCGAGGTAATGGGCAAACTGGGGCCACCACCTCACAACATGATAGGGGCAACGGACAGACGAACGATAGGGCCCATTATTACGCTTTCCCTGGGCGGTCTGAAGCGGAGGCATCTGATGCTGTCATCACAGGTAATCTTGTGGTTTGTGATTGCATGACTTCTGTATTTTTTGATCCTGGATCCACGTTTTCTTATGTATCTTCCTCATTTGCTAATGGTCTAAATTTACATTGTGAATTACTTGATATGCCTATTCGTGTCTCTACTCCGGTGGGTGAGTCTGTGCTAGTTGAAAAGGTATATAGGTCTTGTTTGGTAAACTTTGTGGGGAGCAACACTTATGTAGATTAGGTTATCTTAGAAATGGATGATTTTGATGTGATTCTGGGTATGACTTGGCTTTCTCCGCAATTTGCAATCTTGGATTGTAATGCTAAAACGGTGACGTTAGCCAAGCCTGGGACAGACCTGTTAGTGTGGGAGGGTTACTACACTTCCAATCTGGTCCACATCGTCTCCTTTCTTCGTGCTAAGAAAATGATTAGTAAAGGGTGTTTAGATTTCTTGGCACATCTCAAGGATGACACTACCCAAGTACCTTCGATTGAGTCGGTTTCAGTGGTTCGTGAGTTTCTGGATGTGTTCCCTGCAGATCTTCCTGGTATGCCACCGGATAGGGATATTGACTTCTGTATTGATCTTGAACCCGGTACCCGCCCCATTTCTATACCCCCTTATAGAATGGCTCCCGTGGAGTTAAGAGAGTTAAAGGCACAACTTCAAGAGTTATTGAACAAAGACTTCATTAGACCAAGTGCATCCCTTTGGGGTGCTCCGGTTTTGTTTGTAAAGAAGAAGGATGGGAGTTTTCGAATGTGTATTGACTACAGACAACTAAACAAGGTAACCATAAAGAACAAGTATCCTCTTCCCCGCATTGATGACTTGTTCGATCAGTTACAAAGTGCTTGTGTCTTCTCTAAGATTGATTTGAGCTCCGGTTATCATCAATTGAAAATACGGGCAACGGATGTGCCAAAGACTGCTTTGCGAACAAGGTATCGGCATTACGAATTTGTAGTGATGTCTTTTGGTCTTACGAATGCCCCTGCTGCGTTCATGAGCTTGATGAACGGGATTTTTAAGCCATATTTAGACCTTTTCGTGATCGTATTTATTGATGATATATTGGTATACTCAAAGAGCAAGAAGGAACATGAATAGCATTTGAGAATGGTATTGGAAATGTTGAGGGAGAAAAAGCTTTATGCAAAGTTCTCTAAGTGTGAGTTTTGGCTAGATGCAGTGTCCTTCTTGGGGCACGTGGTTTCTAAGGATGGAGTGATGGTGGATCCTTCTAAGATTGAGACAGTGAAGAATTGGGTAAGACCTACTAATGTGTCAGAAATAAGGAGCTTTGTTGGGTTAGCTAGCTACTACCGTCGATTTGTCAAGGGATTCTCTTCTATCGCTTCCCAATTGACGAACTTCACTAAGCAGAATGCTCGATTTGTATGGTCGGACGAATGTGAGGAAAGCTTTCAGAAGCTCAAGACTTTGTTGACTACCGCACCTATCCTTACCTTGCCAGTAGAGGGTAAGAACTTCATCATTTATTGTGATGCATCCTATTCTTGTTTGGATGCAGTACTAATGCAAGATAAGAGTGTGATTGCTTATGCTTCAAGGCAATTAAAGGTGCATGAACGTAATTATCCAACTCATGATTTGGAATTGGCTGCGGTAGTGTTTGCATTAAAACAATGGAGACACTATTTATATGGGGTTAAGTGTGAGGTCTATACGGATCATCATAGCCTTCAGTATGTCTTTACTTAGAAGGATTTTAACTTGAGACAGAGGAGATGGATGGAACTACTGAAGGACTACAACATCACTATTTTGTATCATCCGGGGAAGGAATATGTTGTGGCGGATGCTTTAAGTAGAAAGGCGGGAAGCATGGGAAGTCCAGCTCACTTGCAAGCTTCTAGACGCCGTTTGGCTAGAGGGGTTCAGACTCTAGCTAATGACTTGATGAGATTAGAAGTAAATGATAAGGGAGGATTGTTTGCTTCTGTGGAGTCAAGATCTTCTTTTCTTGACAAAATTAAGGGAAAACAGTTTGATGATGAGAAAGTAAGAAGAATCCAAGATAAGGTATTGCGAGGAGAGGCTAAGGAAGCACAAATTGATGAGGAAGGTGTTTTGACAATCAAGGGAATGGTATGTGTACCCCGCGTCGATGATTTGATCAACACTATTCTGACAGAGGCTCATAGTTCAAGGTATTCTATACATCCGGGTGCAACCAAGATGTATCGTGACCTAAAACAACACTTTTGATGGAGTAGAATGAAGCGTGGCATTGTGGATTTTATTGCCAAATGTCAAAACTGTCAACAAGTAAAGTATGAACACCAAAGGCCCGGAGGAACACTTCAGAGAATGCCCATTCCGGAATGGAAGTGGGAAAGAATTGCAATGGACTTTTTGGTTGGTCTTCCGAAGACAATGGGTAAGTATGACTCCATTTGGGTGATTGTTGATAGGTTAACTAAATCTGCTCATTTCATTCCGGTCAAGGTGACTTACAGTGCAGAAAAGTTAGCCAAACTTTACATCTCGGAAGTGGTGCGATTGCATGGGGTTCCACTATCCATCATATCAGATAGAGGTACGCATTTTACTTCTAAGTTTTGGAAAACATTGCATGCGGAATTGGGTACTAGGTTGGACCTTAGTACTGTGTTCCATCCTCAGACCGATGGTCAGTCTGAAAGGACGATTCAAGTGTTGGAGGATATGCTTCGTGCGTGTGTGATACAGTTTGGTGGTCATTGGGATAGCTTCCTACCCTTAGCGGAGTTTTCATACAATATAATAGCTATCACTCAAGTATTGATATGGCTCCATTCAAAGCATTGTATGGTAGGAGATGTAGGTCTCCCATTGGTTGGTTTGATGCATTTGAGGTTAGGCCTTGGGGTACTGACCTTTTGAGGGATTTGATGGAAAAAGTGAAGTCTATTCAAGAATAGCTTCTAGCGGCGCAAAGTAGACAAAAAGAATATGCAGATCGAAAGGTTAGAGACTTAGAGTTCATGGAAGGTGAACAAGTCTTGTTGAAAGTTTCGCCCATGAAAGGGGTGATGCGGTTTGGAAAAAGGGGTAAACTAAGTCCAAGGTACATTGGACCATTTGAAGTACTTAAGCGAGTAGGGGAGGTGGCTTATGAGTTAGCCTTGCCTCCAGGGCTGTCCGGAGTACACCCGGTATTTGATGTATCGATGTTGAAAAGATACCATGGGGATGGGAATTACATTATCCGTTGGGATTCAGTTTTGCTTGATGAGAACTTGTCTTATGAAGAAGAGCCTGTTGCTATTTTACATAGAGAAGTTCGCATGTTGAGGTCAAGATAGATTGCATCCATCAAGGAGCAATGGAAGAATCGACCGGTTGAAGAAGCCACTTGGGAGAAGGAGGCGGATATGTGAGAAAAATACCCACATCTGTTTACAGATTCAGGTACTCCTTTTCGCCCTTGTATTCCTTCTTTTGATCGTTCGGGGATAGAATATAGATCGGGTGCCACGTTCCGGTACCAGGATAGAATATATAGATTGGGTGCCACGTTCCGCTACTAGGATAGAATATATGGATCGGGTGTCACGTTCCGACACCAGGATAGAATATGGATCGGGTGCCACGTTCCGGTACCAGGATAGAATATATGGATCGGGTGCCACGTTCCGGTACCAGGATAGAATATGGATCGGAGTGTCACGTTCTAACACCAGGATAGTATATTGAGGAGCGGAGTGTCACATACCGACACGAGGGGAATAAAGATAATGAATCTTGAAATATGATAATATATCCAATCTAATGAACTAAATTCCCAAATGAGTATGATGAGGAGGTGTGAGTCCTCATTGATGTGCTTGGTGTTGTAACCAAGGGTTATGGTAACTATAACTGCTGCATGCTAAGGATATTAGTTGATTTTATGATATTGCTTAATACATACTGTTTTCTATTTTGAGTTGGCCGATGATATCTACTCAGTACCCGTGTTTTGTACTGACCCCTACTTTTATGTTTTTCTTCTTGTTATTTGTGGAGTGCATTAAACGTGCCGTCACCTTCGACTCAACAGTAACTCAAGCCAGTCTTCGTCATACCGGATCTTCAGGGTGAGCTAACGCTTCTAGGTTGGACTGGATCTTCTCCTTCATGTCTTGATGCCTTGAAATCCCCGGCATGGACTAGCTTCTTATGTATTTTTAACTTTTAGGATACTCTTAGTTTAGTCATTTGATCGTAGATGTTCTTGTGATGATGACTACCAGGTTTTGGGAATAATAGATGTTGAATATTGATAGTTATTGAATTGGTTTTTATTAATGAGTTTAAGTCTTCCGCATTATTTTCTGTTGATGTTACATTGAAATGTTAAGGTTTAGATTGGTTGGTTCGCTCACATAGGAGGTTAAGTGTGGGTGCCAGTCGCGGCCCGGATTTGGGTCGTACAAGAATACTCTTAGTGTAGTAATGTAATCATAGATGTTCTTGTGGTGATGACTTCCAGATTTTGGGGATAATAATAGTTGTTGAGTTTTTAGAAGTTATTGAATTGGTTTTTGTTAATGAGTTTAAGTCTTCCGCATTACTTTTTGTTGATATTATATTGAAATGTTAAGGTTTAGATTGGTTGGTTAGCTCACATAGGAGGGTAAGTGTGGGTGCCAGTCGCGACCCGATTTGGGTCGTGACATAAGTGATATGAGTGAAACATATACAGAACTTTTTGAACAAATAAATTACCCAAATGATTAAGAAATAAATACAGGAGATGTTAAAATGGATGACAAACCAGGTACATCAGGAGTTAAAAACCCAAGAAGTAGTCCAAGAAGAACAACACCCACTTATTACACTTACGAACAATCGGATAGATCACATACCCAATGGCACAATAGACTAAATAAAAAATGGACACCTAAACCAATAACAGAACAACATAATTTCTTAAATTTAGATTGTGTTACAGATACTAATAAAACAATCCAATTATTAATAGGATACATATAAAAACTATTAATTGACAAAAAAAAAAGCAATCAACGAAACACCAGGCTATATAGAAAGAATACTAATAGGAGCAACAAAATTATGGATCTAAAATATATCTAAGTAAAGTTTAAAA
Source organism: Solanum lycopersicum (assembly GCF_036512215.1). Taxonomy (NCBI): domain Eukaryota; kingdom Viridiplantae; phylum Streptophyta; class Magnoliopsida; order Solanales; family Solanaceae; genus Solanum; species Solanum lycopersicum. The sequence goes on from NC_090809.1 coordinate 33,845,587, forward strand.
ATGCTCAAAAGTAATAAAAAATTTGATGGAACTATAGCAACCACAAATGTGGATATACTAGCTAAATATGAAATACCTATTAGAAACGAATTCAGTAGTATGGCCATAGAAATAGAAGAACAAAATAAAGGAAAATTAACCAACATACTTCTTATGACAAAATCAGCTATATGCAATATGTGTTATCTTGATGAATATACATGTGCATTTAAGGAACATTATCACAAAGGAAAATACGATATAAACGAAAGTAAGGATATATGAAAGTTATATTTCTCAAACCTACCAAAACCTTTTGGTTACAAAATAATTATAGATTGGAATAATGAAGGAGTAAAAGATAGCCTAGGAGCAAGAATAAAATTCTTACCACATTGGTTCATACAACTATGTGAAAGACACAAAACCGAAATAAAAATGGAAAAAGTATTACTCAAAAACTTAAAATGCTACAAAAATAAAACAGCCCCACAATTTGGATGTACAGGAAAATTTTATAAAAAACGATGACATAGACGATATAAAAAATATGGAACTAAATATAAATACAGGAAACCACGCCAAAGATATTATGTAAAGAATTATAAAACAAAGGACCATATAAGCCAAAAAAAACCATCAGAATGTACCTGTTACAACTGTGGAAAGCTAGGACACATTGCTAAATATTGCAGACTACCATGAAATCCAACGAAAAAAGAAATAGAAGAAATATTAATAGACAATGAAGAATACATGCAATTAGATTACTTATACTATGAATTAAATGAAAATGACAGCATATACGAACTATCAGACAACGACCTAAGCTTAGAAATAGATGAAGAAATAACCGAAGAAGAAATCTAATGTCTGAAGAAGATATACGAATAATATCAAAAGAAAATTATCAAAACGAAGAATCAACAGAAAAAAAATCATATTTGATAGTACAATATTTGAACAAATAAAAGGAGAAGAACTAGACGTAAGTGTCGAAAAAGTACTTAAGATACCAACCATAAGAAATTTGTTCAGAAAGCAAAAAGTTGAATACTATATAGTTAGTAAAAAAAAACATCATAGATTGTAAATATATAAAAGGAAAGACAGAAATATCAATAATAAATAAAAGAATAATAAACAAGCAAATACAGGATATAAAAACCAAGACACCAATAAAATATGTGCATTTAGGAGGAATAAAAATATTAATAAAAACATATTTTGGAGAAGGACTAGATACTCTTATTGAAATATACCTAGCAGACGATAGGATTATACAACCTATATAAAAAAGCATAATCAGTGCAGTTAAAGGAAACATAATATACCAAAAATTTAAATTCATAATAAGTGCTAACTATTCAGTAGCACTAACAGACCGAAATATAGATACATCATCAAGAATAAGTACATCTAAAGGAAACTATATACTCCCACAAAACTTACTATTAAACACAGACGAAATAACACCATACCATTAGTACATAACCGGAATAATGGACCAAAGAAAATACCAAATCTTAATAAATACAGGACAAGAAGAAAATTATATAACAAGAGAATTAATACCAGAAATAGAAATCATTAAAACAGGACATTGCCCTGAACTACCTAGAGAAATAAGAACAAATGAGGAATTGACAGAAAAGAAAATAATTATAGGAGGAATACCCTTAATAGTTCAATTTAAAATTTACCAAGGAAATCAAAACATTACCTTAGGGATAAAGTGGCTAGAGAAATTTAAACCATATAATAGAGAAAATTACCGATTAACTATAACTTATAAAAATAAGAAGATAATTATAAAAAGAACAAAATGAATAATGAAAATCTATATAGTTGCAAAGATTATTGTAGAAGGATATTACAATAGATATTATACACCAATGATAGATACATGAGCAGAAACAAAAATATGTAAGTATAACTGTTTACCAGAAGATAAATTGGGAAAAATTAAAAACACCTATGGTGGTAAAAGGATTATATAATGAAGGAAGTATGATTACGTATAAAACAAAAAATTTCAAAATACAAATATGGGATAAAATACTAACAATAGGGGAAATCTATAATTTTGAGTTCACAACAAAAGATATGTTATTAAGAATACCTTTCTTAGATAAATTGTACCAACATATCATAACAAGAACACACTGGTGGTTTACCACACAATGCAAACATAAAGTAGGAGCAAAAAGAGTAAATAACAAACGATGTAGATCCAAAGAATTGATCAAATGATGTGAAAAAATTACGCAAAAATTGGAAAATACAAGTAAAAACCAAACCACACAGTTAAATATTATTATCTTTGCAATAGATAAAGTTAAAGAAATACAAAACAAGCTAGAATGACTGTACAGTGAAAACCCACTACAAAGATGGGAAAAACATAAATTAAAAATAAAAATAAAGTTAATTGATGAAACTAGGTTAATAACACAAAAATCCTTAAAATACAATGCTAAAGATTTAAAAGAATTTAAGATGCATATAAATGAACTACTAAATAATAAATACATACAAGAAAGCAATAGCATACACACAAGCCCAAAATTTATTGTAAACAAAAATAGTGAACAAAAATGAGGTAAAAGTAGGTTGGTCATAGATTATCGTAATCTAAATGCAAAAACTATAACATATAACTACCCAATACCTAACAAAAGATTAAAAATTAGACAAATCCAAGGATAATTACTTCAGTAAATTTGAATGCAAATCAGGATTTTACCATCAAAAACTAGAAGAAGAATATAAAGAATTAACGGCATTTACTGTACCACAAGGATTTTATGAATGAAATGTTCTTCTGTTTGGATATAAAAATGCACGAGGTAGATACCAAAAATTTATAGACAATTACATTAATCAATTAGAAAATTGCTTTTTTCGATATAGATGATATATTGTTATATTAGAAAACACAAGATGAACATGTCAGATTATAAGAAAAATTTATACACATAATTAAACATTCTGGCATAAGACTGAGTGTAATTAAAAATAGAAATTATGAAACCTCAGATAGAATTTCTAGGAATACAAATAGATAAAAATTGGGTAAAAATGCAAACCCATATAGTACAGAAAATAATCATAGTTGATAAAAATATAGATACAAAAAAGAAATCACAATCCTTTCTAGTATAAGTAAACCAAGTGAGGAAATACATACAAAAATTAGCAGAATATTTAAAAGCATAACAAAAAAAAACTTAAAAAAGATGTCGAATATTATTTTTGAAAATAGAGATAAAAAACATATAAGTCATATAATAAACTTATGCAAAAAACTACTGAAACTATATTTTCCAGATGGAAATAAATTATTTACTTGTATTGTTGAAACGATTCGAGCAATTACAGTTATGGAGGAATCCTAAAATATAAATATGACAAAGAAAAAATAAAACACCATTGTAGATATTATTCAGAATCCTATACAGAAGCACAATTAAAATGATAAATAAATAGAAAAGAATTATTTGAATTATATAAATGTTTATTAGCATTTCAACCATATATTGTTGACAATAAATTTATTGTGAGAACAGACAATACACAGGTAAAATTGTGGAAAACAAAAAAGGTACAAGATTCAATTACAACAAAAGAAATAAGGAGATTAGTATTGAATATATTAAATTTAACATTTACAATTGAAGTAATCAAGACTGACACAAATCTCATTGCATATTATCTCTCCAGAGAAAAATAATATAGATACATTGGAAAAAATACTAGCTACCATGACAACATTTTGTCAGAAAATGGAGAAAATAGAAAGCGAAGTACAGATGCTAAAAAAGACAGCTAATAGTCAGCAGCATGACTTTAAACATGTGGAGCTAAGTCACCAGGATGACTCTAAACATGCAGAGCTAGAAGGTGACGTTGGGAAACACCTTAAAACCCATAACAAAATGTTAAATATAACTGCAGGTAGCACATCTACAGGAGGACCAACTACAAAAAAAGAAGATGGTAAGACAAAACATACAAATACCAATATGAATAAACTATTCTGCAGACTATACCTTCAAGAATACACCCAAAAAGATATATTTATCCCCCTTAAGTAAAATCCTACAAAAGCAGTTTGGATTCACACAAACAAATATATAACCATATCACGAGGACGTATATAGAAAATATAGACAAAATCCAAACCTTTTTGAATCTAAACCCAAGTGCTAAAAATACCCAAAATCCAAATGAAGATTATATAACCCAACACTTACAGGGATATAATAAACTCATAGCAAAACCATGTACCAATTCAATTCTAGTAGCAACTTGCTACAATTATGGATTTTTAAGTACTGTATACACGATAATAGGTGAAGAAATAGCTAAGATACCAGAACTATACAAAGCATTTCTAAATTACAAAAGAATAACTAAAGGAAATTTATTTTATATTAAAATTTACTCTGCAACTGCGGAAATATTATACGACGAAATCAAACCTATAATACAAGTTATCAAAATAGGTTTGACCAAAGAAATGATAATCCCGGAGAAAATAGAAATACAAGAAGAAATACAAAGGGTAAATATCCCAGAATTCTATGCAAATAAAAGAAATATTGGGTTAGCTACCATTTTCAATGAATTATCAAATAATTATCTAAAAAGATATTCATTTTGGAGCTACTACAATCGAGATCAGACGATGATATATTCCAATTGCAGAGAGCTAAAAACAGTAGATATGGAAGAAATACGCCAATGGATACTAAGCCTGCTGAAACAAGAGCCGCTACCTATCACAAGAGCTATCAGAAAAAATTTCATTTCACAAAATATGATGACTAGATACTGTAAATTAATAGGCCAAAAGTACCCAGATCATACATGCACAAAATGTGACGGAGAAGACAACTACATTCCAGAAGTATAGTTGGAAAAATAAAAGCAGAAACAACCAATAACTAGGAGACAAAGAAATTATGTAATGTTATAAATAGTATGTCAGGCATTATGTAAATGTAAAGGCCATTATGAAAAGTTATAAATAGAATGTCAGGCCATATGTAAAAGTATAGACCATTATGTAAAGTTATAAATAGTATGTCAGGCCATATGTAAAAGTAAAGGCCATTAAGTAAAGTTATAAATAGTATGTAAGGCCATATGAAAAAGTAAATGCCATTATGTAAAGTTATAAATAGTATATCAGGCCATATGTAAAAGTAATGTCCGTTATGTAGCCATTATGTAAACTTGTTTTGTATGTATAGAGTACTTCTTGTCATTAATAAAGACAGGGACTCTACCTCATCCTCTCTTCTCTCTCTCTTAATTCAACACACCCCTTTTTTTTGGAGCTTGGCCCTTCCCATTTTTCTTTCATTCTTTCGCTTTTACTTTCTGCTTGAAGTGTGATAATTGATCGGGTCGACACCCTTATTGAAGTTAGAAAACTTGTATGCTGCCACAATTGCAAAACTGAGAGTTTTAACATTCTGTCTTTTTAACTCTTTTTGTGCCCATGATTGCAACCTGCTTATGAAATTGTGCTACTTGTCCTCCTTAACAACGTTTCCTATGTTCAACGTCAAGGAGAATGTTCCTTCATATAAGCCCTGACTATACTGCTTTGGTTCATGCGTCAAAGCCACTCCCTTTCAAACAAAGACTAATTTACTTGGAAGGAATTGATTTTTCAATTCTTTATTTAACATTTTCCACATTCGAATCTGCGGAAATTTTGAAACTTTGTTCTTAACCAAACCGTGGCATCATTACTCAAATACATTTTTGTGACTTGATCCCTTTTCCGCATCTTGAACCTTTGTTTCCATGAAGTAATTTTAGATATGTCAAAGTTCTCCAATTCCATGACTTTTCTCATACCATTGTAATCCTTAGATTTTTGAGCCTTCATTTTTAAGGTTCCAGTTGTTTGTTGCAATGCCAGACGTAGAAGAAGAACTTCACCCCGCAAGTCTTCCTTCTCCCTGCGAAAGAATTCCATTTCTTGTTGGGCAGTATTGTGTTTGGCTGCATATTCTGCCTCAAACATCAACATTTTTTTATTCAAGACTTCTTTTTTCAAGGGTAATTCTACTTCCACTCTTTGAATTTGAGTGGCCAGATCAACCAACTCCTTCCCATTGTTTTTTCAACAAATAAGCTCTTCCAATCATGTCACCCTCTTCCGTAGTTCAGCATTTCCCCTATCCATCGAATAATCTTAGCAACGATCTAATATAAATTGTTAGACGGGCTGACTAGTCCACCTTAATTTCATGCTAGAAGTTAGCCCAACCTAATTGTAGTCAAGTCTCACTCAACTCAGCCACTTTGGCAACCTAATTGCCTTACGGTAAATGACGTTTCCCTTTTCTATGGCTTCGAATATTTTTCATCCTTGAATAGAAAATAATCATATAAACATATGAGCAAACCCAAACTCTATATTTACAATCAAAACAATAAAAAGGACTCACTAGTTGAACAATAATTTTGTCCAACTTCGAAATCGACTTTGACTTAAGGCACAATCACAAGTCCATTCCTGCCTTAGACACTTCATAAAACCCTCACGTATTACTCTAAGCTTCTTTTTAAAACTCCATACTTTAATATTCCCTTTTTCATTTTAGGATAAAAGTTCTATCTTTTCTTACTTAGCTAAATTAGTCCAACGCCAAGGCTATAAATTTATAGACCATATGGCAGGCTTTTGTTTTACATTGCCTAGTGTTGTCACACATATATAAACATTTTCAAATTCATAGACCACTAAAATATAATTCATTTATATGACAAAATTATCAGAAACATTCAAAATTCGAATTCAAAATGCATACAAGCAATACAACGAATGTGGACACAAGCTGTTACAAAAAGTTAGCTGCCGCATGTGCTTGGCATATGACTTGGCTAACTGGATTTCCTCCCTTTTTGCACTTTCCTTCAATATTTCTGAATCTAATACAATTTATTGCTACTTAAATGTCATTTTCTCAAAAAAATGCACCCGAATCCATCCGCACATTTTCCATGTCTGTGTATCACAGATGCCTTGTTGCTGCCTGCCGTTGCCTTACTTTGACCATGTGCATTATTAATCCTTCCATTTTTTCTTTCTTTCTAAGTTTAATTGACAATTGACAATGCTTCTATTCAGCTAAAATTAATTTTCCCGCATTTGACTAGATTATGTATTTTTGCATGCCAACTTTGTCCACAACCAATGTCGGCCACCGCTCAAGTAATGTCATAGGTTGTTTTCTTGGCAACACCCATGTCATGTCTTTAAACTGTCCTACAAACATATTTTGAAGCCATTTGAGGATAATAACACTCTTATCACACAAACCATATTTGATTCTATCCACATTTTGGCCTTTGGCAAAGACATTCATGTCAACCCTTTGCAACACCCATGCCTACGTCGAGTCATTTGGTCAGGACCCTTAAAGTTTCCCTAGTTCTTCCAAGATAATTATCTGAAGTCTTAAAAATGTGAATGTCTCTTATGTGTCGTAGTAACTATTTATTGACTTAGGCTAATGCATGTGAATAAAAAGTTACTTCTCTAGAGTAGCTTTATGTATTGCGTTGGTAGGCTTGAAGATTGTGTATGATAGATCTCTTCAAATCTTACTTAGCTGTGTATTAATATTATTCTATGTATGGAGTCTAATTATTATATGGGAATAACCTTAATTTAGGAAACCTTGAGGATAACTTAGATTTGTGTGAATGGGTTGTATGGGGGGCCACTTCATATCTTACTTAAGTGAGTCTTAGGAGGACCTTTGGTAGTAGATATATGGTTGTAAGTGAAATTGATGCAATATTGTGGATTACTTAGAATATGTTCTATATGCATGTATCTGTACTTGTATCTAATTCTTATCCTTCTTTGAAATTTTCTTGAAAAGATCATGACTAAATATAAGTCAAATTTCATTTTAGCATGGTTTTAATTGCATGTCATCATACTTACTGCATTCTAATGTTCTAATTCCATATATTGTCTTATCTCTAAAGGTGTAGTGACATTTGACAGGAGCCATTTGAATTCAAGTTTTGAATTAGCATCCATTAAAGCAAGTTGTGGTATCTCCTCAATTTATTCCAGGACATAGTCTTTTTAAGCTTTTACAATTATAAGACATTGTAGTATACTTTGATATTACTAGTTTTGTCGATGTATGGATTGTGACTGAAGATATTTCATTGTCTAAGATGGCTACAAGAAGACTTAGCATTTGTATGTTTCAATAAAAGAGATGTTAAAGTATTATTTGATTGTTGTGAAATGTTTTTATTATGCACTACTTTGCATACATATATGCAATGAATGATGTCCAAGGGATTTTACAAGACCTCAGAGAGGTCGAGTACTTCATGTCCCGACTTGAATGAAGACCTTTCTTGTAGAGTGTACTCTGGGGTTGTGAGAAACTTTGTATTAGTTCATAGGTTATGAAGTATTCATTAGGAACAAAAGTTTGATTGAATCAACATCTAGTATAGTCATTTTCATCGGTGTGAGTCACGACATATCTATGAGCGAGATTCTATAGGACGATAGAGTTTTGCTTTCTTCATCCCTCTTGTGTTGTTCCATAGACTTTAGGTTATAAATGTCTTTTCATAATCTCTTTTCTTATAATTATAGGATATAATTTCAATAAGAATGGATTTTAGAACATTGGAAGAGGAAGGGGTGAATGAGTAAGTTCCTCCCCAAGGTTTCCAACTTTCTCTCCTAGTTGGCAAGGCCCCTATATTTTGTGAGGGAAATTGGGTTACGGTGGTTCCCCCAAACATATATAATAGGGCGATTAAATAGGATGTTCTTGTCTTAGCCTGAGATGTGACAACTAATGTCAATAGGGATGTTAAGCCTAGGGTGAATGCTTTGGAGAGTAATATGACCTCTAGGTTGAGGGACTTTGTGAATATGAATCCTCCTATCTACCTTGGCTCTATTGTGGGAGATGATTCCCTAGAGTTTCTAGATGGTGTGTATAAGATAGTGCATTCTATGGGAGTGACTTCTATGTAGAAGATAGAGTTAGATTCGTACCGATTGAAAGAGGTTTCTCAAGTATTGTACACTCAATTGAATTAAAATAGGCTGGTTAAGTCGGATCCTATAGAGTGGGAATAGTTTAAGGAGGCATTCTTAGCAAAGTAGTTTCCCCGATAAAGGAGTGAGGTGAAGGTTTAAGAGTTCATTAACATTAGACAAGGTAAGATGAATGTTGAAGAATATTCTTTAAAGTTTTCCCTATTGTCTAAGTAGAATCCGTCCTGAATGTCAAACCCTAGGGATGTGATGAGTAGGTTTGTGATTGATGTTTCGGATATTGTGAAGGAAGAGTGACGTACGACAATGCTCCATGGTTATATTACTCTATGTACGCTTATGGTGTATACTCAATCCATTAAAGAGTCTAAACATGGAAGGAGGAGTGGAGATTCTAAGAGGGGAAGAATCGATGAGCAAGTTCAACCTACGTTTACGAATAGGGCTCCAACTCATGATTGTTCAAGTGTACCTAAGACCAACTGTGCTAGAGATTGTGGTTCTCGAAGTGTTAAGCCTACTTTTTCTAGTTGGTGGAAGAAGCACTTTGGGAAGTGTTTAGTCGGTGCCGGAGGTTTCTTTGGTTGTGTTAAGGATGATCATAAGGTGAGTGATTGTCTAACTATTTTTGATAGGGGAATAGAGGCTAAGAAATCTCCTCCTAATTCTACAAATGGTGGTTTTTCGAAGAGGAATCAATTCTATGTTCTCAAAGCTAAGGCAAATTCGAGTGATGATGCCACTAATTTATAGTTTTCTCTCTATAGTTGTGATGGGTTCCTTCTAAGTGGGGGATCATGGTGAGTAGTTGGGTGCTGATTTGTTGTCTCTTCTCTTCTCTTCTATTCAAACTAGAGAGTTTTAATGATATAGTAGTATAATATATATTATTATGAGTCTAAGTGAAATGAATTTAATTGTTGTCGTTTAATTGTAGATCTCATGAGGTTATTTTGATGTTGTGAGTCTCTATGATTTTGTCTCTCATATTTTCAAGATTTCATAATAAATTGCTAAAAGATGCATTATTGAATTATGGAGAATGCATTACAATGAAGTACTTGAAATCTATGCTTAATTTTATTGTCATGAAAAGTTGGCTTTATGTGCATAAAATTTTTGTATATGAGCATGATGATATGAAGAAAAGGAGTTCATCCTATATGAAAGGAAAAACCTGAGTCATTGCATAATTAGTTGTAGGTGTAGTTTCTATTTTCATGTTGTTTTATGAGTCTCTTTATTATGTGGAATTGATTTTCCTTATAACTATGTGAATTGTATATGGTGTGTTATGGTTATGAACGTCTGGTGTTGAATCTTCTTCTCCTGACGGTGTTAAAAGTGTTTTAGTGTCATTTGAGGACAAATGTTTTCCAAGTGGGGGACAATGTAACACTATAAAATGAACTAGGTGAAACTAGAGCTAACATGTGTGTGATTAGCCGATATGGTCTTAAAAATATTATTTGTAGACTTAAAAATGTGTTGATTTTTGAATAATTTGGAGGACCAACATCCAAGAATGTCCAGGACATTCGAATGTTTTCCATTGAATCATTCTTACATGTTCTAGTGTGCCTTTAAATATTTTAAGTGTTGGTTTGAGATGAAATTTATGGAAGAAGTTCCTATTAAATAGAAGAGAATATTTAGGTTTGAAACATCCAGGCATGACCCCTACATGACAACCCTAAGGGTCCTTGAGGAGGACTCATCCTTTGGTTCAAAACATCCCAAGGTAGTCTCCATCTACAGCTTGGCAAACGATGCCCCGTCATCCAAGGAACAATCCTTCAATGTGTAACATTTATGTACACTTTGGTATGTGAGATTAAGCCACCAAAGAGAAGTCTCTGATCAAAATGACAACTGGCTAGTACGGCTGTCCCTCTGGACTATGGTCCGTTGATTGCTTCGTCATTTGACACCTACATTTTTCTGCTGCAGTCTCGACCAACCTTGGTTCAAGATGGGAAGTTTACCCTGCATTTTAAATATGTATTTGGAGGTTACATAAGGTCTATTTGGGTATTTGAGGTGGATCTTTCAGCGTAGAACAAAATGTTGAGTTCATTTTTATATCAAAACCCCAAGACCCGAAATAACACCACTGAAGCTTGAAGCAAGGTTGAGGCTAGGAGCTTGATTTTTCCATCACATCTTCATCAATTTCTTAGTTTATCATCAATCAACTTATGGTTTTTCATCATTTTTTTCTTCAAGAATCAAAACTTCAAAGGCTTTTCTAAGACTTCTTCAAATATAAAACCTTCTATTTTGACTTCTAGCCATGGTTCTTGCATAAAATGATCTGTATCAAATTTTATGTTATAATTGATGTTAATTTAATGATTTATGATCATAATTTTTATCAAAACCTTGCAATTCAAGAAATACTAATTTTTTTAGTTATAATATGGGTGATATGGTCATGGCTCTATTGTATTGAATTGTTGTGTATATTATTTAGAGATATTGATTTATGCAAAACATATGTTAGACTTATATATAAGGTTTCTTAATTATATCATGTTCATATTGTATTGTATTTGTCCATTGGTCTAGCCTTATTATTGATTGGAATTGTTGGTATGCCTATAGGTAAGAGTCTTTGCTGAACTGAATTTAATTGAGAAGGCTTTGGAATGTTGATGTTTGTGGAGAAAAGATAGTAAGATGATATAATATTCATATATGGTCTATAATTTCTATTCAATTTTGATGATTGGTATGGGTGACATATGGTGTCGGTGTTTATGTGTTATAAATATGAATAACATGGCCTTGTCGACATTACTTCATAGATTGTGATCTTTTTTTTGTAGCTATAGATGTGATAATTGTGAAGTCCAATGATGGCTAATGTGTATGAGTGACTAAAAAGCATGATTTCTCCTAATTGACTATTTGACTCTTATGATTGACTAAGTTGATGTTTGTATAGGAAAGGATAGGGTGCCTACAAGTAGACTTATTTGTCCCTATGATCTACTTGAATGTGATTGTACATGTTAAAAGAAGATGATGTTGGTGTCTTATTTTTGTAGACTTACGTCCCTATACTTGATTCATGAAAAATGCGAATATGAACATCTTGACTTAGTAGGCTTAAGAACCTTTAACATGTATGTGTATGAATGAATGTTGAATGTAATTCTAGGATCGGTAGACATAATATGGTACCCTTCTTAGGATTACTAATAAGGGACCCTGAAGATGTAAATAACATCAATAACATGGAACCTTCAATATGGAAAGAAGGTTATTATATCAATAAAGTTGAAGGTCATAATGGTATCCTTCTTGTGTGAATGGTGGACGTAAGGTTAGGTTGGCCGGAACGACATGAAGCATTATTTAAAAAATTCGTTTAGTTATCCTTATTTACCATCAGGGGGCAGCCGTAGACGATGTCAGACATCGCAAATGGCTTTGGTGAACTAGATCCTAAAATGTTTGTCATGATGTTCTAAGGTCATAAATAGATTTACAATATGCCATTGAGACAGTATGTAAGGGTTTAGGTCCATCGGAAGTGAAACCCCAAGAGACGACTAAGACGTTTGACGGCTAAGTAACCTATGTGCCTCATATCTGGTTCTATATGTTTATGTCTGATTTTGGAGGTTATAAGTTTCTTCAACAAGTTATTATATAATATATAGGGAGTTTGTCGAGTTTAGTTGAGTTTGTAGGTCAAACATCCAAGAGCGTCCATGATTTTCAAAAGGTTTACCTTGACATGACCTTGTGTGTCTAGGAATATTTTGTCGAGTTTTACGTGTTCGTTTTTGATGAAATTAATTTGAGAGGTGCTAAACTCGAATACAATTGTGTTTGGATTGAAAATATCCGGTCATACATCCCCAAGGACCATCAGAGGTTCCTAGAGGAAGGACGTATGTGTGTGGCCAAATTGCCCAAGGCAGTCCAAACTACAGATGGCAAATGATAGCTAATGGCCTGGTTGATGCGTCATAGGTGTAGGGAGTCATTTGGCAATTAGACTAGTAATTAAGATCCCATATTATAGTCTCAAAATCCATCGACAGAGGACAGGATTGTCCGTGTGGAGACTAACGCCCCTCAATGAGCAACCAACTTTTGGAGTTGTGTACTGCAAGGGTTCACTGTAAAATGAGGGGTGAACTTGTAATTACACAATACTTCTAAATAATAGGTTAGGAAGTTCCATAGGGGTGTTTTGGAAATTTTACGTGTGTATATAAGTCTTTAGCACTTTGAAGAATTCATTCTTCCAAATTAAAACCCCTAATACCTTATAAATTCCCATAGAACTCCATTAGTGTCAAAACACAACAAAGATCTTGTATTGAAGAATTATGTGGCCATTCTTCATCAAATTGATAAATGTTCTTCATAAAGGTATGTATTTTGATCCTTGAAACTCTCTTCATCAAAGAGCCCAACTTTTGAAGATGTTTTCTTATGTTTTCATGTAAAATTGTCCAATTTTATGATCTATTCAACGGGTTCTTGCATTAATTGTTTCTAAACAGTCAATAATGATTTAATTGTAATTGGATTGATGATTTTAATCAAACATCACCCATAAACCCATGAATTGGATGAACCCTAGTTTTTGAAATAGTTATGTGTTTCTTGACATTTATTTAATGTTGATGAATTCTAATGTAGTTATATGCAGGCTATTGATTGATGTAATAGTTGTAGTAAATTAATATATAGGTTCAATTATTTTGATGAATGTGTAGTAATTTGAACTATCTTAATGAATATTTTTATAATTATGTTTAATTGTTGGTTACGGCCATGAATGTGGTTATTTGGCATTGTATTGAAGTATTGAGGAATATATCGTTGTAAGATGCCCTATTTCCTTCATTTTATTATTTTTAGACCTAAATTATGTTTTAGTTGGTATGGTCCACTTATTGTTGCGGTGTTATGTGCTTTATTTTTTATTGATGTGGCCTTGTTGGCATTTTTTTATGCAATATGATGATCATGGCCTTGTCGGCATTACTCGGAGTAATATGATGATTTTTATAGGTTATATTATCCGATATTTGATCATATCTATCTATATCTTAAGTAATGTCAAAGTATGTGTTCTTTCTTTTTTTATTAGGAAATCATGTAGACAATAGGGTTAATGCATGGTTGTTCGTACTTTACTATATCAGTCTATGATGGTCATAATTATTTTCATATGATAGTATATATGATTACTTGAAGATAATAAGGGTTATTTCTATGTGCTTATACAAATTACACGTACTATGAGTTAAAGTCCATATGTGTTGTTTTGTCTTTATTGACTTGAGTCCCTTGCTTGACGTATTTATGAATCTGATTATGTGATGTCCTGACTTAGGATGTTAATGTCTCTTTGTCATGAATGTATAAATGACATGTGACCTTAAACGAAGTTAAGAGGGTCTTTTATGTGAAACCTTGAACCTATTGGTAAGTTTATGAATGTTGAAGTCGTAAGCCGTAATGGTATCCTTCAAACTAAATAAATGGTAGACATAAGCTTAATTGGCTGGAATGGTATCTCATTGATCCTCAGGAAAGTTATGGTGAGCTTCATTTTAGTATTGTGAGATAGCCCTAGTGGACTATTCTGTGTTAGGGTAAATGTTATTGGGTTATGAACTTTAAATGGAACACTTCTATATAAACCTTCGGTGTAGATTACTCTATGAGAAAGAAGGGTAGCACCGAGTGAGTATGGTAAGTGAAGTATTTCTAGTTAAATAATAAGACTAGATTAAAAAGCATGCCTTTCATATTTCATAACCAAGTGCCTACATTGGATATGTCTAAGTTCTATCATTGACAAGTAGAACACCCTCATTGGATTCGGTTAGAACTTCGGATTTCATGTCTTGCTAATGTGGTCTATGTCGGTTATTGCCTATTTTCATCACATGAAATACATATTAGCATTATTTAAGTTCTATGAGGTTTGTATGGTGGTATGGGACACTATCTAGACATTTCATAATAGGCTTTGAAGGTGTTACTTGGAGCTCCTAGGTCTTGACCAAAACAATTTCTTGAATGTTCTTTATGTGGTGAATATCTTCGAAATGAACTAATAAATGTAATGACTTAAGTTAAGAATGTATGTCAAATGTATAAGTACTTATCGAGAGTAGTTAATGGTTTTCTAGTTAAGGTGTGAAAAAGGTATAAGAATGGTCACTTCATATCTTAGCTAGGTAGACTTGAAGAGGTCAATCATGGATGTTACCTTCTTGATTTACTTATGTAAGTCTTTTGATAGACTTTGGTAATAGGTGTCATATCATCTATATGTTTATGTGTTAATTGAGCATGATTCTATCGTATGTAGTCGATAGGATCTATTAAGTGTGTATGCAAAGGATTTTATGGTCGGCCGCTTCACAACTCACTCAAGTGAAACATAGAATCACCTTTGGTAGAGGAAATCTCATGTTCATATGTTTGATGTCTTGTAATTGTGTATATTTCTTGTGATAAATAGTATTGAGGGTTATTTAGGCATGCTTAGGGAGGTTGTATGGGGGGTCTCTCTTTTTATTGATTAATTGAGTCTTAACATATCTTTTAGTGAGAATACTACATGCTAGGAAGTGTTAAAAGTGATGAACAAGCATTTCATTGTATCAGTGAAGTAATTCACTGTACAGTGAATGTAGCTCATTGTTAAGTTGGTCGAAATATGTGATTAATATCTGAACTGTTATCTTGTCTTTTTCTAAGTTGTTAAATATTTCTCCTATGATTAAAATATGATTTTTAAATGAAATGAAACATATTTCTAATAAATGTTCGCTTTCATTATTTTCATGCATTATACAATACTTTGTATATGTGGTTGTACTACTATATGCTTATATTTCTCTATATAGTTGATGGTAGTTAAGGAGTACTTGGGCAAGAACACATTGACAGTAGCATCATTCAAGAGAAGTTGAAGTACGCCCTTATATTATTCGAGGGAATATATGTCTTATGTTTCCATTTGCAGTATTGTAGTAGACTAAGTATTTCTATATTCGTATTTTGTATTGGTGGTGTCCCAAGTAATCTCTTCTCTATGATTGATGAAATTGAGACTTAGTATTTCGTATGACTTTATATGACAGAGTTTTTAAAGTCTATGATATGTTTTGTTAAAAATTTTAATTCTGCACTACTTTTCATTATGTATATATGATAAATACTATGTAAGGGATTGTACAAGACCTCCAAGAGATCAAGTAATATGGTTGCAAATCCAATATTTACCCTAACTTCTAGAATGTGGTTTTGGGATGTGACAATCTTTGTATTAGAGCATAGGATATGATAGTACTTTTAGGAATCAATAAGTCTCATCCAGTCACGTCTAGTAGAGTCTTGACCATCGGAATGATTTGTGATTAAACTATTGAATGAGAGGCTATAGGATTATAGATTTGTCCTTCTTTTCTATTACTATGTCGTGTTGCAGAGTAAAAGTTATGACTACTCTTTTCTTATAATTTTCCTTGTGTTTATAGTAAGATGAATATGAGGAGGACACCTACTAGGAGGTTTGAGAAGAATGATTTCAAAGAGGAGATTCCTCCTCAAGTTGAGGAAATTGAAAAATTTTTCTCAAGGTTCTCAATGTGTTCAATATGATCAAGTCCCTATTGTGGGTGGAGGCGAAGATGTCCAGCAATTGAGTGGTAGGGATATTAGAGAGGCTTTGCTTGGCTTTGCTTGATCCGTGACTATTGAAGTGAATTTTAATATGGTGCCTATGGTTAATGTTGTGGAGAGCACTATGACCTCGAGGTCAATATATTTTTTTGAGAATGAATCTTCCTGTCTTTCTTGGGTCTAAGGTGGGAGAGGATTCCCAAAAGATCGTAGATGTAGTGTACAAGGTGTTGAGTTCTAGGGAGTTACATCTAGGAAGAAGGCGGATTTGCCTTCTTATCAATTGAGTGTTGTTTCTGAAATATGATACACTCATTAGAAGGAGAATAGGGCGGAGGAATCAGATCTTATTGAGTGGGATGAATTTAAGGAAGTTTTTCTTGGTGAGTACATCCCTTGTGAGAGGAGGGAAGTTAAGGTATAGGATTTTATCAATCTTAATCAAGGTAATATGAGTGTTGAGGAATACTATTTGAAGTTCCCAATGTTATCTAGATACGCCCCATCTCTTGTGTTTAATCAAAGCGATGAAATGAGTCGTTTTGTGATAGGTGGTGCTGATGTAGTGAGGGAGGAATGTCGTACGGTTATGCTACATAATGATATGACCCTAGATGGACTCATAATGTATGCGCAAACAATTGAAGAGTCAAAACATACGAGGAATTCTAGCAACTTGAAAAGGAATAGTTCTAGTGACCAAGAAGAACCTAGGAGTGTTAAGGTTAAATTGAATAAAGGAGGTGGTTCTCAAAATGTCAAACCTACATGTGTCACTTGTGGAAAGAGACGTTATGGTGAGTGTTTAAAGAGTACCGTGTAAGACCTCAAAAATGACATAGGGGAAGATAGAGTCTAACATGGTCTTCATGATGGTCTAAGGTCCTAAAAAGGTCTATAATGTTATATAGAGGAAAAATCTATGAATTTAAGTGCATTTGAAGTCAAACATAAAGGGACGACCAAGACGTTTGATGACTAAGACACTTATGTGCCTCATATGTTGATTTATTTGTTTATGTGTGATTCATGGGTTTATAAGGTCCTTAAATGAGTTATTATAGTGTATATAGGCGGTGTGTCATGTTTCGTGAAGTTTGGAGGTCAAAAGTCAAAGAATTCCATGATGTTCAAAATGTTTTCTTTGAAACGACCATGCATGTCTATGTATGTTTTGTCAATTTTTACATGTTCGTTTTGAATGAAACTCATGTGGTAGGTCACAAACTAGTATACGAACATATTTTTTTGGTGGAAACATCTAGGTAGGACTCCACATAGGATCCTCAAAGGGTTCCTAAGAGAGGATCTAACAACCCTAAAAAAATTGATATACTAGGTGATACTTAATGTGTCAAGAATGCCTACGATTAGACAAGGGTTCACACGGATTGATGCGCGTATAACCATACTTTGGAACCCTTGCTACATCCAAGCCAACTAAATTGGGGATTTAGTTGATCTAGGAAAGGTTACGTCAAACCATGTAGGGCTCTCGAATACAAAGATTTACTCGAAGGAGTCTTTATAGGACTTAAAAAAGAGGAAATCTTAGGTTTGAAGGGTCTAGGGGTAAAATGGTCTTTTCCAGGATAAGGGTAATATCGTAGTTACCCTAAAAATATAATGAATTATTTAATTAAAATGTGGAGGGGAAATTTTGGAGGGAGAGAGCCGAAATTTATCTCTTGAAGTGAAGTCTTTCTTCACCTGTGTTCGAACCTAGGTGAAAGCGATGAAATAATATGATTTTTATTTATGATATTTAATTAATATAATTAATTAATAATTATTATTCATTAGATTATTTAATATAAAATAAAAATCAGATTTTTAATAAGTAAGTAAACCTTATTTGACTAAGTACTAAACTAGACTCCTAAGCCTAATATAACTCCTACTCTCTCATGTCTATCTCTTAACTCTCACGCTCAATCCCCCTTATTATTTCACACGAAATTTCTCTGCCAAAGTAAGGTAGGAAAGCAGAAAAATAAACCAAGTTCTTCATACTTGAAGAACTTACACGAAATCACAAGAAAACAAACGTTTATCGCACACTAGGCTAAGGGAGGTTGTCATTCGAGTGTAGTTGATATTGAGGAGGCTTAGACACATTCTTGAGTGATGTTTTTGGGCAGTAAGTCAAGATTTTAACGTTAAAAAGGTATGGGTTTTCTTCTCTCTTGGTACCTTTACCAAGAGACCCCTTATGGTTCATATTATTCATTCCAAAATAAGAATTGTTTCCCCTTTTGCATGCCCCTGTCACTAGATGCCAATGAATCGTAGGTTGGGTATGATTGCAGGTAGATTTAGGTGTATGTTATGTTTTCGTGATGAATATGATTATGTTTGTGTACCTGAAATCAAATTAAAGACAACCATGTATTCGAAATTTTGTGCAAGTATGTGGGTGTGCAAAAATATTAGTGTAATTGTAGTCCTCGGCTTAAGGTTTCAAATTGACAATGTTTTTGTTGTTATTTTACGTGCATAAGCTTATGTAAATCGTGATATTTATTAAAATGGAAGTGTGGATGATTTGTGAGTATCAATATTTTCTCTAAACGTACCTATGAAAATGCACCCCAAAAATGTTAAAAGAACTATGAAATTTCCGTATGATTTTTTAGTGAAAATGTTGGTGAAAATAATCTAAAGAAATGACTAAATTTCGGGCAAACTTATAAGTTTCATTGAGGGTAAATGTAGTGGAAAAAATCTAGAAATTTATTTATGAATAAAGGGATGAGGACACCAGGATTCAAACCTGTGACCTCACCCTTGTACTGCCTTGAAATCGCAATAAAAAGAATTGGTATTAGGGGGAATAAAAATGGGGTACACTGGCTGAAGAAGTTGAGAGCTAAAAAAATTATTAAAATAAAATTGGAGGTGTGGGAATCGAATCCAAGACCTCCAGGAAGCGAATGAAGTGAAAGAAGATAATTAAAGAAAAGAAAATGAGATGCGTGGGATTCGAACCTATGACCTGAAGGCTGGAAAAAAGAAGGGCGAAATAAATATTAAAATAAAGTGAGGTTGTGGGGGTTCGATCCCACAACCTTACTGCCAAACGCCTAGCTAAGTTAATTTTAAATAAAAATAAAATAAGGAGGTTGTGGGGGTTCGAACTCACAAACTCACAGCCCCTAAGCGAAGTTAAAGAATTAATGAGTAGAGGCTGTGGAGGTTTGATCCCACAACATCTTTGTCTAGTCGAATTGGACAACACAATTTTGAATGAAAAATAAAAGGGGTTGTGGGGGTTCGATCCCATATCCCTTCGATCAAATAAGTGGAGAATTCAAGGAGAAAAATAAAGATATAATGTTGATGTTGGGGCTCGAACTAGGGTCCCAATGTCATGAAGACTAAAAATAAAGTCCACGAAAAATGTAAGTATTGTAGAAGGGGTTCGAACGTGGGTTCCCTTTCCCAAATTTCCGTATTGATACATAAAACATACGTGAATTAAATATTCAAGAATAATGCCACCTACTCAAATGAAAATCAACATGTTTTCATACATAGAAGATACATAAGTCTTGTACTAGATAATCTTAGGAAGATATGTGTTACTTAAAAACTATGAATGAAGCCTCATGGATTGTATGTATAGACTTATACGTCAAGCATATGATTAAAAATTAGTGAACCTATGATGTAAGTAATGAAATGATCAAACCCTAAAAGAGTTAAGTAGGAGTGTAAGATACAATAAATTTTCAAAGGGCATTGGAATATGACGAAATGAAAAATGAAATGATGAAATGAATGAAATAATCTATAAAGGTTATGTAAGAGTGTGAAACACACTAAATGGCCAAGTGCATTGACATATGTTGAAATGAACATTCACGTAAAAAGGGGTGAGTAATTATGAAGAGAAAATGTTGTAATGTTAATGAATGTGGTGACAACATGATATAACGCTAATCTAAAAGATGAGAGTAATATCAAATGATCCTAAGTAAATATTAGCAAAAACGTACTCACCTATGAGAGTGTAATGTTAATAAAGAGACCAGTCTCTATGAACACTCTAATGAAAGTATTGAGATTAACACACTTAATAGTAATGATGAGATGAAACATCATCTATTGATCCATGAAGTCCTCATACTAGAAGCCTACTTCCACGACGTATGAGTTAAATGTAATGGAACTTTAAAATGATCAACGATAGACTAGTTATGAGTGGTTATGCCTTCTTTCGGGAAGGGTGGATGTTCATGTAACTCTCAGGAGATGTGAATGCCTAACATGCCTGGTATGGGTCTCCTTATATCCTAGTCTTGGATCCTATACTATCAATATAGGGATATTGTGGGGTTCAATTCCTATGTACGCTAGCATGTTTTGGGTAACTTTGGCCGGTGATTCCACCTCTTTTCGGTGTGGTTTTTCATGACACTGGATTTCATGATGCTCACATAATCTATGTCGGTTAAAGTTAAAGTTCCCAATGAATGAAAGAGGGCAGCCTCAAATTATGCACATAATGAAATGAATGAAACCAAAGGTGTTAGGATAGGATAATCAAAAGATTAGTTAAATTCAAGTAATGACATTAGGTCATTCTTGGTCATTGCACAACGATCCTGATGAAAGTATTAAACCACATCCAAGGTATAGCTGGTGTCTACGCTGGTTCATAAATGATATGAAATGGAGTACATATGAAACGAAGAAGACTCTGTGTTTGCTAAAGTAGACTACCTAGTTGAGGTCCTATATGTTGAGCCGTTATTTCTGGAAAGTCGTAATGATAAGTTCATCATTCCAATGTCTCATGCCATATGAATGAATGATATGAAAGATGTTATGTTCTATATGCAATATGATATGTGCTAAGTGTATGATGTTATTTGTTGTGTGTAATATGATAAGTATTATGATGCATGTTATTTTCATTGAATGACATTCGTAATCGAAATTTGGAAAGTTCATTGACATTCCTAATACACATTTTGAGAGATCATTGACATTCCTAATCAAAATTTTTTAAGTTCACTAACTTTCGTAATCTCAATTTGTCAAGTCCACTGACTTGGCTTTCGAGAATCATGTTGTTAGGAAAGAGCTATTCTTACTTATGCATGTCTTTAGTGTGTTCTTGTGTATACACATACTTAGTACAAGTGTGTACTAATCCCATACAACTTTATATTTTAGTTGCAGGGACAGGTGGACGCTAGAGCTAAAAGGTTGACGTTGTAGCTATTCAAACGTGGAGTTTTTCATCTGAAGTTGGTAGTCCCTCATGATTTCGAGGATGTCTACCATTAATATCTAGCTTAGATGTAGGCTTTAGCTAGTGGAGCATGTTCCTGTAGAGTTTCTTTCCACTTTAATTTCAGCCTTTGTATTGGTGTCGTTTTGGCAAAAATACGTTTAATGAAATTATGAACAGTTTCATTCATTTGCTTATCTCTATATTATATGGCTGATTTATGAACACCTATGAAGATAGGTTTAAAATGTTTAGAATGAAATAAGGATAAAGAAAGTTCAAATTTTCTGCTAAAATTAACCTAGATGAAGTAAGAATGACGTATGTAGCCTTGTCTGCGACCTCTGAGAGTTCAACGACATCGGTCTTGTCTGTGGTGTAGATTCTGGTCGTGAAAGAGGACCCCAACATGGAGCTCAACTCTACTAGGAAGTGGTAAAATGATGAACCAATTTACAACTAGTCGACACGGCAACGGCCCATCAATGGGTATAATAGATGGAGACAAGTTTCCTGCAGGTTGAGGAGTCTATAACGCATAGCATAATACCCCCATCGATGGGACGTTGGTGAGACTACGGACCGTTAATGCATTCGTCGATGGGTTTCTATGTTTTCTGCTAGCAATCTGTTAAGTGGAGAAGTGAAGTTTTGAATTTACCCTATCCCTATAAGTCTTTGGATGGTTTTTTTGAGTGTTTATGGCTATTTATGGAGTATATAAGTCATTACATTCTAATTATAACCCTAACACCTCATTCAAAACATATTCCCTCCAAAAGTTTCTCAAAAAACCTCCATGAGAGTTCAAAGTGAGGATGGAGCATGAAGATGGTTCTTCAATGGAGTTTCTTATTCAATTTTATTGAATTCTTCAAATAATCTATGGGAGTTCGTCATGTAAGGCTTTCTATCACCTTACAGTAAATTTCAAAGATGATCTTCAAAGGATTTCAAAAATATTAAAAAGTCCAATTTATGCTCTATGTCTTAGTTTCTTTCATGAAACATTTTCAAATGTTAAGATATGATGTTATTGATGTTTAAATGATATTTTTCAATGAAATTTTACATGAACCCTTGATCTTATCAAATATCTAAATTTCACTAAAGTATGTGCTATTGAATTGAATTGTTTGGGTTTTGATAGAAGTGGTGACATTAATTGGGTGATACGCTACCCTAACTCATTTTTTATTATGTATAATTATTGGAATTTAGATCTTGTGTAATTGGCATGGTCCATTTATGATGGCTTTGTTATGTGTATTGATGTGTCCTTATCTGCGATAACTTACAGAATATGATGATCATGTCCTTGTCGGCACTACTTTAATTACTATGTTGTGTAGTATAGTTGTTTGATGTGAAATAGGAGTATATCTATCTATTGTGGAGCAATGTCAAAGTATGTGTTCTTTCTATGTATGTTAGGAAAATATGTAAACTATGTTATGTGCTTATGTGTGTAGTCTTAGGATTGATGCATGGTTGTTCCTACTTTACTATATGAGTCTATAATTGTTAAATTAATGATGATATGGTAGTGTGTAGGATTACTTAAAGGCGATAATTGTTATTCCTATATGCTTATACAATGACTAGTAGTATATGTTAAGGTGAAGTATGTGGTGTCTTGTCTTTTTTGACTTTTGTCCCTTACTTGGTGCTTGTATGAACATGAATATGTGATATATTAACTTAGGATCGTAAGAATCTTAGTATTGAATGTATAAATGATATGTGTGACCTTGAAAGATTTTAAGTGAGTCTTACGTGGTAAGGTTATTAATGATGAAGTATAAAGTCGTTATGGTATCCTTCAAAGTAAAGGATGATAGACATAAGGTTGATTAGCTAGAACGACATCATATCAAACCTTAGGAATGTCATAATGAGCTTCTTGTCACCATTGTAAGGTAACCCTTAAAAACCTCTTTGGTAGGGTAAATGTCATTAGGTTCTGAACTTTTATAGAACCCTCTTATTTGAACCTTTAATGTTAATTACTCTATGAGCACAAAGGCTAGAACCTATTAAATACGGCAAGGGAAGTAGTTCTAGTTTAAGTATGAGACTAAAATACAAAAAAGCCATACATATTCATTGATCATGTGTCTACATGGGATGGGTCCATATTCTACCAGTGGCAAGTAGAAGAACCTTATCGGAGTAGGATACAATTCTATAATCCACACTTTTCTAACATGGTCTATGTCATTTATTGTCTATTCTCATCATATGGGATACTTACTAGCATAAGATAAGTTCTATGAAATTTATGTGGTGGTATTGAACACTATCTAGACATTACACAATAGGCTTTGAAGATGTTAGTTCGAGTCCATAAGTTTTTTCTCCAAGACCATTACTTGAATGTCCTTTATTTGGTGAATGAGTCTTCAATGAACTACTGAATATAATGACTTAAGATAAGAAAGTATGTTAGTAGTTAAGTGTTGTCTAGTTAAGGTATAAAAGGGGTATAGGAACGGTCACTGCTTTTCTTACCTAGATAGGTCTTAAGAATGACACTAATTAGGAAAATTGTTTCATTATGTGGAACATGATCTAATCCTTTGATAGTCTTAAAGATTACTTAGGTAATTTTTTCAAGAGGTCACTACAGACGTTATCTTCTTGATTTACTTCAGTAGGTCATTTTGTAGACTTTGGATGGAGAATTTCATATCATTTATATGTTAATGTGTTAATTGAGAATGATTCTATACTAGGGAGTCTATGGGATATTTGAGTATGTGTGTAAGGGATTTTATGGGTGGTCGCTGCACAACTCACTCAAAAGAGACATAGAATCATATTTTGTAGAAGAATCATACCATGATGTTTATGATGCTTTTTAAGTGTGTATGTGACACATTTTAAGTAATATTGAGATTCGTTTAGGCACATCTACAGAGGGTGTATGGGAGGTCTCTCTTTTTTTGACTTAAATGAATCTTAGACTAGCTTTGAGTGAGAAGATTACATGCTAATGGGTGACTAAATTACAGTGAAGGAACTTCACTGTAACAGTGAATTGAGTTCAATGTATATTGAAGTGAATTTAATTTTAATGATTCTAAAAATTGGATTATTTGCTTAAGTGATTTGTTATGTGTCTCTAAGTTGTAAATGTTGTTATTATGCTTATAGTATGATATTCTAATCCAAATTTATGAAACGAATGTGTTTACTAAATGTCCATTTTTCATGGTTTTTGAATGGCTTTCATACTTATTACATCTAATGTGCTAACCCCTTCTTTTACATTTTGACTAAAGTGTAGTGAATTTGAATCTTGATGTGTCATGGAGGTTGTTTAGGTTATTAAGTCTTTAAGATGAAGTACTGGTGAGTCCTCATCAATTCGAGGTCAATACCCACATGTCCTTTTGTCATAATCATTACTTTATATATTTTATCGGCTTAGTCCAAAGTGTTGTAAGCTCCAAAGTTTAGATGGTTCAATAATTTTGGTGTAAAGGTTTAATGTTTTAAATGAATGTCTTGCGCTTTAATATTGTTTATGAAAGAGTTCTTTTTGTGTGAAGAGAGTTTTAAACTCTTACTCATTTTAATATGTTTATTATGCAGTGAACGATACGAGAGGTTAGATATGACATATTGAAGTCTCATTTTCCATGTGACATCGCAAGGATACTCTAACTTCTAGGGTGTACTTGTGGAATGTGACAAACTTTGTATATGAGTAAGGTTTGGGAGTGTCTTAGTTGTGTAATGAACCACATCTAGTAGAGACTTGTTTATAATGTGAAGCATGGCACATTATAAATAGGAGGCTATTGGTTACTAGGAAAAGTTTCACTTCTTCCTTCATCTAATCGAGTTTAGGTACTTTGTATAAGGTGTCTTTCCCTTGTTCCCCTTATTTGTAGGTCCCTTGATGGTGACTTATGAAGTTTGGATTGATTGAGATAAAATATGAGATGTGACTTGTGAGATGAGGTGTGATAGATAGTGGTTTTTACCTTAGTTTAGAATGGTTACATTTTGAAGGGTAGTTGAGTTGGAAAAAATAGTAAGGTATAGTGTGAGAATGTGAAGGACTGGTTGTGGTGGTTGTTAGAAGTTTTTTCATACCCTAACCGTAGGATGGGAAGTGAGAAGATTAGAAAGGGGAAAGGTTAATTATCCTAGTAAGGGGGTAATTTAGTAGTTAGATGATGAGACCTTTGAGATTCATTAGTCTCCATGAGATACACTTTGTTGAGAAAGTGTTAGTAAGATTTAAGGCTCCTTTAGGGAGTTCATCGTAGTAGATGTTATGTTGACCTTAGAATGTGTTTCTGCTAAGAGTGGGGAAGTACGGTGAAAAATATGGTTGTTAGGAGTGAGGTGGCCTTAACCTTTCATTTTTTGTTTATTCAAGCCTAGAACAAAGAGCTCCTAGTAATTGAGTTTTGTAGGAGTCTTCTGTTGAAGATGAGTTCCAAATATTCTAATTATGATACGAATGTTCAATTGAAGTTTTGTTGAAATTGAATTCCATTAAATTCTTGAATTGTGTATTTTATGAAGCCATGACCATATTGTAAGATGTTTATATGACGTTACCTTGCATATTAACATGCCTATATCATGAATTGCCTAACCCTCACATTTTTTGAAAAGTTGCACAAATTCACTATAATGCACTGCCAGTTCATTGTAAATAATTATAAAATTTGACTAATTGATTACTTTCTATAAAATTATTTTAATGTGGTAAGAATTGATATGTATCAACATGATATTGAACATACAATTAGTTTCGTTATTTGGGAGGAAGCATTTAGTTTTGTAGCATGATGAGTCATAGAATCTAATTTAGTTTCGTGTTGTTTTGTGAATCTCTTGATCTTGTGATATAGATGAATTCTTCTTTATTGGGTGTCATATTGTATAGTGATAAGCCTCTACTTTAATCTTTACTCTTCGAGTGTTCGGAGAGTGGATAGAGTCATTCTATCACGACCCAAAATGTGTCGTGAGTGGCACCCACTTTTATCCTCCTATGTGAGCGAACCAACCAATCTAACCCCAATCATTTACCAATAATAAGCAGAATATAATGCGTAAGTCTTAATCTCATTAATGAAAATCGATTAAATAACTTCTAAAATTCAATACTTATCATTATCCCCAAAATCTGGAAGTCATCATCACAAGAACATATATCCTCAAATTACTAAAGCTAAGAGTATCTAAGAAACTAAACATAAATAATAGCTAGTCTATGCCAGAACTTCAATGCCTCAAGAAATGAAGAAGAAGTTCCAGTCCAAGCTAGAAGCTTTAGCTCACCCTGAAATATGGTGTGATGAAGACTGGCTAGAGTTGCGGTTGAGTTGAAGACGATGGCACGCTTGTTGCACTCCATAAATAAAAAAGAGAGAAACATACAAGTAGGGTCAGTACAAGGCACAAGTACTGAGTAGGTATCATCGGCCAACTCAAAATAGAAAATAGTATATATCAAGTAATATCCTAAAATCAACTACAATACTCAACAGGTAGCAACAACAAGTATGAGAATCATTGATAAATAACGCCAAGTACACCCATGAGGACTCAAGCCTCCATACCATACTCATTTGGGAAATAGGTTCATTAAATTGAGTATATTAACATATTTCAAGATTCATTTTCTTTACTATCCTGGTGTCGGAACGTGATACTCCGATTCTCGTCATACTATCCTGGTGTCGGAACGTGACACTCGATCCACTACTACTATCCTGGTGCAAGAACGTGACACTCCGATCCTCATCATAGTATCTTGGTGCCAGAAGGTGACACCCGATCCATATACTATCCTGGTGTCGGAACGTGACACTCCGATCCATGTACTATCCTGTTGTCGGAACGTGACACCCGATCCATATACTATCCTAGTGTCGGAACGTGACATCTGATCCTCTATTACTATCCTGGTGTCGGAACGTGACACCCGATCCATTTACTATCTGGGTGTCAGAACGTGACACCTGATCCTCTATTACTATCCTGGTGCTGGAACGTGACACCCGATCCACTAACCTCATTCTTTTAGTTCATCAAGCCTTCTGTTATACCAAGGCATCATCATTAACAAAGAGGTTTCAAGGTTTAAGATTCAATAGCCTCATCATGCTTATTTTATCACAATTATATAATCACATCATGCAAGCACACAATTAAACATATAGAAGGGTTTATAATACTACCCAATACATATCATTCGCTATTAAGAATTTACTATGAAAAGCATAAACCATAACCTACCTCCACCGAAGAATTGTGATCAAGCAATCTACTTTCCAAGCCTTTTCATTTTCCTCTTCGTTCTTCTCTCTCTCGATCGATCTCCCTCTCTTTCTCTCTGTTTCCTTCTTTTTCCTTATTCAAACCCTTTTTCTTTTACCCTAATTAGCATATAATTAAGTATAAAGATGGTAAAAGTAACCCACTATTTATTCCAAGGTTGTCTCCTTTAACCCCCAAGTAATTGAGTTATAAACATTTAATCACTAACTTTATAATTATAAGCAGGAATAGTCCAAAACGCCCCTTAAAATATTTAACATAAATCCGACCTAGTAAGGTTTACGCAGACTGTGACGGCTCATCGTGCATGCGACGGTCCGTCCTGCCTCTTCCGTCACAAAGTTCAGAGACTCAATTCCCTGAAGAGTCTGTGACGGTACGTCATGCCTACGACGTTCCGTCCTGCCAATCCGTCGTGAAGTTCAGAGAGTCGATCTCAGTATCAAATTTTCAGAATTCTAAGTGTTTTGGAACGAGACCCCTCGACGGTCCGTCGTGCCCATGATGGTCCGTCATGAGATCCGTCGACCCAGACAGTTTTTACCAGAATAAACTCTACTGCTCAAAACGACTAAGCAGGTCGTTACACATTCGAGAACAAGTGTTGTCCATGTGGGGGAGACTATAAGACCTCAAAAGTAACTTAGATAAATATAGAGCCTAACGTAGTTTTATAGATGTTCTAAGGTCCTAAAATGGTCTATAATGTGATATAGAAGAAGTATGTAAGAGTTAAGGTGTGTTGGAAGTCAAACATCAAGGTATGACCAAGACGTTGGACGACTAAGTCACCTTTATGCCTCATATTTTATTTTATGTGTTTATGTGTGATTCATGGGGTTATATGGTCGTACTTATATGAGCAATTATATTCTATATAGTCAGTTTATAATGTTTTGTGAAGTTTGGAGGTCAAACGTTCAACAACGTCCATGACGTTCAAAAGGCTTGCCTTGAAACAACCATGCATGTCTATGTATGTTTCGTAAAGTTTTACATGTTCGTTTTTTATGATACCCATGTATTAGGTCCTATACATATATACAAACATATTTGGGGTGGAAACGTCTAGGTATGGCAGCACATAGGACCTTCAAAAGGGCCCTAAGGGAGGACCCAAACTTGGAGATCAAAACTGCAAAGCATTGGCTAAACGATGACCCAATCGACGGCCAATCGACAAGGAAACAACTCGTCGATAGGTCTTGTTGATGGAGACATGTTGCCTTTAGGTTGAGGAGTCTCTAATGCAAGCCACGAGACCCCCATCAAAGGGACGTGAATGAGACTACAGACTGTCGATGCATCCGTCGATGGGTCAGTGTTTTTTTTCTGTCATCTTTCTATTAAGTTGCAAGGTGAAGTTGTAAATTCACTTAAATCACCTATAATTCTTTGGGATATTTTTTGAGTGTTTATGGGTATTTTTAAGAGTATCTAAGTCATTAAACTCTTATTATAACCCTAACACCTAAATCAAAATGAATTCCCTCAAAACGTTTCTCCAAAAAACTCCATAAGACTTCAAAGTGAAGATGGTTCTTCAATGGTGTTTCTTCTTCAATTTTAATTGGGTTCTTCAAATAATGTATGGTAGTTCTTCATCTATGGCTTTCTATCACCTTAAAGTCTGTTTAAAAAATGATTTTCAAAAGAATTTCAAAAAGATGAAAAAGTCCAATTTCTACTCTATGTGTAGGGTTCTTGCATGAATGGTTTTCAAATGATAAGAAATGATGATATTGATGATTTTTACCAATGAAATTATTCATGAACCACTAATCTTCTCAAGTTCACTAAATATGGGTTAATTCATTAGGCTTTGATATTGATGAATTCATTTATAGATTGTTATGGGCTTTTGATTCATGTATGGAGTATGTATGTATAATTTATAGGCTGTTTCAGTTTGATTAATTTAGTAATGAATACTCTTCGATCTTTTACATGCTAAGCCAATTGTTTTGATATGAAGTTAATGCTTATAGAGTTTTCTATGGGCTCTCTAATGATGTGAGTCTTATATTCAATTGATGTCTAATAGGTCTTAGATTATATAATGAATTGACTTATATTCATTGTGTTTTATGATTTATGTTTTGAATTTTTATCATGGCCATAGGTAAGGGTCTTATAATATTGAATTGAATGATTTGTCTTTGGATTGAAGTGGTGAGATGAATTGGGTGGTACACTCCCCTAACTCCATTTTTATATGTATAATTTTTGAATTTATCTCTTGAATTTTGTTTGATTCGTATGGCCCTTTTATGGTGTCGGTGTTATGTGTATTGATGTGGCCTTGTTGGTGGTACTTTATGCTATATGATGATCATGGCCTTGCCAGCACTACTTAATGTACTATCATGTTTAATATAGTATTTGATGTGAAATATGAGTATATCTATCTATTGTGAAGAAATGGGAAACTGTGTGTTCTTTCTATGTATGTTAGGAAATCATGTAGTCTATGGCGTTGTGGTTATGTGTGTATTGTTAAGATTGATGACCTATTGTTCCTACGTGGCTATATGAGTCTATAGTTGTTATATTGATTATGATATGGTAGTGTGTAGTATTACCTAAGGATTATAATGGTTCTCCCTATGTGCTTATAGAATGACTTGTAAGGTGTGTTAAGGAGAAGAATTTGGTGTCTTGTCTTGATTGACTCTTGTCCCTTAATTGATGCTTGTATGAACTTCACTATGTGATATATTGATTTAGGATATTGAGTCACTTAGTTTTGAATGTATAAATAATATGTGTGGCCTTGAATGATGTTAAGTGAGTCTTATGTTAAACCTTGAACCTAGTGGTAAAGTTATGAAAAATGAAGTAGAAAGTCGTAATTGTATCTTTCAAAATAAAGGATGATTGACTTAACATTGATTGGATGGAAAAACATCATATCAAACCTTAGGAAAGTCATAATGAGATTCTTGTCGCCATTGTAAGGTAACCCTATAGGACCTCTTTGGTAGGGTAAATGTAATTGGGTTATGAACTTTTTATGGAACCCTCTTATGTGAACCTTTAATGTGAATTACTCTATGAGAACAAAGGCTAGGATCGAGTGACTACGGCAAGGAAAGTATTTCTAGTTACATTATGATACTAGAATTCAAAGAAGCCTTTCATATTTCTTAACCATGTGCCTAAATGGGATGCGTCCACCTTCTACCATTGCCAAGTAGATCAACCTCATTGGAGTAGGATAGAACAGCGGATTCCATACTTTGCTACAATAGACTACGTCAGTTATTACCTATTCTCTCAATATGGGATGCCTACTAGCATTAGAGAAGTTCCATGAAGTTTAGGTGGTGGTATGGAACGATATCTAGACATTGCACAATAGGCTTTGAAGATATTAGTTAGAATCCCTAGGTCTTATCCAAGACCATTACTTGAGTGTCCTTTATGTGGTGAATAAGTCTTAAATAAACTAACAAATATAATGATATATGTTAAGAAAATATGTAAAATTAAGTAATACATATCTAGAGTAGTTAAGGGTTGTCTAGTTAAGGTATGAAACGGACATAGGAATGGTCACTTCTTATTTTACCTAGATATGTCTTAAAAATAACTCTAATTAGGAAAGTTGGTTGATTATGTTGACATGATCTAAGCCTTAGATAGTCATCACGATTACATAGGTAATCCTGAAGAGGTCACTATGGACGTTATCTTCTTGATTTACTTAAGTAGGTTTTTTGGTAACTTTTGGAAGGAGAATTTCATATAATCTATATGTTAATGTGTTAAGTGAGAATGATTATATCCTAGGGAGTCTATGGAATCTCTTGAGTGTGTGTGCAAGGGATTGTATGGGCGATCGCTTCATATCTCACTTAAGTGAGACTTAGAATCACCTTTGGTAGAGGATATCTCATGTTTATATGTTTTAAATCTTGTAAGATTGTATGTGTCTTGTTATAAGTAGTCTTAAGGGTTATTTAGGAATGCCTAGGAAGGTTGTATGGGTAGTCTCTCTTTTTTTTTTGCTTAAGTGAGTCTTAGGATAGTAGTGAGAAGACTATATGCTAGGAAGTGTTAAAAGAGAAGAAAGAGCAGTTCATAGTAAAAGTGAATTAATTCAATGTACAGTGATAGTAGCTCACTGTTAAGTTTGTCGAAAAATGAGATTTATCTCTTAGATATTATCTTGTGTCCCCTTTAGTTGTTAAATATTACTCTTATGATTAAAATACGATATTTAAATGAAAAGAAGCAAATTTCTAATAAATGTGGATATTCATGATTTTTCACGGATTATACAATGCTTAGTACATGTGGTTGTACTAATCCATGCTTTTATCTATCTCTATTGTTGTTGGTAGGTTAGGAGCATTTGGGAAGGAATACTTGGACCATAGCATCGTTCAAGAGAAGCCGATGTATTTCCTCATTTTATTTGAGGGCATAGATGTTTTTATGCTTCCATTTGAACTATTGTAATAGACTAAGTATTTAATATTCGTATTGTATATGGGCCGTGTCTCAAGTGTTCTCGTGTCTCGGATTAATAGATTCAGACTTAGTATTCCTATGACTTTATATGAAATAGTTTTTAAAACCTATGAATGTTTTGTGAAAAGTTTTAATTCTGCGCTACTTTTCATTATGTATATGTGATTAATGATATGTAAGGGCTTGTTCAAGACCTCCGAGATATCAAGTATGCCGATTCAAAATCGGAGGTTGACCTTAACTTCTATGGTGTGGTTTATGGATGTGATAGAGGACCGATTTTTGGTAGGTGCAGTAAGTTTGGTTATGACGAAGAAATGGTACCTTCTCATATGCCCGTATCTTAATGAACTTACTCTGTAAGAACATTAATAGCACTGAGTGAATATGCTTGTGGTTAGTATATCTACTTCAGAAAGTGACTAAACTTTAAAGTAGTCCTTAATATTTGTTGACCATCTGCCTACATGGGATATGTCTTAGTTGTACCCTTGTAAAGTAGAACATTTTCCAACAGAGTAGGGTAGACTTTGTGTTCCATTCCTAGTTACTATGGTCTATTTCGGTTAATATCTATTCTCATCATGTGGGGTGCATTTTAGAATATAATAAGTTCTACAACGTGTAGATAGTGGAATGAGACATTCTCTGTACATTACACGAGTAGGCTTTGAAGTTTCTAGTATATTTTTTCACTAGGTTTTAAAAGACAATTATGTATAGTCTTGTAACTGTAAAAATGTCTCTTAAGTGTATCAGTGACTATTGATTTACTTAAGATAATGCATGTGAATAAAAATGTACTTATCTAGACTAGCTTTGAGAAATTCTTCAGTAGACTTGAAAAGGGTGTATGATCGGTCTCTTCATGTCTTACCTAGGTGAGTATTAGAGTTATTCTATCGAGGGCATTTAATCATTAAATAGGAATAGTCTTACGTTACAAGCCTTAAGGATCACTTAGGTGTGTGTTAAGGGGTTGTATAGGCGATCATTTCATATATTACTTAAGTGAGTCTTACGAGGACCTTTGGTAAGAGGGCTATATACTTATATGGTTTGAAGTGAAGTTGATTCTATATTTTAGATTACTTAGAATCTTTTCGGTACGTATGTATGTTATCATGTAAGTAATTCTTATAGTTGTTTTATTAAGTTTTCTCATAAAGAGCATAAATGAATATTATAAGTCAAATGTCCTTTCAACATGGTTTTAATTTCATGTAACCGTACATAGTGCATTCTAATGTAATAATTCCATATATCGTCTTATATCTAATGATATAGGTGGCATTTGAGAGGATTCATAGTTAAGCTTGGAATAAGAATACATTCTATCAAGCTGTGATATGCCGTCAATTGATTCATATACATAGTCATATTCATATTTTCTTATATAAATATATTGTATTAATACTTTGATATTTCCTAATTTTGTTGACATATGGGCTGTGACCCAAGATATTCGATTGTCTAAGATGGCTAAAAGAGATTTTGAATTATTATTTGATTATAATGAAAAGTTTTAATTATGCACTACTTTTCATACATATATGCAATGAATGATGTCTAAGGCTTGTACAAGACTTCCGAGAGGTCGATTATGCTATGTCCCAACTTGAACGATGCCCTAATTTTATGGTGTACTTTTGGGTTATGACAATACTCTACACTTAAACTCAAATTCATCAAACCAACCGATTGAATATCGACATCTCCTACAATACAAAGCCTTAAATGGGGACATCTGAATGCTCGAATGGTAACTATTATTGTAAGAAAACTCCACTTATGGCAAAAAACTGACAACGGTGAGCAGCAAAGTCAATCAAGCACAGTCATAAAATGTCCTCAAGAACATATAGTACCTTAAGACTAACCGTCGGTCTTAAGGTGAAATTTTATACAAAGATCCACCCAAGTTATTGTCCCGCTCCGAGCTACTCCCGAGATGCGGAAACAGAACCTAGGACCACAAGTGATCCCAAGCAAACACTGCTGGCATGACCATGAACATACTAAAGATAATAAACTAATACAAAAGATAAATAATAATGAATAATTAAAAGATGGGAATAAGCATATGCTAAAATTGATATAATATGAATATAGATTAGTTTAATACATTTAAATTACTAACTCAACACTAAGCTAAAACTAACTATTTATGAAATAAGTCTCTAACTGACTAAAAATACTGGAACAAGCCCTAGCTAAATCTATCAAAACTGAAACTAACTGACTAAAATACTTAAATGGAACTCATGACGGCTTTCCTCAGAGAATGAGGATTCACAAGTGAATCTGCTGAACTGGAGATTGGGAAATTGATCTATGCGTGATCTGAATGTTGAAAACTTGAACCTACATCACAAGAAGATTTAGCGCATGTACGCGTTTAATATTTGAAAAGTACTTAAGAGTGTAGGATGGAAAAAAGTTGAAATAAAATATAACTAAACAAACACAAAAGAAAATATAATAATCTGAACATGGTATACTAAATTTCTAAGCTTAATGAATGCAATGACCAATTTATAATATGTTGAAACTGAATACTAAATATACAGATAAATGGTCAATGCAAGAGTGTCGTATTGAACTGTGGGATCTAGTAATAACTGATAATAAAACCATATATGCTAAGTATGTAGTTCAATGTAAACTCCCCATCGAGAGGATCCAATATACGCTACAAAAGGTATAAAGGCATGCTTGGTGTGATAACTAAAGTGATTTCCCACAAAGCGGACATCCAACCTACTGGACTAGTAGTTCTAAAATTATTGGGTACGATGAACCCGAGTCCAACTCGTTATTATGATACTCCCATTTATTTATGTAGTTAACTGATTGTGTCTTAATTTCGGTAAATACTTGATAGCTCAAAACTAAACATGCAAACAGGGAATGCAACATTTAATTTGATAATGATTCATTAAAAATTGGAGCATGTATAAGTGTATAACTGAAATATCTGACCTAGCATATGTGAATAAAGAACTAAAGAAATACAATGTTAGGGTTCATGCGATAATGGAGTAAAAACATGATAATATTATTTGGAACATATATTTTTACTAAATCATGAAGTTCAGCTGAAATTCTAGGAACCCTAGGTTTAATCATGATAAGAGAATCAGGAACTGACTAAAAACTAGGGACCCAATGAGTGAAAGGAACCGACTAGTGAAATCCCACATAACAGGTGATGAAATTCACAGAAAAACATTTAGGTTTCGGGGCAAGAACGTCTACAACCTTGTTGCGTTCTTGAACTAGGGTTATTAAGCTTTTTCTCTTCTCTTGCTTCTAATTTTCTAACTATTGATTTATGATTTTGACTTAGATAAGTTCTTGTTTTTTTTCTAGGCTTAAACAGACAAAAATCTAGTGATTTAAGGTCAAAACGACGTATCTTAAGGTTTAAACGGAGTGGGAAAAGACCAAAATACACCTTAGTTAGTTGTTGTCGGACCAAACAATGACAAGGGCTTATCATCTGTCGTTTGGTCCGTAGGTTGGGTAAATTCAACAGTGCTTTACTAAAATGGGGTGTTACATTATGTTCCACTTGGGAACATTCATTCTCCAATAAAGACTAAACAAGCAAGAGTTGAGGGAGAGAGCAGCAAACCCTACTACTGAACACTGGAATTGTGTTTTTAACTTAATTGAGTTTCGAGAACATGAAAAAACACTAAAATTGCAATTACAAACTGAGGGAATATTATTAAAAGACTGAATTCATGCATGGATGACTGCAAAACTTAAGTGGAACTATTACCTCCATATGGACTGGAATCGGAAGGAAAGAGGTGAGGATACTTGGCTTTCATGGATGCTTCTGCTTCCCAAGAAGATCTCTTTATGAACTAACTCCTCCACAATTCTTGACTAAAGCGACTTCTTTGGTTCTTAACGTTCTAACCTGACGGTCAAGAACCTCAGAAGGACATCCTCATAAGAAAGACATTCTTTAACCGCTATATACTCTAATAACACTATAGTGGCTGCATTATCGACACATTTCTTCAAGAGTGTTATGTGGAAGACCGGATGCACTGCTGCTAATTCTGTTGGCAACTCTAAATCATATGCCACAGTGCCAACCATTTTGAAGATTCGTAAGGTTCTTTATATCTAGGATTGAGCTTTCCTTTATTTCCAAATCATATTACCCCTTTCATAGGTAAGACATTCAGAAAAACCCAATCATCTACTTGGAACTATAGTTCCCTTCTCATTACATCTGCATAAGATTTTTCACGACTTTGGGTTGTCAGAAGTCTATCTCTAATAAGTTTCACTTTCTCCATAGCATCAAGGATAGAATCTGGACCTATCAAGGTTGTTTCACTTACTTCAAACCAATCAACATGAGATCTATCAAGGTTGTACTAAGGTTTACTTGAGTGCCAAGACCCTTCAAAAATGACTTCAAGAAATGATAGGTAAACTAAAGACCTCTATACGATATAATAAACAAAGAAATAAACCCCAGGTAACCTCATGATCTCATTAATATAAAACATGGAATAATCTTTTGTAGAATCTGTGGTGTTGACCGCCAAAAAGAGAGAAGACTTAGTCATCCTATCAACTATCACCCAAATGGAGTTATACTGTGTGTGAGTAAGTGGTAATCCTATTATGTAGTCCGTATTAATCACATCTCATTTCCAAGTATGAATATTGAACCCTTGACTCCTAACCCCTTGTTTCTGAGGCTTGCACTTTTCATTTCATACGGCTTTCCCTATGTATACATTAGATCGTTTCGTATAGAAATTAGACATACTTAAAAGTTATAAATACTTTGTTGATCTACCACTTATTAGTATTATAATCAACATTTAGAAGAGTTAAATTTTTTTATCTCTTCGTCATTTATTCGTCATTTAGACAATCGAAGAATGAATCATTGAGAATTCGTCAGATCATTGATACAAAAAATATGAAAATACAAATGATCTCTAACGGTGAATGGGATAGGATGCAAAAAAGGAACTTGATCCATCATAAAGAAAACTCTACTATATCCCTCTATTGTGTAAGAAGTTTATGGTTTCAATTGGTGTAAATTCAATCACCTAAATATAAGATGATAAGAAATTCTCCATTGGTAACAAATAGTTATACATTAAGCGGAGGAAATCTTATTTAAAAAGCATATAACATAAAGATTAGGTAGGATCCCAATCTGCCAAGAATGTACTAACAGGATAAGCTACCTAGAAAACTTTGTTCTGCCTTGACTTGTTGGCAACTGGAGAACTTACTCAAAAAATCTGCTATATCCCTCTTCATGCCATTCCACCAATAGACATTTTACAGATCGCGGTACATCTTGGTGGCAGTTGGATGAATAGAATGTTTGGAGTCTAATGTATACACTCCATTGAGAGGACCCAACATACCCTACTAAAGGTATAAAGACATGCTGGCGTGATCACTAAACTAATTGCCCACAGAGGGGACTTACAACAAACTTGGCTAGTATTTCTAGGATAGTTGGGTACACTGAACCCTAGTCCAAGTGTGTTTTATGCGACTTCCATTGAATTTATGCAGTTAACTGGTTATGTATGAATTTAATAAAAAACTAGATAGCCTAAAACTTATCATGAAAAATGGGAATGCAATATTTAATCTTATGATGATGCATTAAAAATTTAAGCATATATAATTGTATAACTTAAATATATGACCTAGCATGTGTAATTCAAGAACTAAAGAAATAAAAATCTAGGTTTGTGAAATTAATGTGATATTCTAAGTAATAACATAATAATCTTATCTGGAACATATATTTTAACTAAATCATGGAGTTCTACTGATATTCTAGGAACCCAACGTTTAATTGATAAAAGAATCAAGAATTGACTGAAAACTAGGGGCCCAATGAGTGAAAGGAATCTACTAGTGAAATACCACATACATGGTGATAAAATTCACAGATAAACACTTATGTTTTAGGGCATGATCTGCTGGAAACTTGTTCTGTTCTTGAACAAGTGTTCTTGAGATTTTTCTCCTCTCTTACATCTAATTTTCTAGCTTTTGTATTATGATTTTAACTTAGCGAAGTTCTTGATATGTTTATAGGATTAAGCTAACGAAAAATTTGATGATTTAGGGTCAAAACAATATATATTAAGGTTTAAACAAAGTTGTAAGGGACCAAAAGACCCCAGAGTTAGTTGTTGTCGTACCAAACGATGACCACGATTGATGGTCCATGATTCTATCGACGATCCGTCGTTTGGTCCTTAGGTTGAGTCTGTTCAACAAAACATTACTAAAACAGGCATAAATCTTTAAGGATGTCTGATTTTAGCAAGGTCGGTGTCTATTGAAAAGCTAATTCAATTATGTCAAGGGACATTTAATTAAGTTTGTGATAAGAGTTATGACAATTTCAATTTTACTCAACTGCATTTCACCCTTAATTTTCTTCTAATCCCACCTATGGACTGTGGGCCCAACTACAAACTGTGGTGGTCATCCTTGGCTCTTGTAAGAGAGTGAGTGAATGAAGTGTCGATCGACGGTCATGGACTACGGAACATAGTCTGACCTATGGACTGTACGTCCGTTCGTCGAGCATGACTTCATCACATTTTTTTGCTGAGATTTTTGGAGTTTTTGACCCTATTGACGTATGTGCAGGATAGACCGTGGGTAAATCTATGATCCGTCGATGGTCCCGAATATTGCACCTGCAAATTATTTTTGAGAAACTGGTTTCTGGTCTTTCGTTGACTGGAATATAGACTTTAGACAAGACCAGCGTCATTGACCTCTCAGAGTTCGCAGACAAGCCTACATACATCATTCTTACTTCATCTAGGTTAACTTTAGCGGAAAATTTGATCTTTTTTTTTCTTATTTCATGCTAAACATCTTAAACTTAACAAGATAGGCGTTCACAAATAAACCATATAATGTAGAGGTAGTCAAGAAAAAGAAACAGTTCATATTTGCATTAAACGTATTCTTGCCAAAATGACACCAATATAAGTCTGAAATGAAAGGGGAAAGAAACACTAGTGGAACATTCTCCACTAGACAAAGCCTACATCTAATCTAGATAACAACGGTAGACATCCTCGAAAGAATGAGGACCTACCACGTCCAGATGAAAGCTTCACGTCCAGATAGTTGCAACATCAACCTGTAAGCTCTAGCGTCAACCTATGCCTGCACCTAAAAATACAGAGTTTTATGGGATTAGTACAAACTTGTACTAAGTATGGGTACATAGAAGCACACAGAAATGACATGCATGAGTAAGAATAGATCTTTCCTAACAACATTATTATGGTAAGTCAAGTTAGTGGACTTGCAAAATTGTGATTAGGGAAGTTATTGAGCTTTCCAAAATTGGATTAGGAAAGTGAGTGAGCTTTCCAAATTTGGATTAGGGAAATCATTCCATGAGAGTAACATACATCATCATACTTATCATATTGCACACAACACATAACATCTTACAAATAGCACATAACATATTGCATATAGCACCTCATATTATTCGTTCATATACCATGAGACCTTGGAATCATGGACTTGACATCAAGAATTCCCAAAATGAGGACTCAACATATGAGAATACCACCTATACCTAGGATGTAGTTTAAGACTTTCATCAGGTTCAGTGAGCAATGATCAAGAATGACCTAGTTTGAGTATCATGAAATCAACTGTCTCCCCCACACCGAAAAGAGGTTGAATCAACAGCCAAAGTGACCCAAAACATGCTAGTGTACATAGGAATTGAACCACATCAGATCCCTATATTCGCAGTATAGGTTAGAAGACTATGAGATATAAGGAGATCCATGCCCTGCAAGACAGACAGGGTAATCTCATGAGAGTTACGTGATCCTCTACCATTCTAGAAAGAAGGCATCACTGCTCATAGGTAGTCCATCAGCTTTCTATATAAAGTTACATTACATTGAACTCATACGTCATGGGAGTTGGATTCTAGTATGAGGACATCATAGCTCAATAGATAATTTCTCATCTCATCAATACTATTGAGTGTTTTAATCTCAATACATTCATTACAGTGTTCATAAAGACTAGTCTCTTCGTTAACTTTAAACTCTCATGGTTGAGTACGTTTTTGTAGCATTTACTTAGACTCCTTGTGATTGCTCTCATGTTTTATATTAGCCTCATATAATGTTTTTACCACATTCATTAACATTAGTAGATTTGCTCTTCATAATTACTCACCCCTTTTTATGTGAATGTTCATTTCATCATATGACAATGCAGTTAGACATTTAGTGTGTTTCACAATCCTACTTAACCATTCTAGGGTTTCATCATTTCATTATTAATTTCATCATTTCATTGTTCATTTCATTGTTCATTTCATTATTTCATTGTATATTTCATCATGTGCCAATGCACTTGGCCATTTAGTGTGTTTTACAACTTTTACTTAACCCTTCTAGGGTTACGTCATTTCATTCCAAACATCTTAGGTTCAATTATTATTAAACGTATGTTAGACTTATTATTCTATATATACAAGCCATGAGACTTCGTTCATAGATCATTTAACTAATTTATATCTTCCTAAGAGTATGTGGTACAAGACTTATGCATGTTGTATGTATGTCAATGTATCGATTTCGATCTCAATAGGCATCAATATTCTTGAATATTTGATTCACGTATGAAATATGTATCAATATGGGATTTGGACAAGGGAACCCGATTTTGAATCCCCTGGACAACACTTACAATTTATCATTAATTTTAATTTGATCCATCCTGCTTGGGGACACAAGATCGAGCCTCAACACCTTCATTTTTTTTCCCTTAATTTTTCTCCTTATTTTCGCTCAATGGAACGAGCGCATGTGGGATCGATCCCCAACAGCCTCATTTACTTTTAGTTTCCAATTTTTTTAATTTCCCTCCTTTGGCAGAGGGGGTGTGGGTTCGAACCCCCACAACCACACTTTAATTTCTTCTTCTTAATTTCCCTTTGTTTTGCCTAGTGGTCATGGGTTTGATTCCCACGCGCCTCACCCTTTATTTTTTCTTTAATTTTCCTAAGTTGACTGAGAGGTGGTGGGTTGGAATCCCACTCCTCTCATTTCTTATTTAGATAATCCATTTCCCAGCCAACGTCATGGGTTTGAATCTCACAAGTCACATTCCCTTTTTCTCATCTTATTTCATTGATTTTTAACATGGGGAGGTCATGGGTTGAATTCCCGGTGATCTCACATATTTTTATTCATATTACCATCACATGAAAATCCCCTTAGTTTGGTCGAATTTAATAAATAAGATCCTGGAAATTTGTGCAGCCTATTTTCTCTTTTCTTTAACCTTAAATTTTTAGACGTTTTGAGTAGTTTTTAGTGAGTTCTTCAGGTGAGTTTTAGAGATTTTATTCGATAAAGAATTGCCCTCGAATCAGCATCCTTACATCACTTATGAGCATCATGATTTATTTAAACATGTGTACATCAAATACAAAGGACTATCATCACGGTTTACAGCCATAAACCCGAGGCACATACTCATGGTTCACATTGCACACAGGTATACATAGTTTCTGATCACATAGGTGATCGTTCATACGATTTCAAACACACATACACGAACATATTCATCACAAAAACACAACACACGCCTAATATCTACTATCAAACAAATCAAAAATACGAATCATTGGGAGCTA
Organism: Solanum lycopersicum; assembly: GCF_036512215.1. Classification (NCBI taxonomy): domain Eukaryota; kingdom Viridiplantae; phylum Streptophyta; class Magnoliopsida; order Solanales; family Solanaceae; genus Solanum; species Solanum lycopersicum. The sequence goes on from NC_090809.1 coordinate 33,888,043, forward strand.
GTGACAGGGACATTCAACAGGGAACAACCCTAGTTTTTGGATTGAATATACTGAACCTTAGGGGTCTCTTGGGAAAGGGACCAAAAGAGAAAATAACACGTACCTATTTGACGTTCAAACCTAGAATTGATGCGCAAAAAATTCTCCAAACACACGTTCAACAATGAAAGTTAAACACCCCATTCGACAGAAAAACTTCTATTTTCCTACGTGATTGATTAACGTTTATTTTATCTATATTTTCGTGTGAATTTTCCAAGTGTGAAGAAACTTGGTAAATTTTTTGTTGTTTAATGTTATTTGGCAGAGAGAAACGTGAATGGGAAGAGAGAATGATTGAGAATGTTGAGGAGATAGACGTGAGAGAGTGAGAGTTTTATTAGACTTTCAATCTAGTTTAAGACTTAGTCAAATAGGATTTTTATTAAATGATAAAAAATATTAATTCCCTTTTATTTTAAATTAGAAATCAATAATAAATATTAATTCATTACATTAGTTTACAAATTTAAATTAAAAAATTGTTAATTCATTGCTTAGACCTAGGTTCGAACCCGAGTTGAGCAAGACTTCACTATAAGAGCCAATTTTTGGTCCTCTCTCCCAAAAATACCCCTCCACCTTATTAGTTAAATAAGTATTTATATATTTAGGGTAATTACAATACTACCCTTAACATTGAAAAATACCATTTTACCCCTAGACCCTCCAAACTTATTTCCCCTTTTTTGAGTTTGGTAAAAACTCATACGGGTAAATCTTCATATTCAGGATCCCTACATGGCTGGACCCAACCTTTCCTAACTCAACTAACTCACCAAGTTAGTTGGATTTGCTGTTGTAAGGGTTCAGACGTCAGGTTCTATGCGCATCAACCCGTGAGAACCTGGTTTAATCGTATGCATTCTAGAGACATTAAGCATTACTTAGCATATCAATTTTTAGGGTTGTTATATTATCCCCTCCATAGGAACATTCATCCTAAATTACACTACTAACTATTTAGCGTAATGCCATTCAGATCATAACATGGTAACTATACACAATCAAATAAAGCAACAAAGAAAGGATTGCTAAGGAAACATAGACATAAGAGTAGCAAGTCTAACCTCAAAAGCTTAAAAGATGGGGGTAGAAGGATCTCATATTGGCCTTGGCCTCCTACGTCGCACCCTCAACTAGACTATTCATCTACAATACCTTCACTGTGGCAATTTCCTCGTTCCTCAACAGGTTGACTTGTCTGTCTAAAATATCAACATGTACCTTCTCTTTGGACAAATTTTCATCATCCCCAAACCTTCAACAGGTAGAATCGATGCTAGATCACGTAGGAACTTTTTTAACATAGAGACATGAAAGACTGCATGAACAGAAGCTAGTTCCGCAAGAAATGCCAACTCATAGGCAACCTCTCCCACACGTTGTAGGATCTCATATACCCCAACATAACTCTGACTTAACTTCCATTCCTTCAAAACCTCATCACCCCCTTAATAGGTGATAACTTCAAATAGACTTGGTCAACTACATCAAACTTTAAGGGCCTTTTTCTGTTGTCTGCATAAGAGTTATGCCGACTGTAAGTAGTACCCATTCAGTCCCTAATCACCCTAACTTTCTTTAAAGCCTCATGAATGATCTATGGACCCAAAATGGATGACTCTCCAACCTGGAACCACCAAACTGGAGACCTAACCTTCTACCATACGGTGCCTCAAACAGTTTCATCCCATTGCTTGAGTGATACCTATTATTATACGAGCACTCTTTCAAAGGTAAATGGTCGTCCCAAATACCCTTGTTGTCAATGACACACGCCCTCAGCATGTCCTCCAATGTCGTAATGGTGCGCTTTGCCAGCCTATCAGTCTGAGGATGAAAGGATGTACTAAGCTTCACCTACGTGACTAAGCTCTTCTAGAAGGATATCTAGAAATGTGAAGTGAACTGAGCTCCTCTATCTCAAATAATAGGCAAGGAAATCCCATGTCATCTGACTATCTCATCAATGTAGAGTTTTTCATAATCCTCGGCTCTGTAAGTATACTTCATAGGGATAAAGTTGGCAGTGTAGTCATTTTGTCCATAATAACCCATATCGAGTCATGTTGTCTCCTAGTCTTTGGAAGACCAATCAGAAAGTCCATTATAACGACCTCTCGTTTCAAAGTTAAAACCTCAATAATCTAAGTATGACCGCAAGGCTTAAGATGTTCTGCCTTAACCTGTTGACAATTAGGACACTTGGCCACATAATCCGCATTGTCCTTCTTCATGCTATCCCACCTATATATTTTTTTAAGATCATGATACATATTAGTGAAACATGGATGTATGGAACATATCGAACCATGGGCCTCTAGAATAATCCTGGTCAACAAATAATCCACATATGGTACACAGAGCCTATCCTGGTACATATGTATGTCGTCATATCAAAAGAAAAAGACTCATTCATCTTAACAAAAATTGAGTCCATGAGCTCCATCAACACAGGATAAAGATGTTGACCCTCATTGACTTCAACCACTAAGGATGATTCAGAACTAGGATAAACTAAAACTCCAGCACTAGTAGAGTCAACTAAAAGCACACCTAATCTAGCAAGTCTATGTATATCTTTCACCAACTCCTACATCCCATCCTCGACGTGGGATGTACTCTCTATTCTCATCCTACTCAAAGTATAAGCTACAACATTAGATTTACCTAGATGGTAGTGGATATTAATGTCATAGTCCTTCAACAGCTCCGACCATCTCCTCTCACGTAGATTCAACTATCTCTGTTAGAACCCCTACTTGAGACTCTTGTGGTCTTTGAACACATTCACATGCAACCCATTAAAGTAGTACCTCCATAACTTCATTAAAAACAACACAACTGACAACTCCAGGTCATGAGTGGGATAATTCTTCTCATGAACCTTGAGCTTTCTGGATGCATATGTTATAACCTGCATTAAGAAAACAACCCAAACAAACCCTAGATGCATCACAATACTCACTGTAATTCTCACCACACTTAGGCAAAGTAAGCACCAGGGCTGAAGTGTGTGTATCCTTGAGCTCCTTGACACTCTTCTCACAAGCCTCCATCCATTCAAACTTTGCCTTCTTCTTAGTCAAAGCTGCAGTGAGTTAGTAATAAAAGAAAAACCCTCCACGAACCTTCGATAATAACAAGACAATCCCAAGAAGCTACGAATACTTCTGGGAGTGAGAGGTTTTGGCTTGTTCTTAAAAACTTCATTCTTCCTGGGATCTACCTCTACACCTTTGTCGGACATATCATTATCCAGGAAGATCATTGATCTAAGAATGAATTCGCACTTGATAAATTAGGCATACACCTGATGTTGTCTATGTACTTGCCAGGTTAGTCTTAAATGTTGTTCATACTCTTCCTTGGTCTTTGAGTCGATGAGAATGTCATCAATGAATACTATGACGAAAAAATTCAAGGTATTCACGTAAGACCCTGTTCATAAGATCCATAAATGAAGCAGGTCTATTCGTGAGACCAAATCACAATACTAGGAACTCATAATGACCATAACGGGAAAGAAAGGCTGTATTTGGGATTTCTCTATCCTTAACCCTATGCTGATGGTTCCCTGAATGAACATCAATCTTCGAGAAGAAACTTGACCCTTGGAGTTGGTCGAAAATATCATTAATTCTGAGAAGTGGATAATTATTATTGATAGTGACTTTGTTGAGCTGACGATAATCTATACACATTATAAGGGTTCTATCATTCTTTTTCACAAAAAACAATGGAGCGGCCCAAGGGATATGCTCGCCTGCATGAAACCCTTATCAGTGAGATCTTTTAACTGCAACTTCAACTATTTGTGTTCAGATGGAGCCAGTCGGTAAGGAGGAATTAAAATTGGCTTATTATCGGGTTCTAAGTCTATACCAATGTCAATCTCTCGAGGGGAGGAACTCCAGGTAAATCATCAGGAAATACATCTTGGAACTTATTCACTACAGGCACAGAGTCTATGGAATCAATGTCATGATATAATTACCACTCACAACATGACATAATAACCCTTTGGACATTATTTTATTGGCCTTAAGATTTGATATCAAGGGATTAGGATGACTCAAGTTGTACCCCTCCTAGACTAGCTCCTCTTTATTAGGAAAACGATATCTCAGAACCCAACTACGATAATAAATACAAGCATAACATCTATGAAGACATTCCGTGCCAAGAATAACATTAATATCATGAATGGGTAACTCAACCAAGTATGCGCTCATTTTCTTTAAACTTACAACTATTGGGCATTCATTGTATACTCTATCAGTTCTTACATTTTTCCTAAAGGTGTACTAACCAGTATAGGATCATGTAGAACTTAAGACAATATATCAAAAGTGAGAGCAAGCTAAGGAGTTACAAAGGAAAGCGTAGACCCTGGATCAGGTAAATCATAAACAGACTTTTAGAATACTTGGAGCATACCTGTGATCAAATAAGCGGACTTCTCCTGCTCTACCCCGCCCTTTAAGGTGTAGATTCTGATTTCTATTAGGAGGATCAGCTGCTGCTGCATCCTATCGATTACGCCTAGGCTGAGTATTACCTTCAACCTGAACAATCTTTTGTGCCAAGTCATTAATAATGTGCCCGCTCTTACCGCAACAGAAGCAGGAATTAGTTCCCTATCTGAAGTTTTCACTGTGAGCACGACCACAGATAGCACAGTCCTTCCAGGGATGCTGCATCTCACCTTTATTGCCCTTCCAGGGCTTGGGTTTGCCTCCTCTAGGTGTTGTATTCCTTTGACAGTTAGAGTTCCCTGATCTCTGTTGCCCCTTTTTGTACTTGGGCTGCTCACGGACGCCAAAATAGTTTCTATGGCCTCCAACGCTAGAACCTGCCTGATCTTGAGGCTTAGACCTGCTAGCATCATGAATGCCCCTCTTCTTGCTGCTGTCCTCTACCTGGTGGACATGCACCATCAACCTAGAGAGGTCGATGTTATCGTGGAGCATCACAGTCCGATACTCCTCTTCAAAATTTTCGTTGATTCCATTGAAGACCTTCTCGTCTCATCCATGTTAGATACAAGGGAAGTGACATACCATGAAAATTTAACAAACTTCAGGGAATACTCCCTGGCTTTCATGGATCTCTTCTTAAAGTTGATAACTCCTCAACCTTGTCCTCCCTCATCTCTCGAGGAAAGAATCTCTTCAGAAAGGTTTTCTTAAACAGCTCCCAAGTGATTGGAACTTCGCCCAAAACTCGGCTATCTTGCCACATATTCCGGTTAAAAATCGGTTATCTTGACATATTTTGCACTAAGTCTTTGCAACATCCTGGAGTTAGTAGGAAGCCAACTCTGCTTTCTCAGTATTAGTGGCCCCCGTAGCCACAAAGATCTCATGCACCAAATCCACACACTTTTGAGTATCATATGAAGTCCTAGACCCTGTGAAAACACAAGGATTCATCCTCCATAAAGTCTCTCAACCTGTTAGTTATATTGCGAACCGGTGGGTTGTCCCATGAACATTGTGTCGGTTGACCTGGTAAGTCATGGCCCGGCCTTGAATAGTAATGGCCTATGCCATCTCGCCTGAAGATTCCCTCACCTCAGCATCAGTCAACCAAGCAAGGTTAATCGACATAGCCACTTCTTCAATTGGAGTCTGGGTGGAACCTGATTGTCCCCATCAACTTCTCCTCCTCTCCTCTGACCAAGGGTTCTCTTAGTATTCATTCATTGAATAAAAAACAAGGATTGATGTTAGACAAGCTCATAATATCAAGAAAATTATACATTAGGAAAGGCACGATAAGATCACAAGAAGGGAGTTTTTCCTATTCATTATGTAGTCTCTAATTCAGGATGGAGGTGCACTTCACTACCATGACAAAGAAACTACTCGATGTGGTTGACGTGAACTTATTATCCTCGAAATTTAATCTAAAACTCTGTTACCAACTTTTTCATCACGAGAATCTAGACCCCAGGCAAGACCGGCATCGTTAACCTCTCACGGGTCGCAGAAAAGCCTACATACGTCATTCTTACCTCATATGTGTTAATTTTAGTAGAAAATTTTTAGTTTTTTTTCTTATTTCATCCTGAACATCTTAAAATTAAAATAATAGGTGTTCACAAATCAACAAACTAATATAGAGATAATCAAGTGAAAGAAACAATTCATAATTGCATTGAATGTATTCTTGCCAAAATGGTGAAATGAAAGTGGAAAGAAACACCAATGGAACATTCTCCACTATACAAGTCCTATGTTTAATCTGGATAATAATGGTAGACATCCGCGATAGCATGAGGTCCTACCAAGTCTGGATTAAAGCTCCACGTCCAGATAGTTGCAATGTTAAATTGTAAGCTCTAGCGTCCACCTATGCCTGCACCTAAAAATATAGAGTTGTATGGGATTAGTGCAAACTTATAGTGAGTATGGGTATATGCAAGCACACACCAAGGACATGCATGAGTAAGAATAGCTCTTTGCTAACAACAATATTATGAGAAGTCAAGTCAGTGGACTTGCAAAACTGGGATTAGGAATGTTAGTGAGCTTTGAAAATTTGGATTAGGAAAGTGAGTGAGATTTTCCAATTAGGATTAGGTAAGTCATGCCATTAGAGTAACATGCATCATCATACTTATGATACTGTTATTCCAGCCTGTCACGCGAGTGACCCGGGTTAGATCCCCTGCAGCGGCGCCAAAATTTGATACGCTCAAACTGACTTTTCAAATACGATGTAAAGCGGTCGTATCAAGTAAAGAACCCAACTAATGAGGTTTGGATCGTTCCCATGAGGAAAGTAGTTCAGACTTAACATCAATCTATTATTTCTACTATTTAGTTAAATATTTCATTGGAAATAAAATACAATAAAAAGGGGGGGTTTTATTTCTAAATGAATGAAAATAAGTAGCTAATTTAAAGGAGAAAACTAACAGCTTCAAATATTGGAGTTTAATCAATTAATCAAATTAACTAGGGTTTACGTGTTCCCCACAAGTTTATAACTTGTTAATTAAAACTATAACAATTCTTTCCACGTATCATGCATGCAAAGTGATAAGTTATGTATTTCTAGATCCTTGGTTCGTCATCTATAAAATTTCACTCGCACTTTTGTCCGGCTATGTGTGTTGCTATACTAACCCTTACCTTCACATCATATCAAGCATCGTATTAAATATTTGACTAAAATATTACCTCGTACCAATCAATACTAGCCTATTAGACAGTATAAACTAAATCTATGTTGATAATTCTTTTCCTATTATCTAACTCTTTTGTCTGGCAAGTAGCATTAAGGCATGTTCTAATGTTGGCCATCCGTTAAAAGATTTCTAAGCGAAAGAATTATCAATACATGCAAGACACTATTCTAGAATTGTTATTTTACTTAGGTTTTACCTCATTATTCGCCTATGGTTCCCACAACCCTAGTTATGGAGTTTAGTTACCCATAGTCATAATCACAATATTCAAATATATGATATAAAAATTAATGCACTCACTTCAATGAGAAAGAGTAAAATCCAAAAGTTCACTTGATTAATCAACAAAAAGCACCAACAATCAATTACTGCAATTAATTGAATACTAAAGATTCTCCAAAAGTATAATAAGAATCATATAAATCTAATCCACAAAGAAGCTCAAATAACAAAAAGTCTAACAAAGAGTCTTAAAATAATCAAGAGTCTAACACCAAAAATTAGGTTTTTCGAACAATTTATAAAAAATTAAAACTTAATTAAATTAAGGACTCTATTTGCTGAAAATCTGTAAAAATGTTGTTGGGTCGACGGACCTCGCGGTGGATCATTGTGGTCACGATGGACCGTCATGGACACCGCCATACCATTCTTGTGCAATTTCTTCTTCTGCTGACTTCATTACCCTCGACGACACGTATAACGGATAATCACAGGCATAACATTCTATCTATTGTCTCCATTACAAAACACTTGAACTCTTTGAATTTGGGTACTAGGAATACTTCTCTGATCTTCATGAAGAACATCAGGAAGGATTATCATGGATATGACGGTCCGTCACTCACTACGTTACCCCACACATGGTAAGAATTCCCATCTTTCATCAACAGTTGCACTACGATGCCACCTCCGAACCATCACTAGCAGGACGTACTGTCACAAGCCCCGTAGGTGGTACTTTCCTATATTTCTTGCTCAATAACCTCCGCATTCATCTTTTTGACAGATTTCCTACAAATAAAGAGAAACTTACATAAAAGTTAGTACAAAAAAGGATCTGGACACACTAAACATAAGGAAAAAGTATTAAAAATACCGTGAAACCATGGTATATCAATATGGCACATAACATTTTTGATATCATTCCTTCATATGCCATGAGACCTTGCAATCATGGACTTGACATCAAGACGAAATTCATCAATAGAAGATGGAAATTTTCTTTTAATTTTTCAGAATCCTTTCATCAAGTTACACCTTAGTTCTTAGGGACATTCGTAGTGCATTTAGAATATTTTATATGCATCTTAATGTATTCGTTTAGCCAAGACATTATACCTTAAATCAGCCACATTTCAACTCATATGAACATCATATTGATATCAACATGTCTACATGAAATTTAATGAACTATGATGCCATTTGAAGTCCTAAACCACAACAAATAGCCACAGCAACACACACATACAGACATAGTTACATTTTCGGAAACATTAACATAAACCACATAATTCCAAACATACATATACACACATAATCATGACGAAAACACCTCTCATCCCTAGTTTTCTACCAGCAAACATAACAAACCTATTATTTAATGGGAGCTAGTGACAGGGACATGCAACAGGGAACAATCCCAGTTTTTGGAATGAATATTCTGAACCTTAAGGGGTCTCTTTTGAAAGAACCAAGAGAGAAGAGAACCCATACTTTTTTGACGTTATAAACTGCACTTGCTTACCAAATAACCCCTCCAAACACACGTCAAAATCCAAGAGCTTCAACACAAACTTGACGGAAAAACCCTCTTTTAGGCTAAGATTATGATTACTTTTTTGTTTATAATTTTCGTTTTAAGCTCTTCAGGTATGAAGAACTATGGTTTACCTACTATTTTTGTACATTATTTGGCAGAGAAAAACGTGATTGAGAGTGCTAAAGACGCGAGAGAGAGAGATGAGCGTGAAAGAGAAGAGTTTTCTTAGGCATAGAAGTCTAGTTTAGGACTTAGTGAAATAAGGTTTTATTTAATTATAAAAATAAGATTTTATTTTATATTAGATCAGCTAATAAATAATAAATATAAATTAATTATATTAATTTACCAACTTAAATTAAAACAATTTATTCATCTCTTCGACCTATGTTCGAACCAAATTGGAGCAAGACTTAACTTCAAGAGCTCAATTTTGGCCCTCCCTCCCCTAAATGCCCCTCCACCTTATTAATTAAATCAATAATTATATATTAAGCGTAACTATGATACTAACCTTAGCCTTGGAAAATACCATTTTACCTCTAGACCCTACAACCTAAAATTTTCCCTTTCTAAGTCTGGCAAAGACTCCTTCAAGTAAATCTTTGTAGTCGAGAGCCCTACTTAGTTAGACCAAACCATTCCAAGATCAAATAACTCCCAAAGATAGTTGGATTCACTGTAGCAAGGGTTTCGAGGTCTTGTTCTACGCGCATCAATCTGTGTGAATCCTAGTCTAATCATACGCATTCATGACACATTAAACATTTCTTATCTTATCAACTTTTAGGGTTGTTATAGTGAGTTAAATATTAATTAATAACATTGCCTACTTAGATCGAAATCAAGATCTTGGAATACATACAAGATGCCTAATTCTTGTACCACACAATCTTTAGATGATATGAGTCACTTAAGCAAACTATCAACAAAGCATCATAGTTTGTATGTATAGACCCATAAGTTTAGCATACGTTTAAAAATAAGTGAATGTAAGATATATGTAATGAAATGATATAACCCTAGAAGGATTAATTAAGAGTGTAAATCACACTAAATGCCCAAGTGCATTGGCACATGATGAAATGAAAAATGAAATGACGAAACCCTATAAGGGTTAAGTAAGAGTGTGAAACACACTAAATGGCAAAGTCCATTAGCATATGATGAAATGAACATTTAAATTAAAAGGGATCAGTAATTATGAAGAGCAAATGTACTAATGTTAATGAATGTGGTTACAACATGATATGAGGCTAATGTAAAAGATTAGAGAAATCTCAAATGAGCCTAAGTAAATGTTACCAAAATGTACTAACCCATGAGAGTGTAATATTTAACGACGAGATTAGTCTCTATGAACATTATAATGAAAGTATTGAGATAAACATAATAATACTAAAGATGAGATGAGAAATTCTCTATTGAGCTATGATTTCCTTATACTAGAAGCAAGCTTCCACGTATGATTTGAATGTATTGGAACTTTATACTGAGCACCGATAGACTAGCTATGAGCGGTGATTCCTTCTTTCAAGAATGGCGAAGGTTCACGTAACTCTCATGAGATTAGACTTTTTGTCATGCCGGATATGGGTATCCTTACATCTCCTAGTCTTTGAACTTATACTACCAATATAAGTATCTAGCGGGGTTAAATTCCCATGTACGCTAGCCTGTTTTGGGTAACTTTGGATAGTGATTCCATGTTTTTTTCAACTGGAGTTTCATTACACTAGATTTCATGAGTCTCATATGATCTATGTTGGTTACAGTTAAATTCACAATCAATGAATAAGTTCATCCTTAAATGATGCACATAATGAAATGAATAGTACAAAAGGTGTTAGGACAGAATAATCAAGAGGTGACCTAGACTCAAGTAATGACACTCGGTCATTCTTGATTATTGCATAGCGAACCCGATGAAAGTCATAAACTACGTTTATAACTAGTGATTACACTAGCCTATGAATGAAATGAAATGAAGTACGTATGAAGGAATGAAGCAGACTCTGTGTTCCCCAAAAAAGGCTCCCAAGTTGAGATTTGGGGGTGGAAGCAGATTTATAAAGAAAGAGAAAATATTACAGAGAGGAGAAGATGATGGAAGATTGGTGGTTTTATTTATGAGGGAAGACCCTCTATTTATACACAACAATCTTACCTCTTTGGCCAAAAATGGCCGACACCTACTTTATACTTGGCCTTATTACATTTGGCCAACGCTAAAAACAAAAAACTTAGTGGCCTATCTTTATTATTGGCCGACACACTTACTATTTACTGAACGACTTTTATAATTGGCTTTTTACAGCAGACACAACACGACAAAAATAAAAGACTATTACTTTGTACATATGGCTGATATTCAGCCGACACAAAAAACAAAATACTTTACTAAATACCTTTTTTTTATTCTAAAAGTACCTAAGGGATTATGTCATCCCCTTGGTTACATTTTGAACAAATATGGTCTGGGTATTTGTGCCCAATTATGTTGCAATATCTTGTCATCAGTTCTTCGGATATGAATCCTTCCTTTATTGCTCTAGTTGTTGGCGTAGCTTCTTGTTTAAACAGGGACAAAATCCATTTTTGGACTTCTTCCATATCTGCTTGTCTTATTTATCGCAAATTGGCATATATCATTATGTGATCTCTCGAATAGTAGCTCCATATGGTGTTGCCTTGTAGATAGTTATTTGCTAGCTCTTGTATAATAGTTGATAATCCAATTATCCTTTTATTGGCATAGAAACTGGGTATCTCCACTCTTGTTATCTCTGGCTGTTGGCCTATATCTTCTGGGATTATCATTTGCCGTGTTAGCCCAATTTTAACAATCTGGATCATTGGCTTTATTGCATCATAGAGTATCTCCGCTGGTGCTGTGTAGAATCTTATGAAAAATAAGTTTCCTTTTGTTATCTTTTTATATATTAAAAATGCTTTGTGGACATCTGGGATTCCACTTATTTCTTCACATGTATATGTACATACTGTATTTAATAATCCATAGTTATAACAAGTTTTTACTAGGTTTGGATTAGTTTTTGGTTGTGCAATTAACTTGTTATAATCTTGTAGTTTTTGGGTTAGGTAGTCTTGGGTTTTTTCTAATGTCGTGATAGATTTGGGTTTTTGATTCAATAAGTTTTGTATCTTGTATAGGTTTTCAATATATGTTCGGGATATATGGTTATATGTTTTCTTCTCTTTATGCAGGCTAGCTGCATACGTAGATATTTGTGGTGCTGAAGTATCTATTTTTTGTACCTTTAAAGTAAATGGTTTGGTAAATATGCTATTTAGGTTTGTGTTTTTGGGTGTAGGTTTCTCCATAGCTCCTTTGCTTTTACCTGCAACATCAGTAATGTCATGGGTTTTAAGGAGTTTCCCAACGTCTCCTTTTAGTTCTAGCTGTTTTTCGTCTGCCGAACGACGTAGCTCCGCATTTTTAGAGTCATGTTGCTGACTATTAGCTTTCAGATTTTGTACATCTGTCTCTATTTTTTCCATTTTCTAGCATAGGTTTGTCATCATTGCCAATAGATCTTTCATTATATCTCTTTCTTGAGCGGTAGTCAGCAATAGGATTTTCATCAGTTTTAATAATCTCAATTGTAAATGTAAAATTCAATATATTTAATGTTAATCTTCTTATTTCTTTTGTTGTAACTGAATCATCTATCTTTTTGGTATCCACCACTTTACCTGTGTGTTATCTGTTCTTACAATAAATTTATTGTAAACTATATATGGTTCAAATGCTAACAAACATTTATATAATGCAAATAATTCTTTTCTATATATTTTCCATTTTGCTTGTGCTTCAGTATATGATCCTGAGCAATACCTGTAATGGTGTTCTATCTTTTCTTTGTTATATTTATATTTTAGTACTCCTCCATAACTGTGGTCACTTGAATCTGTTTCAATTATATATGTAAATGTTTTACTTTCATCAGGAAAATATAGTTTTGGTAATTTTTTTGCATAATTTTTTGATATTTTTTATGTGTTCTTTGTCTTTGTTGTCAAATTGATATTCAACATCCTTTTTGAGTTTTTTGTATAGTGGTTTTAAATGTTCTGCTAGTTTTGGTATGTATTCTCTTACTTGATTTACTAATCCTAAGAATGATTGTAATTTCTTTTTTGTATCTATATTTTCATCAATAGTAATTATTTTTTGTACTACATGAGTTTGCATTTTTATTCCATTTTTATCTATTTGTATTCCTAGAAATTCTATTTGTGGTTTCATAATTTCTGCTTTACTTTTACTTAAACTTATACCTGAATGTTTAGTTTTATGTATAAATTTTTCTAATAATCTTATATGTTCATCTTGTGTTTTAGAATATAGTAATATATCATCTATATATACAACACAATTTTCTAACTGGTTAAAACAGTTATCCATAAAATGTTGGTATCTACCTGGTGCATTTTTATATCCAAATGGTAATACATTTCATTCATAAAATCCTTACGGTACTGTGAATGCTGTTAATTGTTTAGATTCTTCTTCTAGTTTTAGATGGTAAAATCCTGATTTACAGTCAAATTTGCGAAAATAGTTGTATCCTTGTATTTGTCTTATTTTAAGTATTTTATTAGGTATTGGATAATTATATGTTTTAGTTTTGACATTTAAATTTTTGTAGTCAATATTCATTCTACTTTTGTCTCTTTTTTGTTCAGTGTGTTTTATAACTATAAATGTTGGGCTTATATGTTTACTATTACTTTCTTGTATATAATTTTTTTCCAGTAATTCATTTATATGTATTTTTAATTCTTGCAAATCATAAAAGTTGTATTTTAATGGTTTTTATGTTATTATACTATTTTCATCTATTAGTTCAATTTTTACTTTTGTTTTATGTTTTTCCCATCCTTGTAATGGGTCTTCATTATATAATTGTTCTAGTTGTTCATTAATTATTTTAACTTTGTCTATTGTAAATATAATGATTTCTAATTGTGATATTTGTTTTTCATTTATATTTTCCATTTCCTGGTTTATTTTTTCACTAACTTTAATCCATTCTATAGATTTTCTTTGTTTATTTTTTACTCTTTTCGCTCCTATTTTATAGGCACATGGCGTAGTAAGCCACCAGTGTGTTTTTGTTATTATATGTGGGTAAAATTTGTCTAGAAATGGCATTCCTAGCAACATATCTTTTGTTGTGAATTCAAAATTATAAATTTCTTCTATTGTTAATATTTTATCCCATATTTGTATTTTTATAATTTTTGCTTTATATTTAATCATACTTCCTTCATTATTAAATCCTGTTACTACAATAGGTGTTTTTAATTTTTCCCATTTATCTTCTGGTAAACAATTATATTTACATATATTCGCTTCTGCTCCTGTATCTATTATAGGGGTATAGTATCTGTTGTGATATCCTTCTACAATAATTTTTGCATGAATAAATATTTTCATTAATCATTTGGTTCTTTTTATAATTAATTTTTTATTTTGACAAGTTATTGTTAATTGTTCATTTTCTATGTTGTATGGTTTAACTTTTTCTAACCATTTTATTCCTAACGTGATATTATGGTTTCCTTCATATATCTTAAATTGTATTTTTAATGGAATTCCTCCCATAATTATTTCTTTTTCTGTTGTTTCTTCATTTGTATTTACTATTTCGCTAGGTAATCCAGAGCATATGTGTCCTGTTTTCATAATTTCTTCTTCTAATACTAATTCTCTTGTTATATGATTTTCTTCTTGTGCTGTGTTTATCAAGATTATATATTTTCTCTGGTCCATTATTCCTGTTATAAAATAATGATATAGTGTCGTTTCTTCTAATAAATTTTGTGGTATTTCATATTTTCTTTTAGATGTACTCATCCTTGATGAGGTAGCTCTGGTTATCATATTTAATGTACTTGTATTTGGTGTACTTGAGGTGCTTAATCTTTCTTTTTCTATTTCCAAATCTCCTTCTGTATCAATTTCTTTATAACTATAGTCATTATTATCTATTAAGTTAATTATTTTTTCAAAAGGATTTTCTATTTTTATTTTATCAATTTTATTTCTTGCTTTTATTTTATATTTTGTTGTTAATATATATAGATTTTTACATCTTGCTGTGAATACCTTACTTCCTGGTGTTAACTCTATTCCTGACATTTTCCAATATAATACTAATGATTTATTTATATTTGTATCTGTTAATTCTATTGTATAATTAGCACTTATTATAAATTTAAATTTTTGATATATTAAATTTCCTTTGACTGCACTTATTACACTTTTTTCTATAGGGTGTATTATTCTGTCATCTGCTAAATATATTTCAATGGGTGTATCTATTCCTTCTCTGAAACAAGCTTTTATTAGTATTTCCGTTCCTCCTAAATGTACATATTTTATAGCTGCTTTATTTTTTATGTTTTGTATTTCTTTATTTATTATTCGTTTGTTTATTATAGGTACGTATTCTTTTCCGCTTGTATATTTACCGTCTATGATGTGTTCTTTTTGACTAACTACATAGTATTCTTCTTTTTGTCTTTTAAACTAGTATTTTAATGTAGGTATTTCAAATATCTTTTCAACACTTAAATCTAATTCTTTTCTTTTTATCTGTTCAAAAACTGTATTATCAAATATAATCTTTTGGTGTGATTATTCTTCATCTTCATAATTCTCTTTGGATATTATTTCGTTCTCAGACATTATATTCTTCTTCTATTTCATTTTCCAAATTTTCTTCTCCATTTTAAGTTTCTATATCTGATACTTCATATATACTGTCGTTATCACTTAATTCATAGTCTATATATTCTATTTCCATATATTTTTCATTGTCTATAATTAATTCTGCTATTTGTTTTCTTTATGGATCTTTTGATAATTTACAATTCTTAGCTATATGTCCTATTTTTCCGCAATTGTAACAAGTTCATTGGGATATCTTCCTCTTTGGTTTATATTGTCTTTTTATTTTATAATTTTTTATATAATACCTTCGTCTTGGTTGTTTATATTTATACTTAGTTTTATTTTTTCTATAATTTTTATATCTTTTGGAATTTTGTTTTTATTTGTACACCCAAACTATGGTGCCATTTTAATTTTACAACATGATAAATTTTTATATATTACTTTTTCAATTTTTAATTTTTCTTTTTGGTTCTCACATAATTGTGTAAACCATCGAGATAGAAATTTTATTCTAGCTCCTAAAGTATTTTAACGACGTGTTTAGTCGTTTTGAGCAGCAGATTTTATTTCTGGAAAACTGGCTGAGGCGACGGACCCCACGACGGACCGTCATGGGCATGATGGACCGTCGCAGGGTCTCATTTCAAAACACTATGAAATTCTGAAATAGGGTACTGAAAATCGACTCTCTGAACTTCGTAACGGAAAGGCAGGACGGACCGTCACAGGCATGACAGACCGTCACAGACTCTTTGGTGGAAATTGAGTCTCTGAACTTTGCGACGACCTGCACGACGGACCGTCGCAGGAACGACGGGCCATCACAGGTTGCGTAATCCCAGTCTGGGTCGGATTTCTTTACACGTTTTAAGGGACGATTTGGACTATTCCTACTTTAATTATAAAGTTAGAGGGTTAAGGTTAATAAGTTTAATTACTTGGGGATTAAATGAGGTAACCTTAAGTTAATTAGTGGGTTATTATTGCCATCTTTCATTCTTAATTATATGTTAATTAGGGTAAAAGAAAGAGGATTTGAATAAGAAAATAGAAAGAACAAGAGAGAGAGAGAATTGAACGAGGAAGAGAGAAACGAAGAGGATAACAAAGCATTGGGGAATTTGTTGCTTGATCACGAATCTTCGGTGGAGGTAGGTTATGATTATTTTATGCTATTCGTAGTAAACTCTTAATAGCGAATGATATGTATTGATAGTACTGTAAACCCTTCTATATGCTTAATTGTATGCTTGCATGAATGTGATTATGAAATTGTGATATAATAAGCATGATGAAGCTATTGAATCCTAAATCTTGAAAAGTAACCCTAATCTACTTTGTTAGTGATGATGCCTTGGTATAAAAGAACGCTTGATGAACGAAAGTAGTGAGATTAGGGGATCAGGTGCCACGTTCCGGTACCAGGATAGTATATGAGGATCGGAGTGTCACTTTCCGACACCACGGTAGTATATGGATCGGGTGCCACGTTCCGGTACCAGGATAGTATATGAGGATCGGATTTTTACGTTCCGACACCAGGATAGTATATGGATCGGGTGCCACGTTCTGGTACCAGGATAGAATATGGATCGGGTGTCACGTTCCGACACCAGGATAGAATGAGGATTGGAGTGTCACGTTCTGACACCATGATAGTATATGAGGAGCGGAGTGTCACGTACCGAACGAGAGGAATAAAGATAATGAATCTTGAAAGATGTTAATATACTCAATTTAATGAACCTAATTCCCAAATGAGTATGATGAGGAGGCGAAAGTCCTCATTGATGTGCTTGGTGTTGTGACCAAGGGTTATGGTAATTGTAAATGCTGCATGCTAAGGATATTAGTTGATTTTATGATATTACTTGATATATACTGTTTTCTATTTTGAGTTGGCCGATGATATCTACTCAGTACCCGTGTTTTGTATTGACCCCTACTTTTATGTTTTCTTCTTTGTTAATTGTGGAGTGCAGCAAACGTGCCGTCGTCTTCAACTCAACAGTAATTCTAGCCAGTCTTTGTCACACCGGATCTTCAGGGTGAGCTAATGCTTCTAGCTTGGACTGGATCTTCTTCCTCATGTCTTGATGCCTTGAAGTTCCGGCATGGACTAGCTTTTACTTGGTTTAGCTTCTTAGAATACTCTTAGTTTAGTAATTTGATAATAGATGTTCTTGTGGTGATGACTTCCAGATTTTGGGGAATAATAGTTGTTGAATTTTAGAAGTTATTGAATTGGTTTTTATTTAATGAGTTTAAGTCTTCCGCATTATTTACTGTTGATATTATATTGAAATGTTAAGGTTTAGATTGGTTGGTTCGCTCACAGAGGAGGGTAAGGGTGGGTGTCAGTCGTGACCCGATTTGGGTCGTGACAAACTTGGTATCAGAGCATTATGTTCGTTGGTCTCATAACGCAAGAACGAGTCTAGTAGGGGACGCCTTTACTTTTCTTTTAGAGGCTAATAAGACATTAGGAAAATTCCATTCTTTCATTCTTCTTTCGTGCTATTACTTGGGTCCAATTGTTATCGAGGTGATACAAATTGGTATCTGACCATCTTCACTCTATTTCGCAGATGGTTAGAACTAGATCAACGACTCCGCCAACACCAACACCGGCAAGACAAGAAACGTCTGAGCCAGCCACTGGGGCTGTGGCTCGAGGAAGAGCAGCGGCAAGAGGCCGTGGTAGAGATCGTGGGAGGACGTCCTCTAGAGGAAGAGGACGAGCACCTAGCTCATCTGGTACTAGGGCGGTGACTCCTCCACCGACTGAGGAAGTAGTAAGAGAGGATGAGGAAGGGGAGAATGAACAAGTGCAAAATGAGGAATTGTCACCCCAACCTACCCCAGAGATGATCAATCAGGTTCTTGCTTATCTTAGCGGGTTATCTGATCAGGGTCAGGCACCTCTTGTGTTTTCTGCACCAACACCTCCGGTTTTAGAGGTACGACATGCCGCTGCTGGGGCTCCCCGCATGGATGCCTAATTGGAGATAGGCACGTTTCCTCGTCTGACTACGGGGCCCATAATGACAAATGATTAGCATGAACTTTTAAGTAAGTTCTTGAAATTGAAACCTCCTGTCCTCAAGGGTGCTGAATCGGAGGATGCTTATGATTTTCTTGTTGACTGTCATGAGCTACTACATAAGATTGTTATAGTAGAACGATTTGGTCTTGAGTTTGTGACTTATCAGTTTCAAGGGAACGCCAAAATGTGGTGGCGAACACATGTTGAGTGTCAACCGACAGAGGCAACACCCATGACTTTGGCCTCATTCTCTAGCTTGTTTATGGAAAAGTATATTCCCCGGACTTTGAGGGATCGAAAAAGAGTTGAGTTCTTTAGCCTAGAGCAAGGTAGGATGTCAGTTACTTCTTATGAAGCTAGGTTTTGCGCACTATCCAGATATGCCACCCAACTTTGTTTCAGTCCACAAGAGCGGATTCGCCGTTTTGTGAAGGGGTTGAGGTCAGAGTTGCGGATTTCAGCCTTACAGGTAGCGGCTACCGCAAAATCCTTCCAAGAACTGGAAGACTTTGTGGTAGAGGTGGAAGGAGTAAAGCCAGATGACTTCACCATGGCATCGACATCAAAAAGGTTTCGAAAGGGAGGTGAGTATAATTGTTCTTACTCTAGAGGACAGGGTTCCGGAGGTTACTCAGTCAGACCAATTAAGTCTTCACTACAGACTGTAGTTGGGGGTCCACCTCAGACCGGTCAACACTTCTCTGAGAGACCTATGCTTGAATCCAGAGAGTGTTATGGATGTGGGGAGACTGGACACATTAAGAGGTATTGTCCATAACAGAGTTACAGACCTCCAAATGTTAGAGGTAGAGGTGGTTATGGAAGAGGTCGTCATTCTGGAGGATGCGGTGTTCGAGGTAATGGTTGTCACCAAAACAGCCAGGGTGATGGGCAAACTGGAGACACTACATCACAACATGGTAGGGGCAACGAACAGACAAACGATAGGGCCCATTGTTACGCTTTCCCTGGGCAGTCTGAAGCGGAGGCATCTGATGCTGTCATCACAGGTAATCTTTTGGTTTGTGATTGCATGGCTTCTGTATTGTTTGATCCCGGATCCACATTTTATTATGTATCTTCCTCATTTGCTAATGGTCTTAATTTAAATTGTGAATTACTTGACATGCCTATTCGTGTTTCTACTCTGGTGGGTGAGTCTGTGATAGTTCAAAAAGTGTATAGGTCTTGTTTGGTGACTTTTGTGGGGAGCAACACTTATGTAGATTTGGTTATCCTAGAAATGGTTGACTTTGATGTAATTTTGGGTATGAATTGGCTTTCTCCGAATTTTGCGATCTTCGATTGTAATGCTAAGATTGTGCCGTTAGCCAAGCCTGGGACAGATCCGTTAGTGTGGGAGGGTGACTACACTTCTAATCCGGTGCGTATCATCTCCTTTCTTCGTGCTAAGAAAATGGTTAGTAAAGGGTGTTTAGCTTTCTTGGCACATCTCAAGGATGACACTACTCAAGTACCCTAGATTGAGTCGGTTTCGGTAGTCCGTGAGTTTTTGGATGTGTTCCCTGCAGATCTTCCTGGTATGCCACCAGATAGGGATATTGACTTCTACATCGATCTTGAACCGGGTACTCGCCCCATTTCTATACCCCCTTATAGAATGGCCCCCGCGGATTTAAGAGAGTTAAAGGCCCAACTTCAAGAGTTGTTGAGCAAAGTCTTCATTAGACCAAGTGCATCTCCTTGGGGTGCTCCAGTTTTGTTTGTGAAGAAGAAGGATGGGAGTTTTTGGATGTGCATAGACTACAGACAACTGAATAAGCTAACTATTAAGAACAAGTATCCTCTTCCTCGCATTGATGACTTGTTCGATCAGTTACCAGGTGCTTGCATCTTCTCTAAGATTGACTTGAGATCCGGTTATCATCAATTGAAAATACGGGCAACGGATGTGCCAAAGAATACTTTTCGGACCATGTATGGGAAATATGAATTTGTAGTGATGTCTTTTGGTCTTACGAATGCCTCTGCTGCTTTCATGAGCTTGATAAACGGGATTTTTAAACCATATTTGGATCTCTTTGTGATCGTGTTTATTGATGATATACTGATATACTCTAAAAGTAAGAAGGAACATGAGGAGCATTTGAGAATTGTATTGGAAATGTTGAGGGAGAAAAAGCTTTATGCCAAGTTCTCTAAGTGTGAGTTTTGGCTAGATGCAGTGTCCTTGTTGGGGCACGTGGTGTCTAAGGAGGGCGTGATGGTGGATCCTTCTAAGATTGAGATAGTGAAGAATTGGGTAAGACCTACTAATGTGTTAGAAATAAGAAGTTTTGTTGGTTTAGCTAGCTATTACCGTCGATTTGTCGAGGGATTCTCTTCCATTGCTTCCCAATTGACGAATTTGACTAAGCAGAATGTTCCATTTGTATGGTCAGACGAGTGTGAAGAAAGCTTTCAGAAGCTCAAGACTTTGTAGACTACTGCACCAATTCTCACCTTGCCTGTGGAAGGTAAGAACTTCATTGTTTATTGTGATGCATCCTATTCGGGTTTGGGTGCAGTGCTAATGCAAGAGAAGAATGTTATTGCTTATGCTTCAAGACAATTAAAAGTTCATGAACGTAACTATGCGACCCATGATTTGGAATTGGTTGCGGTAGTGTTTGCATTGAAGCAATGGAGACACTATCTATATGGGGTTAAGTGTGAAGTATACACGGATCATCGTAGCCTACACTATGTCTTTACTCAGAAAGATTTGAATTTGAGGCAGAGGAGATGGATGGAATTACTGAAGGACTACGATATCACTATCTTGTATCATCCCAGAAAAGCGAATGTTGTGGCATACGCCTTTAGTAGAAAGGCAGGGAGCATGGGACGTCTAGCTTACTTGCAAGTTTCTAGACGCCCATTGGCTAGAGAGGTTCAGATTCTGGCTAATGACCTTATGAGGTTAGAAGTAAATGAGAGGGGAGGATTTTTGGCTTGTGTGGAGGCAAGATCTTCCTTCCTTGACAAGATTAAGGGAAAGCAGTTTATTGATGAGAAATTGATCCCTATCCGAGATAAAGTGTTGCAAGGAGAGGCTAAAGAAGCGACAATCGATGAGGAAGGTGTTTTGAGAATTAAGGGAAGGGTATGTGTGCCCCGTGTTGATGATTTGATCCACACCATTCTTACAGAGGCTCATAGTTCCAGATATTCTATACATCCTGGTGCAACCAAGATGTACCCTAACCTAAAGCAACACTTTTGGTGGAGTAGAATGATGCGCGACATTGTCGATTTTGTTGCCAAATGTCCAAACTGTCAACAAATAAAGTATGAACACACCAGATACCCGGAGGAACACTTCAGAGAATGCCCATTCCCGAATGGAAGTGGGAAAGGATTGAAATGGATTTCGTGGTTGATCTTCCAAAGACATTGGGAAAGTTTGATTCTATTTGGGTAATTGTTGATAGGTTAACTAAGTCTGCTCACTTCATTCCGGTCAAGGTGACTTACAATGCAGAGAAGTTAGCCAAAATCTATATCTCAGAAATTGTTCGGTTGCATGGGGTTCCACTCTCCATTATATCAGATAGAGGTACGCAGTTTACCTCTATGTTTTGGAAAACATTGCATGCGGAATTGGGTACTAGGTTGGACCTTAGTACTGCGTTCCATCCTCAGACCGATGGTCAGTCTGAGAGAACGATTCAAGTGTTGGCGGATATGCTTCGTGCATGTGTGATAGAATTTGGTGGCCATTGGGATAGCTTCTTACCCTTAGCAGAGTTCTCCTACAACAATAGCTATCACTCAAGTAATTATATGGCTCCATTTGAAGCATTGTATGGGGGGAGATGTAGGTCTCCCATTGGTTGGTTTGATACATTTGAGGTGAGACCTTGGGGTACTGAACTTTTGAGGGATTCATTAGAGAAAGTGAAGTCTATTCAAGAAAAGCTTCTAGCGGCGCAGAGTAGGCAAAAAGAATATGCAGATCGAAAGGTTAGAGACTTAATGTTCATGGAGGGTGAACAAGTCTTGCTGAAGGTTTCGCCCAAGAAAGGGGTGATGCGGTTTGGTAAAAGAGGTAAACTACGCCCAAGGTATATTGGTCCCTTTGGAGTACTTAAGCGAGTAGGGGAGGTGTCTTATGAGTTAGCCTTGCCTCCAGGGCTGTCCGGAGTGCATCCGGTATTCCATGTGTCTATGTTGAAAAGATATCATGGGGATGGAAACTACATTATCCATTGGGATTCGGTCCTGCTTGATGAGAATTTGTCGTATGAGGAGAAACCTGTTGCTATTTTAGGTAAACAAGTTCGCAAGTTGAGGTCAAGGGAGATTGCATCCATCAAGGTGCAATGGAAGAATCGGCCGGTTGAAGAAGCCACTTGGGAGAAGGAGGCCGATATGCAAGAAAGATACCCACATCTGTTAAAAGATTTAGGTACTCCTTCTCGCCCATGTTTTTCTTTTTATGATCGTTCGAGGACGAACGATGGGTAAATTGATATCTATTGTAACGACCTGTTTAGTCGCTTTGAGCAGCAGATTTTATTTCTGGAAAACTGGCTGAGGCGACGGACCCCACGACGGACCGTCATGGCACGACGGACCGTCGCAGGGTCTCATTTGAAAACACTTAGAAATTCTGAAATTGGGTACTGAAAATTGACTCTCTGAACTTCGTAACGGAATGGCAGGACGGACCGTCACAGGCGTGACGGACCGTCACAGACTCTTTGGTGGAAATTGAGTCTCTGAACTTTGCGACGACCTGCAGGACGGACCGTCGCAGGCACGACGAGCCGTCACAGGTTGCGTAATCCCAGTCTGGGTTGGATTTCTTTACATGTTTTAAGGGACGTTTTGGACTAATCCTACTTTAATTATAAAGTTAGAGGGTTAAGGTTAATAAGTCTAATTACTTGGGGGTTAAAAGAGGTAACCTTAAGTTAATTAGTGGGTTATTATTGCCATCTTTCATTCTTAATTATATGTTAATTAGGGTAAAAGAAAGAGGATTTGAATAAGAAAATAGAAAGAACAAGAGAGAGAGAGAGAATTGAACGAGGAAGAGAGAAACGAAGAGGATAACAAAGCATTGGGGAATTTGTTGCTTGATCACGAATCTTCGGTGGAGGTAGGCTATGGTTATTTTATGCTATTCGTAGTAAAGTCTTAATAATGAATGATATGTATTGATAGTATTGTAAACCCTTCTATATGCTTAATTGTATGCTTGCATGAATGTGATTATGAAATTGTGATATAATAAGCATGATGAAGATATTGAATCCTAAATCTTGAAAAGAAACCCTAATCTACTTTGTTAATGATGATGCCTTGGTATAAAAGAAGGCTTAATGAACGAAAGTAGTGAGATTATGGGATCGGGTGCCACGTTCCGGTACAAGGATAGTATATGAGGATCGGAGTGTCACGTTCCGACACCAGGATAGTATATGAATCGGGTGCCACGTTCCGGTACCAGGATAGTATATGAGGATTGGAGTGTCACGTTCCGACACCAGGATAGTATATGGATCGAGTGCCACGTTCCGGTACCAGGATAGAATATGGATCGGGTGTCACGTTCCGACACCAGGATAGAATGAGGATCGGAGTGTCATGTTCCGACACCAGGATAGTATATGAGGAGCTGAGTGTCACGTACCGACACGAGAGGAATAAAGATACTGAATCTTGAAAGATGTTAATATACTCAATCTAATGAACCTAATTCCCAAATGAGTATGATGAGGAGGCGTGAATCCTCATTGATGTGCTTGATGTTGTGACCAAGGGTTATGGTAATTGTAAATGCTGCATGCTAAGGATATTAGTTGATTTTATGATATTACTTGATATATACTGTTTTCTATTTTGAGTTGGCCGATGATATCTACTCAGTACCCGTGTTTTGTACTGACCCCTACTTTTATGTTTTCTTCTTTGTTAATTGTGGATTGCAGCAAACGTGTCGTCGTCTTCAACTCAACAGTAATTCTAGCTAGTCTTCGTCACACCGGATCTTCAGGGTGAGCTAATGCTTCTAGCTTGGACTGGATCTTCTTCCTCATGTATTGATGCCTTGAAGTTCCGGCATGGACTAGCTTTTACTTGTTTTAGCTTCTTAGAATACTCTTAGTTTAGTAATTTGATCATAGATGTTCTTGTGGTGATGACTTCCAGATTTTGGGGAATAATAGATGTTGAATTTTAGAAGTTATTGAATTGGTTTTTATTTAATGAGTTTAAGTCTTCCGCATTATTTACTGTTGATATTATATTGAAATGTTAAGGTTTAGATTGGTTGGTTCGCTCACATAGGAGGGTAATTGTGGGTGCCAGTCGCGACCCGATTTGGGTCGTGACAAACTCTACCATTCCTTCATCATTCCAATCCTTTATTATTTTTGTACTAAATGGTTCTGGTAATTTTGTAAAATATAGTTTTCTTATTACTTTTTCTTCGTCTAAATTGTATTTAGCTTTGTAATAATATTCTCTGAATGCACAAGTACATTCTTCTATATAACGCATTTTACATATAGCTAATTTTGTCATAAGTTGTTTATTTATTATTTTTTCTCTATTTTGTTCTCTTATATCCGTGGTCATACCTCCAAATTCACTTCTTATTGCTGATTCATATCTGTCTAGTATAACTATACTTGTTGCTGATGGGATCCATCCATTTTCTTATCATTCCTAAGTACTTCTAAACGGTAGATTTTCTATCCATAATTTTGATGTTCCTACGAATGTTCTTTCTATGTATCTCGGTTTTTTTGTTGTTTCTATTTTGTTATCTATTAACTGTTTAGATATATTTCCTGTCCATAGTAATATTGCTTTATTTTTGTCTGTGACACAATCTAAATCTAAGAAATTATATTGTTCACTTATTGGTTTTGGTATCTAATTTTTATTTAATCTACTGTTCCATAATGCATTATTTCTATCGAATTGTTGATAACTTTCTGTATAATAAGTTGGTGGTGTCCACCTAGGACTACTTCTAGGACTATTTTTGGGACTATTATCTGGATTTTTTACTCTTGACGTACTGGGTCTATTCATATCTCCTGTGTTTATTTCTAATTTTTTTGTTTCTTTACCTGTTCTAAAATTTCTGTATATGTCTCACTTATGTAACTTATTTATGATTTTTGGTCATTTTCATTTTCATCTATTTCATTTACTTCATTTATCTCAATATCTTTATTTAATTTTTCTTCCATTTTGTTTATTTTATTTGTTAGTTCTTTTTCTTTTTCTATCTGTTTTCTTTTTGTTTATTTTCATTTTACAATTTTAATCTTGATAATTCTTTTTCTAGTTCATTATTCTTGTATTTTTTATTTCTTTTAAATGTTGTAATTCTTGTTTTGCTTCTACTTTTATTTTTTCTATTTCTCTTGATTTATCTATTTGTTCATTTTCTTTTGTTATTCTTATCATGGCTGTTAAACTATCTTGTAATCATGCTGTTTCTCTTTCTAACATTAAGTATAAATTATTTCCTATTTTTTTTATCTTCTTCCTAAATTTGAAAATATTATTTTTATTATCATTCCGTCTTGGTTTTCATATGTCTTTTCGTCTACTGCAAATTCCTCTTTATTCATTATAATTTATGTATTATATTATGTTGTAATTCATATTCAAGACAATCTAATTCTAATACTAACATAAATATAACTTTTCTTTGTACTAGTATTAATTTATTACATGCTCCTACTAATATATTTTCTTCTAACCTTCTTTTTCTATGTTGTAATTCTTGTTCTTTTTCAGTTATTTTTTCTATTATTTTTTCTATTAATTGTGTAACGACCTATTTAGTCGTTTTGAGCAACAGATGTTATTTCTGGAAAACTGGCTGAGACGACGGATCCCACGACGGACCGTCGAGGGGGTCTCGTTCCAAAACACTTAGAAATTCTGAAAAATGGGTACTGAAATCGACTCTCTGAACTTCGTAACGGAATGGCAGGACGAACCGTCACAGACTCATCAGAGAATTGAGTCTCTGAACTCTGTGACGGAGCAGCAGGACGGACCGTCGCAGGCACGACGGGCCGTCACAGGCTGCGTAATCGCAGGCTGAGTCAGATTTCTTTAATGTTTTAAGGGACGTTTTTGACTATTTCTTCTTTAATTATAAGGTTAGTGGGTTAATGTTAATAAGTCTAATTACTTGGGGGTTAAAAGAGGTAACCTTAAGTTAATTAGTGGGTTATTATTGCCATCTTTTATTCTTAATTTTATGCTAATTAGGGTAAAAGAAAGAGGGTTTGAATAAGAAAAATAGAAAGAACAAGAACAGAGAGAGAGGATCGATCGAGAAGAGGAAAACACAAAGCTTCGGTGAATTTGCTTGCTTGATCACTAATCTTCGGTGGAGGTAGGCTATGGTTTTTATGCTATTCGTAGTAAACTCTTAATAGCGAGATATGTATTGGTAGTATTGTAAACCCTTCTATATGCTTAATTGTATGCTTGCATGAATGTGATTATGTAATTGTGATATATAAGCATGATGAAGCTATTGAATCCTAAATCTTGAAAAGAAACCTAATCTACTTTGTAAATGATGATGCCTTGGTATAAAAGAAGGCTTGATGAATTAAAGTAGTGAGATTAGGGGATCGGGTGCCACGTTCCGGTACTAGGATAGTATATGAGGATCGGAGTGTCACGTTCCGACACAAGGATAGTATATGAATCGGGTGCCACGTTCCGGTACCAGGATAGTATATCAGGATCGGAGTGTCACGTTCCGGCACCAGGATAGTATATGGATCGGGTGCCACATTCCGGTACCAGGATAGAATATGGATCGGGTGTCACGTTCCGACACCAGGATACTATATGGATCGGGTGCCACGTTCCGTTACCGATACGAGAGGAATAAAGATAATGAATCTTGAAAGATGTTAATATACTCAATCTAATGAACCTAATTCTCAAATGAGTATGATGAGGAGGCGTGAGTCCTCATTGATGTGCTTGGTGTTGTGACCAAGGGTTATGGTAATTGTAAATGCTGCATGCTAAGGATATTAGTTGATTTTATGATGTTATCTGATATATATACTATTTTCTTTTTTGAGTTGGCCGATGATACCTACTCAGTACTTGTGTTTGTACTGACTCCTACTTGTATTTGTTTTCTTTGTTAATTGTGGAGTGCAGCAAACGTACCGTCGTTTTCAACTCAACCGCTACTCTAGCCAGTCTTTATTACACCGGATTTCAGGGTGAGCTAATGCTTCTAGCTTGGATTGGATCTTCTTCTTCATGTCTTGATGCCTTGAAGTTCCGGCATGGACTAGCTTTATATTATTGTAGCTTTCTAGATACTCTTAGAATTAGTAATTTGAAGTAGATGTTCTTGTGATGATGACTTCCAGATTTTGGGGATAATAATAGTTGTTGAGTTTTTAGAAGTTATTGTATTGGTTTTTATTAATGAGTTTAAGTCTTCCGCATTACTTTCTGTTGATATTATATTGAAATGTTAAGGTTTAGATTGACTGGTTCGCTCACATAGGATGGTAAGTGTGGGGGCCAGTCGCGGCTCGATTTGGATCTTGACAATTAGTATTTCCGTTCCTCCTAAATGTAAATATTTTATAGCTACATTATTTTTTTTCTTTTATATTTCTTTATTTATTTTTTCGTTTGTTTATTATAGGTATGTGTGCTTTTCCGCTTGTATATTTACCGTCTATGATGTGTTCTTTTTGACTAACTATATAGTATTCTTCTTTTTATCCTTTAAAACCAGTTTTTTAATGTAGGAATTTCAAGTATCTTTTCAACACTTAAATGTAATTTTTTTTCTTTTATTTGTTCAAAAACTGTATTATCAAATATTATCTTTTGGTGTGATGATTCTTTATCTTCATAATTCTCTTTGGATATTATTTCGTTCTCAGACATTATATTTCTTCTTCTATTTCATTATCTAAATTTTCTTCTCCTTTTTCAGTTTCTATATCTGATACTTCATATATACTGTCGTTATCACTTAATTCATAGTCTATATATTCTATTTGCATATATTTTTCATTGTCTATAATTAATTCTACTATTTGTTTTCTTTTTGGATCTTTTGGTAATTTACAATTCTTAGCTATATGTCTTATTTTTCCGCAATTGTAACAAGTACATTGGGATATCTTCCTCTTTGGTTTATATTGTCTTTTTATTTTATAATTTTTTATACAATACCTTCATCTTGGTTGTTTATATTTATACTTAGTTTTATTTTTTCTATAATTTTTATATCTTTTGGATTTTTGTTTTTTATCTGTACACCCAAACTGTGGTGCGATTTTATTTTTACAACATGAGAATTTTTATTTATTACTTTTTCCATTTTTAATTTTTCTTTTTGGTTCTCACATAATTGTGTAAACCATTGAGATAGAAATTTTATTCTAGCTCCTAAAGTATCTACCATTCCTTCATCAGTCCAATCCTTTATTATTTTCGTACTAAATGGTTCTGGTAATTTTGTAAGATATTGTTTTCTTATTTCTTTTGCTTCGTCTAAATTGAATTTATCTTTGTAATAATATTCTTTGAATGCACAAGTATATTCTTCTATGTAGCACATTTTACATATAGCTAATTTTGTCATAAGTTGTCTATTTATTATTTTTTCTCTATTTTGTCCTCTTATATCTGTGGTCATACCTCCAAATTCACTTCTTATTGCTGATTCATATTTGTCTAGTATATCTATATTTGTTGCTGATGGGGATCCATCCATTTTCTTATCATTCCTAAGTACTTCTAAACTTTCTGAGGGTAGATTTTCTATCCATAATTTTTTTGTTCCTACGAATGTTCTTTCTATGTATCTCGGTGTTTTTGTTGTTTCTATTTTGTTATCTATTAACTGTTTAGATATATTTCCTGTCCATAGTAATATTGCTTTATTTATGTCTGTGACACAATCTAAATCTAAGAAATTATATTGTTCACTTATTCGTTTTGGTATCCAATTTTTATTTAATCTACTGTTTTATATTGCATTATTTCAATCTGATTGTTGATAACTTTCTATATAATAAGTTTGTTGTGTCCACCTAGGACTACTTCTACGACTATTTCTGGGACTATTATCTGGGGTTTTTACTCTTGACGTACTGGGTCTATTCATATCTCCTGTGTTTATTTTTAATTTTTTTGTTTATTTACCTGTTCAAAAATTTCTTTATATGTCTCACTTATGTCACATATTTCTGATTTTTGGTCATTTTCATTTTCATCTATTTCATTTACTTCATTTAATTTTTGTTCCATTTCGTGTATTTTATTTGATAATTCTTTTTCTTTTTCTATCTGTTTTTCTTTTTGTTTATTTTCATATAACAATTTTAATCTTGCTAATTCCTTTTCTAGTTTGTTTATTCTTGTATTTTTTATTTCTTCTAAATGTTGTACTTCTTGTTTTGCTTCTACTTTTATTTTTTCTATTTCTCTTGATTTATCTATTTCTTCATTTTCTTTTGTTATTCTTATAATGGCTGTTAAAGTATCTTCTAATCTTGTTCTTTCTCTTTTGAACATTAAGTATAAATTATTTCCTATTTTTTATATATCTTCTTCCTAAATTTGAAAATATTATTTTTATTATCATTCCGTCTTGGTTTTCATATGTCTTTTCGTCTACTGCAAATTCCACTTTATTCATTATAATTTATATATAATATTATGCTGTAATTCATATTCAAGATAGTCCAATTCTAATTCTAACATAAATATAACTTTTCTTTGTGCTAGTATTGACTTATTACATGCTCATTCTAATATATTTTCTTCTAACCTTCTTTTTCTATGTTGTAATTCTTGTTCTTTTTTTGTTATTTTTTCCATTTTTTTTTCTACTAACTGTTGTTTATATTTTTCTTTGTTCATGTTGTTTTTTCAAATAACAAACATATTTGTATTCTGTTTTCTTGACTTAATAATGCTCTAATAAGCATCTTTAGAAGGTTTCCAACAGAAGTATTATTCGAATCAGTATGCCCAGACAATGCCATCCTAAAGTTGAAACTGGTAGGCAAGAAGGCCGTTTAGGGGAGTAAACAAAGTCGAGGCGCTATTAGGGTAACTAATCAAAGAAAAAAGCTGTAGTAGTGACTAGACGAGATGATTATTAAATCATTATTATTTCATAATAGATAAGTATAATCCATTAAGAGATTGGAAGGAATAAAAACTTTTAGAAAAAAATGAATAAAATGAGTACCTATTTAATAGATTATGATGATAATTATAAGATATTAATACTCTATATACTAAAAGATCTGAGTACTGATATAAAAAGAGATTTTTATGAAAAATTAGTAAGATATGAGATAATAGAAATAACAACCCAAGGTTGGACTCAATTAACCATACAAAGTATACAAGATGAACTTTATTATGACATGTATGAGTTATATGATGATCTAGACATATTTACAGACTAATGATTGAATTAGAAAAATTTGAAATATGGCAAAGACGAAGTATAAGATATAGGAAAAAATTAGTTAAAAACCCAACCAAGTTAAGTAAACTTTTTAAAATTTTATACAGAAAAATATAATGAACAAAAGTAAAAAGTTTAAAGTAAAAAGAAACAATATAGATAAAAAAATAAGAAAAACATGGAAAAAATTAAAACCCTTGTATATAGAATATGAACTATCACAACTAGTCAAAACAGATAACGATAAGAAAGAACATTTGATAGATATAATTTCAAAAACATAATACAAATATATTTTTTACCTGAAAAAATAGTATGATCAAAGAAAAATATAAACAACAAATAATAGAAAAAATAATGAAAAAAATAGCTGAAAAAGAACAAGAATTACAATATAGAAAAAGAAGATTACAAGAAAATGTATTAGCAGATGTATGTAATAAATCAATACTAGCACAAAGAAAAGTTATATCTATGTTAGAATTAGAATTAGATTGTCTTGAATATGAGTTACAACATAATATAATACAAAAATTATAATGAATAAAGAAGAATTTGCAGTAGACGAAAAAACATATGAAAACCAAGACGGATTGATAATAAAAATAATATTTTCAAATTAAGGAAGAAGATATAAAAAAATAGGAAATAATCTATACTTGATGATAGAAAAAAGAAACAATAAAATTAGAAGATAGTTTAACAGTCATGATAAGAATAACGAAAGAAAATGAAGAAATAGACAAATCAAGAGAAATAGAAAAAATAAAAGTAGAAGCAAAACAAGAAGTACAACATCTAGAAGAAATAAAAAATACAAGAATAAACGAACTAGAAAAAGAATTAGCAAGATTAAAATTGTTATATGAAGACAAACAAAAAGAAAAACAGATAGAAAAAGAAAAAGAATTAACAAATAAAATAAAAGAAATGGACAAAAACTAAATGAAGATCTTGAGATAAATGAAGTAAATGAAATAGATGAAAATGAAAATGACCAAAAATCAAAAATAAGTGACATAGTGAGACATATACAGAAATTTAAGAACAGGCAAATAAACTAAAAAAATTAGAAATAAACACATGAAATATGAATAAACCCAGTACGTCAAGAGTCAAAACCCCAGATACTAGTCCCAGAAATAGTCCTAGAGCTAGTCCTAGATGGACACCATCAACTTATTATACAGAAAGTTATCAGCAATCAGATAGAAATTGTCACGGCCCAAATTCGAGCCGCAACTGGCACCCACACTTATCCTCCTATGTGAGCGAACCAACCAATCTAAACCTTAACATTTCAATGTAATAACAATAGAAAATAATGCGGAAGACTTAAACTCATTAATAAAACCAATTCAATAACTATCAATATTCGACTTCTATTATTCCCAAAACCTGGAAGTCATCATCACAAGAACATCTACTTTAAACTACTAATTCTAAGAGTTTCTAAAAGCAGAAAAATACATAAGAAGCTAGTCCATGCCGGAAGTTCAAGGCATCAAGACATGAAGGAGAAGATCCAGTCCAACCTAGAAGTGTTAGCTCACCCTGAAGATCCGATGTGACGAAGACTGGCTAGAGTTACTGTTGAGTCAAAGATGACGGCACGTTTGCTGCATTCCACAATTAAACAAGAAGAAAATAATAAAAGTAGGGGTCAATACAAAGCACGGGTACTGAGTAGATATCATCGGCCAACTCAAAATAGAAAACAGTATATACCAAGTAATATCATAAAATCAACTATGATACTCAACATGTAGCAACAACAAACACTATATCATTAACAATTCCCGTCAAGTTCACACATGAGGACTCAAGCCCCAATACCATACTCATTTGGGAATCATGTTCATTAGATTGAGTATATTAACACCTTTCAAGATTCATTATCTTTATTTCTCTTGTGTCGGTACGTGACACTCCGCTCCCTTATATTCATTATTCCTCTTGTGTCGGTCCGTGACACTCCGATCCCCTAAATCTACGTGTCGGTTCGTGACACCCGATCCCCTAAATCTACGTGTCGGTTCGTGACACCCGATCCCCTAATTCTACGTGTCGGTTCGTGACACCCGATCCCCTAATTCTACGTGTCAGTTCGTGACACCCGATCCCCTAATTCTATGTGTCGGTTCGTGACACCCGATCCCCTACATGTGTCGGTACGTGACACTCTGATCCACTAAATCTATGTGTCGGAACGTGACACTCCGATCCACTAATATCATTCTGTAAATCATCAATCCTTCTCTATACCAAGGCATCCTCAATCCCATTACTTTAATTCATCAAGCCTTCTTCTATACCAAGGCATCATCAATCCCATTACTTTAATTCATCAAGCCTTCTTATCACAATCACATAATCATATTCATGCAAACATAAAATTAAGCATATAGTAGGGTTTACAATACTACCAATACATATCATTCTCTATTAAGAGTTTACTATGAAAGCATGAAAACCATAACCTACCTCCACCGAAGAATTGCGATCAACAAGCTATCTTCTCAAAATCCTTGTTATCCTCTTCGTTTCTCTCTCTCTCTACTCGTTCTCTTTCTTTTTCTGTCTCTCTTCGTTCTTTCTATTTTTCTTATTCAAACCCTCTTTCTTTTACCCTAATTAGTATATAATTAAGAATAAAAGATGGCAATAATACCCCACTAATTAACTTAGGGTTACCTCTTTTAACCCCCAAGGATTTGAGTTATTAATATAAACCCACGAAATCTATAATTAAGGAAAGAATAGTCCAAAAACGTCCCTTAAAACATCACTAGAAATCCAACTCTGCCTGGGATTTGCGCAACTTGTGACGGGCCGTCGTGCCTGCGACGGTCCGTCCTGCAGGTCGTCGCAAAGTTCAGAGAATGGATTTTCACTGAAGTCTCCGTGACGGTCCGTCGCGCCTGTGACGGTCCGTCCTGCCATTCCGTCACGAAGTTCAGAGAGTCGATTTTCAGTACCCAATTTCAGATTTTCTAAGTGTTTTGAAACGAGACCCTGCGACGGTCTGTCGTGCCCATGACGTTCCGTCGTGGGGTCCGTCGCTTCTGCCAGTTTTTCCAGAATTGAAGTCTGTTGCTCAAAACGACTAAACAGGTCATTACATTAGATACCAATTTACCCATCGTTTGTCCCCGAACGATCAAAAGAAGGAAAACAAGGGCGAAAAGGAGTACCTGAATTTGTAAACAGATGTGGGTGTTTTTCTCGCATATCCGCCTCCTTCTCCCAAGTGGCTTCTTCAACCGGTCGATTCTTCCATTGCACCTTGATGGATGCAATCTCTCTTGACCTCAACTTGCGAACTTCTCTATCTAAAATAGCAACAGGCTCCTCCTCATAAGACAAGTTCTCATCAAGCAAAACTGAATCCCAACGGATAATGTAATTTCCATCCCCGTGGTATCTTTTCAACATCGACACATGGAATACCGGATGTACTCCGGACAGCCCTGGGGGCAAGGCTAACTCATAAGCCACCTCCGCTACTCGCTTAAGTACTTCAAATGGTCCAATGTACCTTGGACTTAGTTTACCCCTTTTTCAAAACAGCATCACCCCTTTCATGGGTGAAACCTTCAACAAGACTTGTTCACCTTCCATGAACTCTAAGTCTCTAACCTTTCGATCTGCATATTCTTTTTGTCTACTTTGCGCCGCTAGAAGCTTTTCTTGAATAGACTTCACTTTTTCTATCGAATCCCTCAAAAGGTTAGTACCCCAAGGCCTAACCTCAAATGCATCAAACCAACCAATGGGAGACCTACATCTCCTACCATACAATGCTTTGAATGGAGCCATATCAATACTTGAGTGATAGTTGTTATTGTATGAAAACTCCGCTAAGGGTAGGAAGCTATCCCAATGACCACCAAACTCTATCACACACGCACGAAGCATATCCTCCAACACTTGAATCGTTCGCTCAGACTGACCATCGGTCTGAGGATGGAAGGCGGTACTAAGGTCCAACCTAGTACCCAATTCCGCATGCAATGTTTTCCAAAACTTAGAAGTAAACTGCGTACCTCTATCTGATAAGATGGAGAGTGGAACCCCATGCAACCGAACAATTTCTGAGACATAGATTTTGGCTAACTTCTCTGCATTGTAAATCACCTTGACCGGAATGAAATGAGCAGACTTAGTTAACCTATCAACAATCACCCAAATGGAGTCATACTTACCCATTGTCTTTGGAAGACCAACCACAAAGTCCATTGCAATTCTTTCCCACTTCCATTCCGGAATGGGCATTCTCTGAAGTGTTCCTCCGGGCCTTTGGTGTTCATACTTTACTTGTTAACAGTTTGGACATTTGGCAATAAAATCCACAATGTCACGCTTCATTCTACTCCACCAAAAGTGTTGTTTTAGGTCACGATACATCTTGGTTGCACCCGGATGTATAGAATACCTTCAACTATGAGCCTCTGTCAGAATAGTGTTGATCAAATCATCGACGCGGGGTACACATACCCTTCCCTTGATTCTCAAAACACCTTCCTCATCGATTTGTGCTTCCTTAGCCTCCCCTCGCAATACTTTATCTTGGATT
Organism: Solanum lycopersicum; assembly: GCF_036512215.1. Taxonomy (NCBI): domain Eukaryota; kingdom Viridiplantae; phylum Streptophyta; class Magnoliopsida; order Solanales; family Solanaceae; genus Solanum; species Solanum lycopersicum. The sequence goes on from NC_090809.1 coordinate 33,923,836, forward strand.
CTTCTTAGTTTCTCATCATCAAACTGTTTTCCCTTAATTTTGTCAAGAAAAGAAGATCTTGACTCCACACAAGCCAACAATCCTCCCTTCTCATTTACTTCTAATCTTATCAAGTCGTTAGCTAGAGTCTGAACCTCTCTAGCTAATGGGTGTCTAGAGGCTTGCAAGTGAGCTCGACTTCCCATGCTTCCCGCTTTTCTACTTAAAGCATCCGCCATAACATTCGCCTTCCCCGGATGATACAAGATAGTGATATCGTAGTCCTTTAGTAACTCCATCCATCTCCTCTGTCTTAAGTTCAAATCTTTCTGAGTAAAGACATACTGTAGGCTACGATGATCCGTATAGATCTCACACTTAACCCCATACAAATAGTGTCTCCATTGCTTTAAGGCAAACACCACCGCAGCCAATTCCAAATCGTGGGTCGGATAGTTACGTTCATGCACCTTTAGTTGCCTTGAAGCATAAGCAATCACACTCTTCTCTTGCATTAGTACTGCACCCAAACCAGAATAGGATGCATCACAATAAACAATGAAGTTCTTACCCTCTACTGGCAAGGTAAGGATAGGTGCGGTAGTCAACAAAGTCTTGAGCTTCTGAAAGCTTTCCTCACACTCATCCGACCATACAAATGGAACATTCTTCTTAGTCAAGTTCGTCAATTGGGAAGCAATAGAAGAGAATCCCTTGACAAATCGGCGGTAGTAGCTAGCTAACCCAACAAAGCTCCTTATTTCTGACACATTAGTAGGTGTTACCCAATTCTTCACTGTCTCAATCTTAGAAGGATCCACCATTACTCCAACCTTAGAAACCACGTGCCCCATGAAGGACACTGCATCTAGACAAAACTCACACTTAGAGAACTTGGCATAAAGCTTTTTCTCCCTCAACATTTCCAATACCATTCTCAAATGCTCTTCATGTTCCTTCTTGCTCTTTGAGTATACCAATATATCATCAATAAATACGATCACGAAGAGGTCCAAATATGGCTTAAAAATCCCGTTTATCAAGCTCATGAACGCAGCAGGGGCATTCGTAAGACCAAAGGACATCACTACACATTCGTAATGCCCATACCTCGTTCCAAAAGCAGTCTTTGGCACATCCGTTGCCCGTATTTTCAATTGATGATAACCGGATCTCAAGTCAATCTTAGAGAAGACACAAGCACCTTGTAACTGATCGAACAAGTCATCAATGCGGGGAAGAGGATACTTGTTCTTTATGGTTACCTTGTTTAGTTGTCTGTAGTCTATACACATTCGAAAACTCCCATCCTTCTTCTTTACAAACAAAACCGGAGCACCCCAAGGGGATGCACTTGGTCTAATGAAGCCTTTGTTCAATAACTCTTGAAGTTGTGCCTTTAACTCTCTTAACTCCGCGGGAGCCATTCTATAAGGGGGTATAGAAATGGGGCGAGTACCGGGTTCAAGATCAATACAGAAGTCAATATCCCTATCCGGTGGCATACCAGGAAGGTCTGCAGGGAACACATCCAAAAACTCACGAACTACTAAAACCGACTCAATCGAAGGTACTTGGGTAGTGTCATCCTTGAGATTTGCCAAGAAAGCCAAACACCCTTTACTAACCATTTTCTTAGCATGAATAAAGGAGATGATACGCACCAGATTGGAAGTGTAGTCACCCTCCCACACTAACGGATCTGTCCCAGGCTTGGCTAACGTCACCGTTTTAGCATTACAATCCAAGATTGCAAATTGCGGAGAAAGACAAGTCACACCCGATCCCCTAATTCTATGTGTCGGTTCGTGACACCCGATCCCCTAATTCTACGTGTCGATTCATGACACCTGATCCCCTACATGTGTCGGTACGTGACACTCCGATCCACTAAATCTATGTGTCGGAACCTGACACTCCGATCCACTAATATCATTCTGTAAATCATCAAGCCTTCTCTATACCAAGGCATCCTCAATCCCATTACTTTAATTCATCAAGCCTTCTTCTATACCAAGGCATCATCAATCCCATTACTTTAATTCATCAAGCCTTCTTATCACAATCACATAATCATATTCATGCAAACATACAATTAAGCATATAGTAGGGTTTACAATACTACCAATACATATCATTCTCTATTAAGAGTTTACTATGAAAGCATGAAAACCATAACCTACCTCCACCGAAGAATTGCGATCAACAAGCTATCTTCTCAAAATCCTTGCTATCCTCTTCGTTTCTCTCTCTCTCTACTCGTTCTCTTTCTTTTTCTATCTCTCTTCGTTCTTTCTATTTTTCTTATTCAAACCCTATTTCTTTTACCCTAATTAGTATATAATTAAGAATAAAAGATGGCAATAATACCCCACTAATTAACTTAGGGTTACCTCTTTTAACCCCCAAGGATTTGAGTTATTAATATAAACCCACGAAATCTATAATTAAGAAAAGAATAGTCCAAAAACGTCCCTTAAAACTTCACCAGAAATCCGACTCTGCCTGGGATTTGCGCAACTTGTGACGGGCCGTCGTGCCTGCGACGGTCCGTCCTGCAGGTCGTCGCAAAGTTCAGAGAATGGATTTTCACTGAAGTCTCCGTGACGGTCCGTCGCGCCTGTGACGGTCCGTCCTGCCTTTCCGTCACGAAGTTCAGAGAGTCGATTTTCAGTACCCAATTTCAGATTTTCTAAGTGTTTTGAAACGAGACCCTGCGACGGTCCGTCGTGCCCATGACGTTCCGTCGTGGGATCCGTCGCTTCTGCCAGTTTTTCCAGAATTGAAGTCTGTTGCTCAAACGACTAAACGGGTCGTTACAGAAATAATGCAATATAGAACAACAGATTAAATATAAATTGGATACCAAAACCAATAAGTGAACAATATAATTTCTTAGATCTAGATTGTGTCGCATACATAAATAAAGCAATATTACTATGGACAGGAAATATATCTAAACAGTTCATAGATAACAAAATAAAAACAACAGAAACACCAAGATACATAGAAAGAACATTCGTAGGAACAGTAAAATTATGGATAGAAAATCTACCCTCAGAAAGCTTAGAAGTACTTAGGAGTGATAAGAAAATGGATGGATCCCCATCAGCAACAAATATAGAAATATTAGCTAAATACGAATTGGCAATAAGAAATGAATTTGGAGGTATGACTACAGATATAAAAGAACAAAACAAAGAAAAAATAATAAACAGACAACTTATGACAAAATTATCTATATGTAAAATGTGTTACATTGAACAATATACTTGTGCATTTAAAGAATATTATTATAAATCAAAATATAATTTAGATGAAGCAAGAGAGATAAGACAACAATATTTCACAAAATTACCAGAACCATTTAGCACAAAAATAATTAAAGATTGTAATAATGAAGGAATGGTAGATACTTTAGGAGCTAGAATAAAATTCTTATCTCAATGGTTTACACAATTATGTGAAAGCCAAAAGGAAAAATTGAAAATGGAAAAAGTACTAAATAAAAATTTAGCATGTTGCAAAAATAAAATGGCACCACAATTTGGATGTACAAATAAAAAACAAAAGTCCAAAAGATATAAAAATTATAGAAAAAATAAAACTAAGTATAAATATAAACAACCAAGACGAAGGTTTTATATAAAAAATTACAAAATAAAAAGACAATATAAACCAAAGAGAAAGATATCCCAATGTACTTGTTACAATTGCGGAAAAATAGGACATATAGCTAAGAATTGTAAATTACAAAAAGATCCAAAAAGAAAACAAATAGCAAAATTAATTATGGACAATGAAAAATATATGCAAATAGAATATATAGACTATTAATTAAGTGATAACGACAACATATATGAAGTATCAGATATAGAAAGTGAAAATGGAGATGAAAATTTATATAATGAAATAGAAGAAGAAATATAATGTCTGAAAATGAAATAATATCTAAAGAGAATTATGAAGATGAAGAATCATCACACCAAAAGATTATATTTGATAATACACTTTCTGAACAAATAAAAGGAAAAGAATTAGATTTAAGTGTCGAAAAAATACTTGACATACCTATACTAAAAAAAGTAGTGTAAAAGACAAAAAGAAGAATACTACGTAGTTAGTCAAAGAGAACACATCATAGACGGAAAATATACAAGCGGAAAAGCATATATACCTATAATAAACAAATGAATAATAAATAATGAAATACAAAACATAAAAAATAAAGCAGGTATAAAATATGTACATTTAGGAGGAACAGAAATACTAATAAAAGCTTGTTTCAGAGAAGGAATAGATACACCCGTTGAAATATATTTAGCAGATGACAGAATAATACACCCTATAGAAAAAAGTGTAATAAGTCCAGTTAAAGGAAATTTAATATACCAAAAATTTAAATTTATAATTAGTGCTAATTATAAAGTAGCATTAACAGATACAAATATAAATAAATCATTAGTATTATATTGGAAAATGTCAGGAATAGAGTTAGCACCGGGAAGTAAGGTATTCACAGCAAGATGTAAAAATCTATATATTTTAACAACAAAACATAAAATAACAGCAAGAAATAAAATTGATAAAATAAAAATAGAAAATCCTTTTGAAAAAATAATTACTGTAATAGCTAATAATGACTATAGTTAAAAAGAAATTGATACAAAAGGAGATTTGGAAATAATAAAAGAAAGGTTAAGCACCTCAAGCACACCAAATAAAAGCACATTAAATATGACAACTAAAGCTTCCTCGTCAAGGATGAGTTCATCTAAAAGAAAATATGAAGTACCACAAGATTTAGAAGAAATAACAATATATCATTATTTTATAACAGGAATAATGGACCAGAGAAAATATAAAATCTTGACAAATACAGGACAAGAAGAAAACCATATAACAAGAGAATTAGTATTAGAAGAAGAAATTATGAAAACAGGACACATATGCCCTGGATTACCTAATGAAATAGTAAATACAAATGAAGAAACAACAAAAAAAGAATAAATATAGGAGGAATTCCATTAAAAATACAATTTAAGATATATGAAGGAAACCATAATATCACGTTAGAAATAAAATGGTTAGAAAAAGTTAAACCATATAACATAGAAAATGAACAATTAACAATAACTTCTCAAAATAAGAAAATAATTATAAAAAGAACAAAATGATTAATGAAAATATTCATACTTGCAAAAATTATTGTAGAAGGATATCACAACAGATATTATACCCCTATAATAGATACAGGAGCAGAAGCGAATATATGTAAATATAATATCTTACAAGAAGATAAATGGGAAAAATTAAATGCACCAATGGTAGTAACATGATTTAATAATGAAGGAAGTATGATTAAATATAAAGCAAAAAATATAAAAATACAAATATGGGATAAAATACTAACAATAGAAGAAATGTATAATTTTGAATTTAACACAAAAGATATCTTAATAGGAATGCCATTTTTAGATAGATTTTACACACATATAATAACAAAAATACAGTGGTGGCTTACTACGCCATGTGGCTATAAAATAGGAGCAAAAAGCGTAAAAAATAAACAACGAAAATCTATTGAATGGATTAAAGGTAGTGAAAAAATAAACCAGAAAATGGAAAATATAAATGAAAAACAATTATCACAATTAGAAATCATTATATTTACAATAGGTAAAGTTAAAATAATTAATGAACAACTAGAACAATTATATAATGAGGACCCATAACAAGGATGGGAAAAACATAAAACAAAAGTAAAAATTGAACTAATAGATGAAAATAGTATAATAACAAAAAAACCATTAAAATATAACTTTGATGATTTGCATGAATTTAAAATACATATAAATGAATTACTAGAAAAAAATTATATACAAGAAAGTAATAGTAAACATAAAAGCCCAGCATTTATAGTTCTAAAACACAGTGAACAAAAAAGAGGCAAAAGTAGAATGGTTATAGACTACAGAAATTTAAATGGCAAAACTAAAACATATAACTATCCAATACCTAATAAAATACTTAAAATAAGACAAATACAAGGTTAGAACTATTTTAGCAAATTAGACTGTAAATAAGGATTTTACCATCTAAAACTAGAAGATGAATGTAAATAATTAACAGCATTCACAGTACCGCAACGATTCTTTGAATGAAATGTATTACCATTTGGATATAAAAATGCACCAGGTAGATACCAACATTTTATGGATAACTGTTTTAACCAGTTAGAAAATTGTGTTGTATATATAGATGATATATTATTATATTCTAAAACACAAGATGAACATATAAGATTATTAGAAAAATTTATACATATAATCAAACACTCAGGTATAAGTTTTAGTAGAAGTAAAGCAGAAATTATGAACCCACAGATAGAATTTCTAGGAACACAAATAGATAAAAATGGAATAAAAATGCAAACTCATATAGTACAAAAAATAATCACTATTGACGAAAATATAGATACAAAAAAGAAATTACAATCATTCTTAGGATTAGTAAATCAAGTAAGAGAAAAATAATCGTTGTATTTCATTAGCATTGGTTATAATATATTCTAGGTGTTCAATTACTCGAGTCCTTAAATAATCGAATACATTTTCAATTAGTAATTTTTCAAGTAGATCTATGTCTTCTATAGTTTTTACCCAATATTGTAAGTATTCGTAATTTATCATTAGTCTCTGAATATATCTATATCATCATATAAATGATACATATCATAGTAAACTTCATCTTGTATACCTTGTATGGTTAACTCAGTCCAACCTTGGGTTGTTATTTCTATTATTTCATATGTTACCAATTTGTCATAAATTTCTCTTTTTATATCAGTACTCAGATTTTTTAGTATATAGAGTAGTAATATCTTATAATTATCATCATCATCTATTAAATAGGTACTCATTTTATTCATTTTTGCTAAAAGTTTTTATTCCTTCCAACCTCATAATGGATTATACTTATTTATTATGAAATAATAATGATTTAATAATCATCTCGTCTAGACACTACTACAGCTTTCTTCTTTGATTAGTTACCCTAACAGCGCCTTAACTTTGTTTACTCCCCTAAACAGCCTTCTTGCCTACCGGTTTCAACTTTAGGATGTCATAGTCTGGGCATACTTATTCGAAGAATATTTCTGTAGCAAACCTTTTAAAGATGTTTATTATAACATTATTAAGTCATGATAAACAATTATAATAAACAAGAGATTTTCAGGAATAAATTTATTTTGCTACTCATAAATTTAAGAGTGTATACCTGATTTTGTAGATTCATAGCTCCAGATTTTTCCATAGTTAATAGCTTAATTAGTTAGCTAGCTCTGATACCAATTTTGGTGGTGGAAGCGGATTTATAAAGAAAGAGAAAATATTACACAGAGGAGAAGATGATGGAAGATTGGTAGTTTTATTTATGAGGGAAGACCCTCTATTTATATACAACAATCTTCGATCATCTTCTCCTCTCTGTAATATTTTCTCTTTCTTTATAAATCCGCTTCCACCCCCAAAATTGGTATCAGATCTAGCTAACTAATTAAGCTATTAACTATGAAAAAATCTGGAGCTACGAATCTACAAAATCAGGTATACACTTTAAAAAAAAGGTATTTAGTAAAGTATTTTGTTTTTTGTGTCGGCTGAATATCAGCCATATGTACAAAGTAATAGTCTTTTATTTTTGTCGTGTTGTGTCTGCTGTAAAAAGCCAATTATAAAAGTCATAAAGTAAATAATAAGTGTGTCGGCCAATAATAAAGATAGGCCACTAATTTTTTTATTTTTAGCGTCGGCCAAATGTAATAAGGCCAAGTGTAAAGTAGGTGTCGGCCATTTTTGGCCAAAGAGGTAAGATTGTTGTATATAAATAGAGGCTCTTCCCTAATAAATAAAACCACCAATCTTCCATCATCTTCTCCTCTCTTTAATATTTTCTCTTTCTTTATAAATCCGCTTCTACCACCAAAATTGGTATCTTAATTCTAATTATCTTATTTTCAACTTAACACATGTGCTGGACAATCCGATTATGGAACATGTCACATATTAGACTTTTGTCAAATATGTAGTTGTTAAAGATACTAATTTGAAATAAATTTATTTTAAAATGTGATTTGTAGTTATTAGAACTTGTACAAAACAAAAACCAAAAATAAGTCAATAATTAATTTTATAATTTTATACGAGTCTACTTCATTTCTCTTCTACACCAATCTATTATATAGTGTCTGATACGAACAATGAAAATACAATTATTCGATTCGGTAAGTGACTCATGAGCTTTAGAGTGAGGTTACATAACTACAATAAGATTGTAGTCACTTTATACAATTTACATGATATTATTTTCATAAATCATAAATATTTTGAGTTTATCAAGACTATCGGACACTTACAAAACATAAAAAAAATTTACATAATGAGTAACCTTTTTGAAATCTCAATATACTCAAATTCACCTCTTGCTCAAATGGCCATTTATTACACAACTTAGAGTAGATTAATTATAACGAATAACTACCTATTTTTCCTTTTAAAGAGGAAAGGTCTCTTAGTCATTTTTCTTCTAAATTAGAATAACATATATTAGTGGATATACTTAAAGTTAACCTTTATTTCTATCCATTAACAGCCCTCAATATTTTATTCATCATAAATGACCTAGAAGGTAATGTGCAAATAAGTTTCCGTTAATTTAAAAGTTATTTTCCCTTATGAGACATATTATTATAATTCAAATTCATTAGATATTTTTAAAAAAAAGACGCATCAATATACAACAAGAAATTAAATATTCATCAAAATAAATGATTTTAGAGTTAGAAGAGAATATATTAAATACTCATCTCTTCCCTAGTTAGAAATTGAAAAAAATTACTTATAACATAAGATACATTTATTGTAACGACCTGTTTGGTCGTTTTGAGCAGCAAATTTTATTTTGGAAAAACTGTCTTGGTCGACGGATCCCACAACGGACCGTAATGGGCATGACGAACCGCCGAGGGGGTCTCGTTCTAAAACACTTAGAATTCTGAAATTTGGATACTGAAATTGACTCTCTGAACTTCGCGATTAAATGGCAGGACGGACCGTCACAGACTCTTGGTAAAAATCTAGTCTCTGAACTCTATGACGGAAGCTGCATGACGGACCGTCGTAGTCACGACTGCCCGTCACAGGCTGCGTAATCCCAGGCTGGGTCAGATTTCTGTAAATTTTTAAGGGGCGTTTTGGACTATTCCTGCTTTAATTATAAAGTTAGTGGTTTAGTATTAATAACTCAATTACTTGGGGGTTAAAAGAGGTAGTCTTGAGTTAATTAGTGGTTACTATTTTCATCTTTTATACTTAATTATATGCTAATTAGGGTAAAAGAAAGAGGGTTTGGAATAAGAAAAATAGAAAGAACAAAGAGAGAGAGAGAGTCAAACGAGAAAGAGGAGAAACGAGAAGAAGAATAAAGCATTGGGAAATTGCTTGCTTGATCAAAATTCTTCGGTGGAGGTAGGTTATTGTTTTATGCTATTCGTAGTAAACTCTTAATAGCGAATGATATGTATTGGGTAGTGTTGTAAAAACCCTTCTATATGCTTAATTGTGTGCTTGCATGATGTGTTTATAGTTGTGATAAAATAAGCATGATGAAGCTATTGAATCCTAAATCTTGAAAACCTCTTTTTAATAATGATGCCTTGGTATAAAGGAAGGCTTGATGAACTAAAAAATAAGATTGATGATGCCTTAGTATGAAAGAAGGCTTGATGAATTAACAGAATGAGATTAGTGGAGCGGGTGTCACGAACCGACACGTACAATTAGGGGATCGAATGTCACGAACCGACACATAGAATTAGGGGATCGGGTGTCACGAACCGACACGTAGAATTAGGAGAGCGGGTGTCACGATCCGACACGTAGAATTAAGGGATCGGGTGTCACGAACCGATACGTAGAATTAGGGGATCAAAGTGTCACGTTCTGACACATAGTATTAGAGGATCGGAGTGTCACGTTCCGACACCAGGATAGTATGATGAGGATCGGAGTGTCACGTACCGACACGAGAGGAATAGAGATAATGAATCTTGAAAGATGTTCATATAATCAACTTAATGAACCTAATTCCCGAATGAGTATGATGGGGAGGCGTGAGTCCTCATTGATGTGATTGGTGTTGTGACCAAGGGTTATGGTAATTGTAAATGCCGCATGTTGAGTATTGTAGTTGATTTATGATATTACTTGATATATACTATTTTCTATTTTGAGTTGGCCGATGATACCTACTCAGTACTTGTGTTTGTACTGACCCCCTTCTTGTATGTTTCTTTCTTTGTTATTTGTGGAGTGCAGCAAACGTGCCATCGTCTTCAACTCAACCGCAACTCTAGCCAGTCTTCATTATACCGGATTTCAGGGTGAGCTAATGCTTCTAGCTTTGACTGGGTCTTCCTCTTCATGTCTTGATGCCTTGAACTTCCGGCATGGACTAGCTTTTACTTGTTTTAGCTTCTTAGATACTCTTAGATTTAGCAATTTGAGATAGATGTTCTTGTGATGATGACTTCCAGATTTTGGGAATAATAATAGTTGTTGAGTTTTTAGAAGTTATTGAATTGGTTTTCATTAATGAGTTTAAGTCTTCCGCATTAGTTTCTGTTGATATTATATTGAAATGTTGGCTTTTTGTATTGGTTGGTTCGTTCACATAGGAGGGTAAGTGTGGGTGACAGTCGCGGCCCTAATTTGGGTCGTGACATTTATAATGCATTATTTCAATTTATATATGTATTATACCCAAAAAAAATGAAGTACTAGTATGTTGGTGCCTAATATGTATTGAGATTATGAGATATTGTAACGACTGGGTTTCGTGGCTATAGAAAAGCCAATAGAGAAAAATAAGGGCTAGAAAAACATTTCTTAGTAGTAGATATTCTCAACCTTGTCTAGATTTTTAGGAAACTTGAGTGGTCAAGGTTTAGGAAAATCTTGTAGCAATAAGGTCATTAAATAGGAATTTCATTACATATTGGTTAGACAACTCGATATAGGTTCCACACGACATTACAGAATTAAATTTTGATAAATAGACCTTCGAGAATTTACCGTAGCATTAAGGGTAGGCATTGTGGGTTAAGAGTATGTTGTGAAAGGCGGAAAATGAAAATTCCTTAAGAGGTCATTGCCTCGCTTCTGCATCAGTATTCTTGCTGCTACAGTGACGCCTCTACAGTGGGATGGGTACCGCTGCAGTAGACGAGGCAGAGATTAGAGTATAGGTTTTTTGAGAATTTTCAAGAGAGATCTCACTGGTTCAAAAAGTATCATTGCAGTGGGATTGGTGCTGCTGCAATGATGCCTCTAGAGCGGGATAGGTTCCTCTATAGCGAGTTGACGGGTTTTCCAATCGTAAATAAAACCGTTAGACGACTTGAGTTTGTATTTTTTGACTTTTTGAGTTAAGAAAAAACCTTTGGGACATTCCACCTCGTATACCACAATTCTTGAAGCTAGAGGTAAGTTTTTTACCCCCCAAATTTGTTTTTCGGTCTGTAGAATGTTATAGAATGAGTCAATATTAATGTGGAATGATTTCTTGAAGAATTCTGTGGTGGAATTAACCTTTAATTGACTAGTTGGGGTCATGAGGCTGAACTGGGGTTCATAGTTTTTAGTATTTCGGGAATTTAATGTTCTTTATTGACTCTTGTGTATAAATTGTTGTTTGTGGACGACAAAGACGTGGAACAAATTCGAATAGGGAAGGATAAAGTTTTCTAGGTTTTCAAGCTTATTTTGAGGTAGGTGATGGTTGTGATTCTATGATTGTGTGATGTACACTTATTTTACTTTGTTGTGATACTTGTATGTATATTTATGTTTCAATATTTATTGTTGATGTATAAATAAAATATAGAAATATCAACAGCATAAAATCATGATTGAACGGGTGATGTTGATGTGTTATTGTGATGTGTGATTAGGATCAGTTGCCATGTTCTTGCACACTAACTTAGATTGGATTGCTATGTTCAAACATGCTAAATGTGATCACTTGCAACGTTTCGAAATTAAAATTAGATTGGATTGTCCTGTTCCGGCATGCTTATAGTTTAACTTTGGGTTTCATTAGATTACCAACTATGTGATGAAGCATTTTTATTGTGATGTTGATTCTTATGATAGTATGGAATATGTTAATGTTTGTACATATTTTATAATGTTTTAATTGATTATTTTTGTTAAACTAGTGGGATAGCTGCATGATCATACTAGTACAGAGTAGTTGTGCACTAATTCTGTACTGGCTCTTATTTTTTAAGTGCAGGGCATGTTGACACGACAATTGAAAGAGCTACCTTAGGACATTTATGTGCTTCCATAGGATACTCTTTAGAATATTGCCACAATTCGTTGATCTTGACCTTGTTTTAGTTAGTTAGATAGTTCACTAGAATTCGTGTTAGATTTGGTTTATGTTTCTAGTTCTACTACATTGACATTCAGATGCTGAATTTATTTTCCGCATGTTGTAGTGTATTTTACTTGCTTTCATAATTTAAATACATTATTTTTAGATTATTTGGTTTAGTTTGATGGTAGTAGTTGTGCTCCGACAAGAAGGTTAGGGTGGATATCAATAACGACGAGTTGGGTACTGTAAGATATATTACATTTAATTGATATAAATATTTAAAATAATCCTAAATAATGAAATATAGGACTCATTTATGCATATACAATGACCGATTATTCAATTCATACAGTTATACAAACATAACTCTTATGGAGGGTGTACTGTTTGCTTAAGTGAGGTGAAAATTTTAACGCCCTAAAAAGAACTAAGGTGAAATAGAGCCTCATGAGTGTTTCTTGGTTTAATTTTATGTTAGAATGAGTTATTTTAGTATTCTTAGAAATTTGTGAAGTTTGGTTAAGTTTGGAGGTCTAAAACCCGAGAACGTCGATGACGTTCGAAAGTGTGCCTTAGATAACGCTTGTGTGTCTTGAGGTATTTGAGTGAGTTTTATGTGTTTGTATTTCTTTAAACATGCATGAGAGGATCCTAAGACATAGAATACTTAGTTTAGGGTTTCAAAGTCCAGGAACAATCCCAAATAGGTCCCACAAAAGGCACTAGATGAAGGGCCTAAGACTTGGACAAAACTGGCAAAAAGAAGTGCCCATCGACGAGCCAATCGACGGCCTGTCACCAGGAAAAGGACCATAGACCTGGTCCGTTGATTGGGGAATGAAAACCTGCATATTTGGGAGTTGCAGTCCCAAACAACGACACCCTATCGACGGGGGTTGGTTGAAAAAATAGCCCGTCGTGTAAGGGTCGTGGTGGCTGCCTGCAACAGCTGTTAAGTGGCTGCTTTGGCTTGAGGTGTTTTGTAAAAATTCACCCCAACTCTTTTAAGGACCTTGGACATTCAGTTTAGGGTTATTCAGATATATTGAGGTGATCTAATTCGTAATATCTTATTTTAGAGCCCTTTTTTCTAAAACCGAGAACCCCTCTCTCTTAAAAGACTCTCTTAAATCTCCATGGAAGTTATAAGTCAAGAACTGCTAGGAGGGATGTTGATGGTTGTTTATTAATTAAAAACATCATTGTTATTTCTTCAATGTAGGTGTGGTATCAATCCTTGAACTCTGTTCCATTTAAGGAGTCCCATCTAATGAATTTTCAAAATGATTTTTCAACCCTTGTTTCTCTATCTTCAAATCTAAATGTCGGTGTTGCATAAAAACATTCGTAATGGTTCAATAATGGTATTCGTAATGTTAGTTGATTATTTTATGTTCAAAACATCAACGAAATCATGTTAAAGCTTTTCATCTACTGTTGATTTGAGAAATGGGTTAAATTAACTTTAATTGGTAGTCTAAAACTTTTGTTTCTTATTAATGGTATTGTTGTTTAGGTACTGACACAAGGGCTTTATTATAGTGAAATTTTGAGAAAAAGTTTATAGGTGATGAAATCTTTGATCAAAGGGTATTTTGGTTGTGTTATTTAGTTTCAATTTAGAAATGTTCTTGAGTTGTATGGTCCAGTTTTTTAGTGGCGGTGTTTATTTGAAATGTAAAAATGTAAAGTTACTAGTTTATTGTGAATGACGTTATTAAGGCATGTTATATTATGTAAGATGATTAATATGCTATTCTTGTTAAATTTCCCTTATGAAGTGATTAAGTGATACATACTAGGGTGTATGCTTGAATGAAGTTGTTCTTCTTAGGTGCTTAATGAAACTTGGAATAAGAAGTATGTTAAGAATTATGTATAAAGGACTTTTATTATTATGTGAAGAATTTAAGATGTGTGATGTGATGAATTAAGGTCTAAGTATGTATAGGAGTTAAATGTAAATGAAGTGAAGCTTATGTGCAAGGTACGCTCACATGTACACACACACTAACGCTCGAATGAATAAATGAAGCTAAGTTATGTACTAAAGGGGAGTTTTTGGGTGAACACTCTTCGAGAGTTGAGATAAATGTTTATTAGCAACCCCACTACATCCCAATAGCTTTCCAACATAGATTAGAGGATGAATGCCCTTCGTGAATTGAGATGTGGTGTTCACTAGTCATCCTTAACCTATAGTATTAAGGTGTTTACAATCCGTGGGGTATATGTTTTGCACTGAGAGGATATAAAGAAGAGGTGGTTAGACTTAGTGAGTTGAGATGTTTTATTCTAATGTAACTCTTGAGATGAGTACTCCTCGTTAGTAGAGAATGAGTACTTAGTAAGAATCTCCTTATCCCTTTACTATGATCCCGCATACTTGTAGCTATTCGGAAAACCATGTAAAAGTTAAAAAGAATGAATTTACTCTAGGATAGTGAGGATCCGACATCCGATAACGTCGAGATTCCATTTCTAGATCTCATGGTCTATGTCGGTTAAGCTAACCCTCCATAAAAGAATTGATTGAACTTAGTCTTCTAAAAGAACGTACTACTTAGGGTGGGTGGGTGTATTGGACGCTATCTACTAATTGCACTAGGTGAGACCTTTCGAAAGGGAAGACTTGGTTCCAAACCTTCTAAAAGAATGCACTACTTAGGGTAGGTGGTGGTATGGGACGCTATCTACTCATTGCACTAAGTAGTCATTCCGAAAGGGAAGACTTTGGTGGTTTGTTGGGTGTCTTTTAATGTCTTGCGGTTGATTGAGGGGATTGGTTCTCTCGAGTTGAGTAAGACGAAAGGGGTAGTCTTGAGGATTGCTTTGGTGTGTATTCAAGGAGGCCTATGCATACTTCCTTAATTTTCACTTTTGCTTGGCCTTGGAAGTGTACTCATTTAGAATAGGATAATTCATTGTAAATGCTTTAAATGATTCATTGTGATGGTTCATCATAGTTCACTATAATGACATTTTTAATTCACTGTAAGCTTTGAGAAGTTAGTATAAATGAATCTTTTTGGTTAAAATTGTGTGAGATCTTCTCTTCGTGTTAAATGATGGTTCTCCTGTTTATTTGCTTCTAAATTCATGAATGTTTTACTTAATTTGTCATGAAATGTTATTTTACTAAAATATCCTCTCTTTTTTCATGTTTTTGCATATGAAATACATAGAACATTATTTGTACTAACCCCATACTTTTTTATACTATAAGTATACATTGGAAACATTTTAAATGTTGAAGTCTAAAAGGTGAACCTTGGGAAAGTTCTTCCCAAGACCAAGTATTGTCTTAAAATACTCGAGGGCATAGTCCGTATCTTAATTTCTTAGCTAAAGAATTATTTTGTATTTCTTTAAAATGTAAAGGGTGGTGTCCCTACCTTATTTATGTCGTGTCTTTAATGTTGGCTTGTGACGATTAGATTTCTTAAATATTTATGAAAGACTTATTTTTTATTTAAACTGTTCATTAAAAATTGTAATTCCTCACTACTTTTCATATCTTATGTAACGAATGATAGTTGAAGGTCTTCTACAAGACCCCAAAGGGTTAATTACGCCTGGTCATGAAAGTAGGGTTCCTCCTAACTCCAAGGGGCAATTTTCGGGTCGTGATGAAAATCCTCTAGTTAAATTTACCCAATAATATATTATTCTATTTAGGAGATTAAATAAATATTATTAAAATAAGACTATAAAAAACATATGACGTGCATTAATTTCATCGTATAGGGAAGAAAGTCTAAGCCACCACTTTTCATTAATACATCACAGCTATCAATCTTTTAAGTTGAGGGGACCAAATAACAAAATATGACTAAAAACAAATAATAATCCAAAGAAATAATATTTCTTATTAGGTCGTTCTTATGAGTCTACCAAATTTTAGATCAATCAGAGTCCACTTAATTTGGATTCCAAATCTATGATCAATTTGTTCGAAGAATATTATTTGTCAAAAGTTGAATCTAAAAACTATTTACAGTATCGTTGTATTATTTTCTAAAAATCAACATGTTTATGTATACATTGAATATTAAAATTCACAATACACCTCATAGATATTTATATATCTTGAACGAAAAATATTGAAGAAAAATAACTACTCATTTGTTAGTAAAATATTACAGTATTGAATGGAATTATAAAATAGTAAATAACTTATCACAAATAGTGTGTCGTAACAAGCAACTACCTCGAAAGCGCTTTTGGCTCGACTCCGCTGCAAATCGTTGTAGCTGGTCACTCCCAAGGTTCCACCGTTACGTTCAAACACACGTGCACTCGTAGCTGAAGGTTTTGAGGTATCCTAAAACCAAAATGCCCAAAAATATTCTAAGAATAAGTTAAGAATAAAAGAGGGAAATGTTTTTCTCTTCTTTTTGTTTGTTTTTGTAGTGGTTTCTTAAGACAACTCAAAATACATCTTTATATACGAGTTGCAAATATGTGTTTTAAAGAGAAGAAGTGAATTTTTAAGAAACGTATGTTAAATCTTAATGATTGTCAAATTGATTACATCACAATTTAATAATAATGTAATTTGGAACGGAAAGTTAATGTATCTCTTTTGTAATGTAATGTTTATATACTTTGCATTACTCTTAAATAATATTGTAAAATTAATATTACAATCCCCCACTAATGCAAAGATAAAGAGGAATTATAAATTTTAGGCAAAAGGGAGAATCATGTACTTAAGTGTCAATATCTTTCTATTTGAATTAAATCATAATAAACTGGGGCAACAACTCAATATCCACAAAGTTAAGTACTCTTAAACATAATGGATATAAATTGAAACCCCCATAACACATACTATATCCTTTAATTTTAAGCAACCTCCGCAATACAAACTAAGTGCTTTTATGGTCATGCGCACACACCATTTGTCTTATGAGGGCTCTAGAAAGATGACAAAGGTCTTTATTAAAAGGCGACCACATCTTTATACTCACTTAGGTGACTCCATCAAGTCTATCTAAAATAGACTACCTTATGGATATAGAATAATTTAAAAACAAAATAAGATCAACCTTATAAAATACTATCTCACACAATAGGGATAGAAAATGTGTTTTATATTAAGAACAAACAGGCCCACCACATTACCTCAATCAACGAACTTTAGCCCCATATCTCTCAATGTTTAAAGAAATATTTCCTTGTCAGTTCTTTGGACATAGGATTCGCTAAATTTCTTTCCGCTCATACATATTCTAAAGATATAACACCCTGTTTCAACAATAGTTTGACTTCACCGTGTCTGATTCAAATATGTCTCTTTTTTCCATTTTACACATGATTTTTGGCAATTCGAATTGGTGTTTGTCAGTAACATTGTAGAGTGTATAGTGATTTGTGATGCTTCTCTTCCCCACAGTGGAATATTCGTCAACAGATTTCTCAGCCACTTAGCTTCGTGCCCTGCCAACTCGACAGAAATTAATTCAGATTCCATGGTGTAACGTTCTATAAAGGTTTGTTTCGAAAACTTCCACGAAGTAGTACCTGGATCAAAAGTAAACACATAGCAACTGGTGGAACTAACTTCATCATTGTCAGTTACCCAATTTGCATCACAAAAATCTTCAAAAACAACAAGAAGTTTGTTAAAATCAAACACCAATTCATAGTACCTATCAAATAACATAACAATCGATAAAAAGAATTCCAATGTTCACTACTGGGATGATGCGTATATCTACTTAATTTACTAACAACATAATATATATATAAGGCCGAGTATAGTTCATGAGAAACATAACACTCCCGATTATATTAGTATATTCAGTTTAAGAAACACTAAATTCATTGTTCTTCTTGAAGTGAATGGTAGGATCATAAAGAGTTCTCACACGAACTACATCAAAACAATCAATCTTTTTCAACGTCGTTTCAATGAAATAATACTAAAACAAAGAAAAAACATTATTTTAACTCCAAAAATCACATATGCTTCACCAAGGTCATTCATTTCATATTTAGATGACAAATAGTTGTTGGTCTCATTAATATCATTCACATTAGGACACATGATTAACATGTTATCTACATATAAACGTATAATGTAACTATTTGAACCTATGATCTTAGAATAAACACGTGTATTTTATGAGTTTACAATGAAATCATTATCCACTAATGAGATATTAAATTTTTAGTATCATTTCATAGGTACTTATTTTAATCCATGCAAGGTGTTTCTTAGTTTTCATACTTTATCCTATTGTACTTGAACCATAAAACCCTCAGGTTGAGTCATATAGATCTCTTCCTCTAAATCACTATTTAGAAATGCTGTTTTGACATCCATTTGATGTACCAATAAGTCGATGGTCACTATTTTAGTCACAGGAGAATAAGTATGAAAATAGTGAACACCTTTGTTTTAGTTAATACATTAATCACAAGTCTAGACTTATATTTCTCAATCTACCGTCATGTCTCAGTTTCTTCTTAAATATCGACTTGCTACTTAAGGGCTTACAACCTTTAGGTAAATCATATAAGTCCCAAGTGTGATTAGACACGATAAAGTCTAATTCACTTTTAATAACCTCTTTCCAAAATATAATATCTATTAATCGCATTGGTTCATCATAAGTCTTAGGGTCTTCTTATATTCAATAGATAGACTCTAATTTGTCCATTCAAATATTAATATCAATTTTCAGTTAAAAAAGTAGTGATAAAATCAGGACCAAAACTATTCTCTGTTCTACATCTTTTGCTCTTTTTGTATTCATCTTCATGCTTATTGGAAATAACATTAAAATAAGGAACAACATGATAATTGTTTGACATAGATGCTCAAGAATTATTTTGCACATCACTCGGTATATAATATTTTAAAGAAATATATTCTCAAAAAACTCTGCATTCTAGATTCACAAATAGAATGGTCAATTACAGACATAAATCAATATGTAGCACTACTTTGATCATAACCAATAAAGACAATATCAGAAGCCTTAGATCCAACATTTACTCAATTAAAATCAGGTAGACCAACCCTAGCCAAACACCCCCAAACTTTCATTAATTTCAAGTTAGCAGTAAACCCTTTCCACAACTGATATAGGTCATGTTAACTTCTTATGTGGTACCCTATTAAGAATATAACATGCACAGAGAACTGCTTCAACCCACATATTGTCAGATAGACCGGAGCTTAATGTCATAGAGTTCATTATTTTTTTTAAGGGTTCTATTTTTTTGTTCAGCTACACCATGTTGTTGGGGAGCATATGGAGCACTAACCTCATAGAAATCTTCTGGTGTTTTAGTAATGTACTTATTGCCGCTATCAAATCTAAACCTCTTGATTTTCCTATCTAATTGATTTTGAGCTTCTGCTTTGAATTTCAAAAACATGCTCTCATCCTTATATTTTGACTTAAGAAGATAAACATTAGTTTATCTAAAAAGTCATCAACAAAAGTAATGTTATACTTTTTTCCACCATTGTTAAGAGTGTTGTTGAAATATGCTAAATCTTAATTTATTAGTTCAACTAAATCAGACTTTCTACTAATAACTGATTTGAATGGTTTCTTCGCATGCTTTGTTTCTACATACAAGTCATTTAGAGATATCATCAGTTCTTATCATAGGAATTAATCCCATTTTTGTTAGACTTTTAATAGAATCAATATAACATGACCTAGTTTACCATCCCAAAAATTAATAGAGTCAACTATATAAGCAGAATTTAAAATCCTTGCAGCATTGACAATCTCCTGAACAATTTTCAATACAAATAATCTTCAACTAAGATGTCACTTCCCAACAAAACCTACTCTAGAAAAAATAATTATTTTATCAGCTTAAAAAAAAGTTTAAGGCCTATTGTTGAGAAGTGTTCTCAAAGTAAGTTTCTATGGAGAAAGGGAACATACAAAACATTGTTCAAGGATAATTTATTTCCAGAATTTAATTTACAATAACTTTTTCCTTTACCAATAACTCTAGCAGTAGTGGAGTTACTGATGTAAACATAGACTTCATTAGTGGACTCCTGAAAGTCATGACTACACCAACAATCAGATCATTACCCTAACCCAGATTATCTTGGACATCACTTTGCCCTTCCTAGTTTTGCGTCCTACTCTTTTCTTTGATAGATTGTGGCAACCCTATGACTAAATTTCCACATACAAAACAACAGTTCTTAAAATTTTAAATTTATATCTACGACTTGGTGAATTATTTTTTCTTCTTCATAAGCTCCTTTTCCAAGAGATTCTTCTGTTTGCCTTTGAACCTGACTTTCACAACAGATTTGACAAGATTAGCTTTTGAAGAATTAAGAGAAAGTTCTTCTATCTTATATTTTAGATGGTTATCCTCTTTAGTCCATATATGACTAATAAGTCCTTGAAGAGGTAAATTCATTTCCTTATGTTTTAATTGGTTTCTATAATAACCCCAAGA
The DNA here is from genome assembly GCF_036512215.1 of Solanum lycopersicum. Classification (NCBI taxonomy): domain Eukaryota; kingdom Viridiplantae; phylum Streptophyta; class Magnoliopsida; order Solanales; family Solanaceae; genus Solanum; species Solanum lycopersicum. The sequence continues at coordinate 33,944,710 of NC_090809.1, forward strand.
AGGTGGGAATTTTTAAAGCAAAACACTAACTTCAAATAACTCACACAATTTCATGTTCTAGTTGAGAACATAGCAGTCAAGTTCTCATATGCATGAACTTGTTCAATTATTGGCTTACTATCAACAATATGGAATTTATTTTATTGACCTATAAAATATTTTTCTTTTCTATATCATCAGCACCATATTTCTTTTCCTTACAATCCCATATTTCTTTGGCGGATTTATAAATTAAAAATAAATCAAATAATGGATTAGTCATATGATTTTGCATTGTCCTATAACAATTTTTTTATCCTTTTCAAACATTTTTTTTAACAACATCATAAAAAGTTATAACATTGCTAGAATCAGTATTGGTGGTAGAACCATTGATAGAATTTTCTTTAAATAAATCATAACCTACTTCTTATTGTTCAAAGAAAATTAAAAGTTTTTGTGACCACCATTTAAAATTATTTCTATCCAAAGGGTCAAGTATTGAGATATCATTAAAATTTTTGTTTAAAGAAATAGTCATTTATCAATATTGTATGTTAGGAAAATCCCTTTCAAATTGTTAGGAAATTGCTACGATATTGATATTAGAATTGAATTAAAAAATTGTAAATAACTTATCACAAACACCGTGTCATGGAAAGCCAATGCCTTGAAAATAATTTCGGGTCGATTCCAGTGCAAATAGTTGTAGCCGCTCGCTCCCCAAGGTTCCAAAGTTTCTCTCAAACACGTGTACTTGTGGGTGAAATTTTCAAGGTAGTCGAAAATAAATTGCCCAAACAAATATTCTATGAAAAATATAAGAGGAAAAGAGGGAAATATTTTTCTCTTCTTTTTTGTTTGTGGTTGAAGTGGTGTTTTATGATCACTCAAAATACATCTTTATGTAGGACTTGTAAATAGGAGTTTAAAGGAGAAGAAGTGAATTCTTAAGAAATGTATGTGAAATCTTAATTTCATTAAAGCTCATTACATCACACTTTATTAAAAATATAATTTGGAATGGATAGGTAACTTATCCCTTTAGTAACGTAATATTTTATATACTTTTTTGTACTCTTAATAAATATTGTAAGTATTACACTCAAGCAACATTCATTTTTTTGATGTAAGATATTCACTGCAACAAATTTAGATCAAAAGCTAACTTAGATAGAGATTATATGTTAATCATGCCAAGTCAATATCATTATCACTATATACATTCATCCAATCTAATATTACTGAGATAGGAAGAGTCAACACAAATTATCAAAATTAGAAATAAAATTTTAAAGACTTGTATTTATTGGAATGATAACTAGGAAGTTCTAAGTCAACGCGTTAACTTAAATCTTTAGTAAAATTTAGTCATGAGGACCATGGAGAAAAATAGCAATCACCGCTATATCATAGTCAAGTAGTTTTCATTAAACTTAATTTCGGAATACAATGTATTTAAAAATATTATCTAAACAACCTCAAATTATCAAATCACTTCATAACAATGAGTGATTTTAATTGGATGGTTTCTGATGAGCCTACCGGATTTCAGATCTGTCAGAGTTCAAAATTAATATTTATCTCCAAAGTTATGATCATATTCATATTCAAACGAATTCAAAAAGAATAACAAGATCAATAACCATATTATGTATAAATTCAATTTAACTAATCATGTGTAATAATATACTACATATAACATAGCTAAAATTAGTATAAAGAATATCATATATACTAAATGATTTTTTAATTTAGAAGAACGATCTTCAAATTAGAACCACATAGCTATGAGAATTTCTTACTAGGTCTTTATCGATTAACTTACGAAATTTCAGGTCAATTGAAGTTTATAAAAAAATATTCAAAAGCCAGGAACAAATTTAAAATTCAAGTTATTTAAGCATCTTTAGAAATTAAAACAATATGACGTACATTTTAATCACACATCAATTCATGTTAAATAAATATGTACAATCAATACTACAAATTTAACATAAACATATTTGATATTAAGAATGATCTTATTACATTCAAATCAAATTTTAATCTAACAAACTACTTAAAACTCATCCAAACAATTTTAAAGGGAACCATCAATTTTAAGTCAATCAGAGATCAAAAAAATTCATTACCACATAAATTATAATGAATTTTGAGAAATAATTGTTTTTTATATGAAATGTTGAATATTAAAACAACTTTGTTCGACTTTCATTCTATTTTCATAATTACCTCATGAGTATAATGTTATGTGTATTTCTTTTGATAAATACATAAAATACTTTTTTATCGCAAATTGTCCTCTAGATTAATGCAAACGAGAATTCATGATTTCACATTTTTACCTTACATATAAATGAAAACATGTAATATTAATTTTTATAAATTAATTAAGTGTTACTATTGTATAACGTTTAATATCCAATTGAATAAACAAAGGTTTAGAAGTATATATTTATGTAGTACAATTTATACATGTTGTATTGAGTATCTTTTAATGACTCAAACAAAAAAACCACCTTAGTATATCTTATTTATTAATCATAATTCTCTCTTTCTCTCTCTGTGTCTCTCTCTCTCTCTCTATATATATATATATATACTTTTTTGTGATTTCAAATAAATAAATAATTTGATAAGAAATCAAGCTCATATAATCAAAAAACGAAACGAGGAAACTAAAAAAAGGATAAATATCCTTATACAATGATGGAACAAATGGTTGTTACTAGAACTTCATGAATTATATTTAATTTTCCTTTTCTTTTGATATTTTGGCAATGTGAACAAAATAGTACAATAATTTGCACCAAAAATTGAAGGAATGATTTGGCAAAACTGTTTTTCAATCCACTTTTGTCGTCAAAACAAATAAATTTTTATAGAAAAATAAATTATTCTTGGCTAATAAAAAGGAACAATCCCATGTTGGTCATCTGTATATAATATTTGAAATATATCACATATTAACTTTCCCAAAAAGTATTACAATTGGTGTGAACAAACCTGCCGCCGACACAAAAAGGATGTACACATATACGTTATCACAAACATTTATACCTCGATACTTTCATGGACATAAAGTATACGCTAATGGTTTGTGCGGCGCTTGCAAATTACTAACTATTGTTGCATGATTTTGTTAGATCAAATAAGACTTTTAAGACTAATATCACTAAGAGAATACGAAGAAAGACTTAGAAATATTTGTGAAGTTTTGAAGAAGGCTTTATATTACGTGGAAGAAAGATTTACAACTCTAGTGATGATTTAAAAATGAGAGGCCTTTCTATTTATTCTACTTCTATGTGAATAATAGTAAATTATATTTACTTTAGAAGTCCCTACTTATTTATACATTGGTCGATGTTCTAGAATTCTCTACTACTCTAGAGACTTCTAAGGCTTTCTAAGAAAATATGTAGTCCCTCTTCTATAACACTCTTCTAGTCTAGATAATTCGCAATCATTCTAGGGTCTTCTAAGGGTATATATAGGAAGTTTAGAGTCTTCCACTAACCTCATGTAACACTTCGAAAGTCATAGACGTGTTCTAGAGCCTAACATAAGTTTCAAAAGGTTTAGACATTCTTTTAAGGTGTATTCAATGAATATAAGTCATTTAAGAAGTCTAGAAATCAAAAAATCACAGAAGGTCCATGACGTCCAGAAACTAGTTCAAAGAGGTACGGACATGGCTTAGCCTATTTTTTAGCTTGTAGGAGACAGAAATGACTAAAATTGGTGGTAGGGTGTCTAACACATATTATAGTTTATTACTAGTCGAAACGTATGGGCATGACTCCAAAGGGGCCAACCAAAGGCCCTTAAGGAGGACCCTAGAATTTTGGGGTCGAAGGTTGCCCAAGGCGGTGTACACTAACGGATGCAACCTACGATATGTTGTCCAATCGACCAAGCGTGGTCTGCTTTCGTCAATGGACACTGATTAGAAGTTTTGGAATCCTAAAAATGTTAGTCTCTGAACTCAACGATGAGTGAGCAGCACGAAGGTGAACAGTGCCCGTCGATGGACACACTATCTGTCGATCGTGGTCTCGCTGTGGAGCCACTGTTTTGCTGCACGTTTTTAATTAATTAATTTAATTAGTTGGGTTAGTTCGGCTATTAATTATGGGTTAGAGGAGGTGCAATTATGTAAATTTACAGCCTATATAAATGTATTAACCTAATTAGACTAACTGAAGCTCTTATATTCACAAACACAAACTCTCTTCCTTCTCTCCTGTTTGTCTCTCTAGTTGAAGAACTTATAGAAGGTCCAATTCAAAAGGGTTCTACGTCTTAAATAATCAAGATTTCACCATAAATGTTGATCAACCATTAAGTTATGGGATTCCATTCACCTTTGAGACTTCTTTCTCCAAAGGGTTCTAACAAAATAATTTCAGAAGTATGAAGTTCAAGTGGGTCTTTTCCAATCTTGTAATTGATCTTGTCAATTGCTTTATTTATAATTTATTTTTTATATAACGTACATATTAACATTTATAATAACTCAATTAAGGTTTTCCTTTATGGATTCTTCTAGTTTGTAGATGATGACCTATTCCTCTTAATCCTAGATTGTGATCTTGATTTAAATTGTGTAATGTTGGTTTAATTAAATTGGTTATTGGGTAAATTACTACTATATGATGACACTATATAAAATTCGAATTGATTAATATGAATTATAGACCTATCATGATAGTTCTTGAGTAATTTATCTAGTTATGAATTTGACTTAAGTCTCTTGTCTTAAGCTATGAACTAGTAGTTGATTGTGATGTAGCGGTTCAATTGGTTTTGTTATCATCATGGGTTATTGTTGTATGATGATATTACATCGGGTTGATAGTATGGTCTTGAGAATGGATCATGAAGAAGATTTGGTAGGTCTTGTGATCGTATTCTTTACTCCAGTTGTGGTTAATTGTTATTTAAGCGGGGATGTTGCATTGAAGTATATTTTATTAGGACTTTTATGGTTGGTATGATGTTTAATTGAAATGTCTTCATTATGATTTGTGAGGTTTTATCTAAGATGTAAATGTTTTAAGGATGATTATAATTTACCAATGTGTCTTATCATGATGTGATCATGTAAATGTGCTAACCGCACTTTTATGAATTGTAATTAAAATACTAAAATCACACAATTCTTATTGAGATGATGATTAATAATGACATTAAAGACATTTAAAATGGACTCTAGCTTCGATTTAACTAGTGTGAAGAGTGTCCCTTACCATATTGGGAAGCTAGGATCACTAATGTTCTATTGAGATTTGAGACTATAGTGCATGTACAATATAGAGGGTCCCAACTATATCTCCTATTTCTTGAACTATGTTGTCCCCATAGGAATTTTAGCTAGTGGATCCACGTATTTGCTATCTTCTTATTTTGGTACATACATTGGCAAGTAGTGCGCTTTCGTTCGGTGTAGGGTTCCATGACACTGTATTCAACATTAACTCATATGTCTATGTCGATTAAGGCAAGATGTTCCCAAAATATAAAATGAACTAAATGAATAAACTCTATCTAGGATGAATTAAGCGGTTTAGCTTAGTCTAGGTAAGGTTATGGGACTCTACCTAAATATTGAAGTAATAAGACTTGAAGATTGTCTTAAGAAGATGTTCTTATGTATGTATATGCTTATAATGGTAAATGTCATGTATAAAATTATCTTTCATATTGTTCATACTATATGATGATTGGTTTCACTTATTATTATGTGTAGGTATTCATTGTTAAAATATGATTATATCTACCCTTAATGATATGTTATGAGAAGTTGATTGTTGTTCATGATTCTTGTTGGGTTATTTGATACAGTAAGGTTATGGGGCTTTTCTTTGACATTGCACTTCTTGACTCAATAGGGGTTCATGTGTAATTATCTTTTTTTTGTTATGTTGTAATGAACTCTTCTTCATGCTTGTGGTTATAATAACCTGATGATAGAGTGCTTTGACTATGTGTCCAATTAGGTAATAAGCATGTTCGCTTAAGTAGACTTAGTATTGTTTGTCTTACGGCGTACATGCTTTAGACTTCATGAATATTTCTTATTAATTTCTATGCTCTTCTTGAATATGCATAAGTCTTTCAAAAGGTAGAATAACATGTTTTAATTAAATGTCATTTTTTAGAATGATTTCATGATATGTGTGCATATGATCTCATACTTTGTACAGGTTGTGTACTAACCCCATTTTCTCCCTTTTCCCCTACATTTTAGGTTCCAGCCATTGAACGGCTTTGAGACGACTTGGAAGAAGACTTGGAATTCTCAATTATCCAAGTTGGGTAGGTCCCCACTTTCCGAGGGCAATGCCTCTATCTATCTTATGAAGTTGTTCTATTTTTAAGACTTTTATGTTCTTTTCTTATGATTTAAATAATAAAGATTGTAAAGCCTATATGTGAATCTATTTCATTGGTGTATAGGCTAGTAAAAATTGTTATACTCATCTTATATGGTTATGTCATTAGACATCCATTTGAGATTATGTTATATTTTATATATCTATGTGCAATAAACATAGAAGACTATGTAATCTTCCTATTCGAAGGGTCTATGTATACTAGATGAATATTATATGTATGTAGAGGTCTATGTAAACGTCAATGTAGAAGTAATGAAAATGTTTATTTTTTCTATACTTTTCACCTACGAATGTAATGATGTAAGCTAAGAGGCTAGTCTTAGTTCTCTCTCCACCACGTATATGTAGATTCTTACTCGTAATTGTGAAGCCCACCACACCTATAGATAGTAATCTATATGATGCTTAGGAAACTCTCACTTTCTATGAAATCCAGTATCGTGCCTTACGAGTTTTTAATCTACGTGCTATTAGAATCTAATCCTTTTATTGTGATTGTAGCCAATGAAAACTTGAAGGAGTTTGGTACGAATAATTGAATAAGAGATTGCCGATGTGGCATCTCCTCCCTGAGGCAATCAAGTCCCTCCTCTTGAAGAAGATGTTAATGATTACCAAGATCTAGTCAATCCTCCTCCTTTGACGGATGGTGAAATAAGAGATGCTCTTCTCCACATGATCCAATCCATCACTACTCAAGCACAAGCCGTCAATACCATGCTCAAGGCATGACGACCCAAGCTAATTAGGAGGTTGTACCCCAAGCCAACAAATATATTGGTACTATTTCCGCCCATTTGAGGGATTTCACTTTGATGAATCCCCCTAATTTTATGGGTCCATGTTTGAGGAAGACCCCCAAGAATTCATTGATAAAATTTACAAGTTCCTTTATACTATGGGGTTGACTACTAGTGAGTAGGCCGATTTAGCAACTTACAAACTCAAGGATGTGGCCCAAACTTTATACGTCCAATGATGAGACGATAGGCCTTTATGGTGTGGACGGTTGACTTGCGATATTTTTACGAAGGATTTTATTGATAAATTCATTACTATGGAGAAGCGGGAAGCTAAAATGGTGGAGTTCATCAACATTTATCAAGGAGGTATTAGTGTTCTTGAATACTCCTTGAAATTTACTAAATTATCAAAGTATGCTCCTTCTTTTGTTTCCGATCTAGGGATGAAATGAACCGCTTTTTGATGGGAGTGTTGGATGACTTTGAAGAGGAATTTCATTCGGATATGCTACATAAAAATATGAAAATTTCTCGTCTCATAGTTTATGCTGAACAAGTGGAAGAGACAAGGGCTAAGAGAAACGGTAGAGATGCAAAGAGGGAAAGGTCTTTTGAAGGTTGTTCGTCAAAGGGTTGGCTTTATATCCAAGACAATCCTAGGTTCAAAAAGAGGTTTTCAAATCATGTTCCTCCCGATTTCCCTAAGGCTAGGGATGATAGGATGTTTAAACCTAATCCTAAAAAGGGAAAGGATATTATTCACCAACCAAGAATCCAACTTGTGGTAGGTGTAGCAACAAGCATTATAGTGATTGTCATAAGGGAATAGATAATTGTTTTAGTTTTGGTATAATTGGGAACAAAGTTCGAGATTGCCAAAATATGAAGGGGCAAGATAAAGATATTTGTCAAGAAAGTGGTTCTAATGATTCATCGAAGAAGAATCACTTTTATGCGCTACATTCTATAGGTGAGAAATATAGTTCCCCAGATGTTATGAATAGTTTGTTGAAAGTATTCTCTATCAATGTATATGGTTTACTTGACCGCGATGCTAACTTGTCATTTTTTACTTCTCTATTAGCTAAAAAGTTTGACATTTTACCCGATATCTTGAATGAACCTTTTAAGGTGTCTACCCGGGTGGGTGAGTCGGTGGCTGCAAAGAAGGTATATATAAATTATCCTATAATGTTGCCTCATATAGTTACTTATGTTGAAATAGTAGAACTTCATAAACTTGCTTTTGATATCATATCGGGTATGGATTTGTTGCATGCTCTCTATAGATTGTAGAACGAGGGTGATGAAGTCTAATTTTCCAAATGAGCCCGTTTTAGAGTGGAAGGGGGGAAATTCTATTCCTCGAGGTCGTATCATTTCTTGTTTTAAATATTGTAGGATGATCTTTTATGGGTGCTTATACCATATAATAAGAGTCCAAGAATGACTTTGAAATTCCTCCAATTGAGTCGGTCCCAGTAATGATGGAATTTCCAGAGGTCTTTCCTAATGATATTTCCATTATTCCTCACTAACTGGAAATTGATACTGCCATCGAGTTATTTCGAATACAAATCCAATTTCAATTCCTCCTTATAGGATGGATTCGACCGAATGGAAAGAGTTGAAGTCTCAACACACAGATCTATTAGACAAAAGCTTCACTAGACCTAGTATTTCCAATGGCATGCTTCGATTTTGTTTGGAAGAAAAAGAATCGGTCTGTAAGAATGTGCATCGATTATAGCCAACTCAATAAAGTCACTATTAAGAACAAGTATCCTCTCCCTCATATTGAAGACTTGTTTTATAAACTCCAACGGGCAACCTACTTTTTCTAAGATTTACTAGAGATAAAGGTATCACCAACTTGCGGTGAGAGGAGAGGATATACAAAAAATAGCATTTCGTACTAGATGTGGTCACTATGATTTCTTAGTAATGTCCTTTGGTCATTCTAATGCCCCTACGACATTATGGATTAATGAATAGTGTGTTTTTATGTCACCTAGATTCATTTGTAATTGTATTCATTGACAAAATCTTTGTATATTTGAAAAATGACGGTGAATATATGGACAATTTGATGGTGGTGTTACATGTGCTTAAGGAGAACCAATTATTTTCCAAGTATAGGAACTATGAGTTTTTGTTAAGTTCGGTGGAGTTTCTTGGTCATATCATCTCCAGTGAAGGAGTTGAGGTTAATCCAAGGAAAATGGAGGCAGTGAAAAATTGTCCTAGACCATTTACTAAACCGACATTAGGAGTTTCTTGGGTCTAGCGAGTTATTATCGGAGGTTTGTGGATGGTTTTGTGTCTATTGTATCTCCCTTCACTACTTTTACCCAAAAGAGTAACAAGTCTTAGTAGTAGGAGGCATCAGAGAGAAGCTTCCAAATCATGAAAGATAGGGTTACTTCCACTCTAGTGTTTACTTTACTCGAGTGTACAAATGGTTCATTGAGTATTGTGATGCATACCGAGGAGTGGGATTAGGGTGTGTGCTTATGCAATATGGAAAGCTAGTAGCTTATGCTTGTAAAATTAAGGTGCATGAGAAGAACTATCCAACACATGATCTTGAATGAGACGCCATGGTATTTTACTTGAAAATATGGAGGAGCTAATTGTATGGTGTTCATGTAGATGTGTATATCGACCAAAAGATACTCCAACATGTGTTTACTCAAACGGAGTTGAATATGCGACAAAAAAGGTGGTTAGAATTATTGAATGATTAAGACATGATTGTTCTCTATTACCCCAGCAAGGCCAATGTAGTTGCGGATGCTCTAATTCGTATGACCATGGGTAGTGTGTCTCATGTAGAGAAAGACAAGAAAGACCTACTGAAAGCTTTTGATAGGTTGTCTATATTGGGTGTTAGGTGTTAAGATTCCCCATATAGTGATTTTATGGTCCCCCAAAACTACGAGTCATCATTCGTGGTTGAGGTGAATTCCTAAAAACAACTTTATCAACTATTGATGGAGATGAAGGAATCGGTTCTTAACAAGCTTAATGGGTCATTCTCCTTAAGGGGCAATGATGTCTTGAGGTATCAAGGAAGGTTGTGTGTTCCTAATGTAGATGGTTTAAGGAACTGAATCCTTGAGGAAGCTCATGGGTCCCGTTAATCAATTAATCCGAGTTCGACAAAGATATATCATGACCTTAGGGAAGTTTTTTTTGTGGGAAGGTTTGAAGAAGGGCACAACGAAATTTGTAGCAATGTTTCTAAATTACCAACAAGTAAAGGCTGAACAATAAAAGCCATGTGGTTTACTTCAAGAAATCCAAGTTCCTACTTAGAAGTGGGAAAATTGCGGTAGGTTTTTCTCAGAAACAAAAATAATATGGCACTATATGGGTGATTGTGCATAGGTTAATCGAATCCGGTCATATTATTTCTATCAAGTCTACCTATTTGGCGGAGGATTATGCAAGGATCTTCATAGACGATATTGCGTGTCTCCACGATATTCTGTTATTCATCATATCGTATCGGTTGCACAATACATATCTGGGTTTTGGAGGTCATTCCAAAAAGGGTTGGTTACCAAGGTAATGATAAGCACTGTTTTTCATTCCTTAACGGATGGTTAAGTGGAGCATAATATTCAAAGCCTTGACGATATGCTTATAGATTGTAACATTGATTTCAAAGGGAACAGTGATAAGCATTTCCCTCTGATTGAGTTCTCTTACAACAATAGTTTGATTCATCCAGATCCATTGCTCCTCATGAGGCTTTGTATGGTAGGAGGTGTAGATCTCCTATTGGGTGATTTAGAGTTATTTAGTCATAACTTTTTTGTTCCGATTTTATTTATAAGGCTTTGGAAAAGGTTCATATCATATGGAACAAGTTGCAACCAGTCTATAGTAGGAAAAAGTCTTATGCCCACCATAGGAGAAGGAAAATAAGAGTTTGAAGATGGTGATAAGGTGTACTTAAAAATTTCTCGTATGAAAGGGGTGGTTAGATTTTGCCAGAAAGGCATATTTATTCCTTGTATTGTAGGTCGCTATGAAATCTTACTAAGGGTTTGTAAGGTTGCCTATGAGTTAAAGTGTCCTAGTTATTTGACTGTTGTTCATCCTATTTTCCATGTTTCTAGGCTTATCCCGAGTCTATTTTTCCTATTAAGGGTATTGTTGTGAAGGATAACTTCTCTTATGAGGAGGTTTCAGTTCAAATCCTTAATAGTAAAGTAGGGAAGTTGAGGAAAAAAGTGGTGGCTTCTGTTAAGGTGTTATGAAAAAAAACACCAAATATAGGAGGCCAAAGCCGACATGAAGTCCCATTACCCTCATATATTTGATAACTATTCCTCTTATTAATAAAAATAATGACTAAAATAGAAGTTTTTTGATTGTTCGTGAAGTTTTGCAAAAAAAATGTGAATTTTTGGGGTCATTACACTTAAGTTACAATGAAATATACCTATTTGACTTGAAAGTTGTCAATGTTTCTGTTTGGCTTTTTTTGAGTTATCTTGTGCATTTCGATATGTTGAGTCTTTATGAAATAATATCGACCATGTTTGTAAGTTAAGTTATGGCATAATTTACTCATATATGGTATGTTAAGCAAATGTTGGTGTGAGAAGGAAATTCCTTATAATGTCATTTTGAGCCTTAAAAGTGGTAAGGAAAGATTTGAATTGCTATGTGTAAATGTCATTCTTGATGTTGTAACTCGTGTTGTTATGTATTGTTGATTGGTTGGGCTTCTAGTCTAAAGTCTATTCCTTCCTTTCAAAAGATTTTAGTATCATTCGGGAATGAATGTTCCTGGGGGGGGATGTGACAATTCAAATGTCTAAGACGTGTTCTAGAGACTAATTTAAGTGTCAAAAGGTTTAGACGCTCTAATAAGGTCAATTCGAATGAATATATGTCATTTGGGTATTCTATAAATAAAAACGTCAAAGAACATCCATGACGTCTGGAAACTAGTTCAATGAGGTACTAGCATGCCTTGTCCTATTAGACTGTCTTTTAGTAATCAAAAAATGATGAAAATTTATGGAACGGTGTCTAAAACGTATTAGAGTTGATTCGTAGTCTAAATGCCCAAGAACGACTCCCTAAGGACCAACCAAAGACCCTTGAGGAGGACCCTTGAATTTTGAGGTCCCTACCTTCCCTCGTTTCTTCGTTATAGCTCTGTGTAGTCCTATCAAGCCCAACTGCTTCGTCTCGATATATTTTCCTTGCTATTATGCTTCCTTATCCTTTTTTACCTACATGATAGAACCAATGATCTTAAATCAGGGCATTTGGTGTAGTCCTGCAACTCACCTCATATGTAGAAACTATTTTTATTTATAGGTTTTGTCTTCCTCTTGACATCACTTTAACGTCCAAACATCTTTTAGATTGACTAATAGGCATTATACTTCTTGGGATGTGGTTGCTGCTTCTTGAATTTTCCACGATCTCCCTCACCATGGTCACGACTACCTTTTCACTTCTAATGTCTGAAGTCTTTCAAAGCTTTAACCTACGTGATGGTCTCATTGAGAGTCATAATATTTTAGCGTCAACTCTCCAGTATGGCAAAATTTTTCAGCACATCCATGAAGTTGAACAACATATCTTCATCTGCGAGGTTAGGATTTCAAAGTGTGAAGGTGGTACACTACTTCAAGTATGTTTATATGTGTATGTTGAATGTTTTTTAAGTTCCCTCACAGATGACGTTGTTTGTACATAAAGCCTTCTTTAACAACACTCCGAATTTCTCACAAGTGTTGACTACATGGACATTTTTGGATGATAAAACACAGTGTTGTTGATTTTTTTTTCATTTCTGTTAACTCGGTTAGTATTGAAATATTTCGCAAAGTGCCATAAGAACTTCTACAACTCTTGTGCGTCACGAATGCCTTTTAACATAAGTGGCTTTAGATCCTCAACCTTAGCCTCTCTTTAATGATCGAACAACGACGATCCTCCAACTTTCACACCCTCCTTGAGGCAACACTCAAAGGAAGTGATGGCCTCCTTCATCTCAAACTTGGACTGCTGGAGTCACTCCAACTCCTAATGGATGTCTTTGGTCTTTTCATGTGTACAGCATGTAATAGTCCTGAACTTGACCTCGGTACATTCATGTGTCGCCCTAATATCTCCAGTGCTTGCCTTACCACTTAAATCCATGTAAACCATTCCTCTCCGGTGGTGAAACTGATACCAATTTGGGGGTGGAAGCAGATTTAGAGATAGAGTAATGGAGAGAGTTGATTGAAAGTAGCTTGTTTTATTTCTGAGAGATAAACCCTCTATTTATATAAGTAACTTACAAGTTATGCCAATAGAAGTTGCCGACAACATACTTTACACTGGCCTTATATTTTTCGGCCGATGCAAAACAACAAAAAACTTTACATAACAATGGAATTTACTTTATTTATGGCCGACACACTTTTTACATATTGCTCTCTTTTCATTAGCCGACGCAAAACAACAAAATACTTTACATAATAATGGCCTTTTTTATGGCCGACACACTTTACAGTACAATATTTATTATTTTACACGTATCTTCACTCTAGCCCCACTTTTCATAGGAACTTATCTTCTCTGTTGCATTTTGTACATAAGTGTCACGACCCAAAACGTGGCATGAGTGGCACCCACATTTATCCTCCTATGTGAGCGAACCAACCAATCTAAACCCCAACATTTTAACCATAATAAACAGAAAACAATGCGGAAGACTTTAAACTCATTAATAAAAATAGATTAATACTTCTAAAACTCAAAAACTTATTATTATCCCCAAAATATGGAAGTCATCATCACAAAAACATCTATCCTCAAATTATTAAAGCTAAGAGTATCTAGAAAGCTAGTATAAATAAAAAGCTAGTCCATGCCGGAACTTCAAGGCATCAAGACATGAAGAAGAAGATCCAGTCCAAGCTAGAAGCGTTAGCTCACCCTGAAATCCGGTGTACTGAAGACTGGCTAGAGTTGCGGTTGAGTTGAAAACGACGGTACGTTTGCTGAACTCCACAAATAACAAAGAAAGAAACATACAAGTAGGGGTAAGTACCAACACAGGTACTGAGTAGATATCATCGGCGAACTCAAAATAGAAAACAGTATATATCAGATAATATCATAAAATCAAGTACAATACTCAACATGCGACATTTACAATTACCATAACCCTTGGTCACAACACCAAGCACATCAATGAGGACTCACGCCTCCCCAGCATACTCATTTGGGAATTAGGTTCATTAAATTGAGTATATTAACATCTTTCAAGGTTCATTATCTTTATTCCTCTTGTGTCGGAACGTGACACTCCAATCCCCTAATACTAATGTCGGTTCGTGACACCCGATCCCCCTAATACTACGTGTCGGTTTGATACACCTGATCCCCCTAATACTACATGTCGGTTCGTGACACCCGATCCCCCTAATACTACGTATCGGTTCGTGACACCCGATCCCCCTAATACCACGTGTCGGTTCGTGACACCCGATCCCCCTATTACTACGTGTCGGTTCGTGACACCCGATCCCCTAACCTCATTCTTATATTTCATCAAGCCTTCTTTTATACCAAGGCATCATCATTAACAAGAGGTTTTCAAGATTTGGGATTCAATAGCTTCATCATGCTTATTTCATCACCATTATATAATTTCATCATGCAAACACACAATTAAGTATATCGAAGGGTTTTACAATACTACCCAATACATATCATTCGCTATTAAGAGTGTTACTATGAAATAGCATAAAACCATAACCTTCCTCCACCGAAGAATTCGTGATCAAGAAATCTACTTTTCCGAAGCTTTGCTTTCCTCTTAGTTTCTTCTCTCTCTCGATCGTTCTTCTCCCTCTCTCTATTCTTTCTATTTTTCTTATTCAAACCCTTATTCTTTTACCCTAATTAGCATATAATTAAGTATAAATGATTATGAATTAACCCATTAATTAATTTAAGGTTATCTCCTTTAACACCCAAGTAATTAAATTATTAACATTAACCCACTAAATTTATAATTATAGAAGGAATAGTCCAAAACGCCCCTTAAAATATTTAACAGAAATCCGACACAGCCTGGGATTACGCAGTCTGTGACGGCCCGTCGTGCCTGCGACGGTCGTCCTGCTGCTTCTGTCACAAAGTTCAGAGACTAAATTTCACTAAAGGATCTGTGATGGACCGTCACGCCTGTGATGGTCCGTCTTGCCATTCCGTCACGATGTTTAGAGAGTCGATTTCAGTACCCTAATTTCAGAATTCTATGTTTTTTGGAACGAGACCCCCTCGACGGTCCGTCGTGGCCATGACGGTCCATCGTGGGATCCATCGTCTCAGCCAGTTTTTCCAGAAATAAAATCTGCTGCTCAAAATGACTAAACAGGTCATTACAATAGATACCAATTTACCCATCGTTCGTCCTGGAACGATCACAAGAAAAGAAACAAGGGCGAAAAGGAGTACTTGAATCTGTAAACAGATGTTGGTATCTTTCTTGCATATTAGCCTCCTTCTCCCAAGTGGACTCTTCAACCGGCCGATTCTTCCATTGAACCTTAATGGATGCAATCTCCCTCGACCTCAACTTGCGGATTTCTGTATCTAAAATAGCAACAGGCTCCTCCTCATAAGACAAATTCTCATCAAGCTGAACTGAATCCCAACGAATGATGTAGTTTCCATCCCCATGATATCTTTTCAACATAGACACATGAAACACCAGATGCACTCCTGACTGCCCTAGAGGCAAGGCTAATTCATAAGCTACCTCCCCCACGCGCTTCAGAACTTCAAATGGACCAATATACCTTGGGCTTAGCTTACCTCGCTTACCAAACCGTATCACCCCTTTAATGGGCGAAACCTTCAGCAAGACTTGCTCAACCTCTATAAACTCCAAGTCTCTAACCTTTCGATCTGCATATTCTTTTTGTCTACTTTGAGCCGCTAAAAGCTTTTCTTAAATGCATTTCACCTTATCTAACGATTCTCTCAGAAGATCAGTACCCCACGGTCTAACTTCAAATGCATCAAACCACCCAACGGGAGACCTACATCTTCTCCCATAGAGTGCCTCAAATGGGGCCCTATCAATACTTGAGTGATAGCTATTGTTGTATGAGAACTCCGCTAAGGGTAAGAAGCTATCCCAATGGCCACCAAACTCTATCACCTATGCACGAAGCATATCCTCCAACACTTGAATCTTTCGCTCAGACTGACCATCGGTCTGAGGGTGAAATGTGGCACTAAGATCTAACCTAGTACCCAACTCAGCATGCAATGTTTTCCAAAACATAGAAGTAAACTGCATACCTCTATCTAATATAATGGAAATTGGGACCCCGTGCAATCGCACAATTTCTGAGATGTACAGTTTGGCTAACTTCTCTACATTGTAAGTCACCTTAACCGTAATGAAGTGAGCAGACTTAGTTAACCTATCAACAATCACCCAAATGGAGTCATACTTACCTATTGTCTTTAGAAGACCAACCACGAAGTCCATTGCAATTCTCTCCCACATCTATTTGGGAATGGGCATACTCTGAAGTGTTCCTCCAGGCCTCTGGTCTTCATACTTTACATGCTGACAATTTGGACATTTGGCAACAAACTCCACAATGTCACGCTTCATTCTACTCCACCAAAAATGTTGCTTTAGGTCACGATACATCTTGGTTGCACCAGGATGTATAAAATACCTTGAACTATGAGCCTCTGTAAGAATAGTGTGAATCAAATCATCGATGCGGGGTACACATACCCTTCCCTTAATTTTCAAAACACCTTCCTCATCGATTTTTTCTTTTTAGCCTCTCCTTGCAATACCTTATCTCGAATCCGAATCAGCTTCTCATCATTAAACTGCTTTCCCTTAATCTTGTCAAGAAAGGAAGATCTTGCCTCTACACAGGCCAAAAACCCTCCCTTCTCATTTACCTCTAATCTCATAAGGTCGTTAGCCAGAGTCTGAACCTCTCTAGCAAATGGGCGTCTTGAAACTTGCAAGTGGGCTAGACTTCCCATGCTCCTCGCCTTGCTACTCAAGGCGTCTGCCACAACATTAGCCTTTCCCGGATGATACAAGATAGCGATATCGTAGTCCTTCAGTAGTTCCATCCATCTCCTCTGTCTCAAGTTCAAATCTTTCTCAGTAAAGACATACTGTAGGCTACGATGATCTGTATAGTCTTCACGCTTAGCCCCATATAGATAGTGTCTCCATTGATTTAATGCAAACACTACCGCAGCCAACTCCAAATCATGGGTCGGATAATTACGTTCATGCACCTTTAAGTGCCTTGAAGCATAAGCAATTACATTCTTCTCTTGCATTAGCACTGCACCCAACCCAGAATAGAATGCATCATAATAAACAATGAAGTTCTTACCTTCCACTGGCAAGGTGTGAATTGGTGCAGTAGTCAAAAAAGGCTTGAGCTTCTGAAAGTTTTCTTCACACTCGTACGACCATACAAATGGAACACTCTACTTAGTCAAATTTGTCAATCGGGAAGCAATAGAAGAGAATCCCTTGACAAATTGATGGTAGTAGCTGGCTAAACCAACAAAGCTCCTTACTTCTGACACATTAGTAGGTCTCTCCCAATTCTTCACTGTTTCAATCTTAGATGGATCCACCCTCACTCAATCCTTAGAAATCACGTGTCCCAAGAAGGACACTGAATCTAGCCAAAACTCACACTTGGAGAATTTGGCATAAAACTTTTTCTCCCTCAACATTTCCAACACAATTCTCAAGTGCTCCTCATGTTCTTTCTTGCTCTTTGAGTATACCAGTATATCATCAATGAATACAATGACAAAGAGATCCAGATATGGCTTAAAAATCCCATTCATCAAGCTCATGAAAGCAGCAGGAAAATTCGTAAGCCCAAAAGACATTATTTGGAAGTCATAATGTCCATACCTGGTCCGAAAAGCAGTCTTGGGCACATCCATTGCCCAAATTTTCAATTGATGGTAGCCAGATCTCAAGTTGATTTTTGAGAAGTTACAAGCACGTTGTAACTGATCGAAAAAATCATCAATGCGAGGAAGAGGATAACTGTTAATGGTTACCTTATTTAGTTGCCTGTAGTCTATGCACATCCTAAAACTTCAATCCATCTTCTTCACAAACAAAATGGGAGCACCCCAAGGAGATGGACTTGGTCTAATGAAGCCTTTGCTCAACAACTCTTGAAGTTGGGCCTTTAACTCCCTTAATTCAGCGGGAGCCATTCTATAAGGGGGTATAGAAATGGGGCGAGTACCCGGTTCATGATCGATGCAGAAGTCAATATCTCTATTCGGTGGCATACCACGAAGGTCTGCAGGAAACACATCCAAAAACTCACGGACCATCGAAACCAACTCAATTGAAGGTACTTGGGTAGTATCATCCATGAGATGTGCCAAGAAAACTAAACAACCCTTACAACTATTCTCTTAGCACGAAGAAAGGAGACGATACGAACCGGATTGGAAGTGTAGTCGCCCTCCCACACTAACGGATCTGTCCCAGGCTTGGCTAACGTCACAGATTTAGCATTACAATCCAAGATTGCAAAATTTGGAGAAAGTCAATTCATACCCAGAATTACATCGAAGTCAACTATTTCTTTGATAACCAAGTCTACATGAGTATTGCTCCCCACAAAATTCACAAGACAAGACCTATACACCTTTTTAACTATCACAGACTCACCCACCGGAGTAGAAACACGAATAGGCATGTCAAGCAATTCACAATGTAAATTAAGACCATTAGCAAATGAGGAAGATACATAAGAAAATGTGGATCCAGGATCAAACAATACAGAAGCCATGCAATCAAAAACCAAAAGATTACCTGTGATGACAACATCGGATGTCTCCGCTTCAGATCTCCCAGGGAAAGCATAACAATGGGCCCTATCACCTGTCTGCCCGTTGCCCCTACCATTTTGCGCTGCAGTAGTTCCAGTTTGCCCGTTACCCCGGCCGTTTTGGTGACCACCATTACCTCGGCCACCACGTCCTCCCGAATAACGGCCTCTTCCATGACCACCTCTACCTCTGATTATTGGGGGTCTGTAACTCGGTTTTGGACAATTCCTCCTAATATGTCCAATCTCTCCACATCCATAACATTCTCTGGATTCAAGCATAGGTCCCTGTGAGAACGACGGAGTTTGGGCATAACCACCAAACTCAGAGAAATGTTGGCCGGTCTGCGGTGGACCCCAAACTACAGTCTGTAGTGAAGACTGGATAGGCCGGGCTGGGTAACCTCCTGAACCCTGCCCTCTGGAGTAAGAACCATTAAACTCACCTCCCTTATGAAACCTCTTAGATGTCGATGTCAAGGTGAAGTCATCTGGCTTCACTCCCTCTACCTCTATCACGAAGTCTACCACTTCTTGAAAGGATTTCGCTGTAGCCGCTACCTGTAAGCCTGAAATCCGCAAATCTGACCTCAACCCCTTTACAAAACGGTGAATCCGCTCTTGTGGACTGAAACAAAGCTGGGTGGCATACCGGGACAATGCACGGAACCTAGCCTCATATGCAGTAACCGTCATCCTGCCTTGCTCTAGGCTTAGAAACTCATCTCTCCTCCTATCCCTCAAAGTACGGGGTATATACTTCTCCATAAACAAGCTAGAGAATGATACCCAAGTTATAGGTGGTGCCTCTGTTGGTTGACACTCAACATGTGACCGCCACCACATTTTGGCGTTCCCTTGAAATTGATAGGTCACAAACTCGATGCCAAATCATTCTACTGTACCCATGTTATGTAGTAGCTCATGACAGTCAACGAGAAAATCGTAGGCATCCTCAGATTCAGCACCCTTGAAGACTGGAGGTTTCAATTTCAAGAACATACTGAAAAGTTCATGCTGATCACTTGTCATTATAGGCCCAGTAGTCAAACGAGGAAACGTGCCTATTTCCAATGAGGCATCCATACGGGGAGCCACGGTAGAGGCATGTTGTACCTCTGGAACCTAAGGTGCTGATGCGGAAAACACTGGAGGATTCTAGCCCTGGTCAGATAACCTGCTAAGATAGGCAAGAACCTGATTAATCATTTCTGGGGTAGGTTGGGGTGGCAGGTCTTCATTCTGCACTTGCTCATTCTCCCCTTCCTCACCCTCTCTTACTACTTCCTCAGTTGGTGGAGGAGTCACCGCCCTAGTAGAAGATGGGCTAGGTGCTTGTCCTCTTTCTCTAGAGGACGTCCTCCCACGACCTCTTCCACGGCCTCTTTCCACTACTCCTCTTCGAGCTACAGCCCCAGTGGCTGGCTCAGACGCTTCTTGTCTTGCCGGTGTCGGTGTTGGCGCAGTTGTTGCTCTAGTTCTAACCATCTGTGAAATAGAGTGAAGATGGTCAGATATCAATTTGTATCACCTAGATACCAATTGGATCCAAGTAATAGCACGAAAGAAGAAAGAAAGAATGGAATTTTCCTAATATCTTATAGCCTCTCAAAGAAAAGTAAAGGCGTCCCCCTACCGTTCCTTAAGACTCTACTAGACTCGTTCTTGTGTGATGAGACCAACGAACCTAATGCTCTGATACCATGTTTGTCATGACCCAAAACGTGTCGTGAGTGGCACCCACATTTATCCTCCTATGTGAGCGAACCAACCAATCTAAACCCCAACATTTTAACCATAATAAACAGAAAACAATGCGGAAGACTTTAAACTCATTAATAAAAATAGATAAATACTTCTTAAACTCAAACACTTATTATTATTCCCAAAATCTGGAAGTCAGCATCACAAGAACATATATCCTCAAATTACTAAAGCTAAGAGTATCTAGAAAGCTAGAATAAATAAAAATCTAGTCCATGCCGGAACTTCAAGGCATCAAGAAATGAAGAAGAAGATCCAGTCCAAGCTAGAAGCGTTAGCTCACCCTGAAATCCGGTGTACTGAAGACTGGCTATAGTTGCGGTTTAGTTGAAAACGATGGTACGTTTGTTGTACTCCACAAATAACAAATAAAGAAACATACAAGTAGGGGTCAGTACAAACACAGGTACTGAGTAGATATCATCGGCCAACTCAAAATAGAAAACAATATATATCAGATAATATCATAAAATCAACTACAATACTCCACATGCGGCATTTACAATTACCATAACCCTTGGTCACAACACCAAGCACATCAATGAGGACTCACGCCTCCCCATCATACTCATTTGGGAATTATGTTTCATTAAATTGAGTATATTAACATCTTTCAAGGTTAATTATTTTTATTCCTCTTGTGTCGGAACGTGACACTCCGATCCCCTAATACTACATGTCGGTTCGTGACACCCGATCCCCCTAATACTACATGACGCTTCGTGACACCCGATCCCCCTAATACTACGTGTGGTTCGTGACACCAGATCCCCCTAATACTACGTGTCGGTTTGTGACACCCGATCCCCCTAATACTACGTGTCGGTTCGTGACACCCAATCCCCCTATTACTACGTGTCGGTTCGTGACACCCGATCCCCTTACCTCATTCTTTTAGTTCATCAAGCCTTCTTTTTTACCAAGGCATCATCATTAACAAGAGGTTTTCAAGATTTGGGATTCAATAGCTTCATCATGCTTATTTCATCGCCATTATATAATTCCATCATGCAAACACACAATTAAGCATATAGAAGGGTTTTACAATACTAGCCAATACATATCATTCGCTATTAAGAGTTTTACTATGAAATAGCATAAAACCATACATAACCTACCTCCATCAAAGAATTCGTGATCAAGAAATCTACTTTTCCAAAGCTTTGGTTTCCTCTTCATTTCTTCTCTCTCTCGATCGTTCTTCTCCCTCTCTCTGTTCGTTCTATTTTTCTTATTCAAACCCTTTTTCTTTTACCCTAATTAGCATATAATTAAGTATAAAAGATGATGAATTAACCCATTAATTAATTAAAGGTTATCTCCTTTAACCCCCAAGTAATTAAATTATTAACATTAACCCACTAAATTTATAATTATAACAGGAATAGTCCAAAATGCCCCTTAAAACATTTAACAGAAATCCGACCCTGCCTGGGATTACGCAGTCTGTGACGGCGCGTCGTGCCTGTGACGGTTCATCCTGCTACTTCCGTCACAAAGTTCAGAGACTAAATTTCACTAAAGGATCTGACGGCCTGTCATGCCTGTGACGGTCCGTCCTACCATTCCGTCACGAAGTTCAGAGAGTCGATTTCAGTACCCAAATTTCAGAATTCTATGTGTTTTGGAACGAGACCCCCTTGACGGTCCGTCGTGCCCATGACGGTCCGTCGTGGGATCCGTCGTCTCAGCAAGTTTTTCCAGAAATAAAATTTGCTGCTCAAAACGACTAAACAGGTCGTTACAATAAGTGGTCAGGATATTTTTGTCCTATTAACTTGCAATATCTTACCATTAGATTCTGAGAGATTAAATTTTTCTGAATTGCTCTTGTAGTAGGTATTTGCTCCGGTTTCAACAGACTTAATATCCATTGTCTTATCTCTTCCATATTTGCTACTCTGATTTCTTTACAGTTGGAGTATATTATTGTTTAATCTCTGTTATAATAACTCCAGATTACATTCTCCTTTCAAGTAGTTGTTTGATAGCTCCTTTAATATAGTAGCTATTCCAATAGTTCTTTTGTTAGCATAAAACTCCGGAATATCTACCTTCCGTATCTCTTCTTGTGTATCTATTTTCTCTGGGATTATCATTTCCCTAGTCAATTCTATCTTTATAACTTGTATCGTAGGTTTGATTTCATCGTATAATATCTCCGCTGTTGCTGAATAGAACTTTATGTAAAATAAAGTCCCTTTGTTTATTCTTTTATATTGTAAAAATGCCTTGTATAGGTCCGGTATTTTAGCTATTTCTTCTCCAGTTATTGTATATACTGTACATATTAACCCCTAATTATAGCAAGTTGCTACTAAGTTTGGGTTCTTACGTGGTTGTGCTATTAATTTGTTGTAACCTTGCAGGTGTTGGGTTATATAGTTTTCGTTTGGGTTTTTGGTATCTTTTACTTTGGGGTTTAGGTTTAAAAATGTTTGTATCTTATGTATATTTTCTATATTCATTCTGGTGATATGGTTATATGTTTGTTGTTGTGAATTTAGGCTGGCTTTTTAAGTATTTATCTGTGGGGGATGAATATGTGTTTTTGGTTATTTGCTGGAGTATATGGTTTAGAAAATAATTTTTCATGTTTGTATTTGTATATTGTACCTTATGTTCCTCCTTTTTTGTAGATGGTCTTGCGGTAGATGTACTTCCTGCTGTAGCTGTGCTTCCTACAGATGTATATAATTTTTTGCTTTGTGTTTTTAGGTGTTTTCCATCGTCACCTTCTAGCTCCGCATTTTTTAAGTCATGCTGCTGACTTAGTTCTGCATATTTTAAGTCATGTTGCTGACTTTTAACTGTTTCTTTCAGTATCTGTACTTCATTTTCTATTTTTTTTCCATCTTTTGACATAATATTGTCATTGTAGTTAATATCTTCTCCATTGTATCTTTCTTTGGAGAGATAGTCTGCCATAAAATTCTTGTCTGTTTTGATTATCGCAATTGTAAATGTAAAATTTAATATATTTAATACTAAGCTTCTTATTTCTTTTGTTTTTACTGAATCTTGTACATTTTTAGTTATCCACCATTTTACTTGTGTATTATCTGTTCTTACAATAAATTTATTGTAAACAATATATAGTTCAAATGCTAATAAACATTTATATAATGCAAATAATTCTTTTCTATTTATTTCTCATTATTTTTGTGCCTCTGCATAAGATCCTGAATAGTATCTACAATGTTGTTCTATTTTTTCTTTTTCATATTTATATTTCAAAACTCCTCCATAACTACGATCGCTTGAATCTGTTTCAACAATATGAGTAAATGACCTATTTTCATCAGGAAAATATAGTTTTGGTAATTTTTTACATAAACTCTTAATATGTCTTATAGGTTCTTTATCTTAATTGTCAAAATGATATTCAACATCTTTTTTAAGTTTTTTATTTAATCGCTTTAAATGTTCTGCTAATTTTGGTATATATTCTCTTACTTAGTTTACTAATCCTAGAAAGTATTGTAATTTCTTTTTTGTATCTATATTTTCATCAAGGGTGATTATTTTTTGTATTATATAAGTTTGTATTTTTATTCCATTTTTATCTATTTGTATTCCTAGAAATTCTATCTGTGATTTCATAATTTCTGCTTTCTTTTAACTTAAGCTTATACCTGAGTGTTTCATTATATGTATAAATTTCTCTAATAACCTAATATGTTCATCTTGTGTTTTGGAATATAGTAATATATCATCTATATATATAATACAATTTTCTAACTGGTTAAAATAATTGTCCATAAAATGTTGGTATCTACCTGGTGTATTTTTATATCCAAATGGTAAAACATTCCATTCATAAAATCCTTGTGGTACAGTAAATGCTGTTAATTGTTTAGATTCATCTTCTAGTTTCAAATGATAAAATCCTGATTTGCAATCAAATTTACTGAAATAGTATTATCCTTGCATTTGTCTTATTTTTAGTATTTTATTTGGTATTAGGTAATTATATGTTTAAGTTTTAGCATTTAGATTACGATAATCTATGACCATTCTGCTTTAACCTCTTTTTTTTCACTATGTTTATTAACTATAAATGCTGGAGTTGTATGTTTGCTATTACTTTCTTGTATATAATTATTCTCCAATAGTTCGTCTATGTGTATTTTTAATTATTTTAAATCATCAAAATTATATTTTAATGGTTTTTGTGTTATTTGCTATTTTCATCTATTTGTTCAATTTTTACTTTCATCTTATGTTTTTCCCATCTTGTAATAGTTTCTCATTATATAGTAATTGTAGTTATTCGTTAATTATTTTATATTTATCTATTGTAAATATTATAATTTTTTAATTGTGTTATTTAATTTTTACTTATGTTTTCCATTTCCTTATTTATTTTTTCATTTCCTTTTATCCATGCTATATGTTTACGTTGTTGTTATTTACTTTTTTTGCTCTTATTTTATTTCCACATGGTGTAGTAAACCACCAATGTGTTTTTGTTCTAATATGTGGGTAAAATCTTTCTAGAAATGGCATTCCTAATAACATAACTTTTGTTGTATATTCAAAATTATACATTTCTTCTATTGTTAGTATTTTATCCCATATTTGTATTTTTATATTTTTTGCTTTATATGTAATCATACTACCTTCATTATTAAATCCTGTTACCACCATAGGTGTTTTTAATTTTTCCCATTTATCTTCTGGTAAACAATTATATTTACATATATTTGCTTCTACTCCTGTATCTACCATAGGGGTATAATATCTGTTGTGATATCCTTCTACAATAAGTTTTGCAAGTATATATATTTTCATTATTCATTTTGTTCTTTTGATAATTATTTTTTTATTTTGGCAAGTTTTTGTTAATTGTTCATTTTCTATATTGTATGGTTTAACTTTTTCTAACCATTTTATTCGTAATGTAATATTCTGACTTCCTTGGTATATATTAAATGTTATTATTAAGTGTATCCCTCCTATAATTATTCTTTTTCCGTTATTTCTTCATTTGTGTTTACTATCTCACTAGGTAATCCAGGGCATAAGTGTCCTGTTTTTATAATTTCTGTTTCTAATACTAACTCTCTTGTTATGTAATTTTCTTCTTGTCCTGTATTTATTAGAATTTTATACCTTCTTTGGTCTATTATTCCTGTTATTAAGTAATGGTATGGTGTTATCTCTTCTTTCTCTAATAAGTTTTGTGGGATTTCATAGTTCCTTTTAGATGTACTCATTCTTGATGAGGTAGCTCTTGTTAATGTATTTTGTACTCTTGAAGTGCTTAATCTTTCTTTTATAATTTCTAAATCTTCTTCTATGTTAATTTCTTTAAAGTTATAGTCATTATTGTCTATTACTGTAATTATTTTTTCAAAAAGTTTTATTTTATCAATTTTATTTCTTGCTGTTACTTTATTTTTTGTTGTTAATATATATATAGGTTTTTACATCTTGCTGTAAATATTTTACTGCCTGGTGCTAATTCTATTCCAGACATTTTCCAATATAAAACTAATGATTTATCTATATTCCTATCTAATAATGCTAGTGAGTAGTTGAAACTTATTATAAATTTAAATTTTTGGTATATTAAGTTTTCTTTTACTACACTAATTACGTTTTTTTCTATAGGATGTATAATTCTATCATCTGCTAAGTATATTTCAATAGGTGTATCTATTCCTTCTCTAAAACAAGCTTTTATCAATATTTCTGTTCCTCCTAAGTGTACGTATTTTATGGGTGTTTTAGCTTTTATATCTTGTATTTCTTTATTAATTATCCTCTTATTTATTATAGGTATTTGTGTTTTTCCTTTTGTTTGTTTACAATCTATGATGTGTTCTTCTGGCTAACTACATAGTATTCATCTTTTTTTCTTTTAAACCAATTTCTTATTATAGTTATTTCAAGTATTTTTTCAACACTTAAGTCTAATTCTTTTCATTTTATTTTTTCAAAAATTGTATTATCAAATATAATTTTTTGTTCTGATAATTCTTCATTTTGATAGTCTTTTTTAGATATTATTTTTATATCGTCTTCAGACATTAGATTTCTTCTGTCATTACATCATTCTCTAGATCAATATTTTGTTCTTCATTTTAAGTTTCTATATCTGATATTTCATGTATACTGTCATTTTCACTTAATTCATAGTCTACATATTCTATTTGCATATATTCATCATTATCTATTATTATTTCTGCAATTTATTTTCTTTTTGGATCCTTGGGTTACTTACAATCTCTAGCTAAGTTTCCTATTTTCCCGCAATTGTAACAAGTACATTGTGATGGCTTTCTTTTTGGTCTATATGGTCTTTTTATTTTATATTTTTTTACATAATATCTTTGTCTTGGTTTTTTATATTTATACCTAGTTTTAGTTTTTCTATAATTTTTGTATCGTCTATGTTTTTGCTTTTTATAATATTTATTTATACATCCAAACTGTGGTGCTATTTTGTTTTTACAACAGGCTAAATTTTTAATTAGTACTTTTTCCATTTTAATTTTTCTTTTTGGTTTTCACATATTTGTAGAAACCATTGATGTAAAAATTTTATTCTATCTCCTAAAGTATCTGTTAATCCTTCATTGTTCCAATCTTTAATTATTTTTGTACTACATGGTTCTGGTAGTTTAGTAAAATATTGTTGTCTTATTTCTTTTACTATATTTATATAATATCTTGCTTTGTAAAAATATTCTTTGAATGCACATGTGTATTCTTCTATATAACACATTTTACATATAGATAATTTTGTCATAAGTTGTCTATTTATTATTTTTTCTATATTTTGTTCTTTTATTTCTGTGGTCATACCACCAAATTCAATTCTTATTGCTAATTCATATTTATTTAGTATATCTATATTTTTTGTTGATGGAGATCCAACTATTTTCTTATCACTTCTAAGTGTTTCTAGACTTTCTGCGGGTAAATTTTCTATCAATAATTTTGTTGTTCCAACAAATGTTCTGTCTATATATTTCGGCGTTTCTTTTGTTGTTATTTTTTTATCAATTAGTTGTTTATATATATTTCGTACCCATAGTAATATTGCTTTATTTATATCCATAACACAATCTAGATCTAAAAACTTATATTGTTCGGTTATCGGTTTAGGTGTCCATTTTTTATTTAATCTACTATTCCATATTGCATTTGTTCTATCTGATTGTTCATAATTTTCTGTATAATAAGTTGGTGCTGTCCATTTAAGACTACTTCTAGGACTATTTTAACTCTTGATGTACTAGGTCGATTCATATCTCCTGTATTTATTTGTAAATTTTTTGGCTTATT
The DNA here is from genome assembly GCF_036512215.1 of Solanum lycopersicum. NCBI lineage: Eukaryota > Viridiplantae > Streptophyta > Magnoliopsida > Solanales > Solanaceae > Solanum > Solanum lycopersicum. Next base: position 33,972,793 of record NC_090809.1, read on the forward strand.
TACGTGTTCTAGAATTTCTGTGTATGTTTCACTTATATCACTTATTTCTGATTTTTGATCGTTTGTTGTATCTGATTCATTTATTTCGTCTATTTCTAGGTTTTCATTTAATTTTTGTTTCATCTTATTTATCTCATTACTTAATTCAAGTTCTTTATCTTATTCTTCCTGTTTCTCTTTTTGTTTGGTTTCATATAATAATTTTAGCTTAACTAATTCTTTTTCTAATTCACTTATTCTTGTATTTTTTTATTTATTCTACATGTCGTACTTCTTGCTTTGCTTGTATTTTTATTTTTTCAATTTCTCTTGATTTATCTATTTCTTCGTTTTCATTTGTTATTCTTACCATAGTTGTTAAACTATCTTCTAATTTTGCTGTTTCTTTTTCTATCATTAAATATAAGTTATTTCCTATTTTCTTATATCTTCTTCATAAATTTGAAATTATTATTTTTATTACTAATCCATCTTGATTTTCATATATATCTTTTGGTCTACTGCAAATTCTTCTTTATTCATTATAATTTATGATTTATATTATGTTGCAATTTATATTCAAAGTAATTTATTTGTATTTCTTAAATAAATATAACTCTTCTTTGTGCTAATATTGATTTATCACGTACTCCTGCTAAGATATTTTCTTCTAATCTTCCTTTTCTATGGTGTAATTCTTGTCTTTTTCTGTTATTTTTTCTACAAGTTTTTGCTTATATATTTCTTTGTTCATATTGTTTTTTCAGATAACAAACATATTTATATTCTATTTTTGAAATTATATTTATCAAAAGATTTGTCTTGTTATTATTTGTTTTAGCAAGTTATTTTGTTTGATGTTTGATTATTCTTCATGTTTTTAAGAATGAAATATTTTTTCGTAATATTCTTGTTTAAGCAGTTCTAATCGTTGTATTTCATTAGCGTTATTTACAATATATTCTAAATGTTCACTCTATCTAGTTCTCAAATAGTCGTATAAATTTTCAATTAGTAGTTTATCAAGTAGTTCAATGTCTTCCATTGTTTCTTTCCAAGACTGTAAGTATAAATAATCTATCGTTGATCTATGAATAATTCTAGATCATCATATAAATCTATGTCAAAATCATCTGGTATAATTAATTCAGCCCAACCTTGAGTTGGTTCTTCTATTATCTCATATGTCAATAATTTATCATAAATTGTTCTTTTTATATCTGTATTAAGACCTTTAAATATATAGAGTATTAATATCTTATAATTAACATCATCTTCTAGAAAATAGGAGTTCATTTTAATCATTTTTTCGCTAAAAATTTTATTCCTTCCAACCTCTTAATCGATTATACTTATTTATTATGTAATAATAATGGTTTAATAATCATCTCGTCTGGTCACTACTAAAGTTTTCTTCTTTGATCAGTTACCCTAACAGCGCCTCAACTTTGTTTACTCTCCTAAACGGCCTTCTTGCCTGTCGGTTTCAACCTTAGGATGACAAAGTCTGGGCATACCTATTCACAGAATATTTCTGTAGCAAACTTTCTAAAGATGGTTATTATAACATTATTAAAACATGATAAACAATGATAATCAACAAGAGATTATCAGGAATAAAATAGTTCAGCTACTCATGAACATAAATAAGTATACATGTTTCTGTAGATTTGTTGTTTCAGATTTGTTTTCCATATCTTATCTTTTTAACTACCTCTGATATCAATTTGGGGGGTGGAAGAAGATTTAGAGATAGAGTAATGGAGAGAGTTGATTGAAAGTAGCTTGTATTATTTCTGAGGGAGAAACCCTCTATTTATATAAGTAAATTCGGTGGTCGAAGGTGGATGAAATGTTAGCGCCTCACATGGTGTGGGGTTGAGTAGCATTTCCTCTTTGTCGTTTCGGTGCTTTTTTCCCATACGATCCTTCTTTCCATTATCCTTCCTCACATTAGTAGTGGGAGTGGTAATTACGTCTTGTTTATTAGCCATTACCTTATTCCAGAACTTATCTCTAATAACACGTTGACACAGACTTAGAGTATTCAATAATTCTCCGTTCAGTGCTTGAAAACTTACTCACTATTCTTATAGAATCTTGTAATATCAAGAAAGTCTTTGGGACTAAGATCAGTAAGATAATAGAAAGAAAGACTTCGAAAGATTTGAGATGTTTTGAAGAAAACTATATATTGCTTGGAAGTAGGCTTTACAAGATGAATGTTTATTTACAAATTAGAGTCACTTCTATTTAAACTACTTACTAAAGGCTTAAGAGTAAATAGTATTTACTTTAGAAGTCCCTACTTATTTAAACTTTTGTCCATGTTCTAGGATTCTTTACTAGTCTACATAATTCTAAGTCTTTCCAAGAAAATGTCTAGTCCCTATTCTAAAACATTCTTTTAGTATTGAGAATTCCAAGGCATTCAAGGGCTTCAAAGGAAAGATATAGGAAATTATACAGTCTCCGATTAACCTTCACTAGATTTAGATCCTTGCCACTTATTTTATACCGCATTACAATTATGAATTGGTGGGTCACGAAATTAGGCTATATATTTAAGTGCAAACATAGGTCTTGATGCTAAATGTGAGAAATTATATGCACAGTTGAAGCCTAACAAAGTCTTACTTCCTAAAGGAATAATCGATAAACAAATTGTTTATGCTACATTGTATAAAATTATGCTAGAACACATAAACTTATTGAAATTTCAGTTAAGAATTACCTCTAGAAGCATAAGCATATTCATTCATGTGAATCTACAAGTTTGACGGATCTTCCATCAAGTTAATTCCAAAGTTAGATGGATCATCAAGTGAATGCAAAAGATATACAATGGCTATATAGTCTTCTACAATGTTACCAATAGATATTCGTAATAAGTAAATATATATATAAACATTATATCTTTTTCTAGGTTAAGAGAATCCCTACTTAAAAAGATATCGCCCCCATACAAAAAGGAGTATAAAATATAGTCAATTTACTTCAACCAGAAAAATACACGATTGTTTTCTTTATAAAAGAAAAAGTCATGCTAGACTCCTCTTTTATCATTAGAAATTTGATTATGAGTTTTAGTTAAATATGATGACTATAGGAAATATTTATTTTTGAGGCTTCCTATATTAAAAATAATTCCAAATAATTAATTTTAATTATTCTTAGCATAATAAATTCCAATCATTCCACTAGAAATTAATAATTTGTATTTTCTATTTAACTTTCTAAATTCCCCATTAACTACCGATGTAAATCTCCACGTTAAGATTACACATACTAATCAGTAAATTAAATTACTGACAAATTTAATTCATACACAAATTTGCTTTAAAACACCACTTAACTTATTTCATGTGTATGGTCATTAATCCACATGAAATGTTTGACACAATGAAAACTAACATTCTTCTCAAAAAGACATATCAATCAATCTCGATAGTGTGACATGAATTTTACGGAAAAACGTATCATTTCATAAATAATATATATGAGGATTAACATGGTGTGGCTCAATACATATAAAATGTGCTAGCACAAGATGATTGATCTCTATTTCGATCCTAGATTGTGAACAAAATACCTACAATTCAAAGAATCGATTGTTTAATCCTCTGTATAGGGTAAAACACTACACACAAAATCCTTGGATTTCTCTTAGCTCTATGTACATGTTTTGTATGTATAGAAAATTTATATATGAAGAACTTATGTGAGATATATTATAGATACTAAACAATAAATTAAATTATCGACGAATGTAATTCAATGATTAATTTCTTTTCAAATACTAGTTAACTTATTTTATATGTCGCATTCATAATTCAACTGCAATGTTTGACCCGATGAAAACTATTAGGTTCTCAAAAAGGCATATTAATGATTCTCTATAACCTGACTTGGAATCAATCAACAAACTAGTTATTTTACCGATATATATTATTAATATCAAGTCTACAAGACATATTGATCCATCTGAGAATCTCATATTTTAATAAATCAAAAAGATAAATAGTATATATAATGATTATAATAGTTATATTAGGATTAAGGATATAAGTAAAATTAATAGTTTAGAGAATATGTTTTTGTCGGTCAGTCTAAAACAACTATCTATATTCGGTCTTGTATATTACATACAAAATGCACCAGAACAAGAAATTGGAACTATGTTGTTCCATGGTAAAGATAAATTACATATAATCTTATGCTACAATAGTACATATTAAATGTCATATTTAAATCGTATATTGTAAAAAAAAAACCTCGTACTTAGAAGAACCAATTTAATCATCCATATATAAGTTAAAACTCTACACACTAAACCATCTTCTATATAAGTAAATAGACACCATAAATGAATATATGATGTATGAAAACTGAATTCATATTTTTTCTATAATAAATATTATATTTTAACGTATGGTTAATAGTATATATCTCAACACCTACTACTGATTAAAATGACCATCAACTGGTGGGCCTGCCAAGTAGCTCATATTTAGAAAAGCATATATGTAAGAAAAATTAGAAGATAAAATCCCTTGAAAAACATCATGATTGGGGTATATCTAAAGCTATCATATTTTGAACTTGATAAAACCCTTGGATTCTGCTTAACTCTATGTCACATATTTTTTATATATAGAAAATTCCAAGATGAGGAATTTAAGTGAGATACAACTGGATAGTTCTGCAATTAAAATGTGTAGGAGAAATTATGTAAGGTATGATGACAATCAACTGGGCCACTGTTTTATCAAACAGTGGGATAAGAAAAGGTCAGTGATATATATTAATAGAAGCAGTAAGAGATTCATTTATTGAAATATTTGACTTGAGCAAAAAGTTCAGAAAGCCATTCTTTTGAAGTGAAACTAAAGAATCCCTTTAAAAAAAAGGTAATGCTTGAATCCTAATAGACAACCTTCCCCTTGATATTATAGAAGTTATATATTATATTATAGTGTAAGAAATTAAAGAAAGCAAGGTCTCCCAGTATGTGGAAAAAGAGTTCAGCTAAAGTAGAGCTAGCAAAGGGACTGATGACAAAAGGGAGAACGAGTTTGACAAGATCATAATTACATTGTGTTTCATCATCATGCAGATACCCATCAAAATTCATTAAAAAGGTATTTGTCTATTAAGCAACCTTTTGTTAAAACCACTTCAAACTCTTCTAAAGTGTCTTGTTCACATAAGAACCGACTAAAAATTGAAATTAGCGATTAGTAAATTTTATAGCTTACTAACAAAATCCATTCCTAATCCTATTTGTTAAAAAATATTATAAAGTCTACCTATGAACAGTTTAAGAAAGGTTACTGACGAAATTCGTAGCTAATTCGAATTATGTACAAGCGAACAAATTCCATAACATGGAAGTTATGAGTAAAACGATGTGTAGTGTGAACACATGGAAGTCCAAGTATCCGAAACACAAAAAGAAGTCTCAATGGCAAATGACTAGCTAATATATATAGAGAAGGAGAAATGTTGCTCCAAGATCTTCAACATCTACACTATGCTGAGAGATAATGGAACCTATACATTGTTTATCTCAGTCTCTCTTCTTACCTCTATTATTTTTATCAGTCGTATTACATATTAATCTTTTACTGAAGTCTTTACCCATGAAATTCGAAACATTTGCCTTCTTTCTTTAATACAATCTTTATCACATATCTCTTTAATAGTATTAGGGGGAGGTTGTTTCATAGAATTTTGACATTCACTCTAGTTGTTCATAACAAAGGGAGTCTTCAATATCACATATGAGTAATGTCTTTCTTGATTTTTCGCAAATGTGAAACTATTCGATGAACAAACCTTAGGCTGTTTCCTATCAATACCAAGCAATCTATCAAGAATTCTTTGACTTCGTTTCAGAATTTTATTCTTTGCAATTTGAATTCCTTCGCCTCCAGCAAATTGTTTCTCTAGGTTATTCTAAATTTCTTTTGGTGATCAGAGTAGTATAATTCTGTTTAAATTAGTTGTTTAGAACAAGAAATAGAGTTGCATTCGTCGTGGAATTCGTTATTTTCTTTTCCTTTTGACTCGTTATTTACATTTTTGTGAGATTAGTTTGTAACGAATTAGTTTTATAATCCTCTTCCACTGCTTCATTCCTAAAGATTAAGGGACTTTAAGTAATTTTACATTCTCACAATCATAATTGACAATTTCTCTACTAAAACATCATGATTTATTCATGAAAACATTTTTTAAAATCCATTTCTTCACTCAAAGGTGCCTTCAAAAAAATATTACTAGATCCACCTATCAATTTTTGAAAGAAAAGAAATACAGGAAAATAATAATGATAAAATAAAAGTTTAAGGATAAATCATGTATATCTCTATAGAAATTTAAATTATTGACTAACAAAAGAGATGTATTTCAAGAATAAAAAACAAATTGAAATAGAAATCAACTGCTAAATACTAGGTGTCAAACATAATAGAATTATTACAACATGAATATTTGTAGTTTTAAATCAAAGATTAAACATATATATAAAAGATTCCAAGGCCTTCAATCTTGAATCACATTTGTATACTTAAGCTTCTACATTATTGTCTGGAAGCCACATGGATAAAGCTTCAAGAGTGTTTGTATCAGCTCTGCGATGCATTTGAGTAAATTCAAGGAGAGCAAGTCATGGTGGACTCATATCCATATCATTTTCTGGACAAAGAAAGAAAACAAGTTATTTTCTAGGATTTTTGTATTTAACCACTTCTATATTCATGCAACTTTTGTATCCACCATTCTTAGGGCGTACAAACAGAGAAATACCAAATTTAGAGTATTGCCCGTAATGTGGAATGATCTTATAAATTTTTCATAAAAAATGTATTATTTGTTTAATTGATTATGTTTATATTATTTGTATGTAATACATAATACGTTAGCGTATTATACCATAATACTTTTTAAATATGCTTACCATAAATGTGTCACACATGTTAATAACAAAAGTATTAAAATTTTGGCGAATGGAATACCATTCACTGCCCACAAAAACGTGAAATCCTTACTTTTATTTAGGCATAATACATACAACATTGAAATCAATATACAGGATACATTATTTAATAAGGTACAATATTTGATGTATTTATTGTACTTTATGTATCATATTTTTGGTATATTAAAAATTAACATTTCCTAAATCTCAAAATTTCTCTTTTAATTAGTAAAGATTAATTTATCATTTAAATTATACATCTACAAATTAATAAGATTTTGTAGTCAAACCTATATTAATTTTAGTGATTTTTAGTATAGTATTATTTTAAGAATAAAATTTATTTTTAGCAATATAAAGAAATATATTTAAGAAAAAAATCAATAAGACTTTTTTTTAAATATCTCTAACTATGATTATTCTATATTATCTGTAGATATATCTATGTACATTATATAATAAAATTATAGCCCAATTTACAGTGTTTTGACCCATTTTTGAAATTTCAAAGCTTTTTAAAGAAAAAATTTCAAACTCTCAATTGAAATCTATGGTCAAACATATCTTTAATGTTTTTTTTAAAAAAATTTGCTTCAAAGTATATTCAAACTCTTTGGCCACAAAATTAAGCACAAAAAATCCTTCTCAACAAATTGTAAGGACTAGTTTTTGATACTAGAGATCATTTTAAGGAAATTTTTCCAAACCCTATGGTCAAACATATTTTTGAAAGTATTTCCTTTATTTTTAATCTGTTCAAAACAAGATATGAAATTGTCTCAAAATTTTTAACATACTAAAGTTTAAAGGTCAAGAAGGTTTAAGTGGGAAAAGTTCATTTATTGTTTGGTTGGAAGATGAGAAGAATGGAAACTGTTGGCCAAAAGAAGAAGTGTTAAGATACAATAACTCAAGAGTTTGTTCCTTCAAACTTCAGTGCGGTTGCTGGGGTAAGTATAAGAGCCTTCTAAAATTTAGAGGGAACAAAGACATAATAATAAATCAATCATTTTTGGTAAATTTTTTCATAAAATTTAAGATGCTCTCGACCTATGTTATACCCCTAACACTCTCGAAGTCTTAAAATACCACAGGAATGGCTGGAGTGGCTACTACTCGGAAATTTATAAGAATACATATACTTCCTAAGATGAAGATTTTACACCTGTAGAGGTTTAGCTATTGAAGCTATGGAAGAACCAAATTGCATAGACGTGTGCATTTTCCTAAGTCAGGGCTTATCACTAGTTTAAGAGGAAAATGCATAGGTTTATGCAATTTGTACTTCCATAGCTTCTATAACCAAACCGCTTCAGGTGTAACATCATCAACATAGGAAGTGGCTTTATGATGATGGATTACGTATGAGTAGCCCCTCCTCCTATTCCTACGGTGTTATATATCCCTCGAGTGTCTCAGGAGAAGAAAATAGGGGAAGAACATCCTGAATATAATGAACCCTCTTTGTGAAATACCAAGATGGAAAACTACAAATGGTTGAACTATCACAGAGGATTTGTACCCTCTAACTTTTACAACGCTCTTCCATTGTCGCCCAATATTGGCACTTTAGATTGAAGGAACTGTCACGACCCAAAACGAGCCGCGAGTGGCACCCACACTTATCCTACTATGTGAGCAAACCAACCAATCTAAACCCCAACATTTCAACCATAATAAACAAAATATAATGGGGAAGACTTTAAACTCATTAACAAAATCAATTAATAACTTCTAAAATTTATCATTTACTATTCCCAAAAATCTGGAAGTCATCACCACAAGAACATCTATCCTGAAATTACTAAATCTAAGAGTATCTAGGAAGCTAAAATAAGTAATCAGATGGTCCATGTCTGAACTTCAAGGACATCAAGAAATGAATGAGAGAGAATCCAGTCGGAGCTAGGAACAATAGCTCACCCTGAAATCTGACGTGATGAAGACTGGCTAGAGTTGCAGTTGAGTTGAAGACGATGACACGTTTGTTGCACTCCACAATTAACAAAGAAAAACAAATGCAAGTAGGGGTCAGTACAAAACACAAGTACTGAGTAGGTATCATCGGCCAACTCAAAATAGAAAGCAATATACATTAGATAATAACATAAAATCAACTACATACTCAACAAGTAACAACAACAAGTACCATAACCCTTGGTTACAACCCCAAGCACATCTATGAGAACTCAAGCCTCCAAACCTTACTCATTTGAGAAATAGTAATATTCATTCTCTTTAGTATCCTGGTGTCGGAACGTGACACTTCGATCCTCTACTATCCTGGTGTCGGAACGTGACACTCCGATCCTATACTATCCTGGTGTCGGAACGTGACACCCGATCCACTACTACTATCCTGGTGTCAGAACGTGACACCCGATCCATTGCTATCCTGGTGTCGGAACGTGACACCCGATCCACTACTACTATCCTGGTGTCAGAACGTGACACCCGATCCACTACTACTATCCTGGTGTCGGAACGTGACACCTGATCTACTACTACTATCCTGGTGTCGGAACGTGACACCCGCTCCATTAACCTCATTCTTTTAGTTCATCAAGCCTTCTTTTATACTAAGGCATCATCATTAACAGAGTGGATTTCAGGTTTAAGCTTCACAACCTCATCTTTCCAACCCATTATAATTACATAATCACATCATGCAAGCATACATTTAAGCATATAGAAGACTTTACAATATTATCAAATACATATCATTCGCTATTAAGAGTTTACTATGAAATAGCAAAAACCAAACCTACCTCCACCGAAGAATCGCGATCAAACAAGTTATCTTCCCAAACCTTTTCTTTCCTTGTGTTCTCCTCTTCCTCTCGATCGTTTCTCTCTTTTCTCTCTGTTCTTTCTATTTTTTCCTTATTCAAACTCCTCTTCTTTTACCCTAATTAGCATATAATAAAGTATAAAAGATGATAAAATAACCCACTATTTATTTCAAGGTTATCTCCTTTAACCCCCAAGTAATTGAATTATTAACATTAACCCACTAACTTTATAATTATAAGCATGAATAGTCCAAAACACCCCATAAAAACATTAAACAAAAATCCAACCCAGTCATGGTTACGCAACCTGTGACGGTCCGTCCTGCAGGTCCGTCACAAAGTTCAGAGAGTTAATTCTGTGGAAAGATCTGTGACGGTCCGTCGTGCCAACGACGGTCCGTCCTGCCATCCCATCACGAATTTCAGAGATTCGATCTCAGTACCAAAATTTTAGAATTCTAAGTGTTTTGGAACGAGACCCCCTCGACGTTCCGTCGTGCCCATGACGGTCCGTCATGGGATCCGTCGACCCTGACAGTTATTACCAGAATAAACTCTACTGCTCAAAACTACTAAACAGGTCGTTACAATAGATATCAATTTACCCATCGTTCGTCCTCGAACGATCACAAGAAGAGAAACAAGGGCGAAAAGGAATACCGGAATCTGTAAACAGGTGTGGGTATCTTTCTTGCATATCAGTCCCCTTTTCCCAAGTGGACTCTTCAACTGGCCGATTCTTCCATTGAACTTTGATAGATGCAATCTCCCTAGACCTCAACTTGCGGACTTCTCTATCTAAAATAGCAACAGTCTCCTCCTCATAAGAAAAAGTCTCATCAAGCAGAACCGAATCCCAATGAATGATGTAGTTTCCATCCCCCTGGTATCTTTTCAACATAGACACATGAAATAGCAGATGCACTCCTGACAGTCCTGGGAGCAGGGCTAATTCAAAAGCTACCTCCCCCACGCGCTTGAGAACTTCAAAGGGACCAATATACCTCGGACTAAGCTTACCTTTCTTACGAAACCGCATCACCCCTTTTATGGGCGAAACCTTCAGCAAGACTTGCTCACCCTCCATAAACTCCAAGTCTCTAACCTTTCGATCTGCATATTCTTTTTGTCTACTTTGAGCAGCTAGAAGCTTTTCCTGAATGCATTTTACTTTATCTAACGATTCCCTCAGAAGGTCTGTACCCCAAGGTCGAACCTCAAATGCATCAAACCAACCAATGGGAGACCTACATCTCCTCTCAAACAGTGCCTCAAATGGGGCCATACCAATACTTGAGTGATAGCTATTATTGTATGAGAATTCTGCTAAGGGTAAAAAGTTATCCCAATGACCACAAAATTCTATCACACATGCACGAAACATATCCTCCAACATTTGAATCGTTCACTCAGACTAACCATCGTTCTGAGGGTGAAATACGGTACTAAGATCCAACCTAGTACCTAATTCAGCATGCAATGTTTCCCAAAACATAGAAGTAAACTGCGTACCTCTATCTGATATGATGGAGATTGGAACCCCATGCAATCGAACAATTTCAGAGATGTACAGTTTGGCTAACTTCTCTACATTGTAAGTCACCTTGACCGGAATGAAATGAGCAGACTTAGTTAATCTGTCAACAATTACCCAAATAGAGTCATACTTACCCATTGTCTTTGGAAGACCAACCACGAAGTCCATTGCAATTCTCTGCCACTTCCATTCCGGAATGGGCATTCTCAGAAGGGTCCCTCCAGGCCTCTGGTGTTCATACTTTACGTGCTGAAAATTCGGGCATTGAGCAACAAAATCAACAATGTCACGCTTCATTCTACTCCACCAAAAATGTTGCTTTAGGTCACGATACATCTTGGTTGCACCAGGATGTATAGAATACCTTGAACTATGAGCCTCTGCAAGAATAGTGTGAATAAAATCATCGACGCGGGGTACACATACCCTTCCCTTGATTCTCAAAATACCTTTCTCATCGATTTTTGCTTCTTTAGCCTCTCCTCGCAACAACTTATCTCGGATCCGAATCAGTTTCTCATCAGTAAACTGTTTTCCCTTAATCATGTCAAGAAAGGAAGATCTTGCCTCCACACAGGCCAAAAATCCTCCCTTCTCATTTACATCTAGTCTCACCAAGTCATTAGACAGAGTCTAAACCTCTCTAGGCAATGGGCGTCTGGAAACCTGTAAGTGAGCTAGGCTTCCCATGCTCCCTGCTTTTCTACTTAACGCATCTGCCACAACGTTAGCTTTTCCTGGGTGGTACAAAATAGTGATATCGTAGTCCTTCAGTAGTTCCATCCATCTCCTCTGTCTCAAATTCAAATCTTTATGAGTAAAGACATACTGTAGGCTACGATGATCCCCATAGACTTCACACTTAACCCCATATAGATTGTGCCTCCATTGCTTTAATGCAAACACTACCGCGGCCAACTCCAAATCATGGGTCGGGTTATTACGTTCGTGCACCTTTAATTGCCTTGAAGCATAAGCAATTACATTCTTCTCTTGCATTAGCACTGCATTTAAACCAGAATAGGATGCATCACAATAAACAATGAAATTCATGACTTCCACTGGCAAGGTAAGAATTGGTGCAGTAGTCAACGAGGTCTTTAGTTTCTGAAAGCTTTCTTCACACTCATCCGACCATACAAATGGGACACTCTGCTTAGTCAAATTTGTCAATTGGGAAGCAACAGAGGAAAATCCCTTGACAAATCGGCGGTAGTAGCTAGCTAAACCAACAAAGCTCCTTACCTCTGTAACATTAGTAGGTCTTTCCCAACTCTTCACTACTTAAATCTTAGATGGATCCACCATCACTCCATCCTTAGAAACTACGTGCCCTAAGAAGGACACTGAATCTAGCCAAAACTCACACTTGGAGAATTTGGCATAAAGCTTTTTCTCCCTCAATATTTCCAATACAATTCTCAAGTGCTCCTCATGTTGTTTCTTGATCTTTGAGTATACCAGTATATCATCAATGAATAGAATGACAAAGAGATCCGGATATGGCTTAAAAATCCCATTCATCAAGCTCATGAAAGCAGCACGGGTATTCGTAAGCCCAAAAGATATTACTAAGAACTCATAATGCCCATACCTGGGCCGAAAAGCAGTCTTGGGCACATCCGTTGCCCGTATTTTCAATTGATGGTAACCAGATCTCAAATCGATTATTGAGAAGGTACAAGCACCTTGTAACTGGTCGAACAAATCATTGATGTGAGGAAGAGGATACTTGTTCTTAACAGTTACCTTATTCAGTTTCCTGTAGTCTATGCACATCCGAAAACTCCCATCCTTCTTCTTCACGAACAAAACAGGAGCACCCCAAGGGGATGTACTTGGTCTAATGAAGCCTTTTCCTAACAATTCTTCACGTTGGGCCTTTAGCTCTCTTAACTCCGCGGGAGCCATTCTATGAGGGGGTATAGAAATGGGGCGAGTACCCGGTTCCAGATCAATGCAAAAATCAATATCCCTATCTGGTGGCATACCAGGAAGATCTGCAGGGAACACATCCAGAAACTCATGGACTATCGAAACCGACTCAATTGAAGGTACTTGGGTAGTATCATACCTAAGGTGTGCCAATAAAGCTAAACACCCTTTACTAACCATTCTCTTACCACGAAGAAAGGAGATGATACGAACTAGAGTGGAAGTGTAGTCACCCTCCCACACTAACGAATCTGTCCCAGGCTTGGCCAACATTAGAGTTTTTGCATTACAATCTAAGATCGCAAAATTGGGAGAAAGCCAAGTCATACCCAGAATTACATCGAAATCAACCATTTCTAAGATAACCAAGTCTACATGAGTATTGCTCCCCATAAAAGTCACAAGACAAGACCTATACACCTTTTCAACTATCACAGACTCACCCACCGGAGTAGAGACACGAATAGGCATGTCAAGCAGTTCACAATGTAAATTAAGACTAGTAGCAAATGAGGAAGATACATATGAAAATGTGGAGCCAGGGTCAAATAATAAAGAAGCCATGCAATCACAAACCAAAAGATTACCTGTGATAACAGCATCAGATGTCTCCGCTTCAGACCTCCAAGGGAAAGCATAACAACGGTCCCTATCACCCGTCTGTCTGTTGCCCCTACCATGTTTTGATGTAGTCGCTCCGGATTGCCCCCCACCCCGGTTGTTTTGGTGACCACCATTAACATGACCACCACGTCCTCCAGAATGGCGGCCTCTTCCATGACCACCTCTACCTCTGACTATTGGGGGTCTATAACTCTGTTTTGGACAATATCTCTTAATATGTCCAATCTCCCAACATCCATAACACTCTCTGGGTTCAAGCATAGGTCTCAGTGAGAACGACGGAGCCTGGGGATAACCTCCAAACTCAGAGAAATGTTGACCGGTCTGCGGTGGACCACCAGCTACAGTTTGCAGTGAAGACTTAATAGGTCGGGTTGGATAACCTCCTGAACTCTGCCCTCTGAAGTAAGAACCATTAAACTCACCTCCCTTACGAAACCTTTTCGATGTCGATGTCATGGTGAAGTCATCTGGCTTCACTCCATCCACCTCTATCACGAAGTCTACCACTTCCTGAAAGGATTTTGTTGTAGCCGCTACCTGTAAGGCTGAAATCTGCAAATCTAACCTCAACCCCTTCACAAAACGGTGAATCCGTTCTTCTGGACTGAAATAAAGCTGGGTGGCATACCTGGAAAATGCACAAAACTTAGCCTCATATGCAGTAACCGACATCCTGCCTTGCTCTAGGCTCAAGAACTCATCTCTCCTCCTATCCGTCAAGGTCCGGGGGATATACTTCTCCATAAATAAGCTAGAGAATGACACCCAAGTCATTGGTGGTGCCTCTGTGGGTTGACACTCAATATATGACCGCCACCACTTTTTGCATTTCCCTTAAACTGATAGGTTACAAACTCAATACCAAATCGTTCCACTATGCCAATTTTATGTAGTAACTCATGACACTCAACCAGAAAATCGTAGGCATCCTTAGATTCAGCACCCTTGAAGACAGGAGGTATCAATTTCAAGAACTTACTAAAAAGTTCATGCTGATCACTTGTCATTATAGGCCCTGAAGTCAAACGAGGAAACGTGCCTATTTACAATGAGGCATCCATGCGGGGAGCAACAACAGCTGTCTGTTGTACTTCCGAAACCTGAAATGCTGGTGCAGAAAACACTGGAGGTGTCTGGCCTTGATCAGATAACCCGCTAAGATAAGCAAGAACCTGATTAATCATCTCTGGGGTAGGTTGGGGTGGTAATTCCTCATTCTGCACTTGCTCATTTTCCCCTTCCTCACCAACTCTTACTTCTTCCTCAATCAGTAGAGGAGTCACCGCCCTACTATTAGATGGGCTAGGTGCTTGTCCTCTTCCTCTAAAGGACGTCCTCTCGCGACCTCTACCACTGCCTCTTGCCACTACTCCTCTTCGAGCTACAGCCCCAGTAGCTGGCTCAGACGCATCTTGTCTTGCCGGTGTTGGTGTAGGCGCAGTTGTTGCTCTAGTTCTAACCATCTGCGAAATAGAGTGAAGATGGTCAGATACCAATTTGTATTACCTAGATACCAATTGAATCCAAGTAATAGCACGAAAGAAAGAAAGAAAGAATGTAATTTTCCTAAAGTCTTAAAGCCTCTCAAAGAAAAGTAAAGGTGTCCCCCTAACGTTCCTTTAGACTCTACTAGACTTGTTCTTGTGTGATGAGACCAACGAACCTAATGCTCTGATACCAAATTTATCACGACCCAAAACGAGCCGCGAGTGGCACCCACACTTATCCTACTATGTAAGCGAACCAACCAATCGAAACCCCAACATTTCAACCATAATAAACAGAATATAATGCGGAAGACTTTAAACTCATTAAAAAAATCAATAAATAACTTCTAAAATTTATCATTTACTATTCCCCAAAATCTGGAAGTCATCACCACAAGAACATCTATCCTCAAATTACTAAATCGAAGAGTATCTAGGAAGCTAAAATAAGTAATCAGATGGTCCATGTACGAACTTCAAGGACATCAAGACATGAATGAGAGAGAATCCAGTCCGACCTAGGAACAATAGCTCACCCTGAAATCTGACGTGATGAAGACTGGCTAGAGTTGCGGTTGAGTTGAAGACGATGGCACGTTTGCTGCACTCCACAATTAACAAAGAAAAACAAATACAAGTAGGGGTCAGTACAAAACACAAGTACTTAGTAGGTATCATCGGCCATCTCAAAATAGAAAGCAATATATATTAGATAATAACATAAAATCAACTACATACTGAACAAGTAACAACAACAAGTACCATAACCCTAGGTTACAACCCCAAGCACATCTATGAAAACTCAAGCCTCCACACCTTACTCATTTGGGAAATAGTAATATTCATTCTCTTTAATGTCGTAGTGTCGGAACGTGACACTCTGATCCTCTACTATCCTGGTGTCGGAACGTGACACTCCGATCCTCTACTATCCTGGTGTTAGGACGTGACACCCGATCCACTACTACTATCCTTGTGTCGGAACGTGACACCCGATCCATTACTATCCTGGTGTCAGAACTTGACACCCGATCCACTACTACAATCCTGGTGTCAGAACGTGACACCCGATCGACTACTACTATCCTGGTGTCGGAACGTGACACCCGATCCACTACTACTGTCCTGGTGTCGAAACGTGACACCCGCTCCATTAACCTCATTTATTAAGTTCATCAAGCCTTCTTTTATACTAAGGCATCATCATTAACAGAGTGGATTTTAGGTTTAAGCTTCACAACCTCATCTTACAAACCCATTACAATTACATAATCACATCATGCAAGCATACAATTAAGCATATAGAAGACTTTACAATACTACCCAATACATATCATTCGCTATTAAGAGTTTACTATGAAATAGCATAAACCATAACCTACCTCCACCGAAGAATCGCGATCAAACAATCTATTTTCCCAAACCTTTGCTTTCCTTGCGTTCTCCTCTTCCTCTCGATCGTTTCTCTCTTTTCTCTCTGTTCTTTCTATTTTTTCCTTATTCAAACTCCTCTTCTTTTACCCTAATTAGTATATAATTAAGTATAAAATATGATAAAATAACCCACTATTTATTTCAAGGTTATCTCCTTTAACCCCTAAGTAATTGAATTATTAACATTAACCCACTAACTTTATAATTATAAGCACGAATAGTCCAAAACGCCCGTTAAAAGCTTTTAACAGAAATCTGACCCAGTCAGGGTTACGCAACCTGTGACGGTCCGTCCTGCAGGTCCGTCACAACGTTCAGAGAGTTAATTCTGTGGAAAGATCTGTGACGGTCCGTTGTGCCAACGAAGGTCCGTCCTGCCATTCCGTCACAAAGTTCAGAGAGTCGATCTCAGTACCCATATTTCAGAATTCTAAGTGTTTTGGAACGAGACCCCCTCGATGGTCCGTCGTGCCCATGATGGTCCATCGTGGGATCCGTCGATCCTGACAGTTATTACGAGAATAAATTCTACTGTTCAAAACGACTAAACATGTCGTTACAGGAACGAAGTGCTGATTTCTTGTTACTGAAGGTTGTTCTTTGGGCAAACATATTTCTATTCTTCATCGTCTGCCGATGAAACAACAGAGAATGTTTTCCCACTTGAACTTGATTTCACTTTAAGCTCTAGTATTCTTAATAAATTGATTGAAGTTCACATGTTGTTTGAATCATATTTTAAAAGGAAATACTTTGAATGATATATTTTACCATAGATTTTTAAAAAATTTTCTTAAAAGGTTTTCCAGTATCAAAATGGGTTCGAACAGTATAGTGAGAAAGGCTTAATGATGCTTAATTTTCATATATATTTTGAAGCAAATTTTGAAAAATGAAATATTGTTAAATATATGTTTCGCCATCAATTTCAAATCAGATTTTAAA
The DNA here is from genome assembly GCF_036512215.1 of Solanum lycopersicum. NCBI lineage: Eukaryota > Viridiplantae > Streptophyta > Magnoliopsida > Solanales > Solanaceae > Solanum > Solanum lycopersicum. The sequence continues at coordinate 33,990,511 of NC_090809.1, forward strand.
TATTTTCGTTAAAATGATTTGAAATATCAAAAATGGGTCCAAACAATTTGCTAACAATGGCTTACAAATGCTTAAATTTGGGTATAATTTTTTTATTAACATATCAATACATAATATAGCATAAATATAGGTAGAGATATTCAAAGAATTTTTCCAGTTGATTTTCCTTAGATAATTTATTTATAATATTTATTATATTTACATAAAATTAATAATTTACAACAGATTAAGTAAATTGAATATATATATATATATATATATATACATATATATATATATTGTATCTTATTAAATTATGTATCCTATACATTGAATTGAATGTTTTATGTGTTATGCCTCAATTCATGACTTCTGGTTTTTGTGGACAACAATTAGTACCCGGTTTGTCCAACTGACACATTTATGGAATAAAATTTAAAACTAATACTATATAATAAGCTAATGTATTATGTATTACATAAATATAATACAAACATAATCTATTAAACAAATAATACATTTTTTGGTGTAAAAAATCACTAGATTTTTCAACATGGTGGGCAATGATATACAACATGATTTCTTAGACTTTCGACTTGAATATAACATATTTGGTGTTTTTCCTTTTGCAAGCCCTATCGAGTGGTAGATACAAAATTATCTTGCATAGTGTAGTGGTTGACAACAAGACTCCTAGAAAATCACATTATTTCATTCTTTGTCTAGCCAACGATATGGGTGTGAATCCAGCAACTTAATCGCTGGAAATATCATTCGACAATATCCTGACTTAGGATGTCCTTCTCATCTTGAGTTTACTCAAAAGCATCAGAAAGCGGATATGAACAATCTTTAAGCTTTCTTGATGTGTCTTCAACACAATAATGTAGAACCCTAAAATCTTTAAACGTTAGGTTCAAGATTTAAGGCCTTTGAATCCTTAGTATATATGTTGAATCTTTGATTTAGAACTACAAATATTCATGTTGGAATAATTCTATTAAGTTAGACAACTAGTATTTAAGAGTTGATTTCTGTTTCAGTTTTGTCATAAGTCATAAGATTCTTGATGCTAATCTCATTGTACATTTGATATTTTTTGTTCACAATTAGATATTCTTTTTGCATTTTTAATAGTTTAAGTTGTTTTTCACGTACTTATTTGTGTTGCACATTGAAAATCTAGGGTTGAATTGGACCTATAGAACATATGCACTATATCCCTCTGATATGTATTTAAAAAATATGTATCTTAAAATGGAATCAAAAAGGATGACCAAATCTTACAAGCTCTAATCTTACTATTGTTTTAAAACTATATGCACTTAAGCATGCCAAAATCATAATTCTTACATGAAAAATATATAATCAAATCATATCTTCAAGAACATATACAATTATGCTAGAACAGATAAACTTACTAAAATTTAATTCAAGTATTACCTATTGAAGCGTGAGTAGATACCTTCAAGCAAACCCATAAGGTAGACAAATCTTCCTTCAAGTAAGTTTCCAAGTTACATATATCTTCAAGTTAAACAACAAGATAGACACCACATATGTAATGTTATACAATGATGCCAAATTCACATTCAAACTCTATCAATACTTCGGTGGGCAAGTATGCATGTAACCCTTCAATTTTTTTGTATTTTAGGAAAATTTATACTTATAGAGATTTTTCCCAATCCAAAAATTAGAACAAAACGCACTCTATTTACTTCTACCACAAAAAACACAATTTTTTTCTTTTTAAAAGAAAACTTCTGCTAGTCTCCTCTTCATTATTTTGAGTTCTAATAATATATTGGCACTATAGAAACCACAAAATTAACTATGGAGGGTTCCTATTATTGGAATTATTTAAAATAATTAGAATATAAATTATAAATGATTCCATTAGAAATTCGTAATTGCACTCCTCTATGGTATTTTGATATTCTGTACTATACACTTATGTAATTCTTCATGTTAAGATTCGATATACTAATCAATAAATTAAATTACTCATAAATTTAATTCAACATCGAATTTCTAATGGAATGACTCCTCTATGGTATTTTGATATTCTGTACTATACAGTTATGTAATTCTTCATGTTAAGATTCGATATACTAATCAATAAATTAAATTACTCATAAATTTAATTCAACATCGAATTTCCTTTGGAGCACTACCTAGTTTATTTCATGTGTCAGATTCATAAATACACTTGTAAAGTTTGACATGATAAAAACTTATAATCTTCCAAAAAAGTCCTATTTATCGATCTCTATAACGATCCATATATTCTATAAACTAACTTATTATTTCACTAGTACATATAATTATCATCAAATATACCAGGGATATTGACAGATAGGCACCACCAATGTTCGCTAAAAAGTTTGCATCCTCGTTATACAAGGCTTCAAACTAAATTTCCTCAGAACGGGTGATCCTGACCCCCACAACATTCACACTGCCTCAACTAGTCCCCATGACGTTCTTTGATAGAATATCAAGTTGTGTCATAATTTTTTCCATGTTTTTTTCTGTCTAATAATCCTTTTCAATCTACTCTTTCAATAGTTGAAATGTAATAGTAGAAACCTGGTCCTTGTGAGTGTACCACATCCTATTGATGGTTGTCATGCCATCAAGAAGTTGAGCTGCTACTGGGTATGGCTTCTGCATTAGTCCTCTGGGTGAGACTTGGTCAGCGACACCTTTATTTACTAAATCAAAACTACTGTAAAAGTACGGAAGGAGCACGTTATCAGGCTAACGATGGGTTGGTCAATGTATCACAAATTTATGAGCAGTAGACAAGTTTTGTGTAGAGTCTCTCAATTCAGGTGCTTAAGCATTGAATTTTATCTCGAATAGTCATCATCTTCTTTGAAGGGAAAATAGCATGTTGAATGTAGTAATGAGCTCTTCCCATGAAGTTATTGAATTTTCTGGTAATTTGTTTAACCACTCGCAAGCTTCACCCATTAGGGAAAATGCGAACAATTGCATTCTAACTCACTCTATAGAGATGTTTTGAGTGATAATGACCCACAAACATCTACGGCTTTTACAATATGCTCATGGGGATCATGATGAGCCAATCTATGAGGAGTCATTTTAGTTGCAAGATCTGCAACATAGTGCTCCTTCTATGGATCATTGTATTCCCCTCAGCTTGAGGTGAGCGGATGGATTAAACACCTCCTATAAGATAAGGGTTCATTAACATTTGTCACTTCTACATTGTTTGGATTACCGATATCATCTTAGTTTCCCACCTGGCTACTATTATTGTCATTTACACTCATAATTCCTGCTTACGATAGATACAATTAAAAGAAAAATGAAACATAAGTGAGTAGACTAGAACTAACAAAAATAACGAACACTACTAAACTACATTATCATGTGACACCATTTGTCACGCCCAGAGCCTACACCTTTGACGTAGCCGGTATTTGAAGAACATTTCTCTACCCCAAGGTAAACCTTGGTATGACTTACTTTACTTATCGCAAGAGTCAACTCAACTTAACCGAGAGATAAATCATAGTCAACGAAAAACTTTATATAACAATCTACCCAAATGACTATTAAGTTCCAACAAGAAAATAAACTACAAACTAAACTACTAACTGTCTATGAAGCCTCTAAGCTGACTTAAATGGATGTTCGCACAGACACCTTAATATCCTAAACACAACTTATATAGTAAAACAAATGAAAAGAATGTCCGCCGGAATGCAAGGAGGCTCACCACAGATTGTACAGCTTCATCTTGATCAACTAATTGTTGCATTCTGATCCTAGTTACCTGCGTCTGCATCATTTAACAGTGCAGGTCAACTTGAATCAGTACAATGAATGTACGAGTATGAGAGTTGGAATGACTAAAAAGATAACAACTCATTATAAAGCAATAAGAAAATTTGCATATATATATATATATATATATAATGGTAAAACAATGTAAACTCTTTGTTCATTAAATATGGAACAATAATAAACTCAACTTTACTTATATATGAATGTATGATAGTTTCTGTTAAAGTTTCTCTAATCGACAACCATCACTAGAGACTAAGTGGTGATACATGTCTTGTCCGTGCTACCAGAATTGTCCTATACTTTTGGTCACATCGAACATTCTCAACCTAGTAGATCCACTGGCTAAATACACGTGATCATCTAAAAAGTATAAAATTTTAATACCCTTGATGGGTACATGGTTTACATGGTTACTTGAGTTATTTGAACTCTCATCCCCACATGGTGTTCAATACTACTCTCTAAACTTACTTTGGCTCATCCTTTTATAAAACTTCCTTCCTTTGGCATGAGATAATTTACTTAACCTTTTAGATTTAAAAACTCTTCTTGGAATCAAAGCTTCCCTCTTTACTTCAAAACTTTTTCTCAAATTCTTATTTCTCTTTTAGCTTAAATGTGAAAAAATTATCAATCATTAGGGAATAGTTAGTACCCCTTATAACTTTTAATAAGTGAATTCAACTCTTTCACTTTAATTAAAAATGAAACTTTAAATCATAGGGAATACTTAGTTTCATTATAAATTTTGATAATTTAACTCAACTCTTTTCTCTTTTCTCTTCTTTTAACTTGAGCATTAAATAAAAGTTAAAATGATTATTAATATTCATTGAAAACTTTAAAAACTCACTTTGACTTGTTTCTTAATTTTTAAACTCGACTCTTAACTTCTTTGACTTTGATCTTAACTTTCCTTGTATTGGATTATTGATTGAAGGATCACGATCACATTGTTATGAATTATTTCATGATGTTTAGATGTAATTTAAAGTGATGAAATAAACTAGGAATTATAGGTACATAACTTAGGAACTACTACGAAGAAATAGGGAAAGAACGAGGTCTCTAGGGGTTCGTATTACTCTTAATGGCATAGAGCGCCATAGCCTGAGGAAGAAACACTATCTTCAGGCATTGTGGCTGGAGCTGCACACCAGGGTCTAACAGACAAAGTCTATTCTGAGGCGCTCTGGTAGGTGCGGCACCCTAGGGCCTATCAGACGGGTTTTCAGACATTTCTTCTTCGATTCACAATTCTAAATCACCCAAACATCCTGGGAACTTCATCCAAACACTTATAATCATTAATATACTCAATACCCAATCGATTAGACTCAAAAAAAGTATGGAACCTTGAATATAAACTACTATATATGAATCATAACTTTACGAACAAAGATCCGACAATTGTTTATCTAGAACTTCAAGATTTATCTTTGATTCAATCAAAAACCTGATGAATTAAACATGTTTGTGTATGGGTGAACTAACCCAATACAAAAATGTCTGAGATACCTCGATAGGGATAACCCCGCGATAAAATCCACGCACGATCTTTGTGTTCTTTGATGATTCTTGATCTTCCTCTCCCTTTCTCTTTTCCTCCCTAACCCAAAGCGTTATTACACTTGTTAAACTTTATTTGATCTTGTTTTATTACCCCTAATAAACTTTAAAAATAATAAGAAAATAGTAGGGTAAAAAAAACAAATTTGCCTTTGCTAAAATCCGGATTGAAATTTCCTCAGCTCAACAACGAACTTTTGAAAGGCATATCTCCCTCATAGCACATTGTATTTTTGCAAACTTTGCTTTGTTGAAAAGTTTTTGTCCATGGACTCCCCAAAATATAAAGAATTCATCAAAACTCCTCCAAAATTGGAGGTTATGGCCATTTGAAAATGACTAAAACACACATCTGTAGGATGAAAGTTTTCCAGATTTCCTTACCTAATATAAAATATGATTATTCTTGGTTTAGTAGCTTATTATTAGTTGATTCAAGTTACGAGATATTACAATATATCCCCGTTGAAAATGGAGCATTAATCCTCGAATGAGAATTCTTTAACTAAGCTAACAGTACTAGCATCATTTCAATAATCAACAGACAAAAGCAAATAATAAAATGCTTATAAATAGATTTAGAAAGTGCTAAGAAGAGAATTTAGTACTTTGATTCTCATTTTCTCCGTATTTAAAGAGATTTGGATATCTCTTTTTTTTCATTTACTTCTCAGATCCCAGGTCGCTTCTTCAACAAAATGGTTCCTCCAAAGGACATTGATTGAAGCAACATCTTTGAACTCAACTTTTGAACTTGACTATCAAACACATGAAACGGGACTTCTTTATAGTATAGGTTATCCTTAATCCCAACATTCTCTATTGATACTATTAATGAATGATCACCCATGGAATTCTTCAACATCAAAATTTGGAATACCGGATGAACCTTTGTTAACTCTTGTGGTTGCTCTAACTCATAAGTCACATTGCCCACTCTCTTGCAGATCATATTAAGTCAAAAATATCGGGAGTAAGTTTCCTCTTTTACAAAACCTCATAACTTCTTTTATAGGTGATAATTATAGATACCCACAATCATCCACCTTAAACTCGAATGGTTTTCTTCTAATATACGTGTAGGACTTTTTGCGACCTTGTGCTGTTTTCTACATTTCTTGAATAACTTTCACCTTCTCCAGATCTTAGTGAACTAGATCTGGTCCTATAAACCCTGCTTCACCAACTTCGAACCACAAATAGGAGATCTGATTCTTCTTCTATAATGATTTTAATAAGGATCCATTCGGATGCTATACTGGTAACTGTTGTTCTAAGTAAACTCAATGAGAGGTATGTTATCAAATCAATTTCCATTGATGTTTATCACAGAAGATGTCAACATATCTTTGTAAGGTCTTGATAGTACGCTCTTCTTGTCCATCTGCATGAGGATAAAAACGAGTACTTAAGTACACCTTTGAACCCAATCCTTTTTGGAAGGATTTCCAAAACTGTATATAAATGAGCACAACTATATGAAATAATGGAGACTGGAACTCCATGAAGTCCTACCAATTCTTGAAATTACAACATAGCATAATCCCCGGCTGAACAAGTAGTCTTCACCCGTAAAAAATGGGCCGAGTTCGTCTTTCTGTCAACAATCACCTAAATAGAATCATGTTTCCTTAGGCCGTTGGTGCTCCACTCTCACATGCTGACAATACAGTTCTTCATGCCTTCCGACAAATAACATCTCTCAAATTTTGGTAAATCTTGATGGAACCCATATTAATTGAATATCTTGAGCTATAAGCCTCCTCTAGGATCGTCTCTTGAATTCCATCCACTTTAGGTACACACAATCTGTCTTGCTACTTCAGCACCCCATCTCCCCCTTTTTCAAAAGTCAATACTCTTTCGCTATGAACACTTGTATTCATATCAAGCAAAATAAGGGTCTGTTCTTGCTTCTCTTTCACCTCTAACACTAAGGATGACTCAGCCCCATTTGTCACCAATATTCCTCCTAATGTGGAATTCATAAATCTGACTCACAAATGTTCAAGTATCGCATATCTTTAGCTAAATCCCTTTTTTCTTATTCAGCATGGGTGATACTATCGATAGACAATCTTCTTAAGACATCATCAACCAAATTCGCCCTACCTTGGTGGTAAAGAATACTAATGACATAATCCTTGAGTAATTCTAACAGCCTCCTTTGTCTGATATTTAACTCTTTCTGAGTTAAATAAATATTGAAGGATCTTTTTGTCAATAAATATACGTCCACATGAACACATACAACTAGTGAAGCAATATCTTTAAAGAAAAACCCACATCAACAAATTCCAAGACACGCTTTTGATATTTCTTCTCATGAAAGTTCAAATTTCTGGAGGCATAAGCTATAACCTTGTAATTCTTCATCAACACGCATCCCAGGCCATCTCTTGATTCATTATAATACACCACAAAACCTTGAATACCATATGGTAAGGTCAAAACCAAAGCGGTAGACATTTTCCTTTTCAACTCTTGAAAGCTTTACCTAAAGCTTCAGATCATTGAAATGTGAAATTCTTCTAAGTTAGCTTGGTCAAAGGAGAAGAGATAGATAAGATTCGTTCAACAGATCTCCTATAATTATCAACCAAGCCCAAGAAAATCCTTAAATCTTTTGGAGATGTTTGTCTAGGACCACTCTGAACCTCTTCAATCTTCACTATGTACACTATAATCTCTTCATCAGAAACAATATGGCCTATGAATGTAAAACACTTAAGCCAAAACTCACACTTGGAGAACTTGAAATATACCTAGATCCTTATCTCTTAATGTCTGGAGTACAATCTTGAGGTGACTAGTATGATCTTCTTGATTCTTTGAATAAACCATTATGTCATCAATGAAGACGATGATAAAAAAGACTAAATAAGATTTGAAGACTTTGTTCATAAGATCCATGAATGTTGTATGTGCATTCGTCAAACCAAAGGACATAACAAAAAATTCATAATTCACATACATAGTTGGAAAAGCTATTTTTGGGATATCACAATCCCTTATTTTCAAGTGATGATAGCCTGAGTTGAGGTCAATCTTGGAAAAGCAAGAAGCACACTGAAGTTGATCAAAAAGATCATTTATCCTTGTCATAGGGTATTTATTCTCGATGGTCACCCTATTTAATTTGTGGTTTTCTATACACATCCTAGAGGACCTATCCTTCTTTCTTACAAAGAAGACCGGAGAGCCCCAGGTGAGACACTTGGTACAATGAAGCCTTTATCTAGAATATCTTTTAATTTCTCTTTTAGCTCTTTTAACTCTGCTGGTTCAATTTTGTATGGCCGAGTAGAGATAGTACGAGTATCTGGGATGATGTCTATGCAAAAGCCTATCTCTCTCTCGGGAGGGACTCTTTGTAGATCATTACGAAAGACTTCTGGAAACTCATATATTATAGGGACTGACTAAGAGGAAGGTACCTCAACACTTTAGTCATAAACTAGAACTAAGTGATAGATATACCTTTTAGAAACTAACTTCCTCGCCCTAACGAACGAAATAAAATTACCCTTAGCCACTGCTGAACTACTAGCCTAATCTATTGACTTAATCATTAGGAATTTGAAACTTGACAACTCAAATTTTGCAATGTATTCATGCATAACAGGAATGGAGCCAGTGCATACCTATAATGACATCAAAATCTACCATTTCTAAATTTACATGATTAGACATGGTGGTATTGTGATTGATGGTAAAAGGACAAGCACGATAGAAATTTTTCTCTAGAATAAAATTCCTAAGATGTAAAAACAAAGAAGGATTCACAATGCTTTTCAGGAAGGATTATAAACTGATTTACAACATAGGAAGTTACTAAGGATAAATTTTCTCCTTGGTCTAATAAAGCAAAAGATCATAAGTAAAGACTTTGATCGTACCCGTGACAACATATAGAAAGTTCTCTTTCTGTGGGCTGCTAGTGATTACATAGAGGCATTTTTCCTCTCCTCTTATTTGGAAGATGACGGTACGTTTGCTGCACTCCACAAGTAAACAAGAAGAAAACATAAAAGTAGGGGGTCCGTACAAAACACGGGTACTGAGTAGATATCATCGGCCAACTCAAAATAGAAAATAGTATATATTAAGCAATATCATAAAATCAACTAATATCCTTAGCATGCAGCATTTACAGTTACCATAACCCTTGGTTACAACATCAAACACATCAATGAGGACTCACGCCTCCTCATCATAATCATTTGGGAATTAGGTTCATTAGATTGAATATATTATCATCTTTCAAGATTCATTATCTTTATTCCCCTCGTGTCGGTACGTGACACTCCGCTCCTCATATACTATCCTGGTGTCGGAACGTGACACTCCGATCCTCATTCTATCCTGGTGTCGGAATGTGACCCCCGATCCATATTCTATCCTGGTACCGGAACGTGGCACCCGATCCATATACTATCCTGGTGTCGGAATGTGACACTCCGATCCTCATATTCTATCCTGGCACCGGAACGTGGCACCCGATCCATATACTATCCTGGTGTTGGAACGTGACACTCCGATCCTCATATACTATCCTGGTACCGAAACGTGGCACCCGATCCCCTAATCTCACTTCTTTCGTTCATCAAGCCTTCTTTTATACCAAGGCATCATCATTAACAAAGTAGATTAGGGTTTGTTTTCAAGATTTAGGATTCAATAGCTTCATCATGCTTATTATATCACAATTACATAATCACATTCATGCAAGCATACAATTAAGCATGTAGAAGGGTTTACAATACTACCAATACATATCATTCGCTATTAAGAGTTTACTACGAATAGAATAAAAATAACCATAACCTACCTCCACCGAAGACTAGTGATAAAACAACAATTTTCCCAAAGCTTTGTGTTTCTCCTCTTCGATCGATCCTCTCTCTCTCTCTCTCTCTTGTTCTTCTTATTTTCTTTATTCAAACCCTCTTTCTTTTACCCTAATTAGCATATAATTAAGAATAAAAGATGGCAATAATAACCCACTAATTAACTTAAGGTTACCTCTTTTAACTCCAAATAATTAGACTTATTAACATTAACCCACTAACTTTATAATTAAAGCAGGAATAGTCAAAAATGTCCCTTAAAACGTATAAAGAAATCCGACCCAGACTGGGATTACGCAGTCTGTGACGGCCCGTCGCGCCTGTGACGGTCCGTCCTGCTGCTCCGTCACAGACTTTAGAGGCTCAATTTCTGTGAAAAGTCTGTGACGGTCCGTCCTGCCATTCCGTTACGAAGTTCAGAGAGTCGATTTCAGTACCCAATTTTCAGATTTTCTAAGTGTTTTGAAACAAGACCCTGCGACAGTCCGTCGTGCCCATGACGGTCCGTCGTGGGGTCCATCGTTTCAGCCAGTTTTCCAGAAATAAAATTTGCTGCTCAAAATGACTAAACAGGTCGTTACACTAAATAAGTATAAGTGAGACTACAAAACATCATTAATTTGTGGATGTATTATTTAATAGATAAATTCTTATTTATTAATTTAAATAGTCTTTTTAGATTCAAGAAATGTTAATTTTATATCATCAAAATTACTGTATCCTAATAATTTATTTATAATATTTATTTAATTTACATAAAAATAATAATTTAAAACAGATAAAGTAAAATGAATATATCTAAATATTGTATCTTATTAAATTATGTATCCTATTTATTGAATTCAACGTTTTGTGTGTTATGCCTCAATTCATGACTTCTGGTTTTTGTGGACAACAATTAGTACTCGGTTTGTCCAACTGACACATTTATGGAATGAAAATTTAAAACTAATAATATGTAATAAGCTAATGTATTATGTATTACATAAAAATAATACAAACATAATCTATTAAACAAACAATACATTTTTTTTGTGTAAAACATCACTAGATATTTCAACATGGTGGGAAATGATATACAACATGAGTTGTTAGACTTTCGACTTGAATATAACATATTAGGTGTTTTTCCTTTTCAGGCCCTATCGACTGGTAGATACAAAATTATCTTGCATAGAGTAGTAGTTGACAACAAGACTCCTAGAAAATTACACTCTTTCATTCATTGTCTAGACAAAGATATGGTTGTGAGTCCAGCAACTTAATCGCTGGAAACATCCTTCGACAATATCCTCACATAAGATGTCCTTCTCATCTTGAGTTTACTCAAAAGCATCAGAAACCTGATATGAACAACGTTTAAGCTTTCTTGATGTGTCTTCAAAACATTAATGTAGAAGCCTAAAACTTTACATGTCAGGTTCAATATTTAAGGCCTTTGAATCCTTAGTATATATGTTGAATCTTTGATTTAGAACTACAAATATTCAAGTTGCAATAATTCGATTAAGTTAGACACCTAGTATTTAAGAGTTGATTTCTGTTTCAGTTTTTTCATTAGTCATAAGATTCTTGATGCTAATCTCATTGTACATTTGATAATTTGTGTTCACAATTAGATATTCTTTTTCACTTTTAATAGTTTTAGGTATTTTTCACGTATTTATTTGTGTTACACATTGAAAATATAGGGTTAAATTGGACCTATAGAACATAGGCACTATATGCCTCTGACATGCATTTAAACAATATGTATCTTAAAATGCAATGAAATAGGATGACCAAATATTACAAGATCTTATCTTACTATTGTTTAAAAACTATATGCACACTGTAAGCATGCCAAAATCATAATTCTTACATGAAAAATATATAATCAAATCATATCTTCCAGAACATATACAATTATGCTAGAACAGATAAACTAACAAAAATTTAATTCAAGTATTACCTTTTAAAACGTGAGTAGATACCTTCTAGCAAACACATTATACCAGGCATATTGACAGATAGGCACCACCTATATTGGCTAGAAAGTTTGCATCCTTGTTATAGAAGGCTTCAAACTAAATTTCCTCAGAACGGGTGCTCCCGACCCCCACAACATTCACACTAACTCAACTGGTCCTTGTGAGTGTACCACATCCTATTGATAGTTGTCATGCCATCAAGAAGTTGAGCTGCTACTACCTATGGTTCTACATTAGTCCTCCGGGTGAGACTTGGTCAGCGACACCTTTATTTACTAAATCCAAACTCTTATTAAAGTACTGAAGGAACACACAGGCTAACGATGGGTTGGTAAGTGTATCACCAATTTTTGAGCCGTAGACAAGTTTCGTGTAAAGGCTCTCAATTTAGGTGCTTAAGCATTGAATTTTATCTCGAATAGTCATCATCTTCTATGAAGGGAAAAATAGCATATTGAATGTAGTAACGAGCTCTTCTCATGAAGTTATTGAATTTTCTGGTAATTTGTTTAACAACTTGCAAGCTTCACCCATGGGGGAAAATGCGAATAATTGCATTCTAACTCACTCTATAGAGATGTTTTGAGTGAGAATGACACACAAACATCTACGAATCTTCAAATATGCTCATAGGGATCACGATGAGCCAATCTATGAGGAGTCATTTTAGTTGCAAGAGCTGCAACTTAGTGCTCGCTATATGGAACATTGCATTCCCCTCGGCTTGGGGTGAGCGGATGGATTAAACACCTCCTATAAGATAGGGGTTCATTAACATTTGGCTATTCTACATTGTTTGGATTACCGATATCATCTTAGTGTCCCACCTGGCTACTATCATTGTCATTTACACTCATAATTACTGCTTACGATAGATACGCTTAAAAGAAAAATGAAAAATTAGTGAGTAGACTAGAACTAACAAAAGTAAAAACACTACTAAACTACATTATCATGTGACACCATTTGTCACGCCCGGAGCCTACACCTTGGACGTAGACGGTATTTGAAGAACATTTCTCCCCCCCAAGGTAACCCTTGGTCTGACTTACATTACTTATCGTAAGACTCATCTTAACTTAACCGAGAGATGAAGAATAGTCAATGAAACACTTTATATAACAATCTAGTCAAATGACTATTATGTTCCAACAAGAAAATAAACTACAAACTAAACTACTAACTGCCTATGAAGCCTCTAAGCTGACTTATATGGAAGTTCGGACAGACAGCTCAACATCCTAAACACAACTTATATAGTAAAACAAATGAAAAGAATGTCCGCCGGAATGCAAGGAGGCTCACCACTGATTGTACAGCTCGATCTGGATCAACTAAGTGTTGCATTCTGATCCTAGTTACCTGCGTCTGCATCATTTAACGATGCAGGTCAACTAGAATCTATACAATGAATGTACGAGTATGCAAGTTGGAATGACTCAAAAGATAACAATTTATTATAAAGCAATAAGAAAATTTGCATATATATATATATATATAAAAACTGGTAAAACAGTGTAAACTCTTTGTTCATTTAAGTTGGATCAATAATAAACTCAACTTTACATATATATGAATGTATGATAGTTTCTATGAGAGTTTCTCTAATCGACAACCAATAGTAGAGACTAAGTGGTGATACAATGTCTCCTCCGTGCTACCAGAATTGTCCTATACTTTTCGTCACATGGAACATTCTTAACCTAATGGATCCACTGGCTAAACACACGTGATCATCTAAAAAGTATAACATTTTAATACCCATGATGGGTACATGGTTTACATGGTTACTTGAGTTATTTGAAATCTCATCCCCACATGCTGTTCAATATTACTCAAAAAACTTACTTTGGCTCATCCTTATAATAAAACATCCTTCCTTTGGCATGATATAATTTACTTAACCTTTTAGATTTAAAAGCTCTTCTTTGAATCAAAACTTCCCTCTTTAGTTCAAAACTTTTTCTCAAATTCTTATTTCTCTTTTAGCTTAAATGTGAAACAATTATGAATCATTACGGAATAGTTAGTACCCCTTATAACTTTTAATAAATAAATTGAACTCTTTCTCTTTAATTAAAATTGAAACTTTAACTCTTAGGGAATATTTAGTTTCTTTATAAATATTGATAATTTAACTTAACTCTTTTCTCTTTGCTCTACTTTTAACTTGAGCCTTAATTAAAAGTTAAAATGATTACTAATATTTACTGAAAACTTTAAAAACTCACTTTGACTTGTTTTTTTATTTTTAAACTCGACTCTTAATTTCTTTGACTTTGATCTTAACCTTCATTGAATTGGATTATTGATTGAAGGATCACGATTACATTGTTATGAAATATTTCATGATGTTTAGATGTAATTTAAAGTAATGTAATAAACTAGGAATTATAGGTACATCACTTAGGAACTACTACGATGAAATAGGGAAAGAACGAGGTCCCTAGGGGTTCTTGTTGCTCTTAATAGCATAGAGCGACATAGACTGATTAAAAGACACTATCTTCAGGCGTTGTGGCTGGTGCTGCACACCAAGGCGTAATAGACAAAGTCTGTTATGAGGCGCTTTGGTAGGCGCGGCACCCTAGGGCGTATCAGACGGTTTTTCTGGGATTTCTTCTTCGATTCACAATTCTAAATCACCCAAACTTCCTGGGATCTTCCTCCAAACACTTATAATCATTAATATACTCAATACCCAATCGATTAGACTAAAAAAAAGTCTGGAACCTTGAATATAAACTACTATATATGAATCATAACTTTACAAACAAAGATCCGACAATGGTTTATCTAGAACTTAAAGATTTATCGTTGATTCAATAGCAAACTTGATGAATTAAACATGTTTATGTGTGGGTGAACTAACCCAAAATAAAAAGGTCTCAGATACCTCGATAGGGATAACCCCCGAAAAAATCCACGGACGATCTTGGTGTTCTTTGACGATTCATGATCTTCCTCTCCCTTTCTCCTTTTCTCCCAAACCCAAAGCGTTATTACACTTGTTAAACTTTATTTGATCTTGTTTTTTTTACCCCTAATAAACATTAAAAATAATAAGAAAATACTAGGGTAAAAAAACAATTTTGCCTTTGCTAAAATCCAGATTGGAATTTCCTCAGCTCAACAGCGAACTTTTGAAAGGCATATCTCCCTCATACCACATAGGACTTTTGCAAACATTGCTTTTTTGAAAAGTTTTTGTCCATGGACTCCCCAAAATATAAAGAATTCATCAAAACCCCTCCATCATTGGAGGTTATGGCCATTTGAAAATGACCAAAACTCACTTTTGTAAGATGGAAGTTTTCCAGATTTCCTTACCTATTACAAAAAATGATTATTCTTGGTTTAGTAGCTTATTATTAGTTGATTCAAGTTATGAGATATTACAATATCTCCCTGTTCAAAATGGAACATTAATCCTCAAATGAGAATTATTTAACTGAGCTACGGTAGTAGCATCATTTCAATAATGAACAGACAAAAGCAAATAATAAAATGCTTATACATAACTTTATAAAGTGCTAAGAAGAGAATTTCATATCCTTCTAGATCCCAGGCCGCTTCTTCAACAAAATGGTTCCTCCATAGGACATAGACTGAAGAAACATCTTTGCACTCAACATTTGAACTTGACTATCAAAAACATGCACCAGAACTTCTTCATAGAATAGGTTATCCTCAATCCCAACATTCTCTATTGATACTATTAATGAATGATCACCCAAGGAATTCTTCAACATCAAAATTTGGAATACCGGATGAACCTCTGTTTACAATGTCACCTTATATTATTTGTGATAGTCTATACACATCCTAAAGGACCTATCCTTCTTCCTTACAAACAAGACTGGAGATCCCCCAGTTGAGACACTTGGTCGAATGAAGACTTTATCTAAAATATCATTCAATTTCTCTTTTAGCGCTTTTAACTCTGCTGGTTCCATTTTGTATGGCCTAATAGAAATAGTACGAGTATCTGAGATGATGTCTATGCAAAAGTCTATCTCTCTCTTCGGAGGGACTCTTCGTAGATCATTACGAAAGACTTCTGGAAACTCACATATTATAGGGACTCACAAAGAGAGAGGTACCTCAACACTATAGTCATAAACTAGAACTAAGTGATAGATATACCTCTTAGCAACTAACTTCCTCGGCGTAACGAACGAAATGAAATGACCCTTAGACACTGCTGAACTACTAGCCTAGTCTATGACTTAAACATAAGGAATTTGAAACTTGACAACTCAAATTTTGCAATGTATTCATGCATAACAGGAATGGAGCCAGTGCATACCTATAATGACATCAAAATCTACCATTTCTAAATTTACATGATTAGACATGGTGGTATTGTGATTGATGGTAAAAGGACAAGCACGATAGACTTTTTTCTCTAGAATAAAATACCTAATAGATGGTAAAACAAAGAAGGGTTCACAATTCTTTTCAGGAAGGATCTCAAACTGATTTACAACATAAGATGTTACTAAGGATAAACTTTCTTCTTGGTCTAATAAATCAAAACATCATAAGTAAAGATTTTGATCGTACCCATGACAACATATGGAAAGTTCTCTTTCTGTGGGCTGCTAGTGATTACATAGAGTAATTTTTCCTCTCCACTTATACCAGAAGTGGATCCTGTAGGTGCAACCCTTTTTAGTGGAGCAACATATGAAGATTGGGCTTTATATCCTGTATTTCCACCACCTTGCTTATTCTTAAGGAACTCCCTTATGAACTCAACCTCTTGACCTCACTTAAAATAGCATGTCTGTCATGTTCTGCCATCTCATGGGTGGTTTCTACCACACATAGTACATTAGAAGCCCTACTTCCTTCTTGTACCACACTGCTTGAGACTGAGATGTTCTTTCCTTGATGTGAGGCGAATACTGGCCACTATACTCACCTCGATTTTTGGGCACAGGTTCACTAGAAGATGATGGTGGCCCCATTTTTTGAAACTATGACCGATTCGAACCACCTTTTTGATGCCCAGACTCATTCCCGGTCATCTTAGACTTGTATCTATATTCCTATATGTCCCTTAGATTCTCCTCTTCATCTTGTTGGACAGAGACCATAAGCTTTTATATGTCCATGTAACCTATTAACATTGCATCACTACATTCTATGCTTGAAGGACGGCCTAAGCCAACAACAAACAAACTCATTCTGTTCCTCATATTCTTCACCATTTCTAGGGCATAGCGAAATTTCTTAGTAAATATCAACCCTTAACCATCAACACTCATGGACTATTGTTTGAATGTGAGGGGAGCATGTACCTTTGCTTCCTTTAGTTATCGAGGAAAGAAACTCCGAAGAAAGGCTTCTTCAAAAAAAGTCCAACTTGGATGTTGTGCAACCTCAACTCTAACTCAACCCTCTTAACATCAAAATCATTCATTTTATCAAACACTTTCTTCACATCATCCACAAAATTTTCCGAATCCTAAATAGTGCTTCAGCCGGTGAAACTTGGAGGATTCATTCTTAGAAAATCATGAAGCCTCGACGTGTCAGCCATTTCATGTCAAGCTTCTCTTTGTTTCCCGACTTGGTGCATTACCACTTGACTTAACATCCATATAGCTTTCGGAAACTCGACAGTTGTAACCTATCCATGGGGTTTCACATCGGGTGCATTAAGAACCCTTTTTCATCAACCTTTCTTCGGGCTGGTCGACCTCTGGCTTCTCTTCTTGGAGGTATGATGATTTTAGATACGTTTAAGCACAATTAGAGAGAGAACTTTTGAGATAAAATCCACGAATGAAAAGAATATGAAAGAAGCGAGACATTACTTAATGTCACTACCACACAGTCATAAATGTGGAACACTTCACACCGATGAATAAGATTCTATAAACATGACTTCATAGCCTCCCTAGGACTCTAGAACTATGTGCTCTGGTACCATGTTTATCCCAGCCGGATCCTATGGACATGGATAGCACTGGAAGACCATTTCTATACCCTAGCAAACCCTTGTGCTGGATTACTTAACTTAGTGGAAGATAAAGCATAGTCAATGAAACACTATATATAGCAATCTGGACAAAATGACACTTAAGTTTTAACAACAAAATAAACTCCAAACTAAACTATTGACTATCTACGAAGCGTCCAAATCGAATGTGATGGATGTTTGGATAAACCCCACAATACCCTTAAAGGAACTAAAATAGTAAAACAAATTAGAAGGATTGCCTCTGGAATGCAAGGAGGCTCACCATTGAGTCTTGAGCTGGATCTGAATAACCTAAGCACTGTGTGCTGATCCTAGTTACCTGCGTCTGCATCACAAAATGATGCAGGCCAATTGGCATCAGTACATTAAATGCACGGGTATGTGATTTGGAATGCTAAACTCATCTATAATTCTTGAAATGGAATAAGGATTAACCTACATCGACTTTGCTCAACCTATAAGAAAACTAGTCAATATACAGAAATAAGAACATTTCCAATAGTATATATATAAAACAAATAAAACAGCGTAAACTCTTAGTTCATCGAAGACAGAAAAACAATAAACACAACTTGACATATATATGAAACTATTTTAGTTTATGTGGGAGTTTCTCTAACTAACAACCACTTCTTTGAGACTAAGTGGTAATACATGGTTTTGTCTATGGTAGTAGAACTATCCTATATTTTATCGTCGCACGGAACATGCTCAACCTACTGGAACTACTGGCTTAACTCACTTGATCGTCTAAAAAGTATGACAAATTAATTAACATGATGGCTACATGGTTTACATGTTTACTTAAATTATTTGAACTCTCATCCGCACATCGGTGCTCAATACTACTCTCAAAACATACATTAGCTAATTCTTTTAATAAAACTTCGTTCCTTTGGCATGATATAATTTACTAAAACATTTAGATTTAAAGTCTCTTTTTGGAATCAATGGTCCCCTCTTTAGTTCAAAACTTTTTAAAAAATTCTTCGTTCTCTTTTACCTTAAATGTGTAACATTTATCAATCTTTAGGGAATAGTTAGTCCACCTTATAACTATAGATAAATTAATTCAATTCTTTCTCTTACTTTACTTGAAATTTTAACTCTTGGGAAATACTTAGTTTCATAGCAAATTTTGATAATTTAACTCAACTTTTTTCTCTTCGCTCGACTTTTGACTTGAGCCTTAAATAAAAGTTAAAATGATTGTTCATATTCATTGAAAACATTAAGAACTCCCTTTGACTAATTCCTTAATTTTGAAACTCGACTGTTAACATCTTTAACTTTGTTTATAACTTTCATTTAATTGGATTATGGGTTGAAGGATCATGATCTCATTGTTGTGGATTATTTCATGAAGTTTAGGTGTACTTTAAAGTGAAGGAATAAACTAGGAATGATAGTTACATTACATAGGAACTCATAAGAAGAGATAGGGAAAGAACGGGGTTTCAAGCGGTTCGTGCCGCTCTTAATGTCAAGGAGCGCCAGAGCCTGATAGACAGACACTGTCCTCAGGCATTGTGGCTGGCACTGCGCACTAGGGCTTGGCGAACAGAATCTGTTTTGATGCTCTTTCTTATGCGCGGCACCCTAGGGTCTATCAAACGAGTTTTCCGACTTTTCTTCTCTGGTTTACAATTCTGAACCTCCCAAACCTCCATGGATATTCCCCTAAACACTTATAATCATTAATATAATCAATAACAAATAGATTAGACCCAAAAAAACTTTGGAACCATGAATATAAACTATTAGATAAGAATCATAACTTTACCAACCAAGATCAAACAATTGATCATCAAGAACTTTAAGAATTTTCATTGAATCAATAGAAAACATGATGAATTAAGCATTTTAGTGTGTGCGTTAACTAACCCAACACAGAAAGATCTCACATACCTTGATATGGATAACGCACGACAAAGTCCACGCACGATCTGGGCCTTCTTGGAAAATTCTTGATCTTCCTCTCCTTTTTTCTTTTGCTCCCAAGCCCAAAGCGTTCTTACCCTTGTTAAAATTAATTTTTTACTTATTTTTTTACCCCTAATAAATCTTAAAACGAATAGGGGAAATACTAATGTTAAAAAAAAAACTTTGTCCTTACTAAAATTTAGATTGGATTTTCCTCCGCTCAAAAGCCCAACTTCTGAAAAACATATCTCCCTCATATGACATTGGATTTTTGCAAACTTTGCATCATTGGAAAGTTTTTCTGTATGTACTCACAAAAATATAAAGAATTCATCCAAACTCCTCCCAAGCTTGAAGATCGCCATTTTAAAATGGCCAAAACATACTTTTGTAAGCTAGAAATTTTGCAGATTTCCTTACTTATTACAAAAAATAGTTATTCTTAATTTATTAGGTTATTATTAGGTAATTCAAGTTACGAAATGTTACAACATATCCCCGTTAAAAATGGAACATTCATCCTCGAATGAGAATTCTTTCACTAATCTAACGCTAGTAACATCATTCAATGCTCAATAAACAAAAGCAATTAATAAAATTCTTATACATAGCCTTATAAAATGCTAATAAGAGAATTTAGTACTTTGATCCTCATTTTCTCCTAATTCAAAGAGATTTGGATATCTCTTTTTCATATCATCCTCAGCTTCCCAAGTTGCTTCTTCAACGAAATGGTTCCTCCAAAGGACCTTGACTGAAGCAACATCTTTTGAACTTTACTTGTGAACTTGACGATAAAAAATCAGAATTCGAAACTTCATCAAAGAATAGGTTATCCTTAATCCCAACACTCTCTTTTGGTACTATTAATGAAGGATCACCCAAGAAATTCTTCATCATATAAATTTGGAATGCTAGATGAACCGCTGCTAACTCTTGGAGTAGCTCTAACTCATAAGACACATTGCCCACTCTCTTGGATATTATATAAAGTCCAATATACCGGGAAGTAAGTTTCCCCTTTACACCAAACCTCATAACTCCTTTCATGGGTTAAAAATAAATATACACACAATCATCCACCTCAAACTCTAATGGGTTTTCTCCTAATATATGTGTAGGAATTTTTGCGAATTTGTGCCGTTTTCAATATTTCTTGAATTACTTTACCCTTCTCAAGAAAATGGGGAACTATATATTGTCCAATAAACCCTGCTTCAACAACTTCGAATCACCCAATAGGAGATCTGAATCTTCTTTCATAAAGAGATTCATAAGGAGCCATTTAGATGCTCGACTAGA
Source organism: Solanum lycopersicum (assembly GCF_036512215.1). Classification (NCBI taxonomy): domain Eukaryota; kingdom Viridiplantae; phylum Streptophyta; class Magnoliopsida; order Solanales; family Solanaceae; genus Solanum; species Solanum lycopersicum. Next base: position 34,011,918 of record NC_090809.1, read on the forward strand.
AACTGTTGTTGTAAGAGAACTCAATGAAAGGTATGTTATCATCCCAATTCCCATTGAAGTTGATTACAGAAGATCTCAACATATATTTCTGAGGTCTTGATAGTACGTTCTTCTTGTCCATCTATATGACAATGAAAAATAGGGATTAAGTTCACCTTTGCACCCAATCCTTTCTGGAAACATTTCTAGAACTGTGTATAAATGATCACCTCTATATGAAATAATGGAGACTGGAACTCCATTAAGTCTTACCACTTCATGAAGGTAAAACATAGCATAATTCTCGGCCGAATAATTAGTCTTTACGTGTAAGAAATGGGCTGACTTCATCATTCTCTCAACAATCACCCAAATAGAATCATGTTGCCTTAAAGATCTTTGCAATCTCCTAATGAAGCCCATATTAATCATCTCCCACTTCTATTTCAGAAGTTCTATATTCTGAGCCAAACCTCAAAGCCGTTGGTACTCCACTTTAACTTGTTCACTATTTGACACTTGCCAACAAACTCAACAATGCCTTTCTTCATGCCTTCAAACCAATATACCTCTCCCAAATTGTGGTAAATCTTTGCGGAACCCAAATGAATGTAATGTCTGGAGCTATAAGCCTCCTTCAAGATCCTCTCTTGGATTCCATCAACCGTAGGTACACAGAATATGCCTTGGTACTTCAGCACCCCATCTCCTCCTTGTTCAAAAGTCAATACTATTTGGTAATGGACAGTTGCTTTCAAATCAAGAAGAATAGGGTCTTTGTCTTGCTTCTCTTTCACCTATGACAAAAAGTATGACTCAGCCAAATTTGTTACCACTATTCTTCCTTATGTGGAATCCATAAATATGACTCCAAAATGTGCAAGTATGTGTATATCTTATCTAACTCACACTTTTCTTCTTCAACATGGGTGATACTACCTATAGACAACCTGCTTAAGACATCATCAACCACATGAAACTTACCTGGGTGGTAAAGAATTCGTAAGACATAATCCTTGAGTAATTCTTACCATCTCCCCTATCTAAGATTTGACTCTTTCTGAGCGAATACATATTGGATGATCTTCTTAAAAATAAATATATCATCATGAACATCATACAAGTAATGACGCCATATCTTCAAACCAAAAACACATCAGTCGATTCCAAGTCATGCTTTTGATAATTCTTCTCATGAAACATCAACTTTCTTGAGGCATAAAATATTACCTTGTCATTATCCATCAACAATCATCCCAAGCCAGCACTTGATTCTTCATAATACACCATAAAACCTTGAATACTCTATGGTAAGTTCAGAACCAGAGTGGTAGTCATTTTCTTATTCAATTCTTAAAAACTTTTATTACAAGCTTCATACCATTGAAACTTGACAGTGTTGTGAGTAAGCTTGGTTAAAGGATAAGAGATATATAAGAATCCTTCAGCAAATCTCCTATAATGGCTAGCCAAGCCCACGAGATTCCTTATATCTGCTGGATATGTGGGTCTAGGACAACTCTAAACTTCTTAAATCTTCTGTGTGTAGACTCTTATAGCTTCACAAGAAACCATATGTCTTAGAAATGCCATAGACTTAAGACAAAACTCACACTTAGAGACCTTGAAATATATCTAGGTCCTTATTTCTCAATGACTAGAGAATAATATTGAGGTGAGTAGCATAATCTTCTTCATTCCTTGAAAAAATCAGTATGTCATCAATGAAGACGATGACAAAAAAGACTAAATAAGGTTTGAAGACTCTGTTGATAAGATCCATGAACGTTGCAGGTTCATTCGTCAAACCAAAGGAAATTACCGAAAATTCATAATGCCCATACATTATTCTAAAAGTTGTTTTTGGAATATCACATTCCTTTACTTTGAACTGATAATAGCCTGATTTGTGGTCAATCATAGAAAATTAAGAAGCACCCAAAAGTTGAACAAAAAGATCAAATATCCTTGGAAGAGGATATTTATTCTTGATGGTCACCTTATTTAATTGGTGGTAATATATACACATCCTAAGGACCTATCATTCTACCATATAAACAAGACTAGAGAGCCCCAAGGTGAGACACTTGGTCGAATGAAGTCTTTATGTAACATATCTTTTAATTTATCGTTTAGCTCTTTTAACTAAGCCGGTGTCATTCAGTATGACCGAATAGAGATAGGACGAGTATTTAGGATGATGTATATGCCAAAGTTTATCTCTCTTTCGGGAAGGACTACGAGTAGATCATTAGGAAAGACGTCTACAAAATCATTGACTATAAGGACTGACTGAGAAAAGGTACCTCAAAACTTTAGTCATAAACAAGAACTAAGTGATAAATATACCCGTTAGAAACTAACTTCCTCGCCTAAAGGAACGAAATGAAACGACCATTTGCCACTACTAAACTACTAGCCCACTCTATGACTTAATCATTAGGAATTTGAAACTTGACAACTCGAATTCATCAATGTATTGATGTATAACAGGAATGGAGCCAGTGCATACTTAGAATAACATCAAAATCTACAATTTCTAAATCTAATAGATTATCCATGGTGCTCTTGTGATTGATGGAAAAAGGACAGGTGTAGTAGACTTTTTTCGCTAGAATAGAATCCCTAATAGGTGTAAAAATACAGAAGGGTTCACAATGCCTTTCATGAAGGATCTCAAACTTTTTTGCAACATAAGAAGTTACAAAGGATAAACTTTCTCCTGTGTCTAACAAAGCATAAAAATCATAGCTAAATACTTCGATCATACCCGTGACAACATAAGGAGAATTCTCTTGCTCTTGGCGGCTAGTGATTGCATACAGACAATTTTCCCCTCTATCTGTAGTAGAAGTGGCTCCTGTAGGTGTAGCTCTGTTTTGTGGAGCGACTGATTACCATGGATCTTTATATCCTAGATATCCACCATCTTGCTTCTTCATAGGGAACTTCCTAATGAAGTGACCCGCTTGACCACACTTGAAATAGCATGTCTAGCTAGTACTACCATCTCGTGGGTGATTTCCACCATACTTAGTACATCTAGGAGCCGTGTTTGGTTTTTTTGCCACACTACCTTAAGACTGAACTGGTTTTGTCTTGAAGTGCAGCGAATTCTTGCCCCTATACTCACCTCGATTTTTCGGCACAAATTCACTAGCAGATGATGGTGATTTCCCTTTGTTTCTAAAATTGTGACCGATTCGAACCACCTTTCGAATGCCCAGGCTAATTCCTGGTCTTCGTATACTTGTTTCTATATATGTATGTGCCCATCAGCTTCTCCTCTTCATCTTGTTGGACTTATACCATAAACCTTGATATGTCTATGTCACCAATAAACATTGCATCCCTACATTCTTTGTTTGAACGTCGACTTAAGCCAGCAACAAACAAGCTTATTATGCTCCTCATATCCATCACCATTTCTAGAACATAGCGAGACATCTAAGTAAACTTCAACCCATACTATTGAACACTAATAGAGTCCTGTTTCAAAGTGACGAACTCATGTACCTTTGTCTCCTTTAGTTCTCGAGGAAAGAACCTCCCCAAGAAGGTTTCTTCGAAAAATGCCCAACTTGGATGTGGTGCAACCTCAGCTCTTCCATACTTCCATTGATTAAACCATGTTCTAGACACACTGTTGAGTTAATACGCAACTAATTCAACCCTATAAACATCAACGACATGCATTTTATCAAACATTATTTTCATATCTTCCATAAAATTTTCTGGATCCTCAGTAGTGCTTGATCCGTTTAAAGTAAGAGGATTCATTCTTAGAAACTCATAAACCCTCGAGGTGTCAGCTTTTTCATGTCGAGCTTCTCTTTGTTACCCGACTAGGCATGTTACCACTTGACTTAACATCCAGATAGCTTCCCGAAAATCTGCAGTGGTAACCTATCCTTGGGATTGCACATCTGGTTCATTAAGAATACCTTTTTCATCAACACTTCTTTGAGCTGGTCGACCTTTGGATTATCTTCTTGGAGGCATGATGATTTGAAATACATGTAAGCACAAATTAGATAGAGATATTTAGGTATATACTCCACCCACGAAAATAATATGAAATAAGTGAAACATTCCTAAATATTATAGCCACACAGTTATAGATGTTGCACACTTCAAATCGATGACTTACATTCTACAGACATGACTTCAAAGTCTCGCTAGGACACTTGAAGTATATGCTCTAGTAGTAAGTTTATCATGCACGAAGCAAACTGTTCGCCTGGCTTACTTAACTCAGTAGAAGAATTAACTCAACATAGTCGAGAGATAAAGCATAGTTACTGAAACACTTTATATAACAGTCTGTACAAAATGACACTTAAGTTTCAACAATAAAATAAACTCCAAACTAAACTATTCAGTGTCCACGAAGCCTATAAATAGAATGTGATGGATGTAGGGATAGACCCCACCACATCCTAAGAATAACTAAAATGGTAAATCGAATTAGAAGTATATCCTCCAGAATTCATGGAGGCTCACCATTGACTCTGGAGCTCGATCTAGATAACCTAAGCATTGCGTGCTGATCCTACTTACCTACATGTGCATCACAAAATGATGCACGACAACATGCATCACTACGTTGAATGTACGGGTATGGGAGTTAGAATTCTAAACTCAATATAAAGCAATAAGAACATTTGTAATATGTATATATATAAAATAGGTAAAACAGTGTAAGGTCTTAATTAATCAAAGACAGAACAATAATAAACATAACTTTACACGTATATGAAAGTATTTTAGTTTATGTGGGAGTTTCTCTAAGTGATAACCAACAATGTGATCCTAAGTACTGAAACAACATTTTGTCCATGGTACTAGAAACTTTCTATATTTTGTTGTCAAATGGAACATGCTAAACCTAGTGGATCAACTGGCTAAACTCACATGATCATCTAAAAAGCATGACACCTTAATACACATGATGGCTACATGGTTATATGGGGACTTGAGTTATTTGAACTCTCATCTCCAAATCGATGCTCAATACTACTTCCAAAACATACTTTAGCTCATACTTTTAAAAAAACATCCTTCCTTTAGGCTGAGATATTTTACTGAACCCTTTAGATTTAAAAGTATCTCTTGGAATCAATATTCTGCTTATTATTTCAAAACTCTTTCGGAGATTCTTAGTTCCCTTTTACATAAATGTGAAGCATTTATCAAACTTTAGGGAATATTAGTCCCCCATGTAACTTTAGACAAACAAACTCAACTCTTTCTCTTTACTTAACTGTAAGCATTGACTCTTAGTGAATTCTAAGTTCCTTTATAATTTTTTAGAATTTAACAAAACCCTTTTCTCTTAGCTCGATTTATAACTTGAGCTGTAAATCTAAGTTAAAATGATAGTTTAAGACTCTTCAAAAATTTTAAGAATTAGCTTTGACTTACTTCTTAACTTTTAAACTTGACTCGTAATTTTGTTTGACTTTAATCTTAACTTTTATTTAATTGTATAATCGATTAAAGGATCATGTCTTATGTTTATGAATGATTTAATGATTTTTAGATGTATTTAGAGTGATGAAATCAACTAGGAATGAAAAGTACATCACTTAGGAACTAGTATAAAGAGATAAGGAAGGAGGGGGGTCTCCAGGGGGTAGTGGTACTCTTAGTGGCACGGATCGCCATAGCCTGATGGACAGACACTGTCCTCAAGTGCTCTGGCTAGCTCGATGCACCAGGACCTGATGGACAGAGTCTGTCCTCAGGCGCTCTGGTGCGCACGGCGCCCCAGGGCCTGTCACATAGGTTTTTTGTTTTTCCTTATCTTATTTTTAGTCCTAAATCTCCCAAACTTCCATATATCATCCCCAAAACATGTAGAATCATTAATATTCTCAATACCCAGTAGAATTGACCTAAAAACTGTCTTGAAATAAACTATATTTAAACCACAAATTTACAAACGAAGATCCAACAATTGCTCATAATGTACTTTAAGATTTAGCATTGATTCAATGGAAAACTTGATGAATGAAACATGTTAGTGTGTGGGTTAACTAACCCAACACAAAAAGGTATAACATACCTCGATAGGGATCACCCCCGACGAAATCCATGCACGATCATGGCGTTCTTTGATGATTCATGATCTTCTTCTCCGTTTTCTGTTTTTCTCCCAAGCCCTAAGTTTTCTTTTTCTTTTTAAACTTAATTGTGACATGGTTTTTACCTATTGATAACCCTTAAAACGAATTAGGAAATGCTGGTGCTAAAAGACAACTTTGCCCTTACTGAAATCCGGATTGGATTTTCCTCTTCTCAACAACCCAACTTCCGAAAGGCATATCTACCTCATACGACATATGATTTTCTCAGAGTTGGCGTCGTTGGAAAGTTCAATCCATGGGATTTCCAAAAATATAATGAACTCATCAAAACTTCCCCATATTTTGAATTTATGGCCATTTGAAAATGATCAAAACTCACTTTGGTAAGCTGGATATTTTCCGGATTTCCTTATTTCCAAAAATGAATATTCTTGTTTTCTTAAATTGTTTTTAGTTAATTCATGTTACGAGATGTTACACCAATCCCTGTCAATGGATCCATTTTGATGTTTGTCATAACCAGACACACAAATCTACAGTACGAGTATGTACAATTGTGGATATTTTATTAATCCAACCAAGGGTTTGTTTGATGTCCGAAGGGAGGGATTTTTAGAAAATGATGTTAAATTAGAATTTCGTTCTTATAAGTCCTAGCTAAAGATATTTATGAATAAAAATTATGGAATCATCGGGGCGACATTAATGTGTAAAATATAAATAAATGGGGGTTTTGTTACAAGTATAGTTAAAACAATAAAAATGCAAAAGGGAATCAAGTATAGGGAAAATTTGTTGAGGTGTGCCTCAATAAAAGTTTATATAGGTAGTTGGCTACATGATTAGAAACATTGCAATATAATAGTACCTAGACACAACTTTAGATGGAAATAAGTTTGCTCTCGGGCATCTTACCCCTTTTAAAATGTATTCATCTCGGACACCCATTTTGGGCATGAAGGATAGCCTATGCCTTCCCTTACTCAATCTACCTAGCTGAGTGTTAGAATATGGTATTAGTGCTCACTCTCTTTGGCTGAACCTATTATCTACCCACTCCCTAGGAAGGTAGTCTAGCGGATATAGTTTCACGACCTCCCTCTCGGACAAGCCGAAAACACATCAGTGATTTTGTATTTGCGAGTACAAACCCATTATAAAAAACAAACACGAGGTTAAATCACCATTAAAAATACATCAAACCTATCAGGAAGAAAGACCCGCCAATAATATGAATACATATTTGCTAAATCACGCCCCAAGAATGAGGGTTATTAGCCATACATAAAGCAATATCAAATTACACCTAAAATGATAATTAAATGAGGTGGGTATGATAAATTAAACCTTAATATAAGAAAAGGAAGAAGAACAAAAAACACAACTTCGAACATGGGGAACCTAAAACCTTTCTTTCTTCAATTCTTCTACAAAACCCTCTCAAATTAATTACGATGTTCGAACCGTCAAAATAAGACCTACAAGTAGTATTTATCGCTTTAAGATTATGTTCTTGGGAGGACCATTGGAGAGGCTAGTCCCGACAACCAATTTACTCGGCGATTAGGCCTCTTTCTTGTTCATAGCCTTTTGTGATTTTCTTTCAACATGTTTGTGTTCTTTATCATTAGGCAGTAATTCTCTCCTTTTGAAAAATGATCGACAACACATGCACTAATTCTTTCATAACATCTTCATCTATTTCATTCATGGTGTCGCATACTAGAACAAAAGGCGAAGTGCTTCCCTTCGATGATTCGCCAAGTTTTATTGGTGAAGCTCAGACTTTAGCTTTTACGTTCTTTTTAGCATTTTTAACCTTTTTGCGCGTAAGTGTCCATGAGTCCACTAAAACATTTAATACTTGAAACTTAAGAGTTTTCATCAAATATTCGAAAAAAATAAGCTATTGAGGACACTATTTCTACAAAAATAAAACCCTAAATAAGTACAATTTATGGACTTATCAAGAATCCCTACATATATACATAACTCACGCTAGTCTCCTTTTTTCACCTTTGAAATAAGATTCTGAGTTCAACTAAAACATGAACGCTATAATGACCACATAATTGACTAATAGTGCATTCTATTATGGAATTATTCCAAATAATTAATTTCAATTGTTGTTTCCATAAAAAATTATAAATCATTCAACAAGAAATTCGTAATTGAACTCCTTTTTTTATATTTTGACATTCCCTATTAAACACTTATGTAATTCTCCATTTAAGATTATTGATACTAATCAATAAATAAAATTCCCAGTGAATTTAATTGAGTGATTACTTTACTTTAGATCACTACTTATCTTATTACATGTGTCAATTCATCATCCACTTGTAAGGACTATACTCATGCAATTGAACAAAAAAACCACTATACTAATTCATTTCTTATTGAGCTATGATGATTAATAAAGGCATTAAAGACATTTGAAAAGGGACTCTAGCTTCGAGTTAACTAGAGTTAGAAGTTTCCCTTCCCACATAGGGAAGGTAGGATCACTAATATACAATGGAAATTTGAGACTATAATGCATGTAGCATAAAAAGGGTCCCCACTATATCTCCTTGTGTTGAACTATGTTGCCCCCATAGGAATTCTCGCTACTGGATCCATGTATTTACTATATTCATATTTTGGTACTTACATTTGAAAGTAGTCCTCGTTAATTCGGTGTAGGGTTTTATGACACCATATTCCACATTAGTCTATGTCCGTTAAGGCAAGATGTTCCAAAATATAAAATGAACTAAATGAATTAACTCTAAATAGGATAACCTAAGAAGTTTAACTTAGTGTTGGTAGGGGTATGGGACTCTACCTAAACATTGCACTAATAAGACTTGAAAAAAGTCTTAGGAGGATGTCCTGATATATGTATATGCTTATAATGGTAAATGATATGTATAAGATGATCTTGCATACTGTTGATACTATATTACAATTGTTTTTACTAATGAATATCTGTTGGTATTGATTGTTACAGTATGATGATATGTACCGTTAATGATATGTTATGAGAAGTTGGATATTGGTAATGATTTAAGGTTATGCGGCTTTTCTTTTTCAATCTACTTGTTGACTGAATAAGGGTTCATGGGTAATTGTGTTGCTTTGGTTATGTTGCAATAAACTCTTATTTGTGCTTGTGGTTATTATAACTTAATGATAGAGTTGTTTTGACCATTTTTTCAATTATGTGATATGCATGTTGGCTTGAGTATACTAAGTATTGTTGGTCTTGCGATGTACATTCTTTAGACTTCATAAATATATCTTATTAGTTGTTATGGTCTTCTTGAATGTTCATACGGCTTTCTACAAGTTAAATAACATGTTTTTAACGAAATGTCATTTTTCAGCTGATTTCATGATAAGTGTTCATATGGTCTCATACTTAGTACAAGTGTTGTACTAACCCCATTTTCTCTCTTTTCCCGGACATTTTGTGTTCCAGTCATTGAAGGGCTTTGATATGACTTTGAAGAAGGCATGGAATTATCAATCATACAGGTATAGTAGGTCCCCACTTTCCGTGGGCAATGCCACTATCTATCCTATGTAGTTGTTCTAGTTTGAAACATTTTTGTTCTTTTCTTTTCATTTGGATCTTTAAGATGGAAAAGCCTGTATGTGAATCTATTTTGTTGGTGTATATGATAGGCCCAAATTGTTATACTCATGTTAGATGGTTATGAGATGAGATATCCATTTGAAACTATGTTATATTTTGTATATATATGTGCAACAAAAGTAAAAGACTATGTATTCTTCCTATATGAAGGGTCTACGTATAATCCATGAATATTATATGTATGTAGAGATCTATGCAAACCTAAATATAGAAGTAATGAATTTTTTTTTTAATTTTCTATACGTTTCATATGTGAATGTAATGATGTAAGTTAAAAGACTATTTCTAGTTTAAAAAAGGATGACGACGTCGATTACGTCTAGGGGGTGCTTCCTAGATGTGGCAAAGTTTGTATTAGAGCATAAGATTGAATATATTTAAGTTGATTCCTCTCTCAACCACATCTATGTAGACTCTCACTCCTAATTGTGAAGCCCGCCACACCATTGAATATGAATCTATATGATTCTTCGGAAACTCTTACTTTCTTGGAAGTCCAATATCGCGCCTCTAGAGTTTTTGCTCTATGTGCTTTTAGAATCTAATCCTTTTAGTTTCATTATAGGCAATGAATACTCAAAGGAATGTGGTACGAAAACTTGAATAAGAGATTGCAAAAGTGGGATCTCCTTCCCGAGGCAATCAAGTCCCTCCTCTTGAAGAATATGTTAATAATTACCAGGCTCTGGTCAATCCTCCTCCTTTGACAGATGGTGACATAAGGTATGCTCTCCAACACATGGCCCAAGCCATAAATACTCAAGCACAACCGTTAATACCAAGATCAAGCAATAATGGCCAAAGTTTATCGAGAGGTTCTACTCCGAGCCAACAAACATGTTTGTATTATGGCCTCCCATTTAAGGGATTTCACTTTTATGAATGCCACTACTTTCTATGGATCCAAGGTTGAGGAAGACCCCCAAGAGGTCATTGAAGAAATCTACAAATTCCTTTATGCTATGGGGTTGACTATTAATGAGTAGGACCTAGCAACATACCAACTCAACGATTTGGCCTAATCAAGGTACGTCCAATGGAGAGACAATAGGCCTTTGTGGGGTGGACGGTGGACTTGGGAGATTTTTATGAAGGCTTATATTGATAAATTCATTCCTTGGGAAAAGCGGGAAGCTAAAATGTTGTAGTTCATCAACCTTCTTCAAGGAGGTATTAGTGTGCTTAAATACTTCTTGAAATTCACTAAATTGTCAAAGTATGATCCTTCTTTTAATTACCATCTTAGGGATGAGATGAACCACTTTGTTATCGGAATGTCAGATGAATTCAAACAGGAATGTCATTCGGCTATGCTACATGAAAATATGAACATTTCTCATCTGATAGTTCATGCTCAACAAGTGGAAGAGGCAAGGTCTAAGAGAAAGGGTAGAGATGCCAAGATGACAAGGTTTTTTGAATGTTTTCTTTAAATGGTAGGTTTGATATCCAAGACAAGCTAGGTTCAAAAACAGGTTTTCTAATCAAGTTCATTCCAATTTCCATATGTATAGGGATGATAGGGTGTTTAAACCTAAGCCTAAAAGGGAAGGGATACTAGTTCACCAACCAAGAAGCCAACTTGTAAAAGGTTTGGCAAGAACCATTATTGTGATTGTCTAAAGGGAACAGATAATTATTTTGGTTCAGGTAAAACTCGGAAAAAAGTTCGAGATTGACTAAATGTGAAGGGGAAAGAAATGAGAGTGTTCAAGAAAGTTGTTCTGATGATTCTCCAAATAAGAATAATTTTATGCTCTCTGTTCTAGAGGTGAGCAGTAAACTTCCCCTGATATGGTTACTAGTATGTTAAAAGTCTTCTTTATTGATGTATATGCTTTACCTGACCGCGCTGGGTGAGTCAGTAGTTCCAAAGAGGGTATAGATATAGTCCTATAATGTTGCCCAATAAAGTTATTTATGTTGAAATATTATAACTTGATATTCTTGATTTTGATGTCATATTGACTATGGAATGGTTGCAAGCTTGTTTTACCATTATAGATTGTAGAATGGGGGTGGTGAAGTTTAACTTTCCAAATGAGCCCGATTTAGACTGGAAGGGGCAAATTCTATTCTTAGAGTTAGTATCATTTCTTTTTTTAAAGATTGTAATATGATCTTTAAAAGGTGTTTAAACAATATAGTAAGAGTCAAAGATTTAGACTCTTAAATTCCTCTTATTTAGTCGTTCCCCATAGTGAGAGAATTTTTAGAGGTCTTTCTCAATGATCTTCCCAATATACCTCCCTAACAGGAAATTGATATTGCCATTAACTTTTTTCAGATACAAATCTCATTTATATTCCTCCTTATTAGATGGATCTGGTCGAATTGAAGAGTTGAAGGCTCAACTCAAAGATGTATTAGACAAAGGCTTTACAGACCAAGTATTTTTCCATGGTGCTCCTGTTTTGTTTGTTAAGAAAAAGAATCGGTCTATAAGAATGTACATTGATTATCGCCACCTCAATAAAGTCACCATTAAGAACACGTATCCTCTCCCTAAGATTGATGATTTTTTTTATGAACTCTAATCGGCAAACAAATTTTGTAAGATTGACTTGAGATCAAGGTATCACAATCTTAGGATGAGAAGAGAGGATATACCATATATGGAATTTCGGACTGGATATGGTCACAATCAGTTCTTAGTAATGTCCTTTTGTCTCACTGATGCCCCAACGACATTTATGGATCTTATAAATATGGTTTTTCAAAGTCACCTAAATTCATTTGTCATTGTCTTCATTGACGAAAGCATTGTACATTCAAAAAATGAGGGTGAACATATTAACCATTTAAGGGTGGTGTTACATGCGCTTAAGGAAAAACAATTGTTTTCCAAGTATAGAAACTATGAATTTTGGTTGAGTTACGTGGAGTTTCTTGGTCATACCATCTCCAAGGAAGGAGTTGAGGTTGATCCAAAGAAAATGGGAAGGCTGAAAATTTGCCTTGACCACTTAACCAACATGAGGAGTTTCTTTGGTCTAGCGAGTTATTATAGGAGGTTTGCGGATGATTTTGTGTCCATTGAATCTCCCATGACTAATTTGACCCAAAAGAGTAGGAAATTTGAGTGGTCGGAGGAATGTGAGAGAAGCTTCGGAATCTTGAAAGATAGGATTACTTATACTCCAGTGTTGACTTTACCGGAGGGTACCAAGGGTTTTTTGTGCATTCTGATGCATATCGAGTGGGATTAGGGTGTGTTCTTATGCAACATTGTAAGTTAGTAGCCTATGCTTCTACACAACATAAGGTGCATGAGAGGAACTATCCTAGTCATGATCTTATATTAGTGGCCGTGGTATTTGCCTTGAAAATATGGAGGAATTACTTGTATGGTGTTAATGTTGATATGTATACAAACCATAAGAGACTCCAATTTGTGTTTAGTTAAAAGGAGTTGAACCGAAAAAGAAGGTGATTATAAATGTTGAAAGATTACAACATGAGTGTTCTCTATCACCCCAACAAGACTAATAATGTTGCGGATGCTCCAATTCATATGGTCATGGATAATGTGTCTCATGTAGAGTAAGCCAAGACAGACCTAGTTAATGATTTTCATAGGTTTTCTAGATTGGGTGTTAGGTTTGAATATTTCCCGAATGATTTTTTTTATGGTCCACCATAACTACGAGTCATCATTGTTGGTTGAGGTTAATTCAAAACAACACAATTATCAACCATTGATTGAGTTAAAAAAAGTGGTTCATAACAAGCTTAATGGGTCATTCTCCTTAAAAGGGAATGGTGTCTTGAGGTATCAAGAATGTTGTGTGTTCCTAATGTAGATTGATTAAGGAACTGTACATTTGAAGAAGCTCATGGATCCTGTTATTCCACTCATCTAGGTTCAACAAAGATATATCATCCCCTTACGAAAGTGTTTTGGTTGAAAGGTTTGAACAAGGATACAACGGAATTTGTAGCAAAGTATTCTAATTACCAACAAGTCAAAGCCAAACACCAAAAGCAGGTATTTTACTTCATGAAATCAAGTTCCTACTTGGAAATTCAAAAACGTCAATATAGATTATGTTTTAAGTTTGCTCGGGCACAAAAATAATATGACTATATATGGGTGGTTGTGGATAGGTTTACCGAATCCGGTCATATTATTATTGCAAAGTGTACCAATTGGGCGAAGGATTATTCAAGGATATTCATAGAAGATATTGTATGTCTCTTTGATAGGGATGCACAATCCACATTTGGTTTTCGGAGGTCATTCAACAATGGGTTGGGTACCAAGATTAAGTTAAGCACCGCTTTTCATCCCTTAACGGATAGTCAAGCGGAGAATACTATTCAAACCCTTCAGGATATGGTTAGAGAGTGTATCATCGATTTCAAGGGGAATTGGGATAATAATTTTCTTTGGTGGAGTTTTCTTACAACAATAGTTTCATTCATCTGTATCAAGGTCAATTTATGAAACATTATATGTTGGGTCCTGATTTAGTTTATAAGACTTTGGAAAAGATTCATATCATAAGGAACCAGTTGCATACAATCTATAGATGTCAAAAGTCTTATGCCAACCATAGGACAAGGTAATTAGAGTTGAAAAAGGTGATAAGGTGTACTAAAAAGATTCGCATATTAAAGGGGTGGTTAGATTAGGCAAGAAAGGGAAGTTTATTCCTTTTTATGTGGATCCCAGTAAAATCTTTGTAAGCGTTGGTAAGGTTGCCCATGAGTTAATGTTTCCCAATTAATCTAATACAGTTCATCCTATTTTCCATGTTTCTTGCTTATCCCGAGTCTATTCTTCCTATAGAGGGTATTTTTGTGAAGGATAACCTTTCCTATGAGGAGGTTCCAGGTGAAATCCTTTATAGGAAAGTAAATAAGTTGAGGAATAAAGTGGTGGCTTCCCTAAAGGTGTTTTGAAAAAAACACCTAGTTGATGGAGCAAAATAGCAGGTCGAGGCCGACATGAAGTCCTGTTACCCTTATCTATTTGATAACTAAGGTTAATTATTCTTCTTTATAATAAACATAATGACTTAAATTGAGTTTGTTGATTTTTGGTGAAGTTTTCCAAAAATGTGAACTTTAAATGTCATTACAGTGAAGTTACTATGAAATGTGCCTATTTGATTTTAAAGTTGTCAATGTTGCACTTTGGCTTTTTTTTTAAGTTATGTTGTGCATTTTGATATGTTGAGTCTTTATGAAATGATATCGAGCTTGTTGATAAGTTGAGTTTAGCATAATTTACTCATATATGGTCTGTTAAGCAAATGTTGTTGTTGTGAGAAATTCCTCGTAATGTGATTTTTAGCCTTATAAGTGGTAAGTGATGATTTCAATTACAATGTTTAATGTCATGATTGATGTTGTAAATCTTGTTGTTACATATTTTTTATTGGTTGGGCTGCTAGTGTAGAGTGTATTCTTTCCTTTAAAAAGATTTTATTATCATTCGGGGACAAATATTCCTATGGGGGGAATAATCTAACAATTCGAATTTCTAAGACGTGTTCTAGAGCAAAACATGAGTGTCAAAAGCGCTAGAAACTGTTTTAAGGTTTTTTTTAATTAATATAAGTCATTTAGGAAGTCTATAAATCAAAACGTTAAAGAACATCGATGATGTGTGGAAACTAGTTCAATGAGGTACTAGCATGCCTTAGCCTATTTGACTAGCTTTTAGGTGTCGGAAAATGATGAAAATTGATGGAAGGGTGTCTAACACATATTAGAGTTAATTATTAGTAAAAAAAGTCCGGGCACAAATCCTTAAGGACCAACAAAAGTCCCTTAAAGAGGACCCTTGCATTTTGAGGTCCAAGGTTGCCCAAGGCAGTGTCCACCAACGGATGCAACCCACGATCAATTGTCCAATCGATGGGGCCTAGACTTTTTCCATCGATGGGCATAGACAAATTTTAGAAGACTTCAAATGGCAGTCTCTTAAATCATCGACGAGTGTGCAGCACGAAACTGAACAGTGCTCGTCGATGGACACATTATCCATCTATCGTGGTCTCGTCTATGGAGCCACTATTTTGATGCATGTTTTTAATTAATTAATTTAATTTATTTGCTTTGTTAGGAGTTTAATT
Source organism: Solanum lycopersicum (assembly GCF_036512215.1). Lineage (NCBI taxonomy): Eukaryota > Viridiplantae > Streptophyta > Magnoliopsida > Solanales > Solanaceae > Solanum > Solanum lycopersicum. The sequence continues at coordinate 34,027,709 of NC_090809.1, forward strand.
AGGGGTTAGGGGAGGTATAATTAAGTTAATTCATAACCTATATAAAGGCCATAGAATTATTAGACTAACCTAAGCTCTCATAATTCACAAATCCAAACTCTCTTTCTTCTCTCTACTTTCTCTCTCTAGTTGAAGAAATCCATAGAAGGTCAAATTCAAAGGGGTTATATGGCTCAAAATCACCAATATTTCTCTACAAATATTCATCAAATATTAAGGCAAGATATTCCTTTCACATTTTGGATTTCTTCCCCCTAAGGGGTCCATCAAATTGATTCCAAAAATATTAAATTCAAATGGGTCTTTTCCAGTCTCATAATTGATCATGTGAATAGGTTTGTTGATGATTTCTTTTGAATTCTATGGATATATTAACATGTATAATAACTCAATTATTTTATTTCTCGTTGTATTGGTCTAGTTTGTAGAAGATGACCTATTCCCCTTAACCGTATATTATGATCTTGATATGAATTGTTTAATGCTTGTTCAATTGAATTTGTAATTGGTTGAACTACAATCATATGATATTATTGTATCAATATTGAATAAGTAAGCATGAATTATGGTCCTATAATTCTATTTCTTGAGTAACTGATCTAGATTATAACTTTGACTTAAGTCTCTTATCTTAAGCTATGAACTAGTGATGGATTGTGATGTAGTTGTTCGATTGATCTTGTTATCATGATGTATTATTGTTTTATGATGAAATTACGCCCTTATTAGGTTGAGTTAAGGGTTTATGACAAGTCCTTGATAATGGATGATGAAGGAGATTCGATAAGTCTTGTGATCCTAGTCTTTACTCCAATTGTGGTTAATTGTGATATAAGTAGTGATATTGCACTGATCTATATCTTGTATTGCGATTCTTAGGGTTAGTATAATGTTTGAATTTTAAATATCTTGACTATAGTTTGTGAAGTGTTGGCTATAATGTAAATGTTGTAAGGATGGTGATAACTTACCAATGTGCCTTATAATGATGTGATTATATAAATGTGACAACCTCACTTATATGAATCGTAATGAGAGGATTATACTCATGCAATTCTTATTGAGATATTATTATTAAAAAAGGCATTAAATACATCTCAAAAGGGACTCTACCTTAGCACCGAGTTAACTAGAGGAAAGAGTGTCCCTTCTCACATAAGGAATGTAGGATCACTAATGTACTCTTGAGATTGGAGACTATAATGCATGCAGCATAAAGAGGGTCCCAACTATATCTCAAAATTAATGAACTGTGTTTCCCCCCACAGGAATATTAGCTAGTGGATCCACATATTTCTATTTTCATATTTTGGTACTACCTTGTCAACTAGTCTGCCTTCCTTCAGTTTAGGTTTTAATGACACAGGATTCCACATTATTTTATGTGGTCTATGTCATTTAAGGCATGATGTTCCCAAAAGATAAAGATAACTAAAGGAATAAACTCTAACTAGTATAAACTAAGGGGTTTAGCTTAGTCTAGGTAAGGGTTTGGCACTCTAACTAAACATTGCACTACTTAGCATTAAAGGAAGTTTTACAAGTCTCTTATAATATAAGTACATTCTTAAAATGGCACATGATATGTATATGATGATCTTGAATATTGTTGATACAATATGATGATTGGTTTCACTTATAAATATGTGTTTGGTCTTCTATGTGAAAGTATGATGATATGTACCGTTAATGATTTGTTATGAGAAATTGGATGTTGGTCATGATTGTTGTTAGGTTACTTTATTTTGTAAGGTTATGGGGATTTGCTTGGTCATTGCACTTATTGACTCAATAGGGGTTCATGGGTAATTGTCTTGCATTGGTTATGTGGTAATGAACTCTTATTCATGTTTTTTGCTATTATAACTTGATGATTGTGTTGCTTTGACTATGTGTACAATTATGTGATATGTATGTTGGCTTGAGTAGACATAGTATTATTGGTCTTGCGATGTGCATGCTTTAGACTTAATGAATATGTTTTATTGATTGGTATGGCCTTATTGAATGTGCATAAGTCTTTCTCAAGGTAAAATAGCATGCTTTAATGAAATGCCCCTTTTTGGCATGAGTTTATGATTTGTGTGCATATGGTCTCATACTAAGTACTAGTGGTGTACTAAACCCATTTTTTCCCTATTCCCTAACATTTTAGGTTCCGGTCGCTGAAGAGCTTTGAGACGACTTATAAGATGACTTTGAATTCTCAATCTTCCAACTGTGTAGGTCCTCACTGTCCAAGGGCAATTCCACTATCAAGCTTATGAAGTTGTTCTAGTTTCAAGACTTATGTTCTTTGCTTTTGATATAGATACTAAACATTGAAAATCATATATGTGGTCTACTTCGTTGATGTATGGGCAAGGCCCAAATTGTTATACTCATGTGAGATAATTATGAGATGAGACATCCATTTGAAACTATGTTATATTTTATATATCAATGTTCAATACAAGTAGATGACTATCTAATCTTCCTATTCAAAGTTTCTAGGTATACTCAATATGAATAGTATGTGTATGTAGAGGTCTAGGTGGCGAGGACCTTTTAGGACCATTGTCTTCTTTCATAAGTGCAATTGTTGGTAACAATGTTGATTCCTTCTTCTCAAGGCTTCTGTGAAGATGCATTGCCATTAGTCCGACTTGTCCTTCCTTATTTAGTGCCTTAAACAGGGAACCATACATGACACTCTTGTTTTCATAACCAAGAGTTGTTAGAGGTACAAATCAATCATCGCGTGGCACTATTGGAAGAAATCTTGACCAAAAATTTTATCAAAGATATGTAAAGGAGCAACAATGATCTTATTTTTTTCATGCCACTCGCTAAGCGTGAGGCTTACTCTATGCACGACTCCACTCACAGGAGTCAGTGGTCCATTGACTATTTTGAGGTTAGTGTTACTAGAACTCTAACTTTGCCCAAATCTTGGTGGTTCCGTCTTGTTCATGATATTTTCTATTGCATCCATGTAATCCATAACACGAGTGACTCCCCTATTGATCATATTTTCAAAATATTTTGTCTTCCTATTATTTTGACTTCCCTCGTTGCTTCCTTATTGCTCCGCGTAGTCCTATCAAGCCCAACTGCGTCATGTCGATACCTTGTCCTTTATCTTATGCATCCTTATCCTTTTTTTCCCACATGATAGAACCAATGATCTTAAATCAGGGCACCTGTTGTTGGTATGCAGCCCATGACATGCGTAGCTATTTGTTTTCTTTATAGGCTTGTTCTTACTCTTGACATCACTTTAATGTCCAATTATCTTGTCATTGTACTAGTAGGTTTCATTCTTCTTGGGATGTGGTCACTGCTTCTTGACTTTTCCACGATCTCCCTCGCCATGGTAACAACTAACTCTCCGCTCTTCTCTTTTGTCTCTATCGGGCTTATCATGTTTGAAGTCTTTTAAAGCTTAAGCCTGCGTGATGGTTTTCTTGAGAGTCCCTATATTTTACCATTCCAACTCCAGCATGGCCCAATTAGGCAGCCGATACATAAAGTGGAACAAACATATCTTCATCTGTGAGGTTGGAATTTGAAGCATGAAGATGGTAAACTACTTCATTAATGTGTATGTGTGAATGTTGCATGTTCGCTTTAGCTCCCTCATAGATGACGTTGTTCGGCAAAAAAACCTTCATTAACTTCAGTCGGTATCGCTCCCAAGTGTTGATGGTTCAAAGCCACTTACTTATTTTCAATGACATGGACATTTTTTGATGACACAACATGGTGGTGTTGATCTTTTTTTCATTTCTCTTCATTCGGTAACTATTAAAATATTTCTCAATGTGCCATAACAAGTTCTACAACTCTTGCGCGTCACGAATGTCTTTGAACATAAGTGGCTTTGGAGCCTCAACCTTAGCCTCTCTTTCTAGATCGAACGACGACAATCCTCAAACTTCCACACCCTCCTTGAGTGTTTTCATATCGTTTTACATGGTATCAATCGTTCTCCACGCCTCAAAATCCACCCGCTAGAGTCACTCCAACTCCTAATGGATATTGTCGGTCTCCTCAAGGGTACAATATAGAAGAGTCCTGAACTTTCCCTCGTCCACATTCATGCGCCAGCCTAATATATCCATTGCCTAGCTCACCACTTCAACTCATGTAACCGACCCTCTCCGGCGGTGACACTGATAGCCAAGTTCATCCTCATTTTCTTCAGTGGTTGAAGGTGGATGAGATGTTAGCACCTCACATGGTGTGGGGTCGAACATCATTTCCTCATTACCCTTTTGGTTCTTTTTTCCTTTACGATCCTTCTTTCCATTATCCATCCTCACATTTGTGGTGATAGCGTCCACTATGTCTCGTCTATTAGCTATTACCTTAGTACAACCCTTCTCTCTAATAACACGTTGACATAGACTTAGAGTATTCATTAAAGTTCCATGCAGCGCTTCAAAACATACTCACTATTCTTACAGAATCTTGTAAGCTCAAGCAAGTCTTTGAGACTAAGATCGCTAATATAATACAAAGAAAGACATGGAATGATTTGAGAAGTTTGGAAGAAGGGTGTATATTGCTTGGAAGTAAGCTTTACAAGATGAGTGATGATTTAGGAATGAGAGTCCCTTCTATTTAAACAATTTACTAAGGGTGTAACAGTAAATAGTATTTACTTTAGAAGTCCCTACTTATTTACACTTATTTCCATGTTTTAGGATTCTTTACTAGTCTAGATAACTCTAAGGCTTTCAAAGAAAATGTCTAGTCCCTATTCTAAAAATAACTAGTAGTCTTGAGAATTCCAAGGAATTCTAGGGGCTTCTAGGGAATGATATAGGAAATTCTAGATTCTCCGAGTAACCTCTCACTAGGTTTAGATACTTGCCACTTATTTTTATACCGCATTAAAATTATGAAATGGTGGACCATGAAATTAGGCTATATATTTAGATGCAAACTTATCTCTTGATGCCAATTTGGAGAAATTATATGCACACTTGAAGCCTAACAAAGTCTTACTGTCTAAATGAATATTAGATAAACAAATCGTTTACGCTACATTGTATAAAATTATGCTTCAACAGATAAACATATTGAAATTTCATTCAACAATTACCTCTACAACATGAGCAGATACATTCATTTGAATCCCCATGTTTGACGGATCTTCCATCAAGTTAATTCCTAAGTTACATACATCATCAACTGAATGTGAAAGATATACAATGTCTATATAGTCTTCTACAATGTTCCCAAATTCATATTCGTACTCTCTCCATATTTGGGTGAGTCCATATAAATAAAAACATTATATACTTTTCTAGGTTAAGACAATTCATACTTATAGAGATATCTTCTCGAATCAAAAAGGAGAAAAAAAATAATGTCAATTTTCTTCAACCATAAAAATACACGATTGTTTTCTTTTAATAGAAAAACTCACACCTGTCTCCTATTTTAACCTTAGAAAATGGGTTATGAGTTCAAGTTAAATATAAGGACTAGGAAATATTGATTTTTGAGGCTTCCTATATTAAAATAATTCCAAATAATTAATTTGAATCATTCGTACCTTGAATAATTCCAATTATTCCACTAGAAATTCATAATTTTTTTTCATTATTTATCATTCAAAATTCCCCATTGGCTATATATGTAATTCACCATGTTAATATTACATATACTAATCAATAAATTAAATTACTGAAAAGTTTAATTCAACAATTAATTTCCATTAAAACACGAGTTAAAATATTTCATGTGTCCAATTCATTAATCCACATGCAATGTTTTACACAATGTAAACCTACATTTTTCTCAAAAAGACATATCAATCAATCTCTATAACGAGACATGAATTTCATTGACAAACTTATTATTTCACAAATATATATTATTATCATCCAATCTATAGGCATAATTACACATCTCAGAATCTCACATTTTAATAAATGAAAATGACAATTAATTTATATGAGGATTAAGTAGGTCTTGCTCAATACATAGAAAATGCGCTAGCACATGATTATGGATCTATATTTTGATCCTAGATTGTGAACAAAAAACATACAGTTCAAAGAACCGATCCTAGATCCTACACACATGCAATATAAGAAAAGATAAACCATAAACGAATATATGATCTACTAAAACTGAATACATATTTATTATATAATTAATTATATATCTAAATATATAGTTAATAGTATAAACCCCAACAATTACTAATTCTCTTACCAATAAAAATGGTCATTAACTGGTGTGCTTGCCAAGTAGCTCAAATATAGATATGCAAATACATCAGAAAAATGAAAATAGAAGATCGCATAAGAATCATCTTGATGGGGCTACATCATAAGATATCAAATTTTTAACTTAATAAAATCCTTGGATTTCTCTTAGCTCTACATGACATGTGTTGTATGCATAGAAAATTTATATATGAGGATCTTAAGTGATATATATTATGGATACAAATCAATAAATTATATTACCAATTAAACGTTTAATTTCTTTTAAAATACTAGTTAACTTATTTCATGTGTCGGATTCATAATCAACTTGCAATGTTTTACCCGATGAAATCTATAATGTTCTCAGAAGGGCATATTATTGAATCTCTATAATCAGGCTTAGATTCCATCATTCTAACTAATTATTTCACCAATATATATTATTAGTATCGGTCTACCAGACATATTGATCCATCTCAGAATTTAACATTTTAGTAAATAAAAATGATAAATAAAATATATACAGATTATAATAGTTATATTAAGATTAAAAATATAATTATATTTAATAGTTTATAGAATATATTTTTGTCGATCAGTCTAAAACAACTATCTCTATTTGGTCTTCTTTAGTATATAAAAAATGCACTAGCACAAGAAGTTGGAACTATGTCGTTCCCGTGGTCAGGAGTAATTACATATAATCGTATGCTACAATCGTACCAATTGAATGTCATAGTTAAATCCTATCTTGTAAGCAAAAAGCCTCATACTTAAAAGAAACAATTTAATCCTCTTTATATAAGCTAAATCTCTAAACACTAAATCATCTACGATATAAGTAAATGACATCCATTAATGTATATATGATATATGAAAAGTGAAAAAATATATTTTCTATAATAAATATTATCTTTTAAGATATGGTTAATAGTATATATCCCAAAACCTAATACTAATTATAATGACCTTCAACTAGTGGGCCTGCCAAGTAGCTCAAATTTAGAGAAGAAAATATGTAAGAAAAAATAGAAGATAAAATCACTTTAAAAACATCATGATTAAGTTATATCTAAAGCTATCATATATTCAACTTGATAAAACCCTTGGATTCCTCTTAACTCTATGTGTCATTTTTTATATGTATAGAAAATTTAAAGTTGACGAACTTAAGTGAGATAGAATTGGATAGTTCTACAGTTAAAATGTGTAGGAGAGCTTATGTTAATTATGATGACAACCCAATTAGGCAACTATTATATCAAACTGTGGGATAAGAAAAGGTTAGTGATATATATTAAAGGAATAATCAAGAGATTCATTTATTGAAATATTGGACTTGAGCAAAAAGATCAGAAACTCATTTTTTGGAAGTGAAACTAAAGAATCCCTTAAGAGGAAATAGAGTTAATGCTTGAATACTAATACAGAATATTCCCCTAGACACTATAGAAGGGATATGTTAGATATAACACTATTCGAAATAAAAGAAAGCAAGGTCTCCAAGTATGTAGAAAAAGACTTCATCTAAAGTAGAGCTAGCAAAGGGATTGATATGAAAAGGGGAACGAGTTTGACAAGATCTAAATTACATTGTGTTTCATCATAGTGCAGATGCACATCAAGATTCTTTAAAATGGTATTTGTCTATTTTGAAAAATTTTGTTGCAGACACTTCAAACTCTTCTAATGTCTCTTTTTCACATAAAAACCGACTAAAAATAGAAATTAGCGATTAAAAATTTTTATAGATAACTAACAAATCCAATTCTAATCCTATTTAGCCATAAGAAATTATAAAGTCTATCTATGAACAATTTAAGAAAGATGAATGACGAAGATTTGTTGCTAATTTGAATTATGTAAAAGCGAATCAATTCCAAAGCCTGAATATTATGAGTACAACAATGTCTAGTGTGAACAAATGCAAGTCCAATTAGCTAAAACACAACAATATGTCTCAATGGCAAATGACTAGCTAAAATATATAGAGAAGGAGAAAGGTTGCTAAAAAAGCTTCAACATCTACACTATGCTGAGATACAGTGCAACCTATATCTTGTCTATCTCACTCTCTTTTCTTAACTCTACCGTTTCTATAATACCCTATACAAGTTCTGCTTCTACTGAAGTCTTTACCCATGGAACTGGAAACATTTACCTTCTTTTTTATTACAGTCATTATCAGATGTCTCTTAAATAATATTTGGGGGAGGTTGTTTCATTGGATTTTGACATTTACTCAATTTCCTCCTAATAAAGGGAGTCTTTAATATCATCTCTGAATAATGACTTTCTTGTTTTTTTACTAAAGTGAAACTATTCGAAGAACCAACCTTTTGTTGTTTCCTTTCAATACAAAACGATCTATCCAAGAATTCTTTTTTTGGGCCATATTTCATTATTTGGAATGTTTTAGATATTCAACTTTTACAGACAACTTATATATTTTACAAAAATAATCTATTTATTGATACAAACCCATTAAATTAGCTAAACATATGTCAACTAACTCAATTAATACACATTCCTTTTATATAGAGCATATACGTATAAGGACTTTTATATCCAAAAAGTTGGTTGAACAACCATAGTAAAAGCTCTGTGGCAGTACTCTTTAGGAAAAGAAATTGAATGTAATTTGTAAAAATATACTTATTTTTTCATACAGTGATTTTTTTTATATTGAACTTGATTTAATTTATTTGTACGAATATGTTCTCTTGTCTATGTTTAAGAGTTACGAATGATCAGAATCATTTCTCCTTGTATTCTATTTTTTCATTAGACTAGCGCAACTAATTTTTTGGTGTTTTGTTTAGTTTTGTAACGCCCATTATTCCTGAAGCTGGTTTTGATATTTTCGATGAGAACTCTATGACTTCACCTTTTCCGTTTAACAGGGTAATATACTTTCAATATTGTTCGTACGTCTTTCATTTTTAGTAAAGACATTCTTTCAGATTTTGTGCACTCTAAAAAAAATTAAGTTATGCAAATGATGTGTTGTCATATTGATGTTTCATTGTAGAAACATAAAAAAATTGAATAAATCACGTGGTTCAGCGGCTGATAAATGTTCTGATGAAGAAACATCAATCCTTATAAGTGTCTTTCATGATGATGCGATAATGTACGGATTTAAAGGTTACGCCATTAGTGGTCCACAATTAATAGAAGTTAGGAATGAGTTTTTTGAGAAAATTGAAAATCGAGATTTCTATTTTGCTATGTAATACAAATTTATGGTTAGTTTTGATAGTTTTAAAAAATTTTGTGTATAAATCATATATTTTTAAAAAATAAAATATGTTTCCCAAATTCTATGGCCAAACATATGGTGAAATTTTACCCAAATTTACATTCAAATAATATTTGCCAAATATATTTGAATATCTATGCAGAAAGCTAGCTAAATTCTGCACTTAGCGTTTGAGGACAAGCGCAATTTGAAGGAGGAGAGTATTGCTATCAGTCTTTAGTCATCCAATAGTTACAACATTAGTTATATTCTTTTAGCATTAAACAATAGTCACAACATTTCACATTAGTTATTTCCTTTTAGCAGTAATCAATAGTTACAACATTTAGTAGTATTTATTTTCCTATAATAGAACAGTTTTTGTTCCAGTTATGTTATGAGATAATGTCCTAGTTTCTAGGGGTAGTTATCTTTTGTGTGTTGGATTTAAATTATATTTCTCAGAAAATGTACACAGAAAATTAATTATAGTGTTTGAGTACTGACACTCAATATATCACAGGTTATCTCTTAACGAACGAGCACCATAGGTCGTAAGAAGAAAATATCAGATTTCGTATTGCAGTGTGTCACGACCTAAAAATGGACGTGACGGCACACGTCTTACCCCAACAAGACAAGTCAGCCTAAAACTCAACCATTACAATAAGTGCGGAAATAAAATATAGTTAACTTAATAAAAAAACCCAAAACCTGGTAGTCACGTGTACAGCCTCTAAAATATTACAATTGATTCATATGAAAACTCAAGTCTCAAATGAACTTGTATCTAGAATAGAACAAGATCATAATTAAGGAGAAGAAAGTCTGCTGAGATGGAAACAACTACCTCACAAATCTCCAAGAAGCTTGGAAAAGAAGAGAATGACAAGTACAACAAAAATCTAGGCTCATAACCTACAAAAAAATTTGTAGAAGCAAGGGGTAAGGACCAAACCACACGGTACTCAGCAAGTAAACCTCTAAAAACAAGCTAAGTGGATGAAAAACGAGTACTCCTACAACCCCCAACCAAACCTCCATAACTACAACCTGCATTAAAATCTACCCAACATAAAAACTTAGAGTTTACATAGCACGTAGCTCAACAACAACACTTAGACAAATAACATATCCTCAACAAAAACACTTTAACAAATTACATATCCTCAACAATAATACTTCAACAAATTACATATCCGTAATATCAAGCTCAATATTGATCTATCACAGGTTACACAGGAGGCAATCAGAAGATCACTAAAACACGATATCAAATTGACTAATAATAAGTATGTGCAATGCAATGGAATGCAATGTCAAGTATAATGATGTATGTCTGACCTAATGATACACACCCGCTGTCACTCAGTCCGGGACCCATGGAGGACATATCTGTCCATGCATGTGTCGCGGCGCACGACACGATCCTCGATAATAGTAACCATCACAGCGCGTGATACGTTCCTCGAAATATAGTATCCATCGCGGCGCGCGATACTTCCCTCGAAATGGTACATCCTCTTAAATACCAATTCTTTCTCAATGCACATAACACTTATCACAAACAATGCCTCAGAATAACGCAGATGACAAGTTCACACAAATAATGAAGATGACCATTTTCATAACATCGCACAGTTCACAACCACACAAACATGAAGTTACATCAACAATGATTCAACAAGACTTCAACCCTTTCTCAACACAACACACATAAACAATTAATCACATTGCCTTTTGTTATCCCCATTCTTTTCATTATTAGAATTAATCAACGTGGGCAAGTTAATCCATCACCAATCCCGTTACTTCCAAACATATACCATAAGGACATACACGCATTTCCTACACTTAACAAGAGTTTAGAAATCCACTTGCATCAATTTATCGAACAATCACTTCGGGACTTTAGCCTTTCTCATTTGTTGCACTTCGAAATAAAATCCAGTCTATTGAATTAATTAAACACTATATGGTATCGAAGTTAACAACACACATATTGCACGTGCCTAGACTAAACCAAAAAAAACTTAGGCAAATTTATAATTAAGCTCTTAAATTTCAAGATTAGGATAAAATTTTAATTTCTTTTCAATATCATAAATCTTAGGACATTCACTTAATACCATATACCTAATACTTAATTATATATATCAATATATCAAAACTTAAATGATAATATGAAAATTTTTTAAAAGGATGGCAAATTAATCCCAATTTATATCACCCATATTTGAACACCAAAATAAAGATATTTCATTAAATACTTTTATACGGAAGGCTTCTTGCATGTTTATTTACCTCCCTTATCAATAATTATTTCATGATCATCCAGAATTGGTAATAATTACTTAATGACTGAGGTGAAATTTATGCTAAATAACATATGCATACATGTACACAAAATTAAAAATTAGTTTCACATATTAGTGTAAATTATACACGTTTTAATCTAAAAATCTACTTCTAATTCCATAAAAACTTAATATAAATGATGAAAATAATTACCTTGACACATTGAGATGAAAATATTGATTTTTCTCCTCGTTTTCCCTTTTTATTTCTCCCTTTCTTTTCTTTTCTTCTCTGCGTTTTTTTTCTTTTTCAAATCGTTCTTTTTTTCTTTCTCATAAGTCGTGCGGCTTTTAACAATTTAGGGCACTTTGCCCCTTTTTTTAAATTTTATTCATTTATTTAATTAATTACTTTTCTTTTTTTTCCATTTTTTTAATTATTTTTTAGCAATAAAATAATCTTTTATTAAATCTAAAATAATGTCACTCATTGTTACAAGCCATATAAATTATTTATAAAATCTACTAAAAAGGTTAATATAAAAATAATAGTTGTAATTTCTAAAACGACTAAGAGGGTCGTTACATTATCCACCACTAAAAATCATGTTCATTCTCGAACATAAAATAGGAGAAGGAAGAATTATTGACGTTATCAAAAATCTAATGCATAATCTTCCAGAGTCTTTGTTCATCTCTCCATGAAAGCTTATCTTTAACACGATCCTATCAAGACCAACTACCAAGAACTGAACTATAGAGAATTTGACAGATCTACATATCAGAAGTGATTGTCAAGCTACGTACTAACCCATGAACCGAATCTAAACTGAAACCCCTTGGACCATAACACAATAATCATGACAAATCTTTTCTCACATAGCAAAGATAAATTTCTATTGATACTAGCTACAACCAGAAGTGAACCTGAACCAATCATCACATACTCATAGTCCACAAACCAATGCACATCTTAAAATGATTCCCTTTTAAGAACACAATCTTTTTACAAGTTTAAGTTATAAAAATCTGATCTTTAGACTTCGGGTATCCATCAAGGGAGAATCAAATCATACATAATCCAAATAAGAACAAGATAAAGTAAGCACCCAACAAGTGGTATACTCTAGGATGCAAAACCATTAACAACACTATCAGATAACTGTAACTCTTCATGTAAGCTCTTCTATAATTTTTTTTCATACCCAATGGTGTGCATGTAAAACCAATAGTATACTTTTACTTTCTCAAACAACACCAAATATGCCATGAATGAAATGATCAAGTCCGCCCAAGGATTTAACTCTACCATGAGAACAATCACAAGATCGGTAAACCCGATCCACCACTAGAAATTCACCCATAAATATGAAAACATGTATGTGTATAGGTAGAAAATCACACTATAAACCATATCCAATACGAAGTAGATGGTCATATAAGAATTTATAAAATCATAGTCGAATAAGACTAGATACTTCTTTTCATAGTGCCCATATCAAATATTTGCATTTATTTGACTCTATCTCTTTAATTTTCTAGTTACCCACAATTACCAATTTAGTCTCGATTATAATTTCTCACATACTTGTTTTATCGAACCACAACTGCTCTTTACAATACTTCACTAATGTCAACACTTTTAATTCTAAAAGAACTTCATAGTCGCACCAACCATTTATCTTATTCTCAAATCGTCACTAGTATTCAATTCTTCTTAACAAACACATTATTTCCTCCAAAATTTTCAAACTATGGCTACCTCTCTTTCTTTTTAAGAATTTCGTGTCAAGTAAGAGTCCTACAAAAAATAAATTGATAACACTAGTTTAAAATATGATAGTACCTTTCCATTGATATCAAACTTTTAAATCACACCCAAAGTCAACTCCACACAACTTTCACATACCATGTTTCAATTGTCATTCCTAATCATCACATACCTCATGCCAATACTTAGAGAAATATTAGGTCTCCCCAATTATTCTATATACTATGGGCACATAATCTCTATTTACCATCACGTATCTATGTAACACATCACAACAAGTGATTCCAAAATAAAATTCATCAATGACAATGTATAATTGTACGTCCATACTATTACGTATCCATAAGTCACTTAACAAAATCTGAACGGTTTAGCTCCACATAACAACACATACTCTTACACATCTCATGGGTTTTACCCAAATCAACACTCAATCTTCGTAAAAATTGCTGATAAATTCCTAGTAAGTCTATACCGAATTGATTCACAATCATAGTCATATTAGAACTATATATGTCCATTCATAGACCCTTTAACTCAGAACCAAGAGTATTCTTATTCCTTCACATCTTCTAAATTCTTTCGATGACAAAAATTTTAAATACCTTGAACTCTTCAATACACCAAACTCTTTTTCTCTTTGATGACTTGCTTATCAATCTTATCCTTTGACCAACAACCTATGGTATTTTTATCTTTTTCTTGAAATAAAAACATTCCATGAAATACCATTTAGGTATAACAATCAAAAGTAACCAAATTTACTACTCAAATTATTTTTAAGTCCTTCAAATGCTTCATATTCAATGTGATCAATCATTTCTTACCCCTTACCAATTCATACCTTTACAAAACACACTACCACATATCTAAACTCACAATGAAAAACTTGAATTTTGAATTCAATTATATAACTCAATCCTTTTATCTATTGAAATTAGCTCATACATAGAAAATATTTACAAATTTGGACATTTTAGCTTATTGTTGATCGCTTATCCATCCACCTTGTCATAACCTTTATTAAAAATGCAATGGTACCCTTTATACAATTTGAAAATATAAAAGAACTTGTCACCACACTCGAGACGAAATGTGTAGGTTTTTTTCTCAATTCTAATTCAAGATATATATATACATTTTTTTTTCAATCTAATGAACGTGTGACACTATTACCATAACCAAAATGAAACAGATGAAATCACGTATCCTTGAACTAAATTCTCAATATTTGTCCTTTATAATTATAGTAATATCTATTTTCTCGATTGTCTCTTTCTAATGACTAAAATACTTCCCACTACTTCTTTTCCATTTATGTCTCTAGCTTCTCTCAATTCTATTCAAGCTAAATTTTCAACACATCATACAACTATTCATACAACCACATTGTTCATCAAATAGTGGAAATTCATAACCTTAGATGCTTGCAAGTCGTTATTACCATAAAAACACGTTTAACCCTCAATTCTTATTTTATGATTTAGTCTCAGTCGCAATCCATCACAAACTCCTATTATCATCATGCTTAGTTAGCTCTTGTTATCACGACGAAGTCAACTGTTTCATCAATATGAATCCTTAAACCCAGTTATACCAATCTAATCCAAAGAACTAACTTACTTTTATCCGCACTACCTTACTAAAGCTCTTAATTGTCTCCACACAAGTATACTCTTTAGGACTTCCTTTACCCATAGGCTTGTCATTCAAATTGATCCAATTTCTTGGACATTACGATAAAATCACCACTCATTTAAAAATTCATAAAATACACTTCACAATATGAACATATCAATTTCATAACAAGGATCCACTACTAAAAGCTTCCTTATAAATAATGTTTAACATATCCACCCGTACCAACAAGCTAGTTGCGTTCTCAAATATGAGTTCAACACCAAATCTTATCATATGAGCATGTATACCATAGATAACTCCTTAAGTAGTTAATATTTGCACTTAACAACCAACATGTCGTTTTCATCTACCACTAGTAATACATCTTGAAAATTCATTACATCCACCACTAGAACATATCATATCTATTAAGAAGATCATTTACAAATAGGTCACACACTTTATCCATCGAATAGCTGTAAAATATTACCTGATTAGTTTTGTATCTAACACAAGCTATATGTATTCTTTCATGAGCAAGGTCAATATCAAAAGTAACACACTTCATAATTCTAACCATGTATCCATCAGTACCATTGTACTAGTCGGATCATGACCTTCTTTCGTATACACTCAATCTGTGAAACCACGGAAGGGATCCTGACCTGAATTGGTGCAACATAATTTGCTAAGCAACCCATTAATGGTATGACAACTATATCAATTGTATTACACTAATTATTATCTAGTCAATTCTTCAAACCTTTTAACTTTTAATTGTCGAACCACTCCATATTTTGCTTATACCAGATAAGTACTATATTTATTATTAATATTATTTTACAATGATAACTAACCTTACTTAACTCTTTCAAATATTATCACGCATTTGTTTCATAAGTATATCATTTTCACCTTAATACCAGATGTAACATCAAACCAATACACGACATGCCAATGATTCACAAAATGAACTACGCACGAGTCATCACATAAATGAGAACGAATGGAGTGAACCGATAAGAATCAAAATGGGTCAAAGTGCACACAATAGAGTTCCAAAAAGTGAAGATATTTCCTAAAAGTCACTACAGCCTCTCGAAGATAGGTACAGACGTCTCCGTACCGATCATCGAGACTCTATTTAGACTCGACTTGTACACACGCAAGACATATGAACCTTGGGCTCTGATGACATTTTGTCACGACCCAAAAATGGACGTGACGGCACTCGACTTATCCCACCAAGACAAGTCAACCTAAAACTCAACCATTACAATAAGTGCGGAAATAAAAGATAAATAACTTAATTAAAAAAAACCAAAACCTGGTAGTCACGTGTACAAGCCTCTAAAATATTACAATTGATTCAAATGAACTTGTTTCTAGAATAGAAAAAGATC
Organism: Solanum lycopersicum; assembly: GCF_036512215.1. Lineage (NCBI taxonomy): Eukaryota > Viridiplantae > Streptophyta > Magnoliopsida > Solanales > Solanaceae > Solanum > Solanum lycopersicum. Next base: position 34,044,247 of record NC_090809.1, read on the forward strand.
ATAATTAAGGAGAAGAAAGTCTGCTAAGATGGAAACAGCTACCTCACAAATCTCCAAGAAGCCTGGGAAAAGAAGAGAATGACAAGAACAACAAAAATCTAGGCTCATAACCTACAAAAAATATTTTAGAAACAAGGGGTGAGTACCAAACCACACGGTACTCAGCAAGTAAACCTCTAAACACAAGCTAAGGGGATGAAATATGAGTACTCCTACCACCCCCAACCGAACCTCCACAACTACAACCTGCATTAAAATCTACCCAACATAACAGCTCAGAGTTTACATAGCACGTAACTCAACAACAACACTTAGACAAATTACATATCCTCAACAACAACACTTTAACAAATTACATATCCTCAACAAGAATACTTCAAAAAATTATATATCCGCAATAGCAAGCTCAATATTGATCTATCACAAGTTTCACAGGAGGCAATCAGAAGATCGGTAAAACATGATATAAAGTTCACTAATAATAAGTATGTGCAATGCAATGGAATGCAATGTCAAGTATAATGATGCATGTCTGACCTAATGATACACACCCGTTGTCTCTCAGTCCGGGACCCATGGGGGACATATCTGTCCATGCATTTGTCGCGGCGCACAACACGACCCTCGATAATAGTAACCATCACGGCGCACGATACGTCCCTCGAAATATAGTATCCATCGCGGTGCGCGATACGTCCCTCGAAATGGTACATCGTCTTAAATACAAATTCTTTCTCAATGCACATAACATTTGTCACAACCAATGCCTCAGAATAATGCAGATGATAAGTTCACACAAATAATGAGGAGATGGCCATTTTCACCACATCGCACAGTTCACAACCACACAAACATGAAGTTACATCAACGATGTTTCAACAAGACTTCAACCCTTTCTCAACACAACACACATAAACAATCAATCACATTTCCTTTTGTTATCCCCATTCTTTTCATTATTAGAATTAATCAATGTGGGCAAGTCAACCGATCACCAATCCTGTTACTTCCAAACATATATCATAAGGACATACACACATTTCATACACTTAACAAGAGTTTAGAAATCCACTTACCTCAATTTATCGAACAATCACTTCGGGACTTTAGTCTTCCTCCGTTGTTGCACTTCAAAATAAAATCAAGTCTATTGAAATAATTAAACACTATAAGGTTTCGAAGTTAACAACACACATATTGCACGTGTCTAGACTAAACAAAAAAAAAACTCACGCAAATTTATAATTAGGTTCTTATGTTTCAAGATTAGGATTAAATTTTAATTTATTTTCAATATCATAAATCTTAGGACATTCACTTAATACCATATACATAATACTTAATTATATATACTAATATATCAAAACATAAATGATAATATGAAAATTATTAAAAGGATCTCAAATTGATCCCAATTTATATCACCCATATTTGTACACCAAAATAAAGATATTTCATTACATACTTTTATACGGAAGGCTTCTTGCATGCTTATTTACCTCCCTTCCCAATAATTGTTTCATGATCATCAACAATTGGTCATAATTACTTAATGGCTAAGGTGAAATTTATGATAAATAACATATGTATACAAAATTAAAAATTAGTTTCACATATTAGTGTAAATTATACACGTTTTAATATAAAAATCTACTTCTAATTATATAAAAACTTAATAGAAAGGATGAAATTAATTACCTTGACGCCTTGAGATGAAAATATTGATTTTTCTCCTTCTTTGCCCTTTTCGTTTCTCCCTTTCATTTCTTTTCTTCTTTGCATATTTTTTCTTTTTCAAATCTTTCTTTTTTTTTCTTTCTCATAAGTCGTGCGGCTTTTAACAGTTTAGGGCACTTTGCCACCTTTTTTATTTTATTAATTTATTTAATTAATTACTTTTCTATTTTTTAATTATTTTTTAGCAAATAAAATAATCTTTTATTTAATCCAAAATCATGTCACACATTGTTACAAGTCATATTATTTATTTATAAAATCTTCTAAAAAGGTTAATATAAAAATAATAGTTGGAATTTCTAAAATAAATAAGAGGGTCGTTACACAGTGTCCCATAATGAGACCCATAACAAGGGACGATAACATTCAACCATTTTTCATTTTCCTTTTTCATATTTCAAACTAATTTGTTCATAAAATTTAAGATGTTCTCTGTATATTTTCTTCCCCTAAGACACTGAAGGTCTATGTAACTACCATAGGAGTGGTTGTAGTGGATATTGCTCGGAAATCTATCAGAATACATATACTTCTTAAGATGATGATTTTACACCTACAGAAGTTTTGTTATGGAAGATATGGAAGTACCAAATTGCATGATAAGATTTTGTATTGCACTGTCCCATAATGAGATCCATAACCAGGGACCAGAACAATCAACCATTTTTCATTTTCCTTATTCATATTCCAAATGAATTTGTTCATAAAATTTAAGATGTTCTCCGTCTATTTTCTTCCCCTAAGACACTCAAGGTCTATATCACTGCCATAGGAATGGTTGTAGTGGATATTACTCTGAAATCTATCAGAATACATATACTTCTTAAGATGATGATTTAACACCTATAGAAGTTTGGTTATGGAAGCTATGGAAGTACCAAATTGCATAATCTTGTGCGTTTTCCTTATTTGGGGCTTATCACTAGTTCAAGAGGAAAATGCATAGGTTTATGTAATTTTGTACTTCCATATCTTCCATAACCAAATTAATAAGGTGTAAGATCATCAACATAGGAAGTGACCATATGATGATGGATTTCCTAGGAGTAGCCACTCCAACCATTGCTACGGTAGTTCTATATCCCTCGAGTGTCTCAGGAGAAGAAAGTAGGGGAAGAGCATACTGAATATTATGAACTCCTTTGTGTGAAATATCAAGATGGAAAATAGAAATGGTTGAAATGTAGCAGAGGATTTGTACCCTCTAACTTTTAAAAGGCTCTTCCATTTCCATCTAATAATGGCACTATAGTTTGAAGGAATGAAGTCCTGAGTTCCTGTCACTGCAAATTGTTCTTTCGGCCAACAATTTTCCATTCTTTATCGTCTTCAAATAAAACAGCAGACAAAGTTTACCACTTGAACTTGATTTCCCTTCAAGATCTTGTATGCATTAAAATATGATAGAAGTTCACATGTTGTTTGAATCATATTTTAAAAGGAAATACATCGAATGATATATTTGACCATAGATTTGGAAAAAAATTCCTTAAATAGTTCTCAAGTATCAAATTGGGTCCGAAAAATATGCTGAGAAAGTCTTAATGGTTCTTAATTTTTTCATATATTTTGAAGCCAATTTTGAAAAATGAAATATTTTTAAAGAGATGTTTCACCATAGGTTTCAAATCAACTTTTTAAGTTTTTTGTTCAAAAAAATTTGAAATATCAAAAATGGGTCCAAACAATTTGCTAACAATGGCTTAACTATGCTTAAATTTGGGGTATAATTTTTTCATTAACATATCAACACATAATATAGTTTTTCAAAGAATTTTTTCGATTGATTTTCCTTAGATAGATTTTCTTATACATCTACTCATAACATTTATCCTTAAAATGAAACTATAGTAAAACTTGCTAAGTAAATATAGGTGAGACTACAAAATATCATTAATTTTTGGATGTATAATTTAATAGATAAATTATTATTTTTTAATTTAAAGTGTCTTTTTAGATTCAAGAAATGTTAATTTTTATTACATCAAAGTTATTGTATCCCAATAATTTATGTCTAATATTTATTTAATTTATATAAATATAATAATTTACAATACATAATGTAAAATGAATATATCAAACTATTGTATCTTATTAAATTATGCATCATATTTATTGAATTCAATGTTTTATGTGTTATGCCTCAATTTATGAGTTCAGGTTTTTGTGGACAACAATTAGTACTCTGTTTGACCAAATGATGCATTTATGGTATGAAATTTCAAACTAGTACTATATAATAAGCTAATGTAATATGCATTACATACAAATAATACAAACATAATCTATCCAACAAATAATATTTTTTTTGGTGAAAAAGATTATTAGATATTTCCACATGGTGTGCAATGATATATATCGTGAGTTCTTAGACTTCCAACTTGAATATAACATATTTGATTTTTGTCCTTTTGCAGGCCCTATGGAGTGGTAGATACATAAGTATCTTGCATAGAGTAGTGGTTGATAACAAGACTCCTAGAAAATCACTTCCTTTCATTCTTTGTCTAGACAAAGATAAGGAGGTGAGTGCACCAACTGAATCGCTGGAAACATACTTCGACTATATCCGGAAATAAGATGTCCTGCTCATCTTGAGTTTACTCAAAAGCATTACAAAGCTGATATGAACATTGTTTAAGCTTTCTTAATGTGTCTTCATGACAATAATGTAGAAGCTTAAAATCTTACATATCAGGTTAAAGATTTAAGGCATTTGAATCCTTAGTATATATGTTGAATTATTGATTTAGAACTACAAATATTAATGGTGCAATAATTCTATTAAGTTAGACACCTAGTATTTAGGAGTTGATATTTATTTCAGTTTGGTTATTAGTCATAAGATTCTTTATGTTAATCTTATATTACATTTGAAATTATGTGTTCTGAATTAGATATTCTTTTTGCACTTTTCGTAGTTTTAGCAGTTTCTCAAGTATTTATTTGTGTTTCACATTAAAAATATTGGGTTCAAGGACCTATAGAACATATGCACTATCTGCCTCTGATAAAATGTCGTTTAAAAATAAGTATATTAAAATGCAATCAAATGGGATGATTTAGCTATTGTCATCAATCAATATCAAAACAAACCATTAGGGAAGACCAAATAGTAAAGGCTCTAATGTTACTTCTATTATAAAATTATATGCACACTATAAGCATGAAAAAATATTAATACTTACATGAATAATATATAATAAAATCATTTCTACCAGAACATATACCATTATGCTAGAACAAATAAACTTACTGAAGTTTAATTCAAGTATTAACTATTGAAGTGTGACCTTCAAGCAAACCCATAAGTTAGACAGATCTTCCTTCAAGTGAGTTTCCAAGTTACACATATCTTTAGATTAATCCAAAAGATATGTATAAGCTTTGTAATCTTAAACAATGATCCCAAATTCACATTCAAACACTATCAATACTTGGGTGTTCAAGTAGGCATATGAATCTTCAATCTTTTTATAGGTTAGGAAAATATCTACTTATAGAGATTTCTCCCAATCCAAAAAGGACAAGAAAATGCACTCTATTATTTCTACCACAAAAAAACACAATCTTTTTCTTTTTAAAATAAAACATCAAGCTAGTCTCCTCTTTATTATTCTGAGTTCTAGTTAAATATGGGCACTGTAAAGACAATAAAATTTAACTATTGAGGGTTCCTATTATGGCAATTATTTAAATCATTAAAAAAAAATTATAAATCATTCCAGTATAAATTTGTAAATGCACTCCTCTATGGTATTTTGAAATTCCGTACAAAACACTTATGTAATTCTTCATGTTACGATTCAATATACTAATCACTAAATTAAATTACTAATGAATTTATTTCACAGCTGAATTTCCTTTAGAGCACTACTTAGTTTATTTCATGTGTCAGATTTATTAATAAACTTGCAAAGTTTGACGCGATAAAAACATATAATTTTTCAAAAAAAAATTGTATCTATCGATCACTATAACGAGCCATATGTTCCATCAGCTAACATTATGATTTCCCAATAAATGTTATTATCATCTAATATATCAGGCATATTGATAGATAGACCACCCCCCACAACATTCACACTACCTACACCAGGCCCCATGACGTTATTTGATAGAATATCATATTTTTTCATAAATTTACCATTTCTTTGTCTGTCTCATATTTCTTTTCAATTTGCTCCTTCAATTGTTCAAATGTAATAGGAGAGACTTAGTCTTCGTTAGAGTACCACACCCATTTAATGGTTGTCATGCCATCATGAAGTTGCGCTGTTGCGTATGGTTTTTGCATTAGTCCTCTGGGACTTGTTCAGTGACACCTTTGTTTACTAAATCCAAACTCATGTAAAAGTACGGACGGATCACCTTATCAGGGAAAAAATGGGTTGGTCATTTTAGCAACAACTTTTGAACGGTAGCCAAGTTTCGTGTAGAGGTTCTCAATTTAGGTGCTTAAGCATTGAATGATACCTTGAATAGACATCATCTTAGAGAAAGGAAAAATAATATATGGAATGTAGTAACGAGATCTTCCCATCAAGTTACTAAATTTTGTGGTAATTCATTTAACAACTAGCAAGCTTCACCCATCAGGGAAAATGGGAATAATTGCATTGTGACTCACTCTAGGGAGATGTTTTCAAAAGAAAATGGCCCAAAAACATCTATGAAGTTTCTAATATACTCATCGAGATCATGATGAGCAAATCAAATGAAAAGTCATTTAAGTTGCAAGAGCTGCAACATAGTGCTCATTATATGGAACATTGCATTCCCCTATAAGATGGGGGTTCATGACCATTTGGTTCTTCCACATCGTTGAGATTATTGATGTAATCTTAGTGGCCCACCTAGCTACTATTATTGTAATTTACACTCATAATTCCTACTTACGAATTATACACATAAAAAAGTAAAAATTAAGTAAGTAGACTACAACTAACAAAAATAAAAACACTACTCAACTACATTATCACGTGACACAACTTGTCACAAGTGTAGCCTATACCCTATGGCCCGTACTTGAAGATCATTTTGGTTCCCCATGCAAGACCTTGGCCTTACTTACTTAACGCATAAGAAGACTCAACTCAAATTAATTGAGAGATAACACATCGTCAACAAAAACACTTTATATAACAATCCGGCGAAAATGACTCTTAAGTTTCAACCAAAAAATATAATATAAACTAAACTACTTAGTGTCTATGAAGCCTCTAAACTGACAGAGATGGATGTTGGGATAGACCCCACAACATCCTAAAAACAACTAATGTAGTAAAGTAAATGAAAAGAATGTACTCCGGAATGCAAGGAGGCTCACCACTGATCCTTGAGCTCGATCTTGATAAACTAAGCGTTGAATTCTGATCCTAGTTGTCTACGTCTGCATCATAAAATGATGCATGCAAACTAGAATCAGTATAATGAATTACGAGTATGTGAGTAGGAACAATTCAAAAGATAACAACTAATTATAAATCAATAGGAACAATTGCAATAGACATAACTTTAGTGATATATGAACTTAACTTTACTTATATATTGTAAAACAGTGTAAACTCTTCGTTCATTAAAGATGGAACAATAATAAACTTAACTTTACTTATATATGAATTTATTATAGTTTTTGTTGGTGTTTCTCTAACCGACAACCACCACTAGAGCCTAAGGGGTGATACAATATCTCGTCCATGCTACCAGAATTGTCCTATACTTTATCGTCGCGTGGAATATCCTCAACCAAGTGGATACACTGGCTTAACTCATGCGGTCATCTAAAAAGTATAACGCGTTAATACCCTTGATGTCTACATGGTTTACATGGTTACATGACTTATCTGAACTCTCTTTCCCATGTTTGTGCTTAATACTACTGTCCAAACGTACTTTAGCTCATACTTTTAATAAAACTTCCTTCCTTTGGCATGACATAATTTACCGAACTTTTTAGCTTTAAAAGCTCTTCTTTGAATCAATGCTCCCTTCTTTAGTTCAAAACTTCTTTGCAAATTCTTGGTTCCCTTTTACCTTAAATGTGAACCATTTATCAATCATTAGCGAATACTTAATCCACTTATAAAAAACTATAAATGAATTCAAATCTTTCACTTTACTTAACATGAAAAATTTACTCTTAAGGAATACATAGTTTAATTATACTCTTTGAAAATTTAACTCAACTTTTTATCTCTTTGCTCGACTTCTAACTTGAGCCTTAAATGAAAGTTAAAATGATTGTTTAATAATCGTTGAAAACTACAAGAACACACTTTGACTTGTTTCTAAATTTAAACATGACTCTTAACTTCTTTGACTTTTATCATAACTTTTTATCGATTATGGATTGAACATCACAATCTCATTCTTATGTATTATTTCATGTTTTTAGATGTACTTTAATGTGATTGAATAAACTAGGAATGAGAGGTACATCACTTAGGAACTAGTACGAAGAGATAAGGTAAGAATGGGGTCTCTAAGGGGTCGTGCCGCTCTTAAAGGCAGAGAGCGCCAGAGCCTGATGGACAGACAATGTCCTCAAGCGTTCTTGCTTGCGCAGCGCACGAGTTCCTGAACGACAAAGTCTTTCCTGAGGCGCTCTGGTAGGCGCGGCACCCCATTGCTTGTCAAATGGGTTTTCCGACTTATCTTCTATGATTTACAATTCTAACCATCCAAAACCTGCATGGATCTTCCCCCAAACACTTATAATCATTAATATACTCAATACCCAAAAGATTGGACGCAAAAATAGTTTGGAACCATGAATATAAACTACTAGATATGAATCATAACTTTACCAACCCAGATAAAAAATTGTTCATCAAGAACATTAAGATTTATGATTGATTCAATAGAAAACAAGTTGAATTAAACATATTAGTGTGTGGGTGAACTAAGACAACACAAAAAGTCTTACATACCTCGATAGGGATAACTCCCAAATAAATCCATTCACGATCTTGGTGTTTTTGGAAGATTCTTGATCGTCCTCTTTTTTTCTCTTTTTGTCCCAATACAAAAGAGTTCTTAATTTTGTCAAACATAATTTTGAATTGTTTTTTTTACCCCTAATAAACCTTAAAATGAATTAGGAAATACTAGGGTGAAAAGACAATTTTTCCCTTACTGAAATCTGGATTGGATTTTCCTTAGCTCCACAACCCAGCTTCTGAAAGACATATCTCTCTTTACAATATTGGAATTTCGCAAACTTTTCTTCGTTCGAGAGATTTTCTCCAGGGATTCCAAAACATATAAAGAATTCATCCAAACTCCTCCTGATCCGGATGTTATGGTCATTTGAAAATTACCAAAACTCACTTTTATAAGCTGGAAAATTTCTAGATTTGCTTACTTATTACCAAAAATGATTATTTTTGGTTTATTAGCTTATTATTAGTTAATTAAAGTTACGATATGTTACTATATCTCCCCGTTAGGAACATTCATCCTCGTATGAGAATTTTTTCACTAAGTTAATGGTTGTAACATAATTTCAATACTCAACAAACAAAATCAAGTAATAAAATGCTTAAACGTCAGCCTTATAAAGTGCTAAGAAGTGAATTTGGCACCTTGATCTTCATTTTCTCCGGATTCAAAGACATTTGGATATATCTTTTTTATATGCTCCTCAGCTTTCTAGGTCACTACTTCAACAAAATGGTTCCTCCAAAGGCGTTTACTTAAGCAACATCTTTATACTCAACTTGTGAACTTGACGATCCAAAATCTGAACCGAAACTTCTACATAGAATAGGTTATCCTTAATCTCAACATTCTTTACTTGTACAATTAATGAAGGATCACCTAATAACTTCTTCAAAATATAAATTTGGAATATTGGATGAACGACTGCTTATTCTGGGGGTAGCTCTAAATCGTAAGCCGCATTGTCCACTTTTGGATATTCAATAAGGTCGAATATATTGGGGAGTAAGTTTCCCCTTTTTACCATACCTCATAACTCCTTTCATGGGTGAAAATTAAAGATACACCCAATCCTCCTCCTCAATCTGTAATGTTATATCCTAATATATTTGTAGGACTTTTTGCGAATTTGTGACATTTTAAATATTTCTTGAATTACTTTCACCTTCTCCACAGCTTGGTGAACTAGATCTGGTTTTATAAAATCTACTTCACAAAGTTTGAACCACCCAATAGGAGATCAGAATCTTTTTTAATAAAGATATACATAAGGAGCCATTCAGATGCTCTAATTGGTACTGTTATTGTAAGCAAACTCAATGAGTGTTATGTTATCATTCCAAATCCCTTTGAAGTTGATCATAGAACATCTCAACATATCTTTCTAAGTTCTGTATAGTACTTTCTCTTTTTTCCATATGTCTGAGGATGAAAAGAAGTGCTTAAGTTCATTTTTGAACCCAAACCTTTTTAGAAAGATTTCTAGAACAATGTATAAATTGAGCACCTCTATATGAAATAATGGAGGCTGGAAGTCCAGGATGTCTTACCACTTCTGAAGGTACAACATAGCATAATCCTCGGCCGAATAAGTAGTTTTTACCCATAAGAAATGGGCTGACTTCGTCATTCTGTCAACAATCACCCAAATAGAATCATGTTGCCTTAGAGATCTTTGCAATCTCGTGATGAATTCTACAATAATCATCTCCCACTTCCATTTTGGAAATTCTATATTCAGAGCGAAACCTCCAGGCCTTTAGTGCTCCACTTTCGCATCCTTACAATTTGAACACTTGCCAATAAACTCAAGAATATCTTTCTTCATGCCTTGCTACTATTATATGTCTCTCAAATTGTGGAACAGATTGCAGTAACCCAAATAAAAGGAATATCTGGAGCTGTAAGCCTCCTCGAAGATCCTCTCTTGGAGTCCATCCACCTTAGGTATACACAAGCTGCCTTGGTACTTAAACACCCAATCTTCCCCTTGTTCAAAAGTCAATACTCTTTGTTTCAGGGCACTTCCCTTCAAATTAAGCCGAATAGGGTCTTGGTCTTGCTTCTCTTTCACCTCTGACACTAATGATGACTCAGCCCCATTTTTCATCACTATTCCTCCTTACGTGGAATCCATAAGTCTGACTCCCAAATTTGCAATTATATGCATATCTTTAGTTAACTCCCTCTTTTCTTTATAAACATGGGTGATACTACCGTTAGACAACCTTCTTAAGACATCATCAACCGCATTAGCCTTATCTGGGTGGGAAAGAATACTTATGACATAATCATTGAGTAATTCTAATCACCTTCTCTATCTGAGATTTAACTCCTCCTAAGTGAATACATTGTTATCAATGAATATATCCACATGAATACCATACAACTAGTGACGCCAAATCTCCAAACCAAAAACCACATCAGCCAATTCCAAGTCATGCTTTTAATAATTATTCTCATGAACCTTAAACTTTCTGGAGGCATAAGCCATAACCTTATCATTCTACATCAACATGCATCCCAAGACAACTCTTGATGCATCATAATACACAACAAAACCTTGAATACCCTATGGTTAGGTCAAAACAAGAGCGCTAGTCATTCTCTTTTCCAACTCTTGAAAGCTTTTCTTACAATCTGGAGACCATCGAAACTTGACAGTCTTCTGAGTTAGCTTGGTCAAAGGATAAGATATATATAAGAGTCCTTCAAAAAATCTCTTATAATGGCCAACCAAGACAAAGAAACTCCTTATATCTGTTGTTAATGTGGGTCTAGGCTAACTCTGAACCTCTTCAATCTTCTGTGTGTACACTCTAATCGGTTCAATAGAAACAATATCAACTATGAATGCCATAGGCGTAAGAAAAAACACATACCTGGAGAACTTGTTATATAGCTAGCTCCTTATCTCATAATGCCTGGAGAACTATCCTGAGGTGACAAGCATGATATTATTCATTCAATGAATAAACCAATATGTCATTAATGAAGACGATGACAAAAAAATCTACATAATGTTTTAAGACTCTGTTCATAAGATCCATGAATGTTGCAGGTGCATTCATCAAACAAAGGGATATAACCAAAAATTCATGATGCCCATATATTGGTCTAAAATTTGTTTTTCGAATATCACATTCTCTTACTTTCAACTGATGATAGACTGATTTGATGTTTATATTGGAAAAGCAAAAAGCACCCTGAAGTTGATCAAAAAGATAATCTACCCTTGGAAGAGGTTATTTATTCTTAATGGTCACCTTATTTAATTTGTGGTAATCTATACACATCCTAAGGAACCAATCCTCCTTCCTTACAAACAAGACTAGAGAGCCCCAAGGTAAGACACTTCGTCGAATGAAGCCTTTAACTAACATATATTTCCATTTCTATAATAGCTCTTTTTACTCTACTCGTGCAATTCGGTATGGATGAATAGAGATAGGACGAGTATCTGGGATGATGTCTATGCAAAAGTCTATCTCTCTTTTGGGAGGGACTCAAAGTAGATCATCAGGAAAGATTTTTTGAAACTCATTCACTATAGGGATTTACTAAAAGAAAGGTACCTCAAAACTTTTGTCAAAAACATGAAGTAAGTTATAGATATACCCCTTAAAAACTAACTTCCTCGCCTTAAGGAACGAAATGAAATGACCCTTTGCCACTGCGGAACTACTAACCCACTCTATTATCTAAAATCATTAGGAATTTGAAACTTCACAACCCGAATTGTGCAATGTATTGATGCATAACATTAATGGAGTTAATGCATACCTAGAATGACATCAAAATCTACCATGTCTAAATCTACTAGATCAGCCATGGTGATCTTGTGATTGATTTAAAAAGGACAAGAACGATAGACTCTTTTTAATAGAATATAATCCATAATAGGTGTAAAAACACAGAAGGGTCATAATGCTTTTCAGGAAGGATGTCAAACTGATTTGCAACATAAGAAGTTACAAAGGATAAACTTTCAAAAGTACAGACTATTATCGTATCTCTAACAACATATGGATAGTTCTCTGGCTATTGGAGGCTAGTTATTGCATAGAGCCAGTTTGTCCCTCCTCCTATACGATAAATGGATCCTGTAGTTGTAGCCCTTTTTGGTGGAGAAAATAATGAAGATTGAGCTCTATTTCTTGGACTTCCACCACGTTGCTTATTCTTAGGGAACTCCTTAATGATGTGACCCTCTTGACAAAAATTGAAATAACATGTCATGTACATGTAGGAGCCCTGCTTTATTCTTGTGCCACACTACCTTGAGACTGAGCTAGTCTCGCCTTGAAGGGTGGCAAATTCTAGCCACTATACTTACCTCAATTCTTAGGCGCAAGTTCACTAGCAGATGTTGGTGATGCCACTTTGTTTTTGCAATTGTTACCAATTTGAACCACTTTTCTGATGCCCAGACTCATTCCCGGTCTTCGTATACTTATTTATATATTCCTATTTGTCCCTCAATATCTCCTCTTCGACTTGTTGGACATAGGGCATAAGCCTTGATATGTCTATGTCACCAATCAACATTGAAACCCTACATTATTTTCTTGAAGCATGACTTAGGCCAACAACAAACAAACTCATTCTACTCCTTATATCCTTAACTATTTGTGGAGAATAGCGACTAATCTGTGTAAACTTCAACCTATACTCATGAACACTCAAGGAGTCCTATTTCAAAGTGAGCAAATCCTGTAGTTTTGCTTCCTTCAGTTCTTGAAGGAATTACATCCCAAAGAAGGCTTCTTCAAAAAAAGGCCAACTTGGATGTGGTGCAACCTCAGCTCTACCATCCTTCCATTGATTAAACCATGTTATAACCACACTCCTGAGTTTATATGCGACTAATTCAACCCTCTCAACATCAAAGACATGCATTTCATCAAACACTTTCTTCACATCTTCCACAAAGTTTTTCAAATCCTCAGTAGTGGTTGATTCGGTGAAACTAGGAGGATTCATTCTTAGAAACTCATGAACCATCGAGGTTTAAACCCCTTCTTCTCTATCTTCTCCGCGTTGCCCGACTTGGTGGGTTACCAGTTTACTTAACGTCCATATAGCTTCCCAGAATTCGGCAGTGGTAACTTCTCGTTGGGGTTGCACATCCGGTGCATTAAGAATGCCTTGTTCATCAACATTTCTTCACGCTGGTCGAACTCTGTCTTCTTTTCTTGGAGGCATGATGATTTGAAAACGTGTAAGCACAAATTAGAGAGAGTTTTTTAGAGATAAATTCCACGAACGAAAAGAATATGAAAGAAGTGAAACATTCATAAATGTTGTAGCCACACAGTCATAGATATGGCACATTTCACACGTTGACTAAAATTTTATGGATACAACTTTAAAGCTTCCCTAGGAATCATGAGATTTGTGTTGTACCAATATCAAGACTAGAGCCTACACCTTGGACATGGTTGTCACTCATAGACCATATCTTTCCCCAAGAAAACCCTTGGTCTGACTTACCTTACAAAGTGGAAGACTCAACTCAACATAATAGAGAGATAAAGCACATTAAACAAAAAAGTTTATATAACAATGTCGACAAAATGACACTTAAGATTCGATAAGAAAATAAACTCAAAACTAATTTATTCACTGTCTAAGAAGCCTCTAAATTGAATATGATAGATGACGGGATACACTCCACCACATCCTAAAAATAACTAAAATAGTAAAGCAAATGAGAAGGATGTCCTTTAAAATGAAATGTCTCACCACTAACTCTTGGGCATAATCAGGATCAACTAAGAGCTCCGGGCTGATCCTAGTTACCAGCGTCGGCATCAAAAAATGATGCAGGCCAACTGGTATAAGTACATTGAATGTACGAGTATGCGAGTTGGAATGTTAAACACAACTATAAAACTTGAAATGGAATCAGGATGAACTTACCTTGGCTCTGCTAAACTCATAAGGGAACAACTCAATATAAAGCAATAAGAACATTCCCTAGATATATATGTCTATATATATACATGTATATATATATATATATATATATATATATATATATATATATATATATATATATATATATATATATATATATATATATATATATATATATATATATATATATAAAACAGGTAAAACAGCATAAGCTCTTAGTTCATTAAAGATAGAACAATAATAAACATAACAATACATATACATGAAAGTATTGTAGTTTATGAGAAATTTTCTCTAACTGACAACCACCACTATGAGCCTAAGTGGTAATAAAATATTTCGTCCACGGTGCTAGAAGTGTTCAATACATTGTCGTTGTATGAAAAATGCTCAACCTAGTGGATCCACTGGCTAGACTCATGTGATAAAGTAAAAAGTATGACACGTTAATAACCATAATGGCTACATGGTTTACATAGGGACTTGAGTTTTCTGAACTCTAATCTCCAAATCGGTGCTCAATAATACTGCATAAACTTACTTTATCTCATACTTTTAATAAAACTTCCTTTCTTTGGGCTGAGATAATTTACTGAACCCTTTAGCTTTAAAAGTTTCTCTTGGAATCAATGTTCCCCTCATTAGTTCAAAACTTTTTTGGAACTCCCTAGTTCCTTTTTACCTTTTATATGAAACATTTATCAACATTTACGGAATACTTAGTCCCCCTTATATGTTTAGAGAAATGAACTCATGTCTTTCTCTTTACTTAACATTAAACATTAACTCTTACTGAATACTTAGTTACCTTATAATTTTTGAGAATTTAACTCAACTCTTTTATCTTTGCTCAACTTCTAACTTGAGCCTTAAATCAAAGTTAAAATGATTGTGTAAGACTCTTTGAAGAAATTGAGAATTCACTTTTACTTGCGTCTTACTTTAAAACTTAACTCTTAACTTCTTCGACTTTGATCTTAACTTTTCTTTAATTGGATTATGGATTAAAAGATCATGTCACATGTTTATGAATGATTTAATGATGTTTAGATGTACTTTAGAGTGATGAAATCAACTAGGAACTAAAGGTACATCACTTAGTAACAAGTAACAAGAGATAGGGAAAGAGGGGGATCGTGCCACTCTGAGAGGCGCGGAGCGCCAGAGCCTGACGGACAGACACTGTCCTCAGTGCTCTCGCTGGATCGATTTGGTAGGTCCTGATGGACAGATTCTGTCCTGAGGCGCTCTCGTAGGCGCGTCGCCCTAGGTCCTGTCACACAGGTTTTCCGCTTTTTTTTCTTCGATTTTCAATACTTAACCTCCCAATCTTTAATAGATCTTCCCCTAAACACCTAGAATCATTAATATACTCAATACCCAATAAAATAGACCAAAAAACTTTCTGAAACCATGAATAAAAACTACTAAAATTGAAAAACAAATTTACCTACAAAGATCAATTAATTGTTCATCATGCACTGTAAGTTTGATCATTGATTCAATAGAAAAATTGATGAATAAAACATTTTAGTGTTTTGTTGAACTAATCCAACACAAAAAAGGTCTCACATACCTTGATAGGGACCACCCCCGATAAAATCCACGCACGATCATGGTGTTCTTGGATGATTGTTGATCTTCCTCTCCTTTTTTCTTTTTCTCTTAAGCCCTAAGTATTCTTGATCTTGTTAAAAGGAATTTTCACTTGGTTTTTACCTATAAATAACCCTTAAAATAAATTAGGAAATGCTAGGGTGAAAAGACCACTTTGCCCTGATTAATATCCAGATCGGATTTTCCTCCGCTCAACAACCAATCTTCCGCAAGGCATATCTCCCCATACGACAAAGGATTTTTGCAAACTTAGCGTCGTTTTAAAGATCATTCAAAGCGCTTCCAAAACATATAATAAACTCATCAAAACTTACCTTGATCTAGAAGTTATGGCTATTTGAAAATTATCAAAACTCCCTTTGGTAAGCTGGATATTTTCCAGATTTCCTTACTTATTTCAAAAAATATTATTCTTGTTTTATAATTTTATTTTAAGTTAATTCAAGTTATGAGATTTTATACCAATCCCTGGTAGTGGATCCATTTTGATGTTTGTCATGACAAAACACACAAACCTAAGGTACGAGTGTCTACAAAATTTTTTGATAGTTTTGTAACCCAACCAAGGATTGGGGTGATGTCTCAAAGGAGGGATATTGAGAAAATGCAGTTAAATTAGAATTTCATTCTAATTAATCGTAGCTAAAAATATTTATGAATAAATCTTATCGAATCATAGTGGCGACATAAAAGTGTCAAATATAAAAACTGGGGGTTTTGTCACAAGTATAGTAAAAACAATAAAAATGTATAAGGGAATCAACTATGGGGAAACTGTTTTGGGGTTTGGCCGCAATAAATGTTTGTATAGGTAGTTGGGTAAATGCTTTCGATAGAAAAATTGCAAGATAATAGTAACGATTCGATTGTTTTCCAACAATATTGAGCCTGGTGTGTAAGCCATGTATCTAGGAGAAACAACAATAAAAGAAGGGCTTTCGGTTTTTGTCTTGCAGCTATTTTCAAGACTAAGCTTTAGATGGAAATAATTTCCCTCTCGGGCAACTTACCCTGTTTCAAATGCATTTCTTTTGGACACCCATTTTCGGCATCAAGGATAGCCTTTGTCTTCCCTCACTTACTCTCCCAAGTTGAGTGTTAGAATATGGCACTAGTGCTCACCCTCTTGGGCTTAACCTCATATCTACCACTCCCTAGACCGTCAGTCTAGCGGTGTAGTTTCGTGACTTCCCTCTCAGACAAGCCGAAAACACATGGTTTACATTGTATTTGTAACTATAAACCCATTTAAAAAAACCAGGTTAAATGACCATTAAAATACATAAAACCTATTAGAAAGGAAGACCCACCAATAATATCTATTCATATTTGCTAAATCAGACCCCAAGAACGAGGGTTCTTAGCCACACATAAAACAATAACAAATTACACCTAAAATGGTAATGAAAGGAGATGGGTATAAGAAATTAAATCTTAATATGAGAAAAGGAATAAGAACAAAAAACATAACTTTGAACTTGGGGAAGATAAAAATCTTCTTTCTTCAATTTTGCTACAAAACCCTCTCCAATTTATAATGATTTTTGGACACTCAAAATAAGGCCTATAACTAGTATTTATAGCTTTAAGATTAAATTCTGGGCGGACCATTGGCAAGGTTAGTCCCGACAGTTGAATGACTTGGCGATTCGCCCTTTTTCTGTTTCATAGCCTTTTGTGATTTTCCTTCTGCATGTTTGTGTTATTGATCATTGGGCCGTAATTCTCTACTTCTCATAAATGATCGGTAACACGCGTACTTCTTCTTTCATCACCTCTTCATCTATTTCCTTCAGGGCTTTGCGTACAGGACCAAAAGGCCAAGTTCTTCACTTTGGCGATTCTCCAAGTGTTATTGGTGAAGCTCATACTTTAGATTTTACGTTCTTTTTATCATTTTTGTTCCATTTTGCGCGCCAGTGTTCATGCATCCACTAAAATAATTAATACTTAAAACTTAAGAGTTTTCATCATATATTCAAATAAAATAAGCATTTGAGGACACTATTTCTACCAAAATAAAGCCCTAAATTAGTCCAATTTGTGGAGTTATCAAGAATTCCTACTTAAAGAGATTTCTTCCCAATCCAAAAAGAAGAACAAAACAAAACCTGATCTCTTCTACCATAAAAATATACAACTCTTTTCCTTTGAAATGAAGAACTCACGTTAGTCTCCTTTTTTCACCTTTGATATAAGATTCTAAGTTCTACTAAAATATGAACACTAAAGGGACCACATCATTGACTAATGTTGCTTCCTATTATGGAATGATTCCAAATAATTATTTTCAATTATTCTTTCTATAATAAATTACAAATCATCAAACTAGAAATTCGTGATTTAACTCCTTTATTTATATTTGAAATTCCCTATTAAACACTTACATAATTCTCCATGAAAAGATTATTGATACTAATCAATAAATAAAATTACTAATAAATTTAATTGAGTGATTAATTTTCTTTAAATCTCTACATATCTTATTTCACTTGTCACATTCATAATCCACTTGTAAGGTTTGACACGATGAAAACATATAAGCTTTTCAAAAATACATATCAATAGATCTCTATGATGAGACATAGATTCCATCAACTAACTTGTAGATTCACCAATCTATATTATTATCATCCAACTAGAAGGCATATTGACCTATCTTAAGATCTATGATTTTTAATAAATCAAATCACAATTAGTATATACAGATCATACTAGTTATATCACAATTAAATAAAAAAGTACATTTAATTGTTTAGAGAACATGCTTTTTCCAACCTGTCTAAAACAAGTATCTGTATTCGGTCTCATGCAATACATACCAAATGCACTAGAGCAACAAGTTTGAACTATATAGTTCCCATAATAATAATAAAATACACACTATAATGTGCTACAATCATATGGACGGAGTGTGTATATTTCCATCCTAAATGTGAAAAAAATTATAATTATAAGAACTAATGATTTAATCCTCTGTATATAAGATAAAACTCTACACACTAAATCATCTACTATATGTGTAAGCAAACACCATTAACGAATATACGATCTATTCAATCTGAATAAATATTATTCCGTAATGAGTATATATATTAAGATATGGCTAATAATATATATCCCAACAATCTACCACTTATAATTTTAGTCGTCAAATTACTATAATGTTTATATCAAATTCATGGTTACTAGAATATACCCTATAAATATCCACTTAGATATTTAATCTTCAAAACTATTAGGGGTATTTTGGTAGGCTGCATTAAAAGACATAGAACATGTATTATGTAAGGTATTATTTAGTACCATGTGTGTAGGAATTTGAGCCCATCTGTAACTAATCCATCAATTAGATATACCTCCTACATTGTATTATAGAATATATTACTGATACCTTCCATTTTGAGGTATTAGTAATAAAAAGAATATGATATCATGGGATAAGCTTATGTAAAGACAAAATATCCTTCAAATCATTTTAATGATTTGTATATTTTCTTTGTTTTATGATTGTACTGGTAAATTTATTTAAATAAACTATCTTACAAATTAATTAGAGAGAGTTGTTTGTTACAACTAAATTCAATACAAATTTGAAATCTTAATTGTATATTTGTATATGAAGTTTGTGATATATATATGGTTTTCTAATTATTTTTGTTTTAAACAATTTAGAAAATTTACATATATATTAAAACTAAATTCGCAATTTATGTATACATATAGATTATTTATTCAATTTTACCATTGTTGACCGTTTTTTCAACTTTAAAAGTTGATTGCTTATAGTTTTATAATTTAAAATGACATTTTGTGAGTGATACATTTATTAAGATAACAATCATTTTTCCTCAAATAATTCAAGACAACTAAATTGTTCATCTCATAACTAGTTAGAAGGTTATAGAAAAGATTTTTTTTCCGAAAATTATCTACCTTGACCCTGTTACATAATAATTAAAGGGTGTAATGTAAAAAAGATTTTCATAAAGCAATAATCCAAACACAAGAAGAGGTAGGAAAAAATAAACTAAATACTTGATAAAAATTAACCCTTCATTTCTAATATTTGCCCTACTAATCCCTACATTACTAATCCATCCATTACTAATCCTTAAATTATTAATCTTGTACCAAATGACCCCTTAGTATACTATATAAAAGCAAATGTTCAAAGTAAAGAGGTCTGATCAACAAAGGTATGACATTGTTTTGATATTTTAATGTATCAGTTGTTCTTTTATATTTTAATTAGAAGGTGAACCATTACTATTTTAAATGAAAACCTGCATATTTCATATGTTCTTTTATATTATAATGTATCATCATTTCAGTAATTTGTTTTGATACATTGAAATAACTATTTTGATACTTTCATATACTACTACTGATATATTAAGTACTGTATCAATTTAAACAGTCATATCACAACTAGTGGATACTTTTCATTAAATTTTGATAATTTTCTTAAAAAATGGTTGATACTTTTTGTGTAATTTATTGTTTGATTACTTTGAACATTATTGTTGAATATATTATATGATGCAATTGATATATGTTTTAATATGCTTAATAAATGTACGCAGCTATGTGTTGGTTTGCTTTTCAGAAAAATGTGGTTGGACTATGAAGGCGTCCTGTAGGAAAAAATCTTATATATTCATTGTTAGAAATTTCAATAGTGAACATACGTGTCCGATGAGGGAGAGGGTATTAACCAAAGTCCAAGCAACAGTTGGATTTGTAAGTGGAGTGACAGCTCCAAAATTGTTCAATTATAAACGAATTTATACTCCAAGAGATACAATTGATGGTATTAGAGAACATTATGGGGTTGAAATATTTTACCAGCAAGCATGGCGTGCTAAATAACGTGCACTCTCCATGATTAGGGGAAAACCATCTGCAGGATATAGACGGATGCCGCGATACATACACATGTTAAAAACGGTGTATCCAGATTCTTATATAAGAATGCATAAGACTGAAGAGGATGAATTTATGTATCTGTTTATCGCCTTAAGACCGTTCATTAGGGGATTTAAATACTACAGATCAGTAGTTGTTGTGGATGGTGCACATCTGAGTGGAGCTTACAAAGAGACATTTGTATCAGCAAGCACACTTGATGGCGCAGGTATTTTTTATTTATAGTAATGATGTGTTTTTATATATTATGTATCAAATAATATAATGTGTATGTAATTAGGTTGCATATTTCCATTGGCAAATGGTGTTGTTGACACCGAAAATGATTGTTCGTGGATATGGTTTTTCGAACAGTTCAAACATGTATTTGCCGATCGAAAAGATATGTGTGTTGTTTCAGATAGAAATGAGAGTATCAATTAAGAGTGTGAGGATTGTGTTCCCCGATGTACCTCATTATGCATGCATCTGGAATCTTTGGAATAATGTATGTGGAAACTTCAAAAGGAGCAGAAAGACCATAAGTGATCTATTCTACTCTATGTCCAAGGCATATAGAAAGTAAGATTTTGATAAGTTGATGGCTAAGGTTGATAGAATTGATCACAGAGTTAAGGAGTACCTTTAATATGCAGGTTACGAAAAGTGGTCAAGAGTTCATGCAACAGTAAACAGAGGTAGAATGATGACTTCAAACATTACAGAATGTATCAATGGTTGTCTTGTTGACGCACGCCAATTAACTATATTAGAGTTCTTTGAAGAGGTTAGAATTCTTTTTGGATCTTGGCATAGCAAAAACAGAGAAGTAGCCTCATACACAAAGGATACATTAGGTAGAAAATTTGAGGAATTGTTGATTATAAACGTGGCTAAAAGTTCAAAAATTGAGGTATGTATCATTATATAATACTTTATATTATATATATCTAATTCAATGCATCATTCTACATTTTTTAACATGATTTGTTTTTTTAAAATTATATATTTAAAATTTTTAATATACACAGGTTGTTCCATCATCTGAATTTATTTTCTCAGTTTATGAAAATGGAAGAAGATATATTGTTTGTCTTGAGCGGAAAGTATGTTCTTGTGATAGATTTCAACTAGATGAGATACCTTGTTCACATGCAATCGCTGTATTGAAAAAAAAGAATGTCACCGATATGAATCCGTATTGCTCTGATTATTACAAGTCAGATGTGTTGGCAAAAACATATGAAATTTCAATGGTACCAATGCCAAATAAGGAAGATTGGTCAGATCCTAAAAATGTGGTAGCTGAAAATGTGTATCCACCTAGATACAGAAGATCATCTGGACGACCAAGAAAAAGAAGAAGAAAGAATGCAGATGAAAAGATTTCGGTTAACACAAACTGTTGTGGACAATGTGGACAAGAAGGACACAACAGAAGAACTTGTACTTTCTACCCAAAAGAGAACTGAATTAGTCGTAATGTTTCTATGATATCAAGAATAATTTATAACGTGAACATTTTAATGAATTTCAGTTTTCATTACATTTGCAAATTGAACACTTTGTGTTTAGATAAATAAACTTACAAACATGTGGTAATTAAATTTGAAGTCGTGCTTTGATTATAAATACTTTGTTATTATTGGGGTTTATAAATATACTTGTGTCAATATTTGTTTTTAATATAAAATTTTATAAATCTTATGATACTGTAAGATATATAAATTTAAGAATTATTAGGTAGGCCTAAGTCATCTCCAGCCACTCGAAATTGTCCGCATAATTCATTTAGACACCTCAACTAATCCTTGTGCCAATTGAACACTCTATTTGTTCAAAAGTCATTCCTATTAGACACAAAATGCTGCATGGCAAAAACGTGTAATTCACTTTTTTTGAGCGCGTTAATATATTAAAATAATATTTTTCTTTTTTTTTCTCTTAATTTATACCCCTAAGTTGATTTTTCTAAAAAAAATTAACAAAAAAGAAGAAGAACAGTTCTTCTTCTTCGCTATTCCTATCAACCCCACCCCAACCCCCATACCCATACACCAATGGTTATCTTCTTCCCCCACCATTCTAATGATTTCAAAATTCTTAGTCTCAGTGTTTATCTTCTTCCCCACCATTCTAATGGTTTCAAAATTCTTAACATTTTGTTTCATTTATAAATTTTTTCGGAGAGATATTTTTGCCCATCTTTCTCTACCTAAAAATGAGATGAAGTAAAAAGTTATAATTAATAAAAAAGCTGATGAAAAACAAATTGTTGAGTTAAAGATGGAACTATACAGGGAGGGGAGGGGAGGGTCGCCATTAATGGAGTTATAGGAAATGTATGTTTTGTTCCAGTTGAAAGGGCAGGGAAGTGGGTGTTTAAGTTTTTTTTTTTCATTTTTTTTACTTTAAAATATTTTATAAAATTTTTTTACTTTATAATATTATGTTTAAATAATTTGTTGGATTAAAAAATAACACATGTCATTATTTAATTGGTCAAATTGACATGTCAGCGCGAGTGTATTTCATACATCCTCTATTTTTTGTTTATTCTCGAAAAAATGTTCAAATAGTTCAAATTCATAATGGTTGAAGTGTTCAATAGGTAATACGTCTAGTTGAGGTGTCTAACTGAATAATCGGGACAAGTTTGAGTGGCCGCATATGACTTTGGCCTATTAGTTAACATATTGTACATGATACATATTGTTTATTTAGTGTATCATGTACTTTTAGTGTGTGTTTTTGGTACACATTGTTTATCTAGTGTATCATGTACTTTTAGTGTGTATCATTGATTTGCACAATGATACATCTCCATTAGATAAAAAATACAAAATATTATTGAGGTTATTGTGTACTTTACAATGACTATAAATCATGTATAATGTGATTTTATATAATTTAACTTGTGTAATTATTTTTTTGATATGCTTTTCTTGAAATATACAGTAAATAACTTTACTTTTAAAAAAATAATACCAATTCATATAACTATGCTATTTAATTTACTTAAACATCATGTAAAATTTAAGGATTATAGGGTAACATAGTGTACATTATACATAAGGTTTAGCCAATGTATCAATTATTTTTAGTGTGTGTTTGGTATATATGTATCATTTGGTTTTGCACAGTGTATCATCTGCATTAAATAAAAAATTGAAAAATCTTTATGTCTATGTTTAATTATAAATACTTTTACTATACTTTTTTAAATGAATTAAAACTGTGTGGGTCTATAATATGTCCGATATTTATATTTTCAATATAAAAATATTTGTTACGTAATGTTAAAAAAAAATATTCATGGAAATTGACAAAACCAAAAAAATAACATTAAAAAGGATCAAAATAGTTGTTCAATAACATATAAAAACAATAAATATAACATTAAAACATTGTTTTATCATGAAATGCTACACTATCTGAACTAAATCTTCTTCTGGTGGTGGTGTGACTACGCCCCTGGATTTTGGTGGATCATCATTGTCGCTAACATATCCGCACTTAGCCTTCTCACTTCCATAACTCCACAGCAATGCTCCATATCATTGACGTAGGTAATCAGGACTAAAATCAGCATATGATATACTGATTTGGTCACTCATATACTCGGCAAATACAGTAACATATAACCCACAGTGTCTACAAACAAATACAGAATAAATTAAAAACTTAATGATACATTAAAAAGGGCAAATGAAAAATTCTTGATACTTACAGGCTATCGCATTCCTGTGTAGGGATGTCTTGTGCAAATTCAATCATGAAAGGAACTTGAGGCTCCAGAAGTGAACCAGTAATGTTGTCTTTGTATGCATGACAATCAACAAATTTTGTGCTTTCATTTTCTTCAAAAAAAAACCCACTGTCAAGTAGGTATGAAGGAAACATTTTAGACAACATTTTTATCTCATGAGGAATTATTTTTTTCTTGTGCTAATTAATGAGTCAAAAACCCTTATCACCCTGTTTTTCAACTCAACAACAGCCAACACCCAATGAAATTCTTCATCACAGTTAATTGGGATGTAGACCTCATATACAAGATGTCATGGTAAAGCAGCTGGTATTCCAAACCCTTTGATGATGTTAATTATTGACCTCTCACGTACAGATACAACTGAAGCGCGATCAATATGTTCTTGTGTAGTAAGACTATCATCATCATCGTTCATGTAATATCCATCATAACAGTTTTTTACATGTGACATGAACAACCAGTGGGTTGTTGTGTATCTGTATTGATCCATGCTGAAAAGTTTTGATTTTTTACGAAGGTAGTAAAAAATCACATCGATCTGCGATAAACAAAATGAAAACATAGTAAGAAATGATATTAATCTAAACCATATAAAAAAGGAAATATAATTATTAGAATATAGTATGATACTTTTGCAAATTAAATAGTATGATACTTCTATATAATGTATCATGTTGTTATAATATAGTTATGACTGATACATATTTGATACATAGTTTATTATTTTCACCTCATCAGACCAACATTTGTTTGGATGTGACATGACATAAAACCAATTCTTGTTCATTGGGAAAGCAACAACAAAGTCCATCATCGTAAATCCAAAATAAGAAGATTTTGATCTGTATTTATCGTCCGATTGGTTCCTTCATATATGATACATAAGTTTTGAATCTATGTACATGATACATAACACTCACCTAATTACAATTTTTATATAACAAAGTATCATGAATTAGTTGTATAAAAAATGATTACGCCTAACACTTGCAAAAATAATGTATAAAACTTACTTATTGTTATGATATTTTAGAAGCCCCCTTGACAACCAATTCATGTAATCCTCAGTAAGTTTCGGTGAAACTTGATCTGTAATGCCACATTCTTTGAATGGAAAATGGAGTCGAGCCATATCCTTCAATTTCTCTCTTCCGTTCTCGCTTGACCCAAAAGAAGTACAATATGGAGATTGAATCCTTCTCGAAGGCATTCTATTTCTATGCGCAGGAGTGAATGCACCAGTTTTAATAGCAATCTCCATTATTGGAATATCAGTGGGTAATTGACTGTCGGTCAATAAGTATTGGCTGCTAGTTATATTCTGCGGATCGTAAGAATATAATGGTCTAGCAATAGTAAGATCTTTACCCAAATCTTTGATAAGCGCATCTATTTCTGCTTGAGTTGATGGCGATATTGTTTGTTGAAGTGGAAGATTCCTGTATAATATGATGTAATGATTTTTAAAATAAACTTGTGTGTAATGAAATTGTGTGTCATAAATCAAAATTGAAAAATGTACCGATGCATCGGTTGTTGTTTTTTTGAGCAAAACACGAGGGATGTTGTAATGAACATTGTCATCAACATCTTGCTCCATGATATGTCCATTTAAATCTTGGTGCGACTAATGTGCGTCACCATCCTGAATATGCAGTTTTGAAATATAAACTGTTAGTATAATTTGTGCTGATACGTAACATTGATTATAATCACATGATACATAGTATTGAGTAAATGTGCATGATACATGATAGAATATAAAATGAAAAAGAAAGTGTCCATGATACATAGCATTGACTATATGTGTATGATACACGACATACCCAATGTATCATAACCAATACCTTTGGATTATCACTGACTAGTTGTTCACCATCATTTACGGAAACACCAACACCATCCACATCGACATCCCCTGCATCGCCGATGATTTGATGTTTACCATTTTTACCAGAAAAACCAACACCATCGTCAGCTAAACCACCCATATCATCGAGATCAATTGGTATTTGGTGAGATGTTTGTTTGTAAGACTGAAATGTGCTTGTATTAGCCTGAAAATCGATGTTTTCCTTGCCTATAGAAAGCATCAGCTGGGAGTGATTTGCTTTTATCAAAATAATCAGTTCCTCAAATTTCTTGTCAACCTACAAATTGTACATACATTTAGGATAAAAAAATTTGTTTAAAAATAACAAAATAATTTACTTACGTAAGTTTTCAAATGTCCTTTCAACTCTTCAATATGTGGAATTATATTGTTGACATTTTGTGAATCTGCATACCCATGAACATCAGCAGCCGGGTTCGGAGACACGTCTGAAACAGAACCATGTACATGAGCAGCCGATTTCGGTGACACTTGTGGAACAGAACCATGTACATCATCATCATTCGAATTTTGAGGCAGATTTTACATGGAAACATGTACATCATCATCCGGTGTCGGAGACACATTTGATTGATCAGGTTGGTTCTGTTCTAACACCTTCTTTTTTGAATAATCCTTTTTTTCTTCTTTTTGGCGGTGGTGGAGGAGATGTATCAGACACTCTAGAATATGTCCTCAATAACTGTTCGGGCGGTTTAGTGGAGAAATTATCTAAATCATCTTCCTCATTTGGTTGTACTAATGGTAGTGATGAAGAATGAGCATGTTCAACTTGAGCAAGGTCAAAAGCTTCAATTTCCTCTACTGTTGGGACAATGTTTGAACATGCATTCTGAATGTATCACAACACATAAGATAATTTAATTGTTAGATACAATAATATTTCATAATGTATCACAAGACATAAATAACGATATTCCATATACAAAAATAAAATTTTACCTCTTGGAAAATGGTAGACATAAGCATATCAATCTTTGTCTTTTCAGACACAACTCTCCAATTGCACATTCTTGGGATGACATTGCGTTCTCTCACAACTTTTTCAGAATTTAAATTGGATGCACATTTGTATATCCAAACATTTAGTGCATATGGCATCCCATATAATCGGTACAACTTTTTACTAACATCAAAATCATGTCTAAGTGAACCAATTAGTTTGGAAAATGATAGCTGACCCCAAGGAAAATGTTGATATCTACCATCTTCAACCATTAGAAATTCGACAATAGATATAGTTGTATTATCAAGAGTAGCTAATACAAATGTATGAATAAAGAACAGTATAGACATTTGGAGTGCATCCTGATTGTTCTTTCAATTACCCATCTTAAACCGTTGAACTAGTTGATGCTTTGTAACACTATTGACTGCACTAGGAAAATACTTTTGAAAAAACATACAATTAGTTTGTTCTGGGTATTTGAAATCATTGGTATTTCCTCTGACCTTAAGTCCTATTAATAATGCAAATTCATCTATACCGAATTTTAGGACACACCCGTTGGAATGTCTAATATGCAACACATTAGGGTTGCTTTGTTCCAATTCTAAAAGCAATAAACACTTAGTTATTTGGCCCTGAAAATTACATTTAGAAATGGCTAAAAAGGGTCAAAAAATTGTATCCTTAAACATTTGGATAACATTCTCCCCTATGTATTTTTCAAAGTCCTTTAGGAAATTGTTGTTAAAATTGACAGCAAACCTTATGGGATGTGTTGGTATCCTTTCAATCTTGTACTTCAGTGGCTGCAATTTGAAAATAAAACAGCAAATTATAAAGATATTGAAATATAAATACTAAATAAAACAACTAATAACTTACTGATACATGGTTTCAGTTTTCAGAAATTCATACTACATGAAAAACATGTGATACATGTCTACTACATGTATCATTGAATTAATTAAAACATTATAACATGTGATACATATCTAATACATGTATCAGAAACATCGACTAAACACTATACACACTGATTCTATATGTATCATCAAGTACAGTTGATGACACATTTAATAAACTTAGTGAATGATACATTATAACAATTTAGAAAACATGTATCAGTACATCAACTAAACAACTAATACCTTACTGATACATGATATCAGTTTTCAGAAATTCATACTACATGCAAAACATGTGATACATATCTACTACATGTATCAGTGCATTGACTAAACAGTGTACACACTGATTCTATATGTATCATCACGCACAGTTGATGAAGCATTTACTAAACTTATTGAATGATACATTATAACAATTTTCAAAACTTCATGAAACATATAAAATATTATGATACACAACAAATTCATGTATCAATTCATCATCTAAAACACTATACACACGTATTCAAATGTATCAGCAAACACACTTGATTCCTTAAAATTTTTACTAATTTCAACAACAGTTTTAAGTACCAAAATACTAACCCGAGACAATGTTGGCTTAACAACAATGTTTGCTGCTTCTTTTTTCTTCTTTTTTTGTTGTATTTTGACACCCTTTGATTTTGATGTTTCACCAGATTCTTTGTTTGAATCCTTCTGAAGATTCATAGGATCATTCAAAGACTTTTTCCTATTTTCTTTTCAATTTTCATCGTCGGAATCATATATCCTTCTTTTAATTAACGGATTCATTACTATGATGTAATAGAAAAATTAACAAAAATAAAAAAGAGAAGAAAAGACGAACTGATGATGGATTAATAATAAAAAGATGTTGGGTTAAGACGATTACAGATTAAGAAGAAAAAGACGATGATGGATTAAGAATAAAAAGAAGAAACAAACAAAATATGCTGGGTTAAGAAGAAGGAAGATGATTATAGAAAAAGAAGAACTGAAACTTGATGGAGTAAGAACAAAACTGGAGAAGTTCAGAGAAGTTGTCCTGATTTTAGAAATTTCAAATTTTTTTATTTTGAAATTCAAAATTTCAAAATTGAGTCTTTTATTTAAAATTAATTCAAATTAGTAATTCAAAATCAAAAAACTGATTTAAAAGGTTGAGTGTTTAAATGGAGAAAAAATAGGCATTAAAATGAGTAATTATGTATTGTATGAGAGAGAATGTAATGTATGTATAAACTTACACTACAATTAAAAAAAGGGAATTATGTAATATTTAAAAAAAGAAGAGAAAATTAGAAAATATAAAACTTATAGTTGTGTATTTAAGTTATTTTTCCTTCTTTTTTAATGAAATTGGACTTAAGTAGAATGTTGTAATTGTTGGATTGGAAATTGATTAGTGGGCTGGGATTTGGGTCTAGAAATTTGATAGAAAAAAGGCCCAAAGTTTGCCAGAAATATTGAAGTAATTGGTAAGGAAATTAATTGAAAAGGCCTAAGGATTGATTAAAAACTTAGCCTACTTAAATAGAGAAGTTAGTCAAATTGAATTGAGTGTAGAGAGTTTGACTAAAATTCAAACAAGATGAATTAATGCTAACTGATCAACTAGTTTTTTAATCTTAACAAAATAAAAGAAAATTTAATTGTAAACTAATTAACTCAAAAATATAAACTATAAATTAGCTAAACTAATTAATAAAATATTTAAATAAAATTAAAATTTTTTTGAGATGATTTTCAAATATTAATATAAATAATTATATAAAAAAATTATATAGTCTATATAAATTATTTTTAAAAAGACAAAATGACAAAATTACTTGAAAAATATTTAAAATTTTATAGAGTCAATTATTTCAAATCGTTTAAAATTTAACAAGTTTAATGACTAATTTATATTGTGGATGTCCGAAATTGGGTATCAACAATACAAATTGATAGCAAAGAGTGGGTGAATTAAAATTCTCTTAGTGAACTACATGTGATCGTTAGTTGACTCACATGCAAGTTAGTATAAAGATAATCAATAATAGTAATTTGCAGTAAGTAAATGACATAAAGAGTTTTATATTGGTTCGAATAACCAATGTGGTGCCTCGTTTGGGTTTTAACGATTTGCTTAAAATTTTTGAGAAGATATTCGTGTTATAACAATTTGAAGCTTGATCATGTCTAATATACAATTCAAATTTATATCTTGGCATTGCCTCTACTTGTATGCCTACACTCAGATTCTTTCTTTTTCTTTTCTTTTCAATTGTACCACTCACATATTTACAAAGCTTTATGAAAGATAAAGAAAGTTGCTTGCTAAGCTCAAATGAAGTTGTGTACTTCACACTAAATTCTGGGTCGGCTTATTTAGATGACACATGTGCTCTTGTAAGGAAGAACTCAAGGGATTTATCTCAATCAATGATTGATCTAGGGAGTCCTTGATTGAGGCGATTTAGTTGTTCTGATTCCTGAGGTAATCGCTTCTTCTGCTCTTCATTGCCAACTGGATCCTTTTGTTGTATGATCAACATATTTCTTTTTTTGTGGCTTAATTCATGGCTCTTCCCTTTCTTGATAACTCCGTTCTGTTCTGTTCTCTGATTTGCTGAGTTGCTTGAATTCATTTTGTCAATCACAATATGTATTGATTGAGTTGGTTACTGGATCTTGGCCAAGTGTGACAATATTCTAATTCTTTAGACTTAGGCTTTCCTTTCATACACTATTGTGATGATCAAACAAATATTCCTTTCCTTCTTCTGATTCCTTAGATTGAGGCTTTCCTTTACAACAATTTTGTAGATATCAAACAATTATTCTTTTCCTTGTTGAAGTCGTTTGCACGGACCATTTCCTTTTTGATTTCCTGATTTACAAATTTTGAGGTAAATATTTTAAAGTCTATTTTCAAAATCAACTAACTATATGGAGATCACAGAAATGATGAAATTGGATCCGGAGGGAATTCTGGATTATTCATAAAACATTTTCTTATCTTATTGAGCTTGGAGGAAGGTGGTCAGGCATGCTGGGAGTTTGATGTTTTGAAGTGAGGAGGAGCGTGGAGGAGATAATCGTCATGAAATGTCACTTATGGAAAATGACTTTCCTATTCTAAAGAAATGTTTTGTTTCACAATTTTTTGAAAATTTTTTCTCTCCTAAACATATTATAACTTCTAGCCGAAACTGGGTTTTAGAATTGAATCATTCATGAGGCATGTTCTTAAAATACTACACAACATATTCAGTGAAATATCGTAAAGTCGAGTCTGCGGATGATAGAGGGCAGGATGACCTTAGTAATAGTTTGTGGCATATACTTTTTACTAATTCTGAAACTGCGCGTTGCACGTTTATCGTTTATTACGACCGAAAATTTATCCAAGTCTGATTTCATGTCGATATAAATATTTATCACATTATGATGTATAATATTACTAGTCCTTACACATGTTTCGCACGTGAGTTATGTGAAAACATTATATACGCTATGTTAAGAAAATCACACGACAATAAGTATCACAAACTATTCAACAAACAAATATAAAATTTGGAATATATGAACAATCAACCTATTGTTTTTAAAGTATGAAATCCCTAAACTTAAATAACTTTTAAATCACATAGAATAGTTGAAAACATAAGAATAATAGTGCACAAAGTCTTTCATATTGTATCAATTTGATGAACTTTGCAAAATTCATGTTCCTAAAATAAACTACAGTAATTATTTATATCATAAAAGAACCATTATAACACAATAGAGAAATTAGTATCAAAATTATTTTTTAAAATGTGATTATAATGTCATGTCAATATACTGATATGAAAATTTGCTATACTTTATATGAAAATAGGCAAAATAAAAAGCAAGAAAAAATAATATGCACAACATATAATCTTTTGTTTTGACAAATTACAATTACTATTGTTCGAAAATAGCATACACAGCGGAAGCATTCCAGAATCATACACCTTGCATGAATATAAATAACAATCACAAATAGTTATCACATACAAAGTATGCTGAAAATTAACTCAGGATTACCTCTTGAAGCGTGTGCACATATCTTAAAGTAAATCCAACTCCAGTTCTATAGTCTTCTACAGTGATCCCAATCAACAAATAAACTCTCTCAATAATTGGGTGGGCAAGTATTGTATAGAATTCTCTAATTAAATCTAGGTTAGAAAAATCCCTATTTATAGAGATGTCTTCCTAGTCCAAAGAGGAGAGGAAAAACCAATTCTTTTTCTTTTAGGAGATGTCTTCCTAGTCCAAAGAGGAGAGGAAAAACCAATTTTTTTTATTTTAGGAGAACTTGAAAACACACGTTTTTCTCAAAAGAAAAAGAACGCTACTTTTCCATCTTCTACTAGAAAATAGGATTCTGAGTTCTAGTTAAATTGGGCACTTGAGGGACCACAGAATTTATTACTGAGGCTTCCTATTATGGAAATAATTCTAAATAATTAATTTAAATTATTCTTACCATAATAAATTACAAATCATTCCACTAAAAATTCGTAATTGAACTCCTCTATTTATTTCGAAAATCACCACTAAACACTTATTTGATTCCCCATGTTAAGATTACCGATACTAATCAATAAATTAAATTATTGACGAATTTAATTCAATGATTAAATTCTTTTAGAGCAATACTTAACTTATTTCATATGCCAGATTCATAAATCTACCGGCCGGGTTTACACATGAAAACTTACAAGCTTCTCATAAAAGGTGTATCATCAATCTCTATACTTAGACATGGATTCCATCAACTAACTAATTATTTCACCAATATATATTATTATCATCCAATTTACCAGGCATATTGACCCATCTCAGAATCTCACCATTTAATAAATCAAAATGATAAATAATATATACAGATCATAATCGTTATATCAAGATTAAGAATATAAGTACATTTAATAGTTTAGAGAATATGTTTTTATCAGTCAGTCTAAAACAACTATCTCTTCTTGGTCCCGTTCAATACATACCAAATGCACTAGCACGAGAAGTTAGAACTATGCCATTCTCATAATCAAGATAAATTACATTTAATCTCGTGCTACAATCCTTCTGATGATTCTGTGCAAATTTCAATCTATGATTGTGAACTATAAATTTTAACTTATAAGAACTGATGATTTAATCTTCTGTGCATAAGCTTAAACTCTATACACCAAATCATCTACTATATAAGTTAAGGACACATATATGACAATTGATCTATTTAATGTAACACTTTATTGAATTGAATAAATAAATAAACAATTGTTCAATATTAATACTATATCAAAATGCATGGTTAATAGTATATCCTAACAATCTCCCACTTAGACTCATAACCATGCACCTACAACTCTAACACTCATTCCTCTTTTTGTACACACAAGACTCATCAAGACATTGCCCAAAACCAAAAGACTTGACTGCAGTGTCGAAGCAAGTGTTCCATGCCCTAGAAGCTTGCTTTAATCAATAAATAGATCTTTTAAGCTTGCACAACATGTGTTCTTTTCTTTTTTCTATGAAACCATCTGATTGTCGTATAAATATGCTTTCATCAGGACTTCCATTAAGGAAAGCTGTCTTGACATCCATTTGCCAAATCTCATAATCATAATGAGCAGCAATGGATAAGAGAATTCTAATAGACTTAAGCATGACTACTGGCGAAAAAGTTACCCTTTTGCAACAAGTCTAGCTTTGTAAGTTTGCACTTGTCCATCTACTCCTCTCTTTTTCTTATATATCCACTTGCATCCAATGGGTTTGACTCCATCTACAGGTGGTTCTACAAGATCCCAGACTTTGTTAGAGTACATAGAATCCATTTCTGATTTCATAGCAACAATCCATTTTTCTGCATCTTTATCTTGTAGTGCTTCGTCGTAATTCACAGGTTCGGTATTTGACTCTTCAGGGATTCTGTCAAAAGACTCTCCCAAGAGTGCATACCGAAGTGGTTTTCTTATCACTCTCCCACTAGGACGAGACACTACAGTTGCAGGGGTAGGTTTAGAGAGATTAGCATTATTATGATCTTGTGGTGGAACCACATCATTTTAGGATCTTGAGTTTCCATGTTATCTTCAGTATCTTGTGGTGCAGAGATATCAACAACTTTTTCCTCTAATGCAATCTGCTCACTATCACTCCCACTACCTTGATGCAATGAATTTTCAAGATCTTGTACTTGCAGAATTTTATGTTTGTTATCATCTCCCCCACTATTATAATGCAATGGTATGTTAAACTCTAACATGTGGGGTTTGAATTTGGTTTTCATTATTTTCAGTAGATTGATTTGTTTTCTCTTTGCTCAATTCCTGTAAAACTAGTTTACTTCTACGAATATGGTTTGTTAAAAAATCCGTTTCAAGAAACTTGGCATTGGTAGACACAATGACCTTCTTTTCTTTAGGATTATAAAACATACCATCTTTCGTTCCTTTAAGGTATCCAATAAAAACACATACTTCTGTTTTAGGTTCCAATTTTTCTACCTTCCCTTTTAATACATGTGCTGGACATCCCCAAACCCGAATATGTCTCAAACTAGGTTTGTGCCCAGTCCACAGTTCAATGGGTGTCAAAGGAACAGATTTAGAAGGAACTAAGTTCAGAATGTAATTTGCAGTTTCTATGGCATATCCTCAAAACGAATGCGGCAAATCAGAGTAACTCATCATTGATCTAACAATTTCTAAAAGAGTTCTATTTCTTCTTTCTGCTACACCATTTTGTTGTGGCGTTCTAGGTGCAGACATTTGAGATGTAATTCCTTGTTCTGATAAGTAACTAATAAAATCATTAGAGAGGTATTCGCCACCACGATCAGATCGCAATGACTTGATATATATTCCATGTCGTTTCTCTGTTTCAGCCATAAACTCTTTGAATTTATCAAAGCATTCAGACTTACGGCGCAACAAATATATATATCCATATTTTGAGTAGTCATCAATAAAGGTCACGAAGTACTCATACCCACCTCTTGCTTGAATGTTCATTGAAACACACAAATCAGAATGAATTAACTCTAGTTTATCATTGACTCTATTTCCTTTTGAGGGAAAAGGTCTCTTAGTCATTTTTCCTTCTAAACAAGATTCACATGTTGGTAGTGCCTCCACTTTTAATGAACCTAAAGGTCCATCTCGAACCAACCTTGAAATCCTATCTAGATTTATATGACATAGACGCAAGTGCCATAGATAAGTCTCATTAAAATCAGAAGAACGTTTTCTTTTACTTGAAAGGTTAACATTATTAAATTCTACGAATTGTTGCAGTTCTGGAGAGACATTAATAATAAAAAGACCATCAATCAATGTACCAGCAGAGACAAAATGTTTATTATAACTAATAACACAACCGTTATCAGAAAAACTAACATCATAACCATCTCCAAAAACTTTAGAAACTGAAATCAAATTTCTTCTAACAGCAGGTGCATATAGAACGTCTTTTAAAATTAAAACTCTACCACTATCAAACGAAAAAATAATATTTCCTAATGCTAAAACTGGAGCTGCAGAGCCATCTGCTTGAAAAACGCTAACTTCACCTCTAATCAGCTTGCGCGTTTCTTGAAACCCCTGCATAGTAGTGCAGATATGATCAGTGGCTCCTGAATCTATATACCATGAAGTGGTAGAAACAGTCGCTAAGAATGTTTCAACGACAAGTGAAAGTGAGTTACCTGGTTTGTTTTTCTTCTTGACTAAGAAAACTTGACAATGTGCCTTCCAATGACCTGACATCTTGCAATGAAAACACTTACCCTTAGACTTTTTCACTCCCCCAGTTGGAGGTGCAGTTGCCTTAGCTTTGTGAGACTTTTTCTTCTTCTGTCCACCTTGCGGTTTAGAAGTAGAACCTTTCTCAACATTAAGTGCCATTGATGGTGCATGTTTTTTGACAAGGGTCTTTGTCGCCTGTAGCTCATTCAACAATTGTGCCAAAGATAAACTCATCTTATTCATATTATAATTTAGGCAAAATTGTTGAAAGCTATCAGGCAGAGACTGCAATATCATCTCAACTTGGGAGTCATTGTCAATTTCAGCCCCCAAAACCTCTAGTTCATTCAGAAGACCGATCATCTTCAGAACATGGTCTCTTACAGGAGTGCCTTCAACCATCTTAGTGTTCATGAGAGTTCTCATGGCAGTCTGCTTAGCAGATCGACCCTGGTCTCCAAACATTTGTTTGAGATTCTCCAGAATTTCAAAAGCAGACAACATAGCTTGATGTTGATGTTGCAAAACATTTGACATTGAAGCCATAATGTAACATCGCGCCATCTCATCAGCTTTGCACCATTTCTGATATGCTAACTTATCCTTATCACTAGACTGATCATTTGGTTTCAATGGACATTCCTCATGAAGCACAAACTTATATTCTTCAGCAGTTAACACAATGTCAAGATTTCTCCTCCAGTCAACATAGTTAGAACCCTCTAGTTTGTTTTGACCCAAAATAGTACTAATGGGATTAAAAGGAGACATGTTGAATTTGAGATTAAAGAAATAGTTACAATAGATCAATAACATAGTCATATAACATTGAATATTTACATTCAAACTCATGATATACATATACATTCATGCATCTTAAATAGCTAATCGTTGGGATTGGAGAACTATTTATACAATATACATATATAATGACCGATTATTCACTTTATAAACTGATACAGACCTAACTCAGTTGGAAAGTCTACTGTTACTTTAAGTCAAGTGAAAATCCTCCAGTTGCATTGATCCAATCATATATTACTCAGTTTAGGAGAGTTAATACAAATTGTCAAACTAGCGATTAAATATGTAATGACTTGTATTAAATTCATCCGATGGGGAGGAAGGTCTAAGCCAACACATAAACTTAATACTTCATTAATATTTAATCTTGGTAAAAAATTTACTCATCACCATTTATTTTCTTCCAAATTTCATACAAAAAAAATTTCCAGAAAGAAAATATACGCACACCAAATCTTCGTACATTCCATGTACCATCTCATATATATTCAATAATACACCTTTTGATTAAAAAAGTTATGGCTGCCTATAATGTGAACAAGAAAACTACAGCCATACTATTTTGTTTTAGTCATACAAAATCAAAAGTTTCTCTCTATATTAAAACATGTGAGCCAAAAAAAAATTAACTTTTTTTTTATTATTATTATATCAAAAACAGCCAGCCACATAATTTGTTTTTTTTTAATTATCGTATAAAAAACAGTCACATAATCGAGACATAAATCACACATACAATCATGTATTGCTGTCATGGCGTGGTATGCTTCTCTTTGGCCTTGCCATAACACAAATCTCTTATATATAATTGCACATTAGTGCTGCCACAAGACAACAAAAAAAATTTGATCGGTGCAGCTATCAAAATTTCTCTTGAAATTATCCATCGAAGAACATCGTGCATAAGTAACTATTACCGTATGAATTTAACAAAAACAAATCAAATCAAGTTTTTATCCGTTCTGTCCTTTTCGTGATAAAACAAAATTCACAATCACGAATCATACATATAATTTCACATATGCATATTTTAGGTTATGTATAAAGATGCAAGTATGGCTCTTGATGTCAATTGTTCAAAATAGTATATACAGCGGAAGCATTCCAGAATCATACATCTTGCATGAATATAAATAACAATCACAAATAGTTATCACATACAAAG